>NC_136070.1:899115371-899715371 GCF_964261635.1 Lissotriton helveticus | reverse complement strand
ACTGTGTTTTTTGCAATTTTCACCCCGAGTGGGCTGGGTATGCTCAGACGTGAGTCCCAAGCTCTCCACACCACTGGAGTCAAGCTATCCAGGCTGAATGAAGGCTGATAGCCAGAAACCGGTCCTTGGATGCTTGATTCCGGTCTGGGAAAGACATGGCTTGGTAGTTCGGACTGGACTGTTCCCATGAGGCACAGGTTCAGAGCTGATTTGCATATAGCCAGTGTCTAACCCAGGGTGGTGTGGAGTGCAAAAAAACGATGGATTTAGGCCCATATCCTTGTACTGGGGTGAATGTATGACATTGTTCTACATTCTGTCCATCAACTGTGTTTTTTGCAATTTTCACCCCGAGTGGGCTGGGTATGCTCAGACGTGAGTCCCAAGCTCTCCACACCACTGGAGTCAAGCTATCCACGCTGAATGAAGGCTGATAGCCAGAAACCGGTCCTTGGATGCTTGATTCCGGTCTGGGAAAGACATGGCTTGGTAGTTCGGACTGGACTGTTCCCATGAGGCACAGGGTCAGAGCTGATTTGCATATAGCCAGTGTCTAACCCAGGGTGGTGTGGAGTGCAAAAAAACGATGGATTTAGGCCCAGATCCTTGTACTGGGGTGAATGTATGACATTGTTCTACATTCTGTCCATCAACTGTGTTTTTTGCAATTTTCACCCCGAGTGGGCTGGGTATGCTCAGACGTGAGTCCCAAGCTCTCCACACCACTGGAGTCAAGCTATCCAGGCTGAATGAAGGCTGATAGCCAGAAACCGGTCCTTGGATGCTTGATTCCGGTCTGGGAAAGACATGGCTTGGTAGTTCGGACTGGACTGTTCCCATGAGGCACAGGGTCAGAGCTGATTTGCATATAGCCAGTGTCTAACCCAGGGTGGTGTGGAGTGCAAAAAAACAATGGATTTAGGCCCAGATCCTTGTACTGGGGTGAATGTATGACATTGTTCTACATTCTGTCCATCAACTGTGTTTTTTGCAATTTTCACCCCGAGTGGGCTGGGTATGCTCAGACGTGAGTCCCAAGCTCTCCACACCACTGGAGTCAAGCTATCCAGGCTGAATGAAGGCTGATAGCCAGAAACCGGTCCTTGGATGCTTGATTCCGGTCTGGGAAAGACATGGCTTGGTAGTTCGGACTGGACTGTTCCCATGAGGCACAGGGTCAGAGCTGATTTGCATATAGCCAGTGTCTAACCCAGGGTGGTGTGGAGTGCAAAAAAACGATGGATTTAGGCCCAGATCCTTGTACTGGGGTGAATGTATGACATTGTTCTACATTCTGTCCATCAACTGTGTTTTTTGCAATTTTCACCCAGAGTGGGCTGGGTATGCTCAGACGTGAGTCCCAAGCTCTCCACACCACTGGAGTCAAGCTATCCAGGCTGAATGAAGGCTGATAGCCAGAAACCGGTCCTTGGATGCTTGATTCCGGTCTGGGAAAGACATGGCTTGGTAGTTCGGACTGGACTGTTCTCATGAGGCACAGGGTCAGAGCTGATTTGCATATAGCCAGTGTCTAACCCAGGGTGGTGTGGAGTGCAAAAAAACGATGGATTTAGGCCCAGATCCTTGTACTGGGGTGAATGTATGATATTGTTCTACATTCTGTCCATCAACTGTGTTTTTTGCAATTTTCACCCCGAGTGGGCTGGGTATGCTCAGACGTGAGTCCCAAGCTCTCCACACCACTGGAGTCAAGCTATCCAGGCTGAATGAAGGCTGATAGCCAGAAACCGGTCCTTGGATGCTTGATTCCGGTCTGGGAATGACATGGCTTGGTAGTTCGGACTGGACTGTTCCCATGAGGCACAGGGTCAGAGCTGATTTGCATATAGCCAGTGTCTAACCCAGGGTGGTGTGGAGTGCAAAAACACGATGAATTTAGGCCCAGATCCTTGTACTGGGGTGAATGTATGACATTGTTCTACATTCTGTCCATCAACTGTGTTTTTTGCAATTTTCACCCCGAGTGGGCTGGGTATGCTCAGACGTGAGTCCCAAGCTCTCCACACCACTGGAGTCAAGCTATCCAGGCTGAATGAAGGCTGATAGCCAGAAACCGGTCCTTGGATGCTTGATTCCGGTCTGGGAAAGACATGGCTTGGTAGTTCGGACTGGACTGTTCCCATGAGGCACAGGGTCAGAGCTGATTTGCATATAGCCAGTGTCTAACCCAGGGTGGTGTGGAGTGCAAAAAAACGATGGATTTAGGCCCAGATCCTTGTACTGGGGTGAATGTATGACATTGTTCTACATTCTGTCCATCAACTGTGTTTTTTGCAATTTTCACCCCGAGTGGGCTGGGTATGCTCAGACGTGAGTCCCATGCTCTCCACACCACTGGAGTCAAGCTATCCAGGCTGAATGAAGGCTGATAGCCAGAAACCGGTCCTTGGATGCTTGATTCCGGTCTGGGAAAGACATGGCTTGGTAGTTCGGACTGGACTGTTCCCATGAGGCACAGGGTCAGAGCTGATTTGCATATAGCCAGTGTCTAACCCAGGGTGGTGTGGAGTGCAAAAAAACGATGGATTTAGGCCCAGATCCTTGTACTGGGGTGAATGTATGACATTATTCTACATTCTGTCCATCAACTGTGTTTTTTGCAATTTTCACCCCGAGTGGGCTGGGTATGCTCAGACGTGAGTCCCAAGCTCTCCACACCACTGGAGTCAAGCTATCCAGGCTGAATGAAGGCTGATAGCCAGAAACCGGTCCTTGGATGCTTGATTCCGGTCTGGGAAAGACATGGCTTGGTAGTTCGGACTGGACTGTTCCCATGAGGCACAGGGTCAGAGCTGATTTGCATATAGCCAGTGTCTAACCCAGGGTGGTGTGGAGTGCAAAAAACGATGGATTTAGGCCCAGATCCTTGTACTGGGGTGAATGTATGACATTGTTCTACATTCTGTCCATCAACTGTGTTTTTTGCAATTTTCACCCCGAGTGGGCTGGGTATGCTCAGACGTGAGTCCCAAGCTCTCCACACCACTGGAGTCAAGCTATCCAGGCTGAATGAAGGCTGATAGCCAGAAACCGGTCCTTGGATGCTTGATTCCGGTCTGGGAAAGACATGGCTTGGTAGTTCGGACTGGACTGTTCCCATGAGGCACAGGGTCAGAGCTGATTTGCATATAGCAAGTGTCTAACCCAGGGTGGTGTGGAGTGCAAAAAAACGATGGATTTAGGCCCAGATCCTTGTACTGGGGTGAATGTATGACATTGTTCTACATTCTGTCCATCAACTGTGTTTTTTGCAATTTTCACCCCGAGTGGGCTGGGTATGCTCAGACGTGAGTCCCAAGCTCTCCACACCACTGGAGTCAAGCTATCCAGGCTGAATGAAGGCTGATAGCCAGAAACCGGTCCTTGGATGCTTGATTCCGGTCTGGGAAAGACATGGCTTGGTAGTTCGGACTGGACTGTTCCCATGAGGCACAGGTTCAGAGCTGATTTGCATATAGCCAGTGTCTAACCCAGGGTGGTGTGGAGTGCAAAAAAACGATGGATTTAGGCCCATATCCTTGTACTGGGGTGAATGTATGACATTGTTCTACATTCTGTCCATCAACTGTGTTTTTTGCAATTTTCACCCCGAGTGGGCTGGGTATGCTCAGACGTGAGTCCCAAGCTCTCCACACCACTGGAGTCAAGCTATCCACGCTGAATGAAGGCTGATAGCCAGAAACCGGTCCTTGGATGCTTGATTCCGGTCTGGGAAAGACATGGCTTGGTAGTTCGGACTGGACTGTTCCCATGAGGCACAGGGTCAGAGCTGATTTGCATATAGCCAGTGTCTAACCCAGGGTGGTGTGGAGTGCAAAAAAACGATGGATTTAGGCCCAGATCCTTGTACTGGGGTGAATGTATGACATTGTTCTACATTCTGTCCATCAACTGTGTTTTTTGCAATTTTCACCCCGAGTGGGCTGGGTATGCTCAGACGTGACTCCCAAGCTCTCCACACCACTGGAGTCAAGCTATCCAGGCTGAATGAAGGCTGATAGCCAGAAACCGGTCCTTGGATGCTTGATTCCGGTCTGGGAAAGACATGGCTTGGTAGTTCGGACTGGACTGTTCCCATGAGGCACAGGGTCAGAGCTGATTTGCATATAGCCAGTGTCTAACCCAGGGTGGTGTGGAGTGCAAAAAAACGATGGATTTAGGCCCAGATCCTTGTACTGGGGTGAATGTATGACATTGTTCTACATTCTGTCCATCAACTGTGTTTTTTGCAATTTTCACCCCGAGTGGGCTGGGTATGCTCAGACGTGAGTCCCAAGCTCTCCACACCACTGGAGTCAAGCTATCCAGGCTGAATGAAGGCTGATAGCCAGAAACCGGTCCTTGGATGCTTGATTCCGGTCTGGGAAAGACATGGCTTGGTAGTTCGGACTGGACTGTTCCCATGAGGCACAGGGTCAGAGCTGATTTGCATATAGCCAGTGTCTAACCCAGGGTGGTGTGGAGTGCAAAAAAACGATGGATTTAGGCCCAGATCCTTGTACTGGGGTGAATGTATGACATTGTTCTACATTCTGTCCATCAACTGTGTTTTTTGCAATTTTCACCCAGAGTGGGCTGGGTATGCTCAGACGTGAGTCCCAAGCTCTCCACACCACTGGAGTCAAGCTATCCAGGCTGAATGAAGGCTGATAGCCAGAAACCGGTCCTTGGATGCTTGATTCCGGTCTGGGAAAGACATGGCTTGGTAGTTCGGACTGGACTGTTCCCATGAGGCACAGGGTCAGAGCTGATTTGCATATAGCCAGTGTCTAACCCAGGGTGGTGTGGAGTGCAAAAAAACGATGGATTTAGGCCCAGATCCTTGTACTGGGGTGAATGTATGACATTATTCTACATTCTGTCCATCAACTGTGTTTTTTGCAATTTTCACCCCGAGTGGGCTGGGTATGCTCAGACGTGAGTCCCAAGCTCTCCACACCACTGGAGTCAAGCTATCCAGGCTGAATGAAGGCTGATAGCCAGAAACCGGTCCTTGGATGCTTGATTCCGGTCTGGGAAAGACATGGCTTGGTAGTTCGGACTGGACTGTTCCCATGAGGCACAGGGTCAGAGCTGATTTGCATATAGCCAGTGTCTAACCCAGGGTGGTGTGGAGTGCAAAAAAACGATGGATTTAGGCCCAGATCCTTGTACTGGGGTGAATGTATGACATTGTTCTACATTCTGTCCATCAACTGTGTTTTTTGCAATTTTCACCCAGAGTGGGCTGGGTATGCTCAGACGTGAGTCCCAAGCTCTCCACACCACTGGAGTCAAGCTATCCAGGCTGAATGAAGGCTGATAGCCAGAAACCGGTCCTTGGATGCTTGATTCCGGTCTGGGAAAGACATGGCTTGGTAGTTCGGACTGGACTGTTCCCATGAGGCACAGGGTCAGAGCTGATTTGCATATAGCCAGTGTCTAACCCAGGGTGGTGTGGAGTGCAAAAAAACGATGGATTTAGGCCCAGATCCTTGTACTGGGGTGAATGTATGACATTATTCTACATTCTGTCCATCAACTGTGTTTTTTGCAATTTTCACCCCGAGTGGGCTGGGTATGCTCAGACGTGAGTCCCAAGCTCTCCACACCACTGGAGTCAAGCTATCCAGGCTGAATGAAGGCTGATAGCCAGAAACCGGTCCTTGGATGCTTGATTCCGGTCTGGGAAAGACATGGCTTGGTAGTTCGGACTGGACTGTTCCCATGAGGCACAGGGTCAGAGCTGATTTGCATATAGCCAGTGTCTAACCCAGGGTGGTGTGGAGTGCAAAAAAATGATGGATTTAGGCCCAGATCCTTGTACTGGGGTGAATGTATGACATTGTTCTACATTCTGTCCATCAACTGTGTTTTTTGCAATTTTCACCCCGAGTGGGCTGGGTATGCTCAGACGTGAGTCCCAAGCTCTCCACACCACTGGAGTCAAGCTATCCAGGCTGAATGAAGGCTGATAGCCAGAAACCGGTCCTTGGATGCTTGATTCCGGTCTGGGAAAGACATGGCTTGGTAGTTCGGACTGGACTGTTCCCATGAGGCACAGGGTCAGAGCTGATTTGCATATAGCCAGTGTCTAACCCAGGGTGGTGTGGAGTGCAAAAAAACGATGGATTTAGGCCCAGATCCTTGTACTGGGGTGAATGTATGACATTGTTCTACATTCTGTCCATCAACTGTGTTTTTTGCAATTTTCACCCCGAGTGGGCTGGGTATGCTCAGACGTGAGTCCCAAGCTCTCCACACCACTGGAGTCAAGCTATCCAGGCTGAATGAAGGCTGATAGCCAGAAACCGGTCCTTGGATGCTTGATTCCGGTCTGGGAAAGACATGGCTTGGTAGTTCGGACTGGACTGTTCCCATGAGGCACAGGTTCAGAGCTGATTTGCATATAGCCAGTGTCTAACCCAGGGTGGTGTGGAGTGCAAAAAAACGATGGATTTAGGCCCATATCCTTGTACTGGGGTGAATGTATGACATTGTTCTACATTCTGTCCATCAACTGTGTTTTTTGCAATTTTCACCCCGAGTGGGCTGGGTATGCTCAGACGTGAGTCCCAAGCTCTCCACACCACTGGAGTCAAGCTATCCACGCTGAATGAAGGCTGATAGCCAGAAACCGGTCCTTGGATGCTTGATTCCGGTCTGGGAAAGACATGGCTTGGTAGTTCGGACTGGACTGTTCCCATGAGGCACAGGGTCAGAGCTGATTTGCATATAGCCAGTGTCTAACCCAGGGTGGTGTGGAGTGCAAAAAAACGATGGATTTAGGCCCAGATCCTTGTACTGGGGTGAATGTATGACATTGTTCTACATTCTGTCCGTCAACTGTGTTTTTTGCAATTTTCACCCCGAGTGGGCTGGGTATGCTCAGACGTGAGTCCCAAGCTCTCCACACCACTGGAGTCAAGCTATCCAGGCTGAATGAAGGCTGATAGCCAGAAACCGGTCCTTGGATGCTTGATTCCGGTCTGGGAAAGACATGGCTTGGTAGTTCGGACTGGACTGTTCCCATGAGGCACAGGGTCAGAGCTGATTTGCATATAGCCAGTGTCTAACCCAGGGTGGTGTGGAGTGCAAAAAAACGATGGATTTAGGCCCAGATCCTTGTACTGGGGTGAATGTATGACATTGTTCTACATTCTGTCCATCAACTGTGTTTTTTGCAATTTTCACCCCGAGTGGGCTGGGTATGCTCAGACGTGAGTCCCAAGCTCTCCACACCACTGGAGTCAAGCTATCCAGGCTGAATGAAGGCTGATAGCCAGAAACCGGTCCTTGGATGCTTGATTCCGGTCTGGGAAAGACATGGCTTGGTAGTTCGGACTGGACTGTTCCCATGAGGCACAGGGTCAGAGCTGATTTGCATATAGCCAGTGTCTAACCCAGGGTGGTGTGGAGTGCAAAAAAACGATGGATTTAGGCCCAGATCCTTGTACTGGGGTGAATGTATGACATTGTTCTACATTCTGTCCATCAACTGTGTTTTTTGCAATTTTCACCCAGAGTGGGCTGGGTATGCTCAGACGTGAGTCCCAAGCTCTCCACACCACTGGAGTCAAGCTATCCAGGCTGAATGAAGGCTGATAGCCAGAAACCGGTCCTTGGATGCTTGATTCCGGTCTGGGAAAGACATGGCTTGGTAGTTCGGACTGGACTGTTCTCATGAGGCACAGGGTCAGAGCTGATTTGCATATAGCCAGTGTCTAACCCAGGGTGGTGTGGAGTGCAAAAAAACGATGGATTTAGGCCCAGATCCTTGTACTGGGGTGAATGTATGACATTGTTCTACATTCTGTCCATCAACTGTGTTTTTTGCAATTTTCACCCCGAGTGGGCTGGGTATGCTCAGACGTGAGTCCCAAGCTCTCCACACCACTGGAGTCAAGCTATCCAGGCTGAATGAAGGCTGATAGCCAGAAACCGGTCCTTGGATGCTTGATTCCGGTCTGGGAAAGACATGGCTTGGTAGTTCGGACTGGACTGTTCCCATGAGGCACAGGGTCAGAGCTGATTTGCATATAGCCAGTGTCTAACCCAGGGTGGTGTGGAGTGCAAAAACACGATGAATTTAGGCCCAGATCCTTGTACTGGGGTGAATGTATGACATTGTTCTACATTCTGTCCATCAACTGTGTTTTTTGCAATTTTCACCCCGAGTGGGCTGGGTATGCTCAGACGTGAGTCCCAAGCTCTCCACACCACTGGAGTCAAGCTATCCAGGCTGAATGAAGGCTGATAGCCAGAAACCGGTCCTTGGATGCTTGATTCCGGTCTGGGAAAGACATGGCTTGGTAGTTCGGACTGGACTGTTCCCATGAGGCACAGGGTCAGAGCTGATTTGCATATAGCCAGTGTCTAACCCAGGGTGGTGTGGAGTGCAAAAAAACGATGGATTTAGGCCCAGATCCTTGTACTGGGGTGAATGTATGACATTGTTCTACATTCTGTCCATCAACTGTGTTTTTTGCAATTTTCACCCCGAGTGGGCTGGGTATGCTCAGACGTGAGTCCCAAGCTCTCCACACCACTGGAGTCAAGCTATCCAGGCTGAATGAAGGCTGATAGCCAGAAACCGGTCCTTGGATGCTTGATTCCGGTCTGGGAAAGACATGGCTTGGTAGTTCGGACTGGACTGTTCCCATGAGGCACAGGTTCAGAGCTGATTTGCATATAGCCAGTGTCTAACCCAGGGTGGTGTGGAGTGCAAAAAAACGATGGATTTAGGCCCATATCCTTGTACTGGGGTGAATGTATGACATTGTTCTACATTCTGTCCATCAACTGTGTTTTTTGCAATTTTCACCCCGAGTGGGCTGGGTATGCTCAGACGTGAGTCCCAAGCTCTCCACACCACTGGAGTCAAGCTATCCACGCTGAATGAAGGCTGATAGCCAGAAACCGGTCCTTGGATGCTTGATTCCGGTCTGGGAAAGACATGGCTTGGTAGTTCGGACTGGACTGTTCCCATGAGGCACAGGGTCAGAGCTGATTTGCATATAGCCAGTGTCTAACCCAGGGTGGTGTGGAGTGCAAAAAAACGATGGATTTAGGCCCAGATCCTTGTACTGGGGTGAATGTATGACATTGTTCTACATTCTGTCCATCAACTGTGTTTTTTGCAATTTTCACCCCGAGTGGGCTGGGTATGCTCAGACGTGAGTCCCAAGCTCTCCACACCACTGGAGTCAAGCTATCCAGGCTGAATGAAGGCTGATAGCCAGAAACCGGTCCTTGGATGCTTGATTCCGGTCTGGGAAAGACATGGCTTGGTAGTTCGGACTGGACTGTTCCCATGAGGCACAGGGTCAGAGCTGATTTGCATATAGCCAGTGTCTAACCCAGGGTGGTGTGGAGTGCAAAAAAACGATGGATTTAGGCCCAGATCCTTGTACTGGGGTGAATGTATGACATTGTTCTACATTCTGTCCATCAACTGTGTTTTTTGCAATTTTCACCCCGAGTGGGCTGGGTATGCTCAGACGTGAGTCCCAAGCTCTCCACACCACTGGAGTCAAGCTATCCAGGCTGAATGAAGGCTGATAGCCAGAAACCGGTCCTTGGATGCTTGATTCCGGTCTGGGAAAGACATGGCTTGGTAGTTCGGACTGGACTGTTCCCATGAGGCACAGGTTCAGAGCTGATTTGCATATAGCCAGTGTCTAAACCAGGGTGGTGTGGAGTGCAAAAAAACGATGGATTTAGGCCCAGATCCTTGTACTGGGGTGAATGTATGACATTGTTCTACATTCTGTCCATCAACTGTGTTTTTTGCAATTTTCACCCCGAGTGGGCTGGGTATGCTCAGACGTGAGTCCCAAGCTCTCCACACCACTGGAGTCAAGCTATCCACGCTGAATGAAGGCTGATAGCCAGAAACCGGTCCTTGGATGCTTGATTCCGGTCTGGGAAAGACATGGCTTGGTAGTTCGGACTGGACTGTTCCCATGAGGCACAGGGTCAGAGCTGATTTGCATATAGCCAGTGTCTAACCCAGGGTGGTGTGGAGTGCAAAAAAACGATGGATTTAGGCCCAGATCCTTGTACTGGGGTGAATGTATGACATTGTTCTACATTCTGTCCATCAACTGTGTTTTTTGCAATTTTCACCCCGAGTGGGCTGGGTATGCTCAGACGTGAGTCCCAAGCTCTCCACACCACTGGAGTCAAGCTATCCAGGCTGAATGAAGGCTGATAGCCAGAAACCGGTCCTTGGATGCTTGATTCCGGTCTGGGAAAGACATGGCTTGGTAGTTCGGACTGGACTGTTCCCATGAGGCACAGGGTCAGAGCTGATTTGCATATAGCCAGTGTCTAACCCAGGGTGGTGTGGAGTGCAAAAAAACGATGGATTTAGGCCCAGATCCTTGTACTGGGGTGAATGTATGACATTGTTCTACATTCTGTCCATCAACAGTGTTTTTTGCAATTTTCACCCCGAGTGGGCTGGGTATGCTCAGACGTGAGTCCCAAGCTCTCCACACCACTGGAGTCAAGCTATCCAGGCTGAATGAAGGCTGATAGCCAGAAACTGGTCCTTGGATGCTTGATTCCAGTCTGGGAAAGACATGGCTTGGTAGTTCGGACTGGACTGTTCCCTTGAGGCACAGGGTCAGAGCTGATTTGCATATAGCCAGTGTCTAACCCAGGGTGGTGTGGAGTGCGAAAAAACGATGGATTTAGGCCCAGATCCTTGTACTGGGGTGAATGTATGACATTGTTCTACATTCTGTCCATCAACTGTGTTTTTTGCAATTTTCACCCCGAGTGGGCTGGGTATGCTCAGACGTGAGTCCCAAGCTCTCCACACCACTGGAGTCAAGCTATCCAGGCTGAATAAAGGCTGATAGCCAGAAACCGGTCGTTGGATGCTTGATTCCGGTCTGGGAAAGACATGGCTTGGTAGTTTGGACTGGACTGTTCCCATGAGGCACAGGGTCAGAGCTGATTTGCATATAGCCAGTGTCTAACCCAGGGTGGTGTGGAGTGCAAAAAAACGATGGATTTAGGCCCAGATCCTTGCACTGGGGTGAATGTATGACATTGTTCTACATTCTTTCCATCAACTGTGTTTTTTGCAATTTTGAACTCAAAAAGGGGGCAGGGTAGAAGCACCCTGATCCCCGAGGCCTGCTCAGGGGGTCCCACTAGGACCTCCCAAGGCAAAAAACAATAATGTAATTTTTTCGAAAAATCGCGGGGTGCGCGTACCGTGCGCGCACGGGTCCGCGTACGTACGCGAACGGTGCGCGTACCTTTCCGAGAAAGCTGCATGCTTATTGGCTGCCAATGTCTATCAACACTCCAAACCAGGAAGTGTTGGCAGCCATCTTGTGCTCATTAGACTGAGGCAAAAGAAAGCAGAAAAACAAATGTGTAGAACACAAAAAGGGGGCAGTGTAGAAACACCCTGACCCCCTAGGCCTGCTAAGGTGGTCCCACAAGGATCCCCAAGGCCAAATGTATATATTTTTTAAACCCGGTATGTTTTTTTTAAAAATGACCCCCCAGGGGGACCAAATCGCGGGGGCATAGTGATAAAGAAGTGTGGGGCGTGCCCAATCCCCCCCACACTGCCCTGGGGACTGCCGCCCTCCGGGGCAAAGCAACACAGCCCCCTGGCGCATACTGGAGGCTCCTGGTGGGCTAGTTGGCCCCCAGGGACCCCCAGTATGCAAGGGGAATTAGTTCCCCCTCTGCAAACGCGCCAGTGGGCTGCGTTGCAGAGAGGTGTAATAAGGGGCATAGCCTCATTACACCTCTGTGCAATGCAGCCCCCTGGCGCATACTGGAGGTTCCAGGTGGGCTAGTTGGCCCCCAGGGACCTCCAGTATGCAAGGGGAATTAGTTCCCCCTCTTCAAACATGCACAGGGGCTGCGTTGCAGAGAGGTGTAAAAAAGTGTGTGGCCTCAATACACCTCTCTACAATGCAGCCCCTGGCGCATACTGGAGGATCCTGGTGGGCTAGTTGGCCCCCAGGGACCCCCAGTATGCAAGGGGAACTAGTCCCCCCTCTGCAAACTCACCAGGGGGCTGCGTTGCAGAGAGGTGTAACAAGGGGCATAGCCTCATTACACCGCTGTGCAATGCAGTCCCCTGGCGCATACTGGAGGTTCCAAGTGGGTTACTTGGCCCCCAGGGGCCCCCAGTATGCAAGGGGAATTAGTTCCCCCTCTTCAAACATGCATGGGGGCTGCATTGCAGAGAGGTGTAAAAAGGGGAGTGGCTTCATTACACCTCTCTGGCGCATACTGGAGACTCCTGGTGGGCTTTCAGGTCTTATATAGTTAGGAATTAGCATTAAAAAAACCTTGCAAATTCGCTGAAAAAACCATAGGTTTCAGGCCTTATATAGTTAGGAATTCGCATTTAAAAAACCTTTAAAATTCTCTCAAAAAAGTATAAGTTTTAGGGGTGTTATAGTTAGCTGGACATTTCACTCATACAAAACCATTGAAATTGCTACTATATAGTTAGTTGTACTAACTATATTTCGCGCACCCGCAATCCACTGCTGATGATGTCACATATTACATCATTCATGACATGGTCAGTGACATCACTGATGACATCTCAAATGACATATATATATATATATTTATATCTATATATCTATCTCCATAGCAGTAAATCTCGGCTGCCGCAGAGAACGCCATGCCCCCGCCTCAGTTAACGGCGGTCCGTGGTCAAGGTGGTGAACCTTTCTATCAATCCCACTTGTACTGTCCACCTCTCCAGATCCTGGAAAAACACCCACCACGAACTCGAAATGCACAAAGCAGTATTTTATTTGCAAATTTTGCCAGCAAACTCAGTCGAAGCGTTTCGAGACCTAGTATCTTGGTCACGAGTGCTGTCAGTGAGATTTCATTGGTTTAAATACACGTAATTCTTTTACAAAACAATAAACAGTGAGGACAGACTTCCGTTAAATCACATAACACGAAAATGAAAGAGGCACTGTAACAGACTCCATTGTTCAATTCAAAATAATGTTACAGTCCTTACAGTTCATATCAAAATTGCTGGTGAAAATAAAAAATAAACTTAAGTGGAAGGTGATTATACCTCGCACTTAAATTAGGGATGTCAACAAAAACGCGCCTCCCACACAGATCAGAATGCGACAGCCTATCAGTGCTTCTCAAGAAGTTCTTACTCGTATCGCCCCAGTGGGCTTTTTTTCAAAACTTTATCAGTACCCAGTAAAGAACAGCGATCATTGCAGACTGCTGAGGCTACACATTGGTCTATATTGGCTCAACCTTACAAATAGTATTATTACACCTAACACAAATCATAGCCCAAGTGGGCATTGAAATCATCCATTTCAGCAAATATTTCATTAAATACAGGACTTGTAACACAAAAATACTAATTAAAGACAGGATACTTTCGCTCTTCCACTTTCCTTCGATTTTCATGTACCGCAGAATCTGTAAAAAAAATTAATAACAGTAAACACACTAACATTAACAGTGAATTAAAAACAAGCTGTACATACGAGCAAATAGATAGCAGGGTTTCTATATTTACACTATCAGTGGAACTAACAACCTAGAGGCCTCAAAACAAGTCACATATACGATCTTACTTTGTGACTAATCAATTGATCATATCACACTCTTCAAGACGAGAGGACTTGCCGGACAGTAAAATAAGTACAGGATACCACAGAACTTTCACATTACCCCAAATGCACCGCAAGCTCCTCATCGCAATTATGTCCGATTGGGGCTAGTGTCCTTTACTGTGTGATTAATCTCGACTCTAGGCAGCGCAGACATTGTACTCTATTCCCACCTCTTTCATTAAGTTTAACAGAGTCAAAAACACAGAAACTCAAAAGATTTGTGTCCTGTTTGTGGTGGCTTTGGAAATGACAAGCGATTGGATACGGTTTGTCTCCATTTTTGATCGCTCGTAAGTGTTCAAGAATTCTAATTTTGGCCTTATGAACCGTACTCCCTATGTATGTTTTTTTGCATGGGCAAAAAAGTGCGTACACTGCAAATTCTGTATTGCAGGAGGTATGTTCTGTAATCCGAAATGGTTGACAACTTGGTGATAAAATAACCTCCTTATTCTGAGCATACAAGGATTCTACACGTGGAGAAAATGCAAGGCGAGTAAGAATAGCAAGAACATTAAGGAGGTTATTTTATCACCATGTTGTCAACCATTTTGGATTACAGAACATACCTTGGCATTATGGTCCTGGTAGTGCAGGGGCTGTGTCCTTCTGTGAGGGAAAGTTTGCACAAAGTCAGTAAAAGAATAAAAACACTGTGGGCTAATGTAATCACAAGGCCTCACATGCCGTCCCTTTCTGCGGTCAGCTGCAACGCCGCTCCTGTTGTACTGACGAAACCACCTTGGTTGCATCACGGGCCCACTTCACTCGCGGTGGGCGTCTCTCGCGGCTAGGCTCAGCTGCTCATATCCAGTCTCTTAGGCAGCCCCAAAGAAATACGCCGTTCAGTGCGTAAAATATTGCATTCATTTAATTGCTGGCAGCAACTAGCAGGTAAGGACACTGGTGGTTACATCACAGTTCGTGCCAAGATTCGTGCCAGACGCGTTTCGGGAACAGCGTTCTCTTCTTCAATGGCGAAATCTCCTTTGTGGCAAACAATGTATCCTGCACGTTATAAGTTCCCAGAGACCCGCCCCAGTGTAAAATATATAACTATACACATCACTTGCAATATATATCACTTCTCACATGATGCTCCATGCGTTGGGGACAGTGGAGGGTCGAATTCTTTTATTTCTGTCAACAGTGTATGTATCATAAACATTTGATATGGGCTGTGTGTTAAATTCATGATGCTCTAGTGAGCATAAAATGTGTTATTCTCAAGACCTTACCCGAAATTCAGGATAGAGATACTCTTTAGGTATGACAGAGATGCAATATTTAACTGCGGGAGAAACTGGTGTAAACCAAACAGTATCAGTAAGTAACAATATTACCAGTAAGTAAAAATTATGTAGACATCAATGTAAAGTGTCAAAAGCGAAAAGTAAAAGTAAAAGAAAAAGGTACTCCAACAATAGCTACGAAATAGAATTAAAAAACTTTAGAAACTCACTCAAAAAACCAGAGTTTATAGGGACGTTATAGTTAGGCTCAGATTTCACACATGCAGAATGCAGAACCATAGAAATTCAGCAGTTACAGGTACCTGAGCTAGCTTTAACTTGTGCCCCAGCAATGCACTGCTTCTGACCTTACATATTACATCACTCCTCCTCCATATACAGTGTTGTCAACACGCTCGCTACATTATATATATATATATATATATATATATATATATATATACATATATTATAGCTCCAAAAACACCAGCCTGCCGTATCTTCGAGTGGGTGCCTGCATAACGGGGGGGTGCCCGTCAATCATATTCCACTCCAAACATCCTACAGATTGTAAACCTGTCATAGATTGCAGCACTCGCGGGGGTGGTTTCCCATAGATGTTTATTTCGAAACCATCGTCAGTTATGATGGGTATGCTGGCCCATCTAATCATGCACTGTGCAGTTGGTGCTTTGCACCTTATTCACGCTTACTTGCTTGTACAATCTAATCACCACGCTTTACTGTTGCTGCTAATTATTTTTAATCCAACAAGTGATTTTTACCATTTCTCATAATACATTCAATGTTCAAGCAATATACATTTACAACAATTACATTTCTAGTGTAACATTATTTCTCAAATACTCGTTTCAGAGTTCCATTATAATGTGACCATAGAACCCGAAATTCAGGATAGAGATACTCTTTAGGTATGATAGAGATGCAATATTTAACTGCGGGAGAAACTGGTGTAAACCAAACAGTATCAGTAAGTAACAATATTACCAGTAAGTAAAAATTATGTAGACATCAATGTAAAGTGTCAAAAGCGAAAAGTAAAAGTAAAAGAAAAAGGTACTCCAACAATAGCTACGAAATAGAATTAAAAAACTTTAGAAACTCACTCAAAAAACCAGAGTTTATAGGGACGTTATAGTTAGGCTCAGATTTCACACATGCAGAACCATAGAAATTCAGCAGTTACAGGTACCTGAGCTAGCTTTAACTTGTGCCCCAGCAATGCACTGCTTCTGACCTTACATATTACATCACTCCTCCTCCATATACAGTGTTGTCAACACGCTAGCTACATTATATATATATATATATATATATATATATATATATATTTATATATATATATATATATATATATATATATATATATATATATATATACATTATAGCTCCAAAAACACCAGCCTGCCGTATCTTCGAGCGGGTGCCTGCATAACGGGGGTGTGCCCGTCAATCATATTCCACTCCAAACATCCTACAGATTGTAAACCTGTCATAGATTGCAGCACTCGCGGGGGTGGTTTCTCATAGATGTTTATTTGGAAACCATCGTCAGTTATGATGGGTATGCTGGCCCATCTAATCATGCACTGTACATCGGCTCAACTACTTTCCCTGTGAAGAAGAGAATCTTGGAACATTGGCGTGCAATTACGAATAAAGATTTCGCATATAGTACGGCCAAACATTTCCACCAATACCACGATGGAGACTGGACCAAAGCGAAATTTTTCGCTCTTGATTCGATCCCCAAACATATCAGAGGAGGGGACCGTCTAACAGCATTGCACAGAGCAGAGTCCAAATTCATATTACAAGCAGGATGTATCGTACCTTTTGGGATGAACATTGACGAGGAGATGTATGTACACCTGTAATTAAGCAAACTGAGAGCTTCCCAAACCCCCTTCATTGATACTCCGTTTCTATGATATATACCTCAATTTTTTTTTTATAAATTATGATTTAGATTCTAATAATGTTTGGCTCAAATAAACTCAAATGTATTTTGATGAACTATGGTAATTAGACAGCTTTAATTTCGAGAGAGGAGAGTGATGTGATAAATGCTATCAAGTCTTAATAATTTATATGTGTCATGTTTATAATTGAACTAATGATTTTCCATTTTCTTACTTTCTCTAGAGTGATGTACTCCGTCCTGATAAGAAGCGACAAATCACTGATAGTGAATACTGTTATGAGCACTACTGCTACACGAGAAATATCTAAGTACGACTATGAGCACGGGATAGAATATTTTGGGAAAATTTCAACTATGAAGTAGTTTAATACCACACCTTTTTTTGAATAGATAGAGACTATAGCCACCAACTGACTTATACTGAATCATAAGATGGATACTTAATTATGGAGGCATTATACAATGGGCACTAGACCCAAGTAACTTGATTAGATTAATCAATATCCTGCAATTCCTCCTACTTACTTTTGGTTATTCCAACTCTAAACTTACCAATCATATTTTATCCATACCTCTCTTAAACTCTTCACGCTCTCTCTTTCTCTCTAAACCTGTCCTCTTAAACAAGGCAATATGGGTACTATACCATTATACGATTATTTTCGCTTGTCTTCTGAGATTATAACCCACTGAGTGTTTGTAATAATTTAATACCAAACGTTTGGGAAATGTGTATTATTTACGTTCTATTTATTTTTAGAAACTGCACATTAAAAAAGTTTCCGGGTGGTGTTTGTAAACGCGGAAACTTTCTTTCCTTTTCATTATTTTTCACTATATAAACAAGGTTGAAAGAAATGATGGTCATGTGACCAAGAGCCCGTGAGCTCGAAACGCGTCTGTTTATGCCCTAAATAAACAAACTTTCCGGTACCTGGTGGTGTGGCTTGTCATCCTTTTTCCTGAGTTGAAGAGGAATCCGTGGATATATATATATATATATATATATTATAGCTCCAAAAACACCAGCCTGCCGTATCTTCGAGCGGGTGCCTGCATAACGGGGGTGTGCCCGTCAATCATATTCCACTCCAAACATCCTACAGATTGTAAACCTGTCATAGATTGCAGCACTCGCGGGGGTGGTTTCTCATAGATGTTTATTTGGAAACCATCGTCAGTTATTATGGGTATGCTGGCCCATCTAATCATGCACCGTGCACTTGGTGCTTTGCACCTTATTCACGCTTACTTGCTTGTACAATCTAATCACCACGCTTTACTGTTGCTGCTAATTATTTTTAATCCAACTAGTGATTTTTACCATTTCTCATAATACATTCAATGTTCAAGCAATATACATTTACAACAATTACATTTCTAGTGTAACATTATTTCTCAAATACTCGTTTCAGAGTTCCATTATAATGTGACCATAGAACTTTTTTGGTGAGCCCAATGCATTTCGGCACCTTACTGGTACCTTCATCAGGGGACAATCTGTAAAAAAATGAAAATTTCAAATTGTAAGTGTTTGTGTATTATTGCCCATGGGTGCTTTGCTAATATGTTTTATGTTATGTTCATACCTGAGTGAAACAACCTCTCAATATGATGTAACCACGTCAATGTCACAGTAACCGCTATTTGTCTGTCAAAAGAAAAATAGTAGGAACTCATTTGTAACAATTCCTTGCTTAATCAAAATGATAACATCTCGTTATGACTATTCACTGCCAAATACTCAATAATGGGACATACCTGTCTCTGATTCCCGAAATTATGCCACTGCAAAAACAAATTACATGCATTTAGTTAGCGTCTCCTTCACTGCTATGTTGCCACCGGAACACAGCTAAATCGTGTACATACCTTGTTCTCTTGCACTGAATCTCATCTGAAAATACACCAGAGAGATTTCTGTCATTATCTCAGACACCCGTGATACATCGTTATCACCACTATATAGAACAACACACGACGCTTTTTGTACCTGTTTACACGAAAGCTACTCGTTGAAAGAGAAACCGCTTCTCAGTGTCAGACGCTACCGATCTCCGCCATACGACGCCCTCAATACACGCGATATTAGACCCAACGTGGAGGTGAGAAATAAACATAGGACTATCGCCACTAGTATTTCTTCAGATAATCTTCATTACGTCGGGCGCCATCTTAACGTGATAAATTATGTGGTAAAAACATACTCGCGATCCCGTACCGCTTTGCCTAATCCTTCGCAGGGTACCTCAAAATTATAGAGGTAAACCAGTCGTCATGAGAATTCAGCCACGGCTAACCCATCAGTAATTACAAAACGTACCAATTTATACTATCTTAAAAACACAATAGGATTTCACAAGCAGCATTTCTAAGTCCTGAACTGCTTTTGCCATTGTCCATTGGCACCACTGCACGGCTATACTACATAAGTGTTAAAGTGCATATGCTATTGTGTGCTAGGAACTGTTTGCAATATATTGTACATTAGTAAAATGTTCATTGTATTATTATTTAATCCATGCAGATATGCAAATATAGATACATCGGAAACATCATAAGGTCTCAATTGTCGTACAAATATTGATTTAGTCCTTATATTTCCTGCTGGTAGATTCTAGGGTATATATGACCCTACCTAATGCCGGCATCTAAATTTCTCCCCGACTGATTATTAGTGATCCCTGCTCATGTCATAGGTACTATTAACTGGTTGCTGCTCTGATTAATCCTGTTTCTTCCAGAGTATTATAAGTAACATGATAAATCATATTTGTCATTAAGCCCCGTGGGTGACATCGTGTTGAGGTACTTGATCCAGTATAGTTCACGCTGTAGCAGTTTTTGGTGATTGTCAATGCCTGGCCTGATTGGTACTTGTTCTATTACAAGAAAACGTAAATGAGAAATAGTGTCATTTGCAGCTCTCCAATGGGTGGCTAATGGTGATGTTAAATTCACATTTTGGATCCTGCTCTTATGCTCTGTTATTCTTATTTTCACCTTACACCTTTCACCTTATTTTACCAACATACATTCTGCCACATGGGCATTTAATGCCAAATACCACGTTCTGTGTATTGCAGTCACTGGTGTGTCTCAAATGTATTTGTTTTCCAGTAGTTGGGTGGGTGCATATATTTCCAACGATGACATTATTACAGTTCGTACAATTATGACATCTAATTGTTCCTTTATGTGTCGTTGTTGGTGGTGCCAATTGTGTCCGTTTTAGTCTCTCCCTCAAATTTGAACCTCTTGTGTAGGCATGTAAAGGTGGTTCCTCGAATAAATCTTTAAAGTCGGATTCTGATGATAACAACTCCCACCTTGTGTTAATAATTCTCTTGATTGCTCTTGATTGGGTCGTGTATTTGGTTACGAATACCATTCTTTCTTTTGATGTTTTACCTCTTGGTTTGAGTAATTCCAATCTGTCCATTTTCATAACCTTTTCTATGTGCTCTTCTAATTCCAATGATGGGTATCCTCTTTCTTCGTATTTTTTTGCCTGTTTCCGAATTGTAGCATGACACGTTCGTGAGTCAGAACAGATGCGTTTTATCCTTATGAATTGTGAGGCTGGAAGATTTTTGACTAAACTCTTGGGATGAAAACTGGTGTAGCTTAAAGCATTATTCCGATCTGTAGGCTTAGAGTATAATTCTGTGATAAATCCACTCGCTGTTTTGATGATCCTCACATCCAAAAAATCCATGTTGTATCTGTCAATTTTATGTGTAAATTGTATTCTCAAATCTATCTAATTTATTGAAATGATAAGTTGCTCCAATAATTCAGGTGTGTCATCCCAGATAAGGAAAATATCATCAATAAATCGACAATACATTTTCACGTGATTCCAGTGTTCTGAACTCATCAAATTCTGTGCCTCGAATTGGGCCATAAATGTTTTTGCATAAGCAGGGGCCCCTGCAAAGCCCATAGATGTTCCGGTTAATTGAGCATAGTATTTGTCATTCCATAGGAAATAGCTATTATGGAGGCAAAATTTGAGAAGTTGTAACAAAAATACTTTATCCGTTGATAAGTCTCCCATCTTTAATAGGGCCCATTCTATCGATTCGAGACCTGCCTCATGCGGTATCGACGAATATAGAGCCACCACAACTATGGTGCACAAGATCCAATGACTCTGAAATCCTTGTTCAATCCATAGAAGCTTATTCAGAAAATCCGTTGTGTCCCTTATGTAGGAACCCCATTGCTGCACAAACTTTTGTAAAAAATGATCCAAATATCGACCGAGGGGGTCAAAAATTAACCCACACCCCGAGATGATAGGTCTAAATGGTGGGTTGGTCAGGTGTTTATGGACCTTCGGGATCATGTAAAGTTTAGGGCACCTCGGATGTTTTGTGGTCAGGTATGCTCGTGTATTGTCATCAATCCATTCATTCTCCTTAGCTGACTGCAATATACCATCAAGCATTTTTTGAAGCTTAGAGGTAGGATCTGACGATAACAGTAAACAAGTGTCCGTGTCTGCCACATGTTCATTAACTTTACGTTCATAGAAAAATGAGTCCATCACTACCAGGGCTCCGCCCATGTCTGCTGGTTGTATTATCAGATCTTTATTGTTAGTCAAGTTCTTTATGATGTTCTGCTCCATTTTGGTCATATTGTTATTCCTAGTTTTTTTGTAATCCAATGTTTGAAGATCTTTTTTGACCATAATTTCAAATGTGTCTAACATTTTATGCGACACCGTGCTTGGTAAACACTCTTTGGTTCAAATTTCTGCAGTGTACTTTCCTCGTTTTTTTCCATTGGTTCAGCCACATTTGTAAAGTAATGTCTTAACCTTAATGATCGCATAAACCTGAAAAAAGCTCCCTCTGTCTCCATTTCGTTTGTTATGGTGGTAGGTACAAATGAAAGTCCCTTATTTAGTACTCCTACTAGTTGTTTTGTAAGTGTCGTGGATGAAATATTTATTATTAGACCACTGTCCGTCCGCTCCGTAAAGCTTTTCCTGCCACTTCCTCGCCTTGTTTTTCTCTTCCTAATGATGTTTCTACTTGTTGCGTCGGTGGGCGTCCTTGGTTCTGTTCCTGGGACAAAAAAGCCACATTCCCACTTGTTGTTGCTTGCTCAGTGGCTTCCGAAGTCATCACTGATCCCTCTTGGGTTACTCGTACTGGTCCTCGTCGAACGGATGTATCTTTGTCTGTCACCAGACTTTCTTCGGACGAATGGGTAGTTGGTGTTGTTTTTTTAGGGACAAATTGACGCCGGGCATAGATGTCAGCCCACGTGTACACCTCATTGAGTTTGTAATCTATTGTGTCACGCTTATACTTGCGTAGTTTCCCTTCTTGCAGCTCCTTCTCATATTTCTCAAGTTTTAAGTTAATGCCCTCTAGGCTGATTTTCCAAGTGTCAACTTCCATCCTTGTTTCGAGTTCTGTCTTTAAAATGAAAATCTCCTCCTCCAGTTCACGTATTGTCTTGGCTAATTCTTCCACTATAAGCAGGATAAGGTCCAGTGGATACTTATTCAGTATACTGTACCATTTGTCCATAAATTTGGCATTGAGGTTAAAACGGAACAGCATTGGCTTGATTGACGACCGCAGACCCCTCGGGATCCGCTTTGCTTTGTGGTACTGTATGAGTGTTGAGGCGTGCATCCTTTGGTTTAATTGACGCCGAGTCAGGTATTCCAACTGTTTGAGCTGTTGGCTTACAGAGCCCCCATGGGCATCCATGTTCCTTATTTCCTTGATCAATGAGTACATTTGATCAGCTTGTTCGTTTGTATAGGCCATAGTGTTGGCTCTATTATCTGTAATTCCCATGATAGTTTCAAACTGCATTTTTGGTTCTTTTGGTGCCTCCCCACTGGTGCGACTATGATTAACTACTTCAATTATTGGGTGTGTGAGGAGCACTCCATTGTATTCGTATTGAATACGAATACAACGGAGTGCTCCTCACACACCCAATAATTGAAGTATTTGGAAACCATCAGCACATCAACAAGACGCGTTTCGGCGTACAGCCTTCATCAATTGTATAACAGTTGGCGTGGTGGCCATTGCTCTTATTTCACCATTTCCAAATTTGATTTCATGGACAACAACAGAGGACTAACAATTCAAACTCCAATGCGCCGCCATATTGTAACGTGCATTTTGTAAGGCGTTATATACCCTTATGAGACATAGTTAAAGACATCATGTTGTACATATTCATACATTCTTTAAACAAATTAAACCACATACAAATGTACCTCATCATTGCCCTGAATGGGCACAACCTGATTCCATTATGTCCTCATATCGTATGATCTCGCCCTGTATGGGCTAGCTATCAGTCCAACGCTAAACTCCACTTAATCAAATTACATTACTGCGCTGGTTGAGACTTATTTCCTTTTGATCCACTGACTAATTCATTAAGTCACATGATTATAAATTATTCAATTTCTCATTTTCAAAATTATTCTATCCGTTCCTAGATACACTTTATCAAATTCAGAAAACTGTAAGATAGAGGAAAATATTTAGAATATACAGAAGTGTCCTATTCTAACATCACTATCCCAAATGTACAGCCAATTCCTCATGCATATTAAGGCCGTTAGGAAACCATCAGCACATCAACAAGACGCGTTTCGGCGTACAGCCTTCATCAATTGTATAACAGTTGGCGTGGTGGCCATTGCTCTTATTTCACCATTTCCAAATTTGATTTCATGGACAACAACAGAGGACTAACAATTCAAACTCCAATGCGCCGCCATATTGTAACGTGCATTTTGTAAGGCGTTATATACCCTTATGAGACATAGTTAAAGACATCATGTTGTACATATTCATACATTCTTTAAACAAATTAAACCACATACAAATGTACCTCATCATTGCCCTGAATGGGCACAACCTGATTCCATTATGTCCTCATATCGTATGATCTCGCCCTGGATGGGCTAGCTATCAGTCCAACGCTAAACTCCACTTAATCAAATTACATTACTGCGCTGGTTGAGACTTATTTCCTTTTGATCCACTGACTAATTCATTAAGTCACATGATTATAAATTATTCAATTTCTCATTTTCAAAATTATTCTATCCGTTCCTAGATACACTTTATCAAATTCAGAAAACTGTAAGATAGAGGAAAATATTTAGAATATACAGAAGTGTCCTATTCTAACATCACTATCCCAAATGTACAGCCAATTCCTCATGCATATTAAGGCCGTTAGGCATTTTGCTTTGCAGATCTATTATATATCGTGACTCAAGTCGCCTGAGTTTCTGTAATCGATCGCCCCCCCTCACATTCACCGGAACACTATCTAAGCACATGTATGACAACAGATCCCTGTTGCGCCCATGTGCCTTATCAAAGTGTCTCGCTGCGGGATAGGATTCATCTACATTCTTGATAGCTCGCATATGCTCCAATATGCGAATTTTGACCGGATGGGTCGTGCTACCAATATATCTCTTCCCGCAGGGGCAAGTCAAACAGTAAATGGCATATGGCGTAGTGCATGTCAGAAATTTATGTATCTTCTTTGGTGTAGCTAGGCCTGGAACTTTATATGTGAGAGACCGTTTATTGAATTTACACGCTTTACAGCGTCCGCAGGGAAAAGCCATTTAATGTTTTTAGAGAAGGTTTAGTGGAATGTCCCTCATGATGACTATGTACCAGGTGATCCTTTAGAGCCCTGGCTTTACTAAAGGTGACTAGAGGGTTCGATGGCAAGTCACCTCTAATGGTATTGTCAGTTAAAAGGATGTTCCAGTTTTTACGCAATATCCTTTTAAGTTCCCCAGCGTTATCAGAAAACGTGGTGATAAACCTAAAGGCACCACTATCAGGTTCTTTACTTTTGGTTTTCAGTAATTCTTCTCTCTGTATGTTGTTCACCTTGTTAAGTGCTTGGGTTAATATCCCATCTTTATAACCCCTCACCTTAAACCTGGATAAACATAGCCTCGTAGCTTTTTGAAATTCTTGTTCACAGGAGTTGTTTCTTTTTAGTCTTAACAGCTCTCCGTAAGGGATGCTGTTAACTAGCTTTTTCGGATGGTTACTGGTAGCATACAGTGTCCAATTGCCTACAGTTGATTTACGGAAGAGTTTCATATGGATTTTCCCCTCCTCTATGTGCACTGTAAGGTCTAGATAATTTACCTCTGTGCTGCTTATTTCTCCTGAAAACTTAAGGTTAACTTCATTGTCATTTAAAACGTCGATGTATGTAGCTGCCAATTCAACCGGGCTGTCCATTATAATAAAAAAAATCGTCTATATAACGATACCACCCTCTGATTCTACAATTCCACTCTTGATTGGCTTGCGACCAGGCCACCTGCTCCTCCCACCATCCCACGAAAAGATTCGCGAAACTAGGGGCGGAGCAGGTGCCCATAGCCACACCCGACATTTGTTTAAACAATTGCTTGTCAAACAGAAATATGTTGTTGCTCAGACAAAACCTTATGAATTCACACAGCATCTTATTGTGTTCATAGTAACACATTGATCTTTGGTTCAAGAAACTCTCTATTGCCTTTAAACCATCCTCATGTGCGATGCAAGTGTATAAGCTAGTAATGTCTAGCACCATCATACAATAACTTTCTTTCCATACAATGTTACTCAGGCAATTGAGGAAATGTTTCGTATCTTTCAGGTACGATTTTAATGTCACCACGTGTGGGAAGAGAAAAGAATCAATATACATTGATAAATGTTCTGTCAAGCTCCCTTGCGAGGCCACAATGGGTCTCCCAGGTGGATTCGGCTTGTCTTTGTGGATCTTAGGTAGGTAATAAAACGTCGGCGTGATAGGGCTTAGGCATCTCAAAAACAAGTATTCATCAGAATTAAGCATATCCAGTTTATACCATTTCGAAATCATGTCATGATAGTCTGTTATGCTTTGATTATATATTCTGTCATTGATTTTCATATATGTCTTTATATCCTCCAACTGTCGTAGGGCTTCTGTTTCATATTGTATCTTGGTCAACAGTACAATATTGCCCCCTTTATCTGAGGGTTTGCAGACCAGGGAGGAGTCTCCACACAGTTTCTTTATAGCTTCTTGTTGTTTTTTTGAAAAGTTCTTAGCTTTATTCTTATATTTGTTGTCATTTCTCAGACGCGTAAGGTCTTTCACCACTGCATCCGCAAAGGTGTCTATCGCATCCGTGCCCATGATCGGCATGAAGCTCAAGGTAGGTTTGAAAGCACTCGCCCCTCCCTTCTGTTGTACCTCCATGTCCTCCAACATTTGTGTGTTGCCTATGTCCAATAACATGCCTTCATTCACCGTACCCCACGATTTAAATTTTTTTTCACTTGGTGGTCCTTCTGGGACCCCCTGAGAAGGGCTAGGGGGTCAGGGGGTCTCAACTCTATCCCCTTTTTGGGTTTTCCACTCTTGTTTTGTGCTCTCTTCTCCTGAGAAACAAGATGGCTGCTCAGGTGGTCCCAGAAGGATAATAACATATGTAACGTTATCCGCTAATAGAATTAGCATTTACAAAACCTTTGAAATGTATTGAAAAAAAATATAGGTTTCACGCCTGATATAGTTAGGAATTAGCATTTAAAAAACCTTTCAAATTCACTGAAAAAAACATGGTTTCAAGCCTTATATAGTTAGGAATTAGCATTTAAAAAACCTTGCAAATTCACTTAAAAAACCATAGGTTTCAGGCCTTATATAGTTAGGAATTAGCATTTTAAAAACCTTGCAAATTCACTTAAAAAACATAGGTTTCAGGCCTTATATAGTTAGGAATTAGCATTTAAAAAACCATTGAAATTGCTCCTATATAGTTAGTTGTACTAACTATATTTCGCGCACCCGCAATCCACTGCTGATGATGTCACATATTACATCATTCATGACTTGGTCAGTGACATCACTGATGAC
The DNA here is from genome assembly GCF_964261635.1 of Lissotriton helveticus. Taxonomy (NCBI): domain Eukaryota; kingdom Metazoa; phylum Chordata; class Amphibia; order Caudata; family Salamandridae; genus Lissotriton; species Lissotriton helveticus. The sequence goes on along the minus strand of NC_136070.1, from coordinate 899,688,609 downwards.
ATCACTGATGACATCTCAAATGACATCACTGATGACATCTCATTTGACATCACTGATCAAATAGATGAATTAAATTCTGAAATTGCCAAAATAGAGGTTACGCCAACAATAACTAAATACCGTGAGGACATGATGGCCAGGCTGCAAAAGGAAGAAAAAAATAATAAAAAAACGAAAAACTTATACATTTCAGCAATATAAACAGGATTACGAGCAGGGACAGGTATCTTCGCTAAGAAATACGACACACTTAAAATCTCCAAAGGTGCATCTCAACACGCACAAACTAGCGGGCATGAATTAGCAATGTCTTCGACTTCAATGTCAGATCTGAGCTCAGCGGTTGAGAGTGAGGCGGAAATAGATCAAAGTGCAAGTACAGCGAGATTGGCGTTTCACAAACTTTCGCTGGGGGAAGAAGTGAACTTCCTGAGACAGGACAGGAAACAGACACTGAGACCCCGCAAACAGCAAAATCAGCCAAACAGAAACGTAACAAGAAACGAGGAGAAAGGCCCAGATGCAACTGGAAGCACAACTAGCAATACCCAAAAAACTCAATACAAAAAGAAATGGCAGCGAAAGTAAATGGTGTCAATAAAACAAATACAGTTTTGAATTTATCTCCCATGGTATTAACTAAAGTAGAAACCCAACTGTTAGAATTAGGCATGTCGTATTGCCCGGAAAAACGCTTTGACTACGCAAGAACATGGGTGGATGTGTTTCAATTTATACGAAAATTAAAACTTAAAAAATACCATTTAACAAATCCCAACAAATCAAGAATGGAACAAGCTGCAGTTCAACGTCAACTGCAAAGTCAGGAGCAAATAAATCCTTTAACGGTTGAAGATTCAGAACGTTTGGCTAATCTACAAGATTTGATGCAAGAGAATACAGCAATTGATGAAGGTGCAAGTAGCCCAAATGACGGAATTCATTGCTCAATGCAAACTAATTTTAAACCCAGATCTACCTTCCAGCCTCTAATGATCAGAGATTCGTTAGATATATTTGGAGATATGGTGACAAATGAAGTAAAGATTCTTAAAAACGGCTAGGCAACAAAAAAGACTCACTCACCATCAAATCGCTTACAATAAATTAATGACAAAATTGCAAGACAATAAACAGATTATCATATGAAACTCTGACAAAGGAGGTAACATTTAATCTGCCCTCGCAAAGACTATATAGGCAAGAGGCACTCCAACAACTAGATGACCCTAACTGCTATAAAAAATGTAACATGTACATAGTATGTACTTCATGGATTGATTACTATTCGAAATTAAATGCATGGCGCAGTGCCGGACTATGAAGCATGGATGAACTGAAATTTCTAAAGAATGAGTTCCCGGTGATGCTGGCCATAGATTTTATCCCTAAACTGCACAAAAATGCAACATTCCCTCCAGGAAGACCTATAATTTCGGCCATAGGTGGGTTGTTGGAGAACACATCAAAATACATAGAATTTTTTTTCTTCAAGATTATGTAAAAAATGGCAGCCAAAGAAGATGGCCGCGCATTAGGAGAGCTGCTGTAGCAGGAACACCAACTACACCCACAATCCGGCACCATCCGAGCATCTGAGCGGCACCTACTGTCTGTGAAACTGCGGGGAGGCTGTGGACGGCTTCTTGGCCCTGTAATAGCTGCATACAGCGGTATCACCAGGCAGTTGATCCGGGGCCCGGGCTGTGAGAATCTGGTCATTGGAAAATGCCGCCCGCCGCTGCCGTGAGCTGTCACTGAAGCCTGTGCTTTACGGGGACCCAACGAGGCTGCTGGCAGGCGGTGGCTGACGAGCATTTTGCGGGTTTCAGAGAACTGACGCCATTGAGAGCTTCATTCCACTTGGAAGGAGGACCCCGGGTCTGGTGGCGATGGGTCCATGGACGTTGGGGGCAGCCGGGCGGCCTATTCCTATCCCGAAGGCGGGGAACATCGAGTAGAAGAAAAGCGATGTGAGTGTTGGGGTCGAGTGTGGTACGGCTGGCCCCGGGTAAAGACTTGTGCGGAGGCGGTTTGCGGTGCCTGGGGGCGCTGCAGGGAAGACCGCGGTGCCTAGGCGAAAGAAGGTCAGTGCGACTTGACAGCAGAGGCCCAGGCGGGCGTGGCCGTGCCTGAAGAGCGCGGGGCACGGCAGCGGGACCCAGGTGCGGGCTGAGGAGTGTAGGGCAGGCCTGGCGCAGCATTGGAGATAGACAGCAGGCGGCCCTTGGTGTAAAGATGGTCTGCTAAGGCCTGCGTGAGGCTGAACTGGCCTGAGGTGGCAGTGAGAGGAGTGATTTGGGCCGGCACCACTAGAACCTCAGCGGGTGAAAAGGCAGCGACGGCCGCAGCAAGGTGGCGTCTGGAGCGCCCACGGGTCCCTAAGTTTGGTGCCAGGACTGATTGCGGCACGGTATTGCAGGCACTGGCCCGCACTCAATCGGCCATTTGGCCGCTTCTGTGGTGTTAACAGATCCCTGGGTCTAGCAGAGGTCCTACTGCTGCGCATCAGTGTCCCCCCCCCCCCCGGCATCTTTGGGCCTGATCTATGCCTGGGCCCGCGTGCATGCACCGGCTTGGGACGGGGAGCAAGCTGCTGGATTGTGGCCTGATTTAGTGGCCAGATGGTTTGGGAGTGGCCTAGAGGCATTGTGTGCGGAAGGGGGGCGCCATACTCAGCAGGCACTGCATAAAATCCAAGGGTGCCGGTAACACCCTGGTGAGTGTCCTGGGGTTGGCCCGGGTGTGGGGAACAGCGGGCTGAACCTACTGCCGGGGTGGTTCTCAAGAACATTGGCCGCAACAGCCTGCTGGCGCATGGCCAGGCTAACCACATAGATAAATATACGATCAGCAAGGGGCGGGAGGATGATCATCAAGGAGGGAGCCAGCAATGCGAGGTGACAACTGATGGGCCGGACCCAACGCTGAAGGACATCATGTTGGCCATTATGGAAATGCGTGGCGCCATAAAAGAGATGCGGGGCACCATGGAGCCCAAGCTGGACTCTGTGACTGAAGAAGTCAATTTACTCCGCGCGGACTATGGCAAGATGTCGGACAAGGTCGCGGAGGCTGAAAGTGGCATCGGCAGTTTGCAATCCAAAGTAAAGAGGCTTGAGAAGCAGGTAGCCACGCTAACGAAAAACCAAGCTGACATTGCCGCCTCGCCCGCCTGGAGGATCAGGAAGGCTGGGTGTGACGCAATAATATCCATATCGTGGGCGTTCCGGAGGGCATGGAGGGCCCGTCCACGGACTGGTTTGTGGATGATCTTATACTCAAGCACCTCAAGCCGAAGCACCTATCTAACTACTTCTCGGTGAAAAGAGCTCACTGTGCGCTAGGGGGGAAGGCCCAAGGCAGGGGGCCCCTCCGCGCACCATTATCACCCGTATCCTGAACTTTAGAGACCGGGATGCCATCCTGCAGGCATCAAGGGTGTTGGTGGACCGGCATCTGGACAATGCCATGATTTGTTTTTTCCCAGATTTTACACTCAACGTACAGCACCAGCGTTGATCGTTTGAAGGGGTCAAGAGGACCCTCAGGGATCAAGGAATAAAGTACATGATGCTATACCCTGCACGTCTCAAGATCCTGGACGGTGAAATAGCGTTCTTTTTCGACTCACCGACTGAGGCAAGCGACTAGATGGAGGGCTGGTGAACCGTGGGCCGCCAGAATGAATCGCAACGCTTGCCTCACAACCATGCTGGTCAGGGGACCCAGAACAGCAACAGCCAATCACAAGAGCCCCAGCAGATTGAGCAGACACCGATCAAGTGACTGGAGTGGTAATGTGGACATGGGGCAATGTTGTTAAGGGAGGTAAGGGAGGCGATGTGCCTCCGGGGTCCCGGTTTATTGAAGGTGGTTGGACGAGAGGGTCCGGGGCTGCGCACTCTTCAACAGCTGTAAGGTTTGGGCTCACATTGTGTTTATGGTTCAACGTTGCAAGGCCTCCAGCATTGGTTCATTGTGTTGGGGGGAAGGGAAATGGGGGGGTAGGGTCCGCGCAGCGGGTTTCTTCCATGGGGTGTGCACTCCGTCACTTAAGTATGTCTTCTTCTGCGGATGCAGGTTTGTGTTCCCTCATTCTGTTGATATTGGGTTGACGGGGCGACTGGTACTCTGCGTGTTTAAGAGGTAGGTGGTTGGGGACCCATTTAACAGGGAGGCAGGGAGGGGGGTACGGGTTGGGGGGCAGGGCTTTGTGGGAATAATTATGTGTGGCTCATGGTGTTTTAAATTCAAATGTATGTTTGTTAGCTTACAACGGCAAGCAGTGGCATGTGAGAGATCCGAAACACTATACGTTCTTGTACTCCACTGGGTAACCAGTCACGGATAAGGACCTGGTCGTGGAACGTTAATGGTTTGGGCAATAAAATAAAGTGCATGCTGGTCCTGCAGTATGTGAAACGTCATGCCCCGGACGTAGTTCTCCTACAGGAGACTCATTTGCGGGGCAACGCGTGCAGGGCATTGGACCGGTTTGGCTACAGGATGGTGGCCCACTCGGGGTTCACGTCTGACTCCAGGGGGGTGGGGATTCTCATCCGTAAAGCCCTTCCATTGGTGGTCACAGGCACGTGGGAGGAGGACTCGGGATGTATGGTGGCAGTGGCGGCCAAATGGGAGGGTCGTACGCTAGTGTTTAGCTCCTGCTGTATCCCACCCGGACTGCATGCCCTGACATATGTCAAACTTGGGATCCACCTGGCGCATCTTCCGTGGGGTACTCTAGTACTGGGAGGAGACACTAACGTGGTCATGGATGTGGACCTCGACCACTCGGTGGAGGGGCAGGGTAATAGGGGGGAAGCAGGCTTACGAAGCTTTACCACAGCCATGGGGTAAACATCGTTTACAACGATGTTTTCACAACGCGGTACCTTTACACCGCGGCTGTGACAACGCAAGTCGTTACCACGACTTGCGCTGGAGGGCGCTCAAGGTCTAAAAATAGTTAATTTACTATCCTAACACCTTCCCTAGGGTCCACGGGGACTGGTGTTAGAATAGTAAATTAAACTATTCGAAATCCGCGCCCCCCCAACGCAAGTCGTGGTAACGACTTGCGTTGTCACGGCCGCGTTGTAAAGGTATGCGTTGTGACGGTACGCGTTGTACCGTCATATATCCCAGCCATGGGTCTCGGCGACATATGGCGTGTACATCACCCCACACAAAGACACTACACTTTTTACTCTGCTAGACATGGGTCCCTCTCCAGAATAGATCACCTCTTGGCCCGGGGTGACCAATTGGGCAAATTTGTGGACTCCTGCATAATGGCCCGGGGAATCTCAGACCATTCACCAGTGGGTGTCACTCTTAAAGGGGCGGTAACGGCAAGGGCGGCCTTCCCGAGGATAGACCCATGATGCATCAAAGATGATTCTATAGTCGGTAAGTTGCGGGAGGTCTCATAACTATACTTCGCCGAGAACCAGAGCTCGCTTGATTCCCAGTTAACCTTGTGGGAAGCATTTAAAAAAGTTTTCAGGGGCTAGGTTCAGGCGCTTATTGGCGCTCAAAAGAAGGAAGTAGCACTTCAGATCACACAGTTGGAGCAAGAAGTTGACGCGCAGGAACAGGGTGTAGCTGGGGCCCCCTCGGGGAGCAGAGTCACAAGCTTGCCCTCAAGCAAAAGGAGCTTCACTCATTGGCTGAGGGTGAGGCGCGCGCCTATTCCCTTGCCACGCAACATTGGATATATGATGCTGGGGATAAAAGCATGAAGCTATTAGCATGGCTCGAGCGTAGGGACCGGGAGTGTTCCTGAGTCACGGAAGTGAGGAACGAGTCGGGCTCCTTGGTATCGGCTGGGATTGACATAGTGGAGGCCTTCGCGTCTTACTATGAGAGGGTGTACACCCTGGTGTGCACCCAATCGGAATCTGACTGTGAGGAGTTCCTACGGGATTTCGCCCTTCCCATGTTATCCTAGGAGCAGACGGACAGCCTAGAGGCGGACCTTATGGTCCTGGAACTGGGTGATGCCCTTAACGCACTTCAGGCTGGGAAAGCGCAGGGGCCCAATGGGCTCCCTGTTGAAATCTACAAGCCAATGTCGTGACGGAAACGCCAAGGCGAATGTTCCTTGAAGCGAGAAAAGTGGGGAGGCTCCCGCCTGATCAGCGGGAGGCCACGATTGTGGTCATCCGCAAGGCTGGGATACCTTCTGACCAATGCTCGTCTTATCGACCTATATCACTCCTCAATGTGGAGGTCAAGGTATTGGCTAATACCTTGGCGACGTGACTGCTCTTAGTTCTGCCTGACTTGATACATGTGGATCAGTTGGGGTTCATGCCCAGCAGGAGCACTCGGAATAACTTACGGCGGCTCTACGGGGTTCTGTATATGACGGAGGACGTGGACGACACCCAAACGGCGTTGATGGCGCTGGACGCCTCAATGGCTTTTGACAGCATCGAATGGCCTTTCTTATTCATGGGCCCGCAACGTCTGGGCTTCGGGCCGGTCTTCTGCCTCTGGGTGCATCTGTTGTATGAGCAGCAGGTAGCAAAGGTGAGGGTAAACAGAGTGATGTCGCAGACGTTTTCCCTGCGGCAGGGTACCAGGCAGGGGTGCCCTTTGTCCCCTCTCCTCTTCGGCTTGCTTCTGGAGCCGCTGGCCCACTGGATTCGAAGAGACCGGTCTTTCTGGGGCCTGGCGCTTACGGATGAGTGGGAGGAGCGTATATCTCTATACACCGACGACATCGTCCTCTACATGGCCAGACCCTACCACTCAATGGCACGGGCGCTCCATCTCTTTGAACTATTTGGTACTTACTCCGGCTACACGATTAATTGGGCAAAATCTTTGATCTATCCACTCTCAGGTTCTCCCCCGTAGGTCCGGAAGCGGTGTCCGGCCTTGGTCATTACTGAAGGATTTAAATACCTGTATGTCACTAGGGACAAGGCGGAGTTCTTCATGAAAAACCTAGAGCCGCATCTCGCGCGGTTAGTTTCGGATGTTACTCACTAGCGGGCCTTGCCTCTCACCCTGATGGGACGCGCCGCACTCTTCAGGATGTTGGAATTGCCGCGCCTCCTCCTCTATATCTTGCAGAACACGCCGTATCCGGTCCGGGGGGGTCCGGCGCATATCCCAGGCCCTGCGAACGCTGCTCTGGAATGGTGGGAACCCAAGAATAGCATTGCGTAAGCTCACGAGGGGGGTGTACGACGGAGGGCTGGCTCTACCGGACGTCCAGTTGTATTACTGGGCGACTCAGCTGAAGGTGATTAATGATTGGATGTGCGTGGCGGGATCAGAACCGGCCTATAGGGTGGCTAAATATGCCATGCCGGGGGGCAATTGTGAACCTCTTCTGTACTCGCGAAAGAATCATAGGGATTTACCCTTGCATACAGGAGTGGTGCTTCAGTGCTGGAGGGAGGCCAATAAATTCGTGGGGTGGGCGGGCACTATAACAGGTAGGACCCCGCTTTGGTTTGGGGACCAGATAACGGAGGTGAAGAGATTAGTCGGCTTCAAGGGCTGGAAGCTGATTGGGATTGAATACCTGGGTGATATCTGGAAGGGGGCACCCCTAGGTCCTTCCACTATCTCAAAAAAGAGCATCAAATGCATGACTCCCAACACTACCACTACTTGTATCTCACGCACGCTCTACGCACCCATATCCACACAGTCACTTCAGTCCCGAAGTGCTCGCCTATGGAGAATAGGCTCCTGCTTGGCCCGATCTTAGAGAAGCCCACGTCCACTATCTATCGCAAACTCATAAATAATATGGCTGACCCCCTGGTGTCCCTGTGGGTGAGATGGGGGAAAAGATATCGGCAGCCTGGAAGATGACGATTGGCAGGATGCCCTGCAGAGCCCACGCGAAATCGCGATACAGATTAGGTACTGTCTTGTCCAGTTTCAAATCTTGCACCTGGTGTATTACCCGCAAACTCACCTGTTCTCCTGGGGTAGGAGCCTGTCTCCCTTGTGTGCGAGGGGTTGCCAGGGGGAGCTTACTTTCTTCCATATCCTTTGGGATTGTCCGAATGTGGTACCTTTCTGGACCAGGGTGGGCCGTACTATGGAGGTAGTAGTGGGGTCGCCAATCCCGGTGGAACTTAGGTGGCTTCTATTAATGATTAAAGGACCGACGGACTGGTCCAGGTACAATGAGATCTGGCTGGCCTTGGCGGCCGGGGTGGTGAAAAGGAATATAGCCAGGTGTTGGGGGGCGCCAGAGGCCCCACAATGGGACCAGTGGCAACGAGACTTAGATTGGTGCCAGAGGGCAGAGGAGACGATCTACAAGGCCAGGGGGTGCGTGAAGAAATGGAGGAGGATCTGGGGTCCCTGGCGCAAGTACCGAGCCTTGGGGGGGGGGGTGCGGGATAAGAGTGACAATGGTTGTGGTTCTACCATACTGTACTGTATGCCTTCAAATGTACAATGAATTGCTATCATATTTCATGCCAATTGAACACTGCTATGTATTTTCTGTGTCATCGAGGAAAGTTAATAAAAAGATTTTTTTTTAAAAGATTATGTAAAAATGTTAACTTCCTTTGTTCAGGATTCAAGTGATTTTCTGAGACAATTTAATGAATTTACATGGGATCCAAGCTATTTACTCATGTGTCTACATGTAGCGTCGCTCTATACGAGCATCCATCATCGAGATGGGAGGAGAGCTATTGAAGTTTATTTAAGCTCTAGACCTCTACATTTGGCGCATCACAACAAAATGCTCAGTGCAATGATTCTATATTGTCTAAACAATAACTATTTATTGTTTGCCAACCAGGTGTATCAACAAATAAGAGGAGTAGCTATGGGAGCTTGTTTCTCCCCTAGCTACTCCTGCCTCGATATGGGTTGGTGGGAGGAAATGGAGATCACAAGGCAGACGTAGACAATCACGTTAGGATTTGGCTACGCTATGTAGACGATTTATTCGTGATATGGCAAGGCACAAAAGAATCAGCACAGAACTTTGTAAACAGCATTAACCATAGCAATGTTAATCTACATTTTACCTCCAACATCAGTAGTACTAGTGTATGTTTCCTAGACGTGGAAGTATATATTAGGAACAACAGAGTTGAAACAAAACTTCACCGAAAACCAACTGCAGGAAACAGCACATTGCATGCGTCTGGTCAACATCCACACCATCTCATCCATAGTATACCCTATGGAGAAATGCTAAGGATTGGCCGCATATGTAGTCAAGAAGAAGACCTTGTAGAAGCCCAAAAGGTGAGCAAACTGAAGTTTCTAGAATGAGGCTATAATGAGAACACCTTGGCCATAGCTATTGATAAAGCCAACAAAATCAATAGAAAGGAACTATTGATGAAGAAGTCTTCCGTTCAGAAGAGTGACACGGAAACCAGTAGGGAACAAAACACCCTGCATAGAATAATCAATAAAAACTGGCCAGTGGCTGAAAGTGACCCTGTCATTGGAAAATGGTTGCCAAAGAATTCAAGCATCACATTTCGCAAATCTAAATCCATGAGGGAGTATCTTGTGAAAAGTAGCCCAGAAGTGATCAAAACCATGAACTGGCTTAACAAACGTAAAGGATTTGTAAAATGCCAAACATGTAGGGCATGTAGATATAGGAAAAACAAAACAATGTATACCACCCCATTCTATGAAGTTCCCAAGAAAATCACAACATTTCTTACATACCGTACTGAATGTGTGCTCTATGTGTTGGTTTGCTCTTGTGGGCTGCAGTATGTGGGCAGCACCAAGTTACAGGCCCACAAACGTATACTGCAGCACATGAGAGCAATCACCAACAATGACCATACATACCCCATTGCACACCATTTTAAAGAGAAGCATGCCAGTAATCTTGACCATCTATCGTACTTTTTGATTCACTCTATTCCAATTTTGAGGAGAGGGGGAAATAGAGAAGCAAAATTGAGACGCTTGGAAACCCAGTATAACATAGAACTGGATACCAAGACCCCCAATGGACACAATTCCAGTGGGTATTTCCATACATGCTTATACTAATTACATAACTAGAGCATAACCCCTCCTCATATCACAATCAGTCCCTTATCTGTCTATCACACATATGTATATTTGTTTTTTGAACTACCCTGATCAGAACTATCATCCACATATCCAGCTGGTTGCCTACAAGCATTTATGCTATGATAAAATGTGCAAACTGGATTTTTGATTAAAAATCTGTACAGTTTTTTTTAAAATTTAGTAAATAAGAGACCAAGGGGCAGGGGCTGTTCAAGGTAAACACATGTTAGTTTTATTAAAGCACTTAAGCACTTTTTTAGATAAACTTTGAGGGTAACTTCAGCATAAGAGATAGGTAGGCCAAATGCAAATTAATTGGGCCGGGCTAAAACTCTGTGATTAGTAATCGGGATATGTTTTATCAATGTGAATATTTTATTATACATAATCTATGTATTTTGCTGACATAATCATTTATTTATTTATTATTTATTTTTAAGATTTGTAGAGCGCAGCGTATGCCCGTAGGCGTCTTGGCGCTATGACTCGACTAGTGCCTCAGAGGGAACAGTGTGAAATTTTTAAAAGGTGATGGGGAGATAGGAAAAGCTATTGGTTGAACAGCCAGGTTTTCACCAGTTTCCTAAATTGAAACAGTGTGGGTATAGATCTAATTACCAATGGAAGCGTGTTCCAAAGTCTGGCTGCAGTGTTGGTGAAACATCTGTCTCCCCAGTTGACTGTCTTGGTCCTTGGCACCACTAGTTGGTGTAAATTTATTGATCTTAATTGTCGAGTAGGGCGGTACAGGGTGAGCTTCTGTTTGAGAAATTCTGGCCCTAGCTGACGGAGAGCTTTGAAGGTAAGACACAGAGTTTTGAATTTAATCCTGTTTTTGACCGTCAGCCAATGATAGTTCCTGATTACTTGTTTAATCGGTTTGAATTTGGGGGTCCCGGAAAGGAGTCTTGCTGCCGCATTCTGGACCAATTGTAGCTTGGCGACCACCAAACTTGAGCATTTGCAAATAAACCGTTACAGTAGTCCAGAGAGGACAATACCAGTGAACTCACCCACCACAGACAACAACGCGCACAACAGCAAGGAACTCTTCAACATCGTGAAAGAGCTCTCCAACCCCAACGCCGGAAACAACGACATCACCCCGTCGCAAGACCTCTGCAACTCCCTCGCCTCCTACTTCCACAACAAGATCGCGGACATCCACAACAGCTTCAGCACTCAACCGACGCACGCCACGACCGAACCACCGCCCCCCACCACCACCCTCCGCGCCTGGACTCCGATCAGCACCGAAGACACCATCCGCACGATGAACTCCATCCACTCCGGATCTCCAACAGACCCCTGCCCTCACCACGTCTTCAACAAGGCCGACACTGTCATCGCACCCCACCTGCGGGACATCATCAACACCTCCTTCGACACCGCCACCTTCCCGGAGAGCTGGAAGCACGCAGAACTCAGCGCTCTACTCAAGAAACCATCAGCCGACCCCACCGACCTCAAGAACTACCGCCCCATCTCGCTGCTCCCGTTTCCGGCTAAAGTCATCGAGAAGACTGTCAACAAGCAACTGGCCGCCTTCCTTGAGACAAACGGCTCCCTCGGCCTCTCGCAGTCTGGCATCCGGGCCAACCACAGCACCGAGACCGCCCTGATCGCAGCTACCGATGACATCCGAGCCCTGCTCGACAACGGAGAAACGGCGGCCCTCATCCTCCTGGACCTCTCCGCGGCCTTCGACACCGTCTGCCACCGTACCCTAGTACAGCGCCTCAGCAACGTCGGAATCCAGGAGAAGGCACTGAAGTGGATCATCTCCTTCCTCGCCGGAAGGACACAGAGAGTCCGCCTCCCCCGTTCAGATCGGAGGCCACCGAAGTCATCTGCGGCGTTCCTCAAGGCTCCTCGCTCAGCCCAACACTCTTCAACGTCTACATGAGCCCCCTCGCAGCCATCGCACGCCAGCACAACCTCAACATCATCTCCTACGCCGACGACACCCAGCTGATCCTCTCCCTCACCAACGACCCCACCACCGCCAGAGCCAACCTGCACGAAGGGATGACAGACGTGGCCAAATGGATGACGAACAGCCGCCTAAAACTGAACTCAGACAAGACGGAAGTCCTCATCCTAGGATCCTCACCCTCCGCCTGGGACGACTCCTGGTGGCCCCCCGCCCTGGGCAGCGCACCCAAACCAACAGACCACGCACGCAACCTGGGCTTCATCCTGGACTCCTCCCTCTCCATGACCAGACAAGTCAACGCTGTCTCCTCGTCGTGCTTCAACATCCTGCGCATGCTACGCAAGATCTTCCGATGGATCCCCTCCGAGACCAGGAAGACGGTCACCCAGGCCCTCGTCACCAGCCGTCTGGACTACGGCAACTCCCTCTATGCCGGAACCACCGCCAAACTCCAGAAGAGACTCCAGCGGATCCAGAACACCTCAGCACGACTCATCCTGGACATCCCCCGCCGCAGCCACATCTCCGGACACCTGAGAGACCTGCACTGGCTCCCGGTCAACAAGAGAATCACCTTCCGGCTCCTCACCCACGCACACAAAGCCCTACACAACCAAGGCCCAGGATACCTCAACAGCCGCCTCAACTTCTACGCTCCCAAACGCCAGCTTCGATCGACCAGCCACGCCCTCGCCGCCGTCCCCCGCATCCGAAGAGCCACCACAGGAGGAAGGTCCTTTTCCTACCTGGCCGCCAAGACTTGGAACTCCCTTCCGACCCGCCTCCGCCTGACCCAAGACCACCTCGCCTTCAGGAAGCAGCTCAAGACCTGGCTGTTCGAGTAGTAGCGGACCCCCCCCACCCCCTTGAGACCCTCCGGGTGAGTAGCGCGCTATATAAATGCTTTGATTGATTGATTGAGTTTTCCCCGCATTTTCTGGGAGAAATGGAATTATTTTTCTTAAGAGTTTAAGTTTATAAAATGCTGAGGACGCTGTCTGATTGGCATGATTAGCAAAATTCAGTTTCTCATCAAAGATAACTCCAAGATTCCTGACCTTCTGAACTGGGGTTGGTAAAGCTCCAAGCAATGGGGGCCACCAAATTGATGACCACATAGGTGACAATTTACCAAAAATAATCACCTCCGTCTTCTCGGAGTTCAACCTTAAACAGTTACAGGCCATCCACTCCTTAATTGCCAACATGCCTTCTTGAAACCGGGCCGCCACCCTCTCTCCATCATTATTAATGGCTAGCACCAACTGGGTATCGTCGGCATATGTGGTAAGGCTCATCCGGTAGGTCTTGATAACCCTAGCTAAGTCCGACACATAGATGTTGAAAAGTGTCGGACTTAGGGATGAGCCTTGAGGAACTCCACAGGGTAAAGCCAGATCGGCCGATTTAAATGGCCCCAATGTTACGGCCTGGGTTCTGCCTGATAGAAAGGAGGCGAGCAAGGCTCTCGCCTTAGAGTGGACGCCCAACTCTCCGACACGGCCAATCAAGATGGTTCATTGGTTTTTTATATAATTTTATTAACCAGTTTGAAACAGAAACATAAACTTTTTAATATATCTTTTACCATCATTGATTATTTATACTGATATAACCTTTTTAATGTATTTTACAAATACAAATTGGTTTTAATATGTAAATTGATACATAATAACATTATTCCCTTATAGCGTTTAAATTTAACATCGTAGTTTACTGAATTTGCACAGTACTTTTGAAAGACATATGCAAAGTATTTCTTCTATGTTTATCTATTCATGTCTTGCACGAGTGTGGCACCTTGCATTTAAAAAGAGATTGTGTAACTCCTAGAGCGCGTCATGTGATCGAGGCTGCAACGCGTCATGGCGGTTGTGGTGATGGACGAATAAACTTAAAATTTCTTGCACAAAGATTTGGGTTCATCTCCGTTTGTTCCTGGGAGAAAGGAAGTATTGGTGAACGGTGAAAAAAGAAAATATTATACATATATATATATATATATATATATATATATATATATATATGTATATATAATATATACATACAAAAGACTTTGTCCATTTCTATCCCGGCGGGGATAGCACTGTGCTAATCCTATGCTTAAAGACTTTGATAGAAAAGCAGACATTTGAGGAGAGCAGATCTAGAGTGTCGCTGGTGTAGAGAGTGCTCTATACAGGAGCTACTTTCCACCTAAACTTGAGAACTACCCAGAGTTCTCTGCTTCTTTTTTGCATAATGTATTCGTCACTCTATGCCTGAAAGGGTATTTTTTTGACTTATACTGGGTGCTCCCTTGTGTCTGGAAAAAGCTATACCTCGCTGAAGAGGTCTAATTAGAGCGAAACACTGTGTCAAGGGTTTATGTTATTCATTTCAGGTTGGCTTGGTTGGTATTTTACCAATTCAAAGCTGTAATATTGTGCCTGGAGTGATAAATAGCTTTTGTCATTTTACAGCTCGGCAAGGACAGCACTAGGCCTATGCTTAAAAACTTTGCTGTAGAAATGGCAAAAGACTTTGTCCAATTCTATCTCGGCATGGATAGCACTGCGCTAATCCTATGCTTAAAGACTTTGATAGAAAAGTAGACATTTGAGGTGAGTAGATCTAGAGTGTCGCTGGTGTTGAGAGTGCTCTATAAAGGAGTTGCTTTCCACCTAAAATTGAGAACTAGTCAGAGTTACCCAGAGTTCTCTGCTTCTTTTTTGCACATATATATATATATATATATAAATATATATATATGTATATATATATATATATATATATATATATATATATAATTCCACCTCGCACTTCACTCGTACGTGATGCACTCCTCGTAATAAGTACCGCCAGTCACAGAAGTAATTCGGAAGACTTTATGACCAAGGCGAGTGTATCGCCGAAACGCGTTGGGTTTTTTGCGGTTTGGCTTGATGTAAAAATAAAGTCTTCCGAATTACTTCTGTGACTGGCGGTACTTATTACGAGGAGTGCATCACGTACGAGTGAAGTGCGAGGTGGAATTAATGTGGCAGGGTGACCATGTGCCCTGGATCGCACCGACGCTGAAAAGAGTCCCGGTTTTTACAAGGAGAGTGGAAAGGTGAGATATATATATATATATATATATATATATATATATATATATATCTCCAAACAATCGCCACTGCACTTGAGAAGGCACACTCGATGCTCTGTTCCTTACGGACTGTATTGCCTTGAGCAGCCTGCCTTCCCTGATTCCATGTTCAATGATACTCGACGCGTTTCAAGGCCACTGCCTCGTAATCATGGGCTTTAAACAGAAGCACAGAAACTTTCACCTGTTTTTCACTTAATTTATTGATAGCGTGAAACAACGTCCTAAGTGGGCGTGGCTGGTACTGATGTTGATGGCATCTTGGGAGATGCAGTCCGTTCAGGTAATTCGTATTCCCTTGAGTAGGTTCCATGTCTTCAAAATTTCGCTAGTATTTCCTTTAGTAGGGTGGTGTCAGCGGAAGCAGGTTTGGTTGTGCACAGAGCAATGTGCTGAACATAGAGAAAGAGTTCCCCTCAACAGCCTTCTCACATGTCCGAGAATGGTGCTCCACTCCCACGGCCCTGGCCGCCGTGCATGTAAACCTCCAAACAATCGCCACTGCGCTTGAGAAGGCACACTCGATGCTCTGTTCCTTACGGACTGTATTGCCTTGAGCAGCCTGCCTTCCCTGATTCCATGTTCAATGATACCCGGCGCGTTTCAAGGCCACCGCCTCGTAATCATGGGCTTTAAACAGAAGCACAGAAACTTTCACCTGTATTTCACTTCATTTATTGATAGCGTGAAACAACGTCCTAAGTGGGCGTGGCTAGTACTGATGTTGATGGCATCTTGGGAGATGCAGTCCGTTCAGGTAATTCGTATTCCCTTGAGTAGGTTCCATGTCTTCAAGATTTCGCTAGTATTTCCTTTAGTAGGGTGGTGTCAGCGGAAGCAGGTTTGGTTGTGCACAGAGCAACGTGCTGAACAGAGAGAAAGAGTTCCCCTCAACAGCCTTCTCACATGTCCGAGAATGGTGCTCCTCTCCCACGGCCCTGGCCGCCGCGCATGTAAACCTCCAAACAATCGCCACTGCGCTTGAGAAGACACACTCGATGCTCTGTTCCTTACGGACTGTATTGCCTTGAGCAGCCTGCCTTCCCTGATTCCATGTTCAATGATACCCGACGCGTTTCAAGGCCACCGCCTCGTAATCATGGGCTTTAAATAGAAGCACAGAAACTTTCACCTGTATTTCACTTCATTTATTGATAGCGTGAAACAACGTCCTAAGTGGGCGTGGCTAGTACTGATGTTGATGGCATCTTGGGAGGTGCAGTCCGTTCAGGTAATTCGTATTCCCTTGAGTAGGTTCCATGTCTTCAAAATTTCGCTAGTATTTCCTTTAGTAGGGTGGTGTCAGCGGAAGCAGGTTTGGTTGTGCACAGAGCAACGTGCTGAACAGAGAGAAAGAGTTCCCCTCAACAGCCTTCTCACATGTCCGAGAATGGTGCTCCTCTCCCACGGCCCTGGCCGCCGTGCATGTAAACCTCCAAACAATCGCCACTGCGCTTGAGAAGGTACACTCGATGCTCTGTTCCTTACGGACTGTATTGCCTTGAGCAGCCTGCCTTCCCTGATTCCATGTTCAATGATACCCGATGCGTTTCAAGGCCACCGCCTCGTAATCATGGGCTTTAAACAGAAGCACAGAAACTTTCACCTGTATTTCACTTCATTTATTGATAGCGTGAAACAACGTCCTAAGTGGGCGTGGCTAGTACTGATGTTGATGGCATCTTGGGAGATGCAATCCATTCAGGTAATTCGTATTCCCTTGAGTAGGTTCCATGTCTTCAAAATTTCGCTAGTATTTCCTTTAGTAGGGTGGTGTCAGCGGAAGCAGGTTTGGTTGTGCACAGAGCAACGTGCTGAACAGAGAGAAAGAGTTCCCCTCAATATATATATATATATTTTGCGACGAGAAGAACGCCCTTCCAAGCAGGTCGGGTTTTTTGGCGACGTCACCACCTTCAATATTCAATATGGAACACAACAAAAGGCCTCTATTTGAAAAGCAAGTGAGAGTTAATTTAATTATATATATATATCACTGAAAAATTCAAAGGTTACATGGATAGTTAGGATACAGAATTTAAAAAACATAGAAACTCAAAAACACCAAAGTTTAGATGGACGTTATGGTTAGGCTCAGATTTCACACGTACAAAACCATAGAAATTCAGCAATTATAGTTACCTGAGCTAACTATAACTTACGCCCCACAATACACTGCTTATGACCTCTCATATTACATCACTCATGAGATGGTAAGTGACATCACTGATAACATCTCAAATTACATAGCTGAGGCCATCGTCCAGTGAGTGTAAATGTTTTGTAAATGTTTCTTATACTTGAGGATATAAAATAAGTTACATTATTATTATTCTTTCAGTACTACCAATGAGTGATAATATATCTAGCATAGGTCATCTGAGTTGCTGTGTGACTGTCCGTATTCAGGTGTGAGTGGGTGTGTGAGTGTCTGTATGAATGAATAAGTAGGTGTGTGAGTAGCTGTGAGTGGCTGTGTGATTGGCTTTATTGCTGAGTGAGTGGGTGTATGAGTGAGTGAGTGGCTGTTTGAGTGTGTGTAAGTGGGTGGGTGTGTCAGTGGCTGTATTGTACAGTGATTGTCTGTGTGAGAAGCTGTATGGGTAAGTGAGAGGTTGTATGCATCTGTGAATGTGTATGTAAGTGGTTGTGTGGGTGAGTGAATGGGTGTGTGAGTGGCTGCATGCATGAGTGAGTGACTGTGTAGCTGCATGGGTGAGTGGCTATGTGAGTGGCTGTATGGGTGAGTGAGTGGCTTAATGGATGAGTGGGTTTGTGAGCGGCTCTATGGATGAGAGAGTGTGTGTGTGGGTATATGAGAGGTTGTATAGTGGTGTAAGTAGGTGTGTGAGTAGTTCTGTTGGTGATGTTATATATATTTATATCCAAAATAGGAAGCAGAGAACTCTGGGTAGTTCCCACATTTAGCTGGAGAGAAGCTCCTATATAGAGCACCCTGCAACACCAGAGACACTCTGAATCTGCTCACCCCAAATGTCTGTTTTTCTAGCAAAGGTTTTAACAATAGGGTTAGCACAGTGCCATCCACGCCAAGCTAGAAAGGGGCAAAAGGCTTTGCTTTATAACAGCTGCTCTCCATCTAAATTTGGGAACTACCCAGAGTTCTCTGCTTTCTATATTAGATAATTTATGCAGCACTCAAAGCCTGAAAGGGTATTGTTTTGTATGGTCTCTCCCAGTATATCAGCAGAACAAATAAGGGTAGTGGGAGGAAAGTGTAGAAACAAAACAGGCAGATAAAATGCTCCTTCTTCTTTCCTGTCCATGCTTCGGGTACATGTCTGTATCTTGCTTTATTTAGGGGCCCTGTGCAATTCTAGGGATAAGAATGTGCAGCTGATATTTCACTCTCCAGATTTTTTATCTTACAATCCTCTCTTTTTCCGTACTCTGTTTCACTCTGGGCTTCTCCTGTTTATAATAAGGACAAAACTCCAGAGGCTGATTTTTAGCCTAAGAATCAATTAATGCAGATGGTGCTTAGGTTGATATGTCTCAGGTTCTTCTGCAAAATCCCAATTTGGTCCTGGGTGAAAAGAAGCCTAACTTTATTGGGACACTGATGCCAGTTTCACTGCATGTCTACCTCAAACACCCACTGAACATTGAATTGACTGACTGTTTTCAAGAATGGAGACTGAGTGAGGCTCCATTCCATGCACAATTGAACCCCACACTGCTCAACTGAATCTTCAATAGTTTGGTTTAACCATGTTCATCATTGGTTGACAATTCATAATCCATAGATAACCATGGTTTTGTCCATGAACATAAAGTGAGGGCTAATCCACTTTGCCAAGGATGAGATTGAACCTCCTCAATTACTGAACCTTTACTCCACACTGATTTGTCTTTTATGTCAAAGGCATTTCAGGGAAAGTATTCTCTGGCTGTATATCATAAGGACTAATAATACAGTAGAGAGGCACACTCAACAGTAGAATTTGAGATAGTACCAAAAGAACAAACACAGGCACAGAGAGCTACTAGAAACCCCTGGTCATACACCTTGATTTACTGCCTGGAAACGTTTTGCTAGGAGGTAGTTCCAGCACTAGAGAAATCTCAGAACTGGGAGTGCTTGACACCACCATCCTTGAGTCTGACTTCAGATTTTGAGGAACAGGAGTTCACACTGGAGTCCTTGGTTCAATTACACGTTTTAACCCTTAAGAGACAAAGCCTTACTGATTGGTTCCTACACTTTAAGGCTGTCTCCATCTCTAAAATATGTGGGGCATTAGGGGGGCCAGTTTGGATAATTCTGATCCTTTGGATCAGAATGACCTGGATATTTAGTTGGATTGAGTTGTCCCTCTTAGGGCTCACCAACATGGTCTCATCCCTTCTAGGTTGATTTCATTTCTATGTGTTTTGAAAGCCACGCAGGGAATTTGCTCTGACTGCAATGGGACCAGCCCTCAACTGGTCATGATGTCATGGGTACACTTTATGTACTAAAGACCCTAACCCTCCACGCCAATCCCTTGCAGTTGTGTATCAATCATGCCTCTCTCTCACCTGGCAATTAACAGCATCAGTCTAGCCCCACTTCTGGAAACCTCAGGAGGACACTCTGGGATATGTGAAGTTCCAGTGCTCTCCCATTACTCATAATAGGCCAACCTGTCAGATTGGGAGAAGCACCCAGTCCGTCACCCCAGTGCCAGCAGATGGAGCATGAACAATTAACCTAACCAAGCTGTGGTTTTTAGTACTTATTAGGGTATTTAAGGCATTCCTCATGGATTGATGTCCTGCTTCTGACATTGATTGTGGTGAAGTCCTAGCCTGCCCACACATTGATGTAGAGACCATCACCACAGATCAGAGGAGGACCGTCTTAGAAACCTCTACAAAAGTGCAACAAGCTAAGAGCGATCCCACCTCCCTCTACCAGCATTTTAATAGATTCCTCCATTTACTTAATCCAGGCAACCTCAAGCCTCCAAGAATTAACTGAACAATAGCCTTGAAAAAGTCCATGCTTGTAAGAAAAAGTGCATGTTCGGTGTTACGATCTATCAGAATATATGAACATTGTAAAGTCTTCGAATAAACAAATTAAAGAACTGGGAGAGCCTTTTCTTGTTCATTTGTCGAAACTTTCTTGTGATACTGTCAATCATACACGTGCTGCCCATTTGACTAGATTGTATATGCAGGTTTCCTTCTCTATTGAGCTAGGAACTGCAAATTACAACCTAAAGTGGCAGGGTGTGTTAGCAAAAAAAACACCTCTATAAAACTGTAACATAAAGGATAGTGAAAATTACCATTGCTGCTCACCTTGACTTCATACTAATAACCAAGAGCCATTGATACTAATAACCAAGAACCATTGGCAGGCATCAATACGTTCCGAAGTTTAATACTTATTACATACACTTGCTACAGGGCAACTCGACATATGATGAGAGTCTTAGAAGTAATACTTCAATACAGTGTTGCAGCCACCACAAGTACATCAACCTACTGTACAGTTGATGCTTTGCACATTTTCAAAGTAAATAAAAAATATGTTGTTCCACTGAACTGACTTCATCTATGAGTAGCAAATTATTTCATGATATCTTTGTCACTTTTTGCTGCCTGAGTATGCCTGTCTGCTATGCAGACTAAGGGGCTGATGTATTAACATTTTGCACTGGGTCTGATTGTGTTGCAAAAATCACCTACCAACAATAAGGTAAAAAAAAAATAATAATGCTTGCTTGAGAATCACATTCCAAATCTTTCCGAATTTGCTTGTCTGCTGCACTGTAAAGCACACATCCAAAGTGGGAAAGGATTTCAAGTTTCTCTAGGCATAGTGTTTTGTACTGGAAGGGTACCTCTCTAGTCAAAACCTATAACAGATATCAGGCATGGACCCAATCACTATGGTACAAAGGTGTGTGTGTGTGTGTGGTGCTAGGGAACCTCATTGTGCACGAGTGTTAGGGGAGAGCAGGCAAGCACTATATCGTAGCAGTGCTTTCCTGCTCTGTTCTTGTCATGAAACGCATGAGGTGAGTTTATTTCTGTCATGAGTACCAAGCAGGCACTAATGAACAAGGGATATTCTAAAGTAAATGTGTTTACAATGGGAAATACACTGGAGCTAGACAGGAATGCCACCTTTTCAGAAGGGTTGCAGAACAAATTGTGGCACTCTGGTATGTCACCCGAGAGTTAGCTGTCTGTCAGTTCAGAAATGACTAATTCATCTAAGTCTGCTCACATTTATAAACTTTCTGAATAAACATGGACAACTTGCATACATTCCAATACCTGGACAATATTATAGATGGGTAGCTTGATGATGCCCATGGATAGTTTCTATCTCAACCAGTAACTATATCCCCAATTAAAGTGGCCATTGATGACCTAGATGGACGTAAAGCACAAGGAGTGGATTGTCTCATAATGGAATTTTATAAGTAGTACAAAACTTTACTTGCACCTAACCTGTTAGCAGTCTGTGAAGAAAAAGTACTAGTGGAGCAGTCGCATCCCAGCAACGATCAGAAAAGCTATAATTATGACTTTGCCAAAGATAGTTTGTTATTTCAGTCCCACAGACCCTTATCACTTGTCAACTTAGCCGACAGAATTCTTGCTAGAGAAATTGCCGGGTGACTCACTCTCATAAGGAAGGGAATGCTTTTACCATGCCAAGTGGTATTTATATCAAGGGAGACAATGTTGCATAATCTGTATATCCTATTTGTACTGATCCATCAATTGAAAGTAGAGCTTGAGTAGTCTTAGTGTTTCTTGATGTCGAGAAAGCTTTTTACTTGTTAGAGTGGCCATCTTTGATGACAACTTTACAGAGACTAGGGGTGGGTCCTTTAAATGCTCAGACTCATTAATATTTTATGCACTAAACCCACTACTAGAGTTGGGGTAACATATTTATGTCTCCTCCCTTTGAGATCAATAGGGGAAATGGCACAGGAGTTTCCACTTTTCACTATCCTCTGTGATGAAGTGGTTGAACCGCTAGTCTTCTCTCTACAAGAATATCAAACACAAAGGGGTTTGGCTTTCACTAATACAAGACTGCTGGTAATAATGTATTGCTGACATCCTCCTCCATATCAAACGCAGAGACATGAATCTCTACCCTGTCTTTAATGCAACTAGAATATGTGTTTTTCTGTAATTGTAATAACTTGGGAGAAAGCATAGGTATTCCTGCTGCTGCCAGCTTTGATTTGGGTGGAAATGGAATATTGATTATGGTGGTCAACAAACCGAGTTAACTAATTTGGGGATTAAAATTCATAAAGACTGTGGTGAGTGATTACTGATAACTAAGGCCCATTGATAGGTAGGTTGATTGCCTAGTGTGAGAAAATGGGATGATTGATTGAAGAGGGGTGACACCAGCTACAATCCTTGTCTGGATAAACCACAACATTCACTAAATTAACCAGTGCATAACCATTTTGTAGCTTGGCACATAGGCAGTCAGGCTTAACTTAGAGGCAATCTGTAAAGTATTTATGCCGCACACAAAGAGTAATAAAGTGAAAACACAAAACAAGACAAATCCCACCTCAATTTAGGAAAATAGAGTACATTTTTATGAATTATATGACACCTAAACGACAAAGATCCAATCAGTAGAACCGGAGTTATGAATTTTTAGAGTTTTTTTTGTAAAACTAGTGCCTAAAAGATCCAAGTGCCAATCACGGACATCTAATCGCACAAGACCGGGTCAAAGTATAAAAATTAAGCAGACTGCCATGGAACGTGGGTTGCATGCAAAGAGTAGATTGGGTCCGGTAAGTGCTTACCTTTAGACTTATAAGACATTTTTAAGTAAAAGTTCTGAGAAGGTAAAGTTCAGCGGGGGAGGCTGCAAGTGGTGTCTGAGGTGGAGGCACCGTCAGGGAGCGACTGGACGAAGTTTCAATGAAGATTTCTACATTTGAATTTAGCCTCTTTTTTGTAATCAAAAGTCTTCTGTGGGATGAAGCAAGAGGCTGTAGCTGACGAGAGTTCCAGGAGGCTGAATACCCCTTTGCTAACAGACCACTGAACAGGATTTGCTGCTGTGGAGAAAAACGTAGTGGGAGCTTCCACAACCTTAAGCTGACCAGAAATGCACCTTAGGCGGATAGACACGCAGGTTGGTCCCAATCTTCACTCAGTTATCAGAGCAGTTTTAGCAAAACATTTTCTAAGTCTCAAGTTTGGGATTTTGCCTATCTGGGTACCTGTAACACCACAAACAAGGGTCCAGGAATGGAGGTGTATGACTTGGGGGTTCAGGACTTACTCAGGCTGGGTTCAGGTGCGGGTTCAAGATGGTGGGAACCTGTTTTGGCCCTGTGGCTTAGAACAGGAGGCCAACAAACTAGCTCCTGGAGTCACTCTGGTAGTCCTGGGTTCAAGTGATGAAGCAGAGCTCAACAGCAGGACTGATCTCTGAGGGTATAAGACAGGCTCCAGGCAGCTAAGCTGTCCTTACTGGTGCAGCAAAGCAGTCTTGTGGGGTACACAGCAGGCAACAGCAGCAAGCAGTCCTGAAAGTGAACTGAAGAGTGGCTCTAAGGGTCCTATTTTTTTTACCAGGTGCGTGCTTTGAAGTAAGAGAAGTTTCTAGAAAATGTCCTTTGAAGTGCTTGGAATTTTATGACTCCCCCGCCCTGGCTGCAAACTGGCTGCAGAGACAATGCAGTGATGAGAACTCCTTTGTGTGAAGGCAGAGCACAGGCTATTCAGTTACAAGTGGGGCTGTGCCCAGCTCCACCACCCATCCTGCCAGTCGATGGCCCATTCAGGCACACCTCATCCTTCTATGACTGTCTTGGAGGAATTCACAAAGTCCAACTGCCATATACACCCAGTCATGTGGCCTAGGACAGGCTGTAGGCACCAAATAGCAAAGGGCAGGAAAATACCAACTTTGTAAAAGTGCTGCAGCAACAAATGATTGACAGAATGCTGAATCAATCAAACATTCACCCCAGTCAAGAGATCTGGGTTAATTCCATTGTTCTTTTGCTCACAATACGCCACTCCAGTTTGGACCCAGCCATATGCAAATCAGTCCCTTGCTCGTTGTGCCACTGGATTCAAGCTAGCCTGGCTGATGAGGGGTCTTACCCTGAAACCGGTCCCAGGATGCTTGTTTCTGGTTGAGGGAGGACCTGGCTTGGCAGCTGGGATTGGATTGTTCCCATAAGGAGCAAGGTCAAGACTGATTTGCATATGGCTGGGTCCAAACTGGGGTGGCATAGTGAGAAAGAAGGGGGCTATATTGCCAACTCAAACAGGTATTTTAAAACTGCATTCAGGCTGCAATGGCAGCCTGAGACATGTTTTAAGGGGCTACTTAATTTTCAGGCAACACTAGTTGTGATACCAAAGGGGATGATGGACGGCGCGCTTAAGCAAATCAAACACTCACCCCCAGTCAACTGATCTGGGTTTAATCCATCATCATTCTTTAGCTCACTCCACCACCCCAGTTCCGATATGACCATATGCAAATCAGTCTGACCCTGCGCCTCATGGGAACAGTCCAGCCCGAACTGCCAAGCCATGTCTTCCCTGGACCGGAAACAAGCATCCTGGAACCAGTTTCGGGTTCATAACCCTCATCAGCCAGGCTATCTAGAATCCAGTGGCAAAGTGAGCAAGGGACCCACGTCTGGGCATACCCTGCCAACTTAGGGCGAACAAAGTGATACCAAAGGGGATGATGGACGGAGCGCTTGAGAAAATCAACACTCACCCCCAGTCAGCTGATCTGGGTTTAATCCATCATCATTCTTTAGCTCACTCCACCACCCCAGTTCAGACATGGCCATATGCAAATCAGTCTGACCCTGTGCCTGCTATGCTATGAGGCCATTAAACCGGCTAACGTGCTATAAATGCACTGGGGTGAATGTATGACAGTGTCTGAACTGGGGTGGTGTGGAGCGCAAAAAAACGATGGATTTAGGCCCAGATCTCTGTACTGGGGTAAATGTATGACAGTGTTCTGCATTCTGTCCATCAACTGTTGTTTTGCATAAAAATACAGGTGGCATACTATTAAACAGATTTATACAGCAGGGAATGCTGACTTTGGATCGCGTTTATTAGACTGACCGACGTTTCGCTGCCTGCACTGCAACGCTTAACAGTACTGCAGTTGTTGGTGTCAAAATGCTTGTGGACACAGTGGGAGTGCAGCGAGAGCCACGGGAGGGTATCCCCACCTTAAAAAGAAAAAAATTGTATTCACAGCGGGGAAAAAACAGGCGTCAA
Source organism: Lissotriton helveticus (assembly GCF_964261635.1). NCBI lineage: Eukaryota > Metazoa > Chordata > Amphibia > Caudata > Salamandridae > Lissotriton > Lissotriton helveticus. The sequence goes on along the minus strand of NC_136070.1, from coordinate 899,663,218 downwards.
GAGTGTGTCAGTGTTTGTCGCAAGGTGAAAGGTCTCCAAATCATGCAGATGATTTCAACACCCTCCCCAGGTGTGGCTGTTGGCATGTATGGAGAGTGGTGGAGCGGGCAGAACACGGGAAGTAATAAAACATTTTTTTTAAATGACACTTACCTTCCAGGCTTGCCACACGACGTCCTCATCTCTAGGGTGTTCTCTCCTCTCCTCAACGCTCCAACACAGAACCAAGGAAACTGCAATAACCAATCCTGGAGCTGCTCTCATGCTGTTAAACACTATGAGAAGGGTCAGGATTGGAGGAAGCAACTTCTCTCTGTGCTCTGAAGAGCACTGGAGACCTGTGTTTTTTTTTACCCAGCTGTTTTAGACAGCTGGCTTAGAGAGGTTTAAAATGCGTATGTCTGGCTGGCCATCGTAAGACAGCTGGCCTAAGAGACATGCACAAGTAATCAGCTCACTACTGCCACTCAGCGGCAATATCCCCCACCCCATCCTGACAGTCGGTTCAGGATGGGTTGCTGAAAAATAAAATGGTACTAAATAAACTTTATTACTTTTTTATTATTCAGCTCCGGGGCTTTTCTGGGGCATTTTTTTTATTGGGGTGACACGCCTCTGTTCTAAGGGAGGAGCTGCTCCTGCTACCCAGGGTTCCAAATATGTTGTTGAATTGGGAACATTTTACTCTGGGCATTTGGATTTTGAGAGTAAAAAGATTTCTTAGGGAGTAAAAATGTAATTCTCATTTGAGCAGATTCAAGTGGTAATTTTTCTACACATGTATATAAATGTAGTTAAGTATAAATGTATGGTTCTTACTTCCACATATATGTAGTTTTTATATACACAAGCAATATATATTTACCTCACAGTATTTTGGTGTACAATATTTTTTTGCTCAATACTCTGAGAAAGAACCATTTGCACTGCCTTTGTTTAAACTTTCTTGCTCCTTGTTAGTGAGGTGCTGCTTGAAGTCTGGCTTAAAATCCCTCAAAGCGACACCCTTGCGACTAAAGGTGAGATGGTACCATTGATCCTCTGCAGTCGTTAAGTGTTTGATGGCTCTCAAAGGCAGACTGACCTATTCGGATAATGGGAAATCGTCCGGCAAGACAAGCATCTGAAAGGCCAAAAGGAGGCAGCCATTTGTCTTGTCAGACCTCCCAATTATTAAAAGGCACATGCCTGGAAGGAAAGACTTTACATGGAGAGCAACCACTGAATACATTTGCACACCAGCATCACTCCATGTCCTCATTTCATCTAGCCACTGCTGCCTCTATTATGTGCCTTCCTCCCCATCCATACATTCTCAATGGTTTGTCATTTTATCTATGTCACCACATTACCTGGAAGTTCTTCTACATTTTCAGGGAGTCATCAATCCCTGCCACATTACTGAACATATTCAAGTTCTCTATTGACACTACCTACAACATGCCTGCCCACCATGCACCTTCACACCACTCCCTCCTGCATTTTGTACTGTCGACCACAGCATCCTCATGACCATAATGTCAAGCTTGTGTATCAATGGTCCACACCTCTGTTGCCTCTCACACTACATTGCCTGATGATCCAAACGCATGTCCCGATGCTACATGTCAGTAAACACAGTGACATCCACTTGCTTCCACATACGGAGGATGCTACTACAAATCTTCAAATGGCTTCTAGAGAACACCAGAAAAACAGTTATACAGGCCCTGATAACAAGCAGACTCGACTATGGCAACACACTATCAAACAGCTCCTGAACAGGTTATAAACCTCCAAAATGCTACAGCAAGACTCACGCACAACCCACCCCCCATCAGCCATATCTCTCCACACTTCAAGAAACTTAATTGGCTCTACTAACAAGCGCACTCAATTCAAACTACTCATACACACCTGCAAAGCACTACACAACACAGGCCCTCAATAGGTGTATACACTTCCACCACCCCTCCAGACACCTCAGATCAGCCAAATTCTCACTAGCACATGTACCCACAAACACAAAAACACAACTGCAGGTCGTGCTACCTCTCACATCTCCCCCACAGGCCTGGAGCTACATGCCACAGCACATCAGAGTCTGATATTCGCTTATTGAGTTCTGCAAGATGCTGAAGACCTGGCAATTTGAGTAATCTCCCACCGGGAGTACACAGCCTACCTATCTGCCCAAGCACCTTGATACCCTCACAGGTGATTAGTGCTCTTTTCAAATAAATGCAACATAACGTAAGTTAAATTCCAACCCACCTCAATATAAGAGAGTTTTACTCCACGACTCCACCTTTGACCCACTTCCCCGCTCCATGTATACTTCCTACGTAGGAAACATCAAACGTTGCCCATTCAGGTAAGAGAGGGGTGGGGGGCTTCGACAAACGACAATGAGGAAAACAAATTTAAAACATTTTTTTTCGTGTTTTAAATTTGTTTGCCTCAGCATTGTATGTCGAATCCCCCCAACCTCCCCCCCGACCCACTGCTCTTACCTGCACTGGCCGCACCTGGGAGACATGACCTCCATGCTCCACGTCTTCTATAATTTCTAGTCTTTCTCATCATCATCTCACTCTAACCTATCATGAGGGACTCTTGGACATCAGATTCTAAATAGTTGCACAGAGCTAAATGTTCAACTTGATCCAGACTGACACTTTCTAGTCCGTCTTGTTCACTGCACCACAGACATTAAATTCCCCATCTCTTTCCTACCAGATCTCTTTTTTTAGTTTTCTGACTACCCTAATCTTTATGCTTCAGCTCAGCATTATGACTCTGATGAAATGTAAAGTAACATGGATTTCTTTGCTTACTAATACTGTATTATCACTTTTCAGAAGCTTCACGATGTCCTTTTCCCATACCGTATAATTCTAGGATGTGCAGGGAAATGTTGAGTCTGGGGACTGAAAGACTAGAATCCACCCCCACCATGATGAGAGCCCTCCATTAACATACCGTACCCTTACACACCACCCTTTAAAAGGCCCCAGCTTGTCAAATACCCCCTAGACAACTAACCTAGCACGAAACGATCAGAAGCTATAATGTATTCCAATTATAGGTTGCTGTTGATAGCAGCTTTAATGCAACATTCAGTTCCTTTTTTTCCCCCAGAGTTTTATAAAGCGCAAACTTGACCCAAATGTAAAATGTAAATGTAAATGTCAAGGTATTTGTAGAGCGCACTGCCACCAAGCGGTTTCCTGGCGCTATTACTCATACCGCTGTGGAACCCTTCCTGGCTTTCCCTGTGAAGTGTCCACTCCTGGGCACCCCCAGGGTGAAGCCAAGCATCCTAGGGCTGTTGGGGCCGGTGTGGAGGTTAAGCAAGCTATTGCCCAGAGTTGCAGCGTGGGGCCCATGATTAGAATAGGCACCGAGGCGAGAATTGTCAGGTCTGAGGAAATTGAGCCCAAGACCCGCCGAGGCAGGAATTGAACCCTGGTCCCGGGCCAGAACTCTGCATCAGGGTCTGCTGCTCTAACCATTGAGCCACACTCCTCAACCTCCACCCAAGGTATCGGGTAGCTGTACATGAGCACCCATAAGGACACATTCATTTTTGTTAGGCACAGGAGCTTTAGTGATTTGCCCAGAATCACAGGATGTTGAGCGTGGTTGCCGTGACTCGAACCCGGTTCCCCAGATTCGAGGTCAACTACCCTAGCCGTTAGGCTACATCCTCTCCCTTTCACTACTGAACACCAGATTCTTCTTACTCACAACTTTGATATTTGCATTTTGTGTGTACCTTTAAATAGAGGTCTGACAAGTTGCAAATATTTTTTATGGAAACTGTTGCAAAATGTTTTGCTTTGCTACGTTCACATGAATATTGTGACATTTGTGACAATGTGTTGTAATTATTTTTATATAGCAGCAACTTCTGCTACATAACATATACTTAGTAGAAAACAGTTAGTGTTATTCCCCTGTGCATAGAAAAACCCTGCAATTGGAAAACTCCCATAGATAAATCCTCTAAATATTCATAAATCTTCGCTTGAGTACAAGGGAAAGCTCGGTAAAAGGTAAATCGTCAGAGAAAATAGTTTCATGCATTTTTCAGCTTGTCTGGGTTCCATTAGATTGAAAATTGCCTCATTATGCAGAGAAAATTGTATTTTAATGTTAATAAAACTTTTACAGTGGCGCAGAGACAGGTAAACTTCGGAACTTCTCAATCTTTGCTAAAAAGTTGTGAGCTTCTCAAATTTTTATGGCAAACATCTTTGTACATACCGGTTTAAAATGTATATGCACCTCTGAAGGTTTCATCCTCACTGCTGCATAATACACCTCACCCTGAGAAAAGGAAAGTTTTAATGACTTTCTTGATTGCCAGGTGATCTATAATCCTCTCACAGGGATCTGTGGGATTTCTAGAGGCATCAGCAGGGATTCACACTGAAGGGGAAAGGACTTTTGGCCCAATTCCTTTAAGGCAGTGGGCCTACTGGAATTCCATGTTTAAATGTTTCAGCCAATTTCCTTTAGCTGAGTCTTTTGTTCCAGCTGTGTGGGATATTTATAGAGGGTGAATGTTCACTTTGTACCTGCTGTGGAATCCTTGTGTGTGCTTGGCTGAATGCAGCAAGGAATCCATCTTCGATTCCCTTTGTGTGAATGGCAATACCAAATGAGGCTTCCCTGCGGCTTTGCTTGGCCTAAGAATGCACTGGAATATTCCTTACTTGTCCCACGATTTATAGTATAGCTGAGTTCAGTAATTGGTGGGTGAGGGTGTCAGATTCGTGCATTTGTTTTTTGACTCTTGTTGCCCTGCCTGGTCATTGCTTGCTTTACCACCTCTGCTTCACAAGGGAATTGGCTTGAATTTTCTAGGTCAAATAAGCAAAATTAGCTGACCTGCTCGAACCAGTCCAGGAAATAGCTCCAGTTGACCCTCCTCCTACCACATCCTGATCATGCAATTATCCTTCAGGGGGCAAACAAGACTTCATTAGAGAAGTCTCCAATGGTTGAACTATGTACCAGAAGAGAACTGATTAATAAGCTCAGGGGATGAATGCTGGGCTGTTCAGTGTGACAGGATTTCTCTTTGACCAGAGAGTAAGCCCACACCAGTGGTGGCCAAGCACATTGGTGAACCCCAGGGCCAATATCCACGATTGCTATCTCCACTGCAAGACGTGGGGCCTGATTTAGATCTTGACGGATGGGTTACTCTGTCACAACGGTGATGGATATCCTGTCCGCCGAAACATAAATAAATTATATCCCATGGGATTTATTTTTCGGCAGATGTGATATCTGAAGATCTAAATTAGGCCCTGTGTCTATGGCTGGGTCAGTTCCCTTCAGGGAATGTTGCTTCACTCTTTAGAGGTCAGGAGAGCCTACCTTTGATATGCATACGCCTGTAAATCAGATTAAATGTCACCTTTTTTGATGCAAGATCATCAAGCCCGGACTGGCCGTTGCGGGCACCGGGCAATCCCTGGTGCGCCACAAGGGTGGGGGACGGTTTTGGGCACCTGGGGGCCATTTTTGTTACAGGGCCGTTTTTGCAGGAAAGCTGCAAAATCGGCCCTGTAACAAAATCGGCCGAAAACCGGTCCCGGCAAAGAGCTTGGTCGCATCCCCAATGCCCCCCCCTCCCGGGGGGAGGGGGGCCGGCCGAGCACTTTGCCGGGGCTGGTTTTCGTTCCCAGTCCGGCTCTGAGGATCACTACTAAAGTATCTTGTAGACATTTTCATAATGCTTGAAGGGAATAACCTGGACTGTTTATTCGTTACCGAAACTGGCAGGGGCTGCCTTAATCTGTAAAAAATCTTTTGTTTGCACCTCCTTACAAGGACCGTTGGTACAGGATATGGATTTGCTTGCCATGTCTCTAACTCTAAACCAAAAATGCAAGGTGAAATTCTTATTGATATATCCACCTCTGGGGCCAGGAATGAACTTCATTGGTCTCTTTAAAAGAAATAGGGTCCTATTTATGAGAACATTATACAGTGCCGTGCAGCAAGTCGCTATACTGTGCTGCACCCTGTGACAGGAAAAGGGCAGGAATGCACTCTATTTAAGGAAATACAGCACATTCACCGACCTGATTACTGACTTTGGATCTCAATTTTGCAGTTAAAGTGATGATACCCAGTGTAGAAGGCAATATTTTGCTAATTCAGGAGCAACTCAGAGACTGCATGGTTAATTTAGTCAGATGAGTGAATGACAACTCTCTCTGCCTTAATTCTGATAAGACAGAAGTTCTAATTGTTGTGAACCCCATTATCTGGTCCCATAAGTGGCGGCCTCATTCTTTCGGCAAATGCCCGGCACATGCAACCTCGGCCAGGAATTTTGGATTTTTATTTAACAAAAGGCTCTCGTTTGAATTGCACACTAATAATGTGATGTCAACTTTTGTCCCACTCTTGAGACAATTTAGGAAGATTACCCAGCTTATTCCTCAGTATTCCAGTATCAGTGGGGTCCTCGTTGACTTCATCTTAGACCAGAGGCAGCACTAAAAATCACTGAACATTGTGTGAAGCAACTTACAGGTGGGATGGGAGTGCATTTCCCTTTGGTTCAAATGTATAAGACATTGTAGGAATCAGATTTCTAAAAAGAATAGGGGCTAGAGGTAGGCGGGTACTGTATCAATTGTGTAAATATCTAAACCATTGTATCACACGTATGTATTTTAAGGCATTCGTTTGCCTCTTTATTCCCTCATCTGGCGACACAAATCCAATGAACTGCTAATCATCTAGAAACAGCATGGCTTTTGGCACCATTGAACCAGCTGTGTATCTCAAAATGATGGGGTCCCCGTGAAGAATGGAATAAGAGGCCTGGAGTTTCCCATATCTCACAGATATTAATTGAACTTGGGTGCCTCGTGGGCCTAGTGAAAGTTTGTGGCCCACCCAAAGACCCCTCCCCCCAGCGCCACAGAGGGTGCAGGGGTCCACGTTATGCTCACAAAGGTTCAGTATGCTCTAAATGATCATAAAGATACCCCCAGAAATTGTTATTGCATTTCTTACAAGGCTTAATTGTGTCAATGTTTTGCCTGTATCCTGAGTTTAATGTTCTTACCACAATACATTTTGTGTAGTCTCATTCCTTTCATCAGGATTTAAGGTCCTATATAGGTATATGATTTAGCCAATAATATTTAGCACTCTCCAAACAGACATAGAAAGGGGCTTTTAAAGGGGATGTTAGCAAATAGTGCTGGCATTCTTGCAATTAATAACTTGTAGTTACCAGAAGTCTCACAAAAAAATGAATTGCCTTATGTTTCTAGGCAAGAAACCTAGAATAATAAGGACTACCTACAAAGCAAAAATATTAATTGTGCTTCATTATGCAGTTTACACATTAATATTTAATATTTATAGTCATATCAGATATCTATATCATCCATTTACTTCTATTTAACTTTCATCAAATTTAAGGCCAATTTAGAAAAAGTCTCCATGTCACCTATCTCCCTCATACACGGGGGCTGATTACGATGCAGGTCGGACAGACCATCCCACCGCCATCCTCGCAACCCTATTCCGCCCGCCGAGGCCGGGAAGCTTCCCTCCACCATATTACGATGCAATGGTTGCTACTGAGGTGGTCACATCTACAGCAGAGCACACATCCATGAATATGTCACTGCAAATGCATACAAAACTCACAGAAAACATGTCAACTGTACACACTTGCATGACATATGTAGGGATATCACTTGTGCACCATATGCTGGAGTGTGGCGGAATGTGCACAGTCCAGTCAATGGGGATACCTACCGCATAAGAACTTACCTAGATTCTGGCACCCATAGGATCGTTGTCATCGGGGTGCAGCTGCCAAGGTGTAGGGAGGACCTGGAGGAAGGCATCCATGGCACACACTGCTAGAGAGAAGTGGATTTGGTGAGTATGCACCCCAAATCCTTAATTTCCAATGACTCAAGACATCCGGTCTGACCGCACGGTCCAAGTATCAGAAACTTGCATCATAATCCAGACTGCGGTCGGAGATCCCTGTACTGCCCTAAGGCTGCTGATCTTCTCTGACCGCCATCTTGGCAGTCAGAGAAAAGCTGTCGGAGTCGGCGGTCTTTTAGCAGTTGGTCAGAGTACAGGATGCATGCATCGAAATCCAGTGGTTGGAGCAACCGCCTCCGGCGAGACTGCAGCGGTCCGTCTGTCTCAGACAGGTCTGTGAAAGCAAGTCCGACCAGCATCATAATCAGCCCTACAGTTTCCTTCCTTTGGGGGAAGCCATTGTTCTTCATTGGAAGGGTATGCCCAGACGTGGGTCCATTACTCACTTTGCCACTGGATTCAGCTAGCCTGGCTGATGGGGGTGTTACCCCGAGACCAGTCCCAGGATGCTTGTTTCCGGTCCAAGGAGGACTTGGCCTGGCAGTTCGGGCTTGACTGTTCCCATGAGGCACAGGGTTAGGACTGTTCTGCATATGGCTGGGTCCAAACTGGGGTGGTGAAGTGAGCTAAAGAATGATGAAGGATTCAACCCAGATCTGTGACTGAGGGTGAGTGTCTGAAAAGTTTCAGCACTCCGAGCATCATTTCCTTGTGTTTGGTTTGTTTGCCCTAAGTTGGCAGGGTATGCCCAGACGTGGGTCCCTTACTCACTTTGCCACTGGATTCAAGCTAGCCTGGCTGATGAGGGGTGTTACCCCAAAACCGGTCCCAGAATGCTTGTTTCTGGTCCAGGGAAGACATGGCCTAGCAGTTCGGGCTGGACTGTTCTCATGATGCACAGGGTCAAGACTGATTTGCATATGGCTGGGTCCAAACTGAGGTGGCGAAGTGAGCAAAAGAATGATGATGGATTCAACCCAGATCTATAACTGTGGATGAGTGTCTGAAAATTTACAGCACTCCGTCCATCATCTCCTTGTGTTTGCTTTGTTTCCCCTAAGTTGGCAGGGTATGCCAAGACGTGGGTAACTTGCTCACTTTACCACTGGATTCAAGCTAGCCTGGCTGATGAGGGGTGTTACCCCGAAACCGGTCCCAGGATGCTTGTTTCCGGTCCAGGGAGGCCTTGGCCTTGAACTTGGCTGGACTGTTCCCATGAGCCACAAGCTCAAGACGGATTTGCATATGGCTGGGTCCAAACTGGGGTGGCCAAGTGAGCTAAAGAACGATGATGGATTCAACCCAGATCTGTGACTGGGGGTGAGTGTCTGAAAAGTTTCAGCACTCCGTACATCATCTCCTTGTATTTGCATTGTTCTTTAGTCTAGCATTATGTTGTGCTTATTCTTCAAATAACATCCAGTGGATATAAGTGCTTGCATGATATGTTAAAGCAGTTAGTCAAGCAGTATCTCTCGTTATGTTGCTATTGTGCTATTTGTACTCTCAAGTAAAATAGCTTATGAACTTCATCTCATAGTTTTATATATAGAATACTTTGTCTATGTTACTCCTACATTCTCCATATTAGATGAATATATACATACATATATCACAGATTCCAAGTATAATTAATAATTTTAACTCCAAAAGCTTGTATAGTTATTGTTTTCATTTATACTTTTGAGATTAACTGATGAAGGTTCTTCAATCCACAATGCCTCCTTTTGTTGTAGTAACTTTTGCCTGCTGCCTAGTGTATGCAATACTGTGACTTGATTTATAATCTTGAACCTCAATTGGTTTAGGATTTTTTCTCTCAAAAAAAGTGTGCCAATGGTGAGGTTGATGTCCTATTCTCATATATTCTGTATTCATTCAATCTGTTTTGTGCAGCTTTCGAGGTCTGTCCAATGTAGGTTAAATTATTATTTTTTGTGAGTAGAATTACTGGCTGGATATTGATATATTAAATAATATTGTTTTTCGAGTTCAGGGTTTCTAGCCCGCATTACCCTGACTAAGACGTTGATTAGGATGGCGGACGGACTTGCGTCCATCCGCCACCCCGGGGTGGAGGGACCGTCTGCAGGGGCAGCGGCGTTCCCTCCATCGGAATTAGGATGTGACCGCCACCCTGACGGTCACATCCCGTATAGTTAACATTGCGGCGGGTGCTGCAAGCAGCACAGGCCGCAATGTTAAATATGCATGCTTTGCATTTGCATGCACAAAACGGCAGGCACCGCGCGGTGCCTGCCGCTTTGTGCATGCAAATGCAGGGGGGTACATAGGTACCCCCCATGTGCACCCCGCACCCCCGACACCCTGGTTGCCCATAAGGGCCCCTCAGAAGCAAATCTCCACATGCTTTTCCACGGCGGAAAATCCACCGCGGAAAAGCATGTTTGCACACACATCGTAATTTGGCTGGCGGTGTCTTGCAGACACTGCCATCAAATTGCGGTCAACACCCCGCGAATCAGCGGCGGACGGACCTGCCATCCGCCGCTGATCCCACCGCCATCATGATCTGGCCGGGGGTGTTTTCATGGTCCGCGGCGGTGAATCCGCATCCTCCAGGCCGGCGGTGGCTTCCACCGGCCCGGAGGATGCGGATTCACCGCAATCATAATCGACCCCTTAGAGTGGACTGATCTGCCTCGCTACCTTGGAGGCCAGATGCTAAAGGCTGCACTCAATTTTAGTCTGAGGTCGAGTAGTAATGTGGACTTGAAAGATAAGAAGTCCAAGATTCTGGTTGTAGCAAATAGTTCGGTCTGGACTGTTCCCAAGAGGCACAGGGTCAGACTAATTTGCATATGGCCATGTCTGAACTCGGGTGGTGGAGTGAGCTAAAGAATGATGATGGATTAAACCCAGATCAGTTGAATGGGGGTGAGTGTTTGATTTGCTCAAAAGCCCCATCCATCATCCCCTTTGGTATCGCTTTGTTCGCCATAAGTTGGCAGGGTATGCCAAGACGTGGGTCCCTTGCACGCTCTGCCACTGGATTTAAGATAGCCTGGCTGATGAGGGTTATGAACCTGAAACCGTTCCCAGGATGATTGTTTCCGTTCCAGGGAAGACATGGCTTGGCAGTTCGGGCTGGACTGTTCCCATGAGGCACAGGGTCATACTAATTTGCATATGGCCATGTCTGAACTGGGGTGGTGCAGTGAGCTAAAGAATGATGATGGATTAAACCCAGATCAGTTGACTGGGGTTGAGTGTTTCATCATCCCCTTTGGTATCGCGAAGGCCCACTAGTAGCATTTAAGTTAGAGGCACTAGGGATATGGGATACCACTCTACAAGGGACTTAGAAGCTAATTAAATATGTCAAACAGGTCTAAGCCAATTTGAAGCCAATTTTACAATCCTTAGGGGAGTGACAACAAGTACTTTACCAATGGTTAGCAGTGGTAAAGTGCACAGAGTCCTAAGGCCAGCAAAAACGAACTTCAGCAAACAAATTGGGGGAAAAGGGCAAAAGGCTTGGGGTAAGACTAGCATAAGGCTGACAGGTCTAACGCTAAGGTAGACTAATCTATTGCAGTCAGTTTTGTCTTAATTATTTTGGAAAACAAACTCATATTTTGGTATGTAAGAGCATTTATTCTCACTTGCTATATTTTGGTTTTGGTTTCCCCACACTCCACCTAGCTGTTTAACCCCTTGGCCGCTGCGGTAATTCCGCCTCGGCGCTGGGGGTGGAGGGGAGGTCGCGTGGCTCACCCATGCTCGTGACGGAACCACTCCATCACGAGCCACGGGCGCGCTGCGCTCATGACGGAGTGGTTCCGCCACGGCCCCGCCTGCTCATTAAAACCGCCGCGCAGGCGCGGAATTGATGCCGCGTAGACGGGGCGGCCGTGCCGTGACGGAACCACTCCGTCACTAGCACAGCGCGCCCGTGGCTCGTAACGGAGTGGTTCCGTCACGAGCACGGAAGGAGTTAAAGGGATCAATTAATAGAAGGTACACAGCAAACAGTATTACCAAACTAAGGAGGGCCACTATACTCACTGATGCAGTGGCTTCCACCCATTGGGCATGGTATGAGGTGAAGAATATTTCTGGACACACCCAACTATATTCATCAATAATCCTGCTTCAGAAGAGCCCTATGCTGCCTCTGACAGCTGACAAATACTCAAAAAGCCCAATAGGGAGAGTAAACACAATGTACAGTCGAAATAAACTCACTACAAAGCGCAAACCTCACAATTTGACCCTCTGAAGCAACTTATACTCACACAAGGTACTAGATGTTGGGTTTTGATACCCTGTGGTGTGTTGGAGACCTTTAGAGGTGATGTCTTGGTTACAGCTATTGTATTGTGTTGTATTCTGACTTGCATTTATATAGCGCTTACTACCCCTGACAAGGCGTTGAAGCGCTTTTTCGGCGAGTAGCACGCTGCTCCGGGACCCATAAAAGATTAGTGTTGAATTAGTATTGTGAAATATGAAAGTAATTAAAGTGGTGGATAGGTTAGTCAGTTATTTGGATTCGGAAGGATAGAAGAGGAAAAAAGGGTTCTATTTATATAGCGCTTGTTACCCCTGATGGGGTGTTTTTTTTAGCAGTAGCACGCTACTCCAGAAACACATTAAGGATTAGTAGTGAATTAGTATGGTGAAAAGTGAAAGTAATTTAAGCAGTGGATATTAGTCAGTTATTTGGAGTGAGAAGGATAGCGGAGGGATAGACGGGGGAGAGAGGTTTGAATTCATATAGCGCTTGTTACCCCTGATGGGTGAGGAAGTGCTTTTTGGCGAGTAGCACGATACTCCGGAACCCATAAAGGATTAGTGTTGAAAATTAGTATAGTGAAATATGACGTAATTTGAGTGGTGAATATGTTATTCAGTTATTTGGATAGAGAAGGGTAGCGGCAGGATAGAAGAGGGAAAGAGGTTTGTATTTATATAGCGCTTGCTACCGCTGATGTGGTTCTAAGCACTTTTTTTGGTGAGTAGCAAGCTACTCTGAAATCCATAAGGATTAATGTTGAATTAGTATAGTGAAATATGAAAGTAAATTGGGTGGTGGATATGTTAGTCAGTTATTTGGCTTGAGAAGGGTTGGGAAAGGGTAGAAAAAGGAAAAGGTTTGCATTTATATAGCGCCTGTAACCTTGATGGGGTGTTGAAGCGCTTTATTGGTGAGTAACATGCTACTCTGGAACCTATAAAGGATTACTGTTGAAAATTAGTATTGTGAAATATGAAGTAATTTGAGTGGTGGATATGTTATTCAGTTACTTGGATAGGGAAGGGTAGCAGCAGGATAGAAGAGGGAAAGAGGTTTGTATTTGTACAGTGCTTGCTACCCCTGATGGGGTTTGAAATGCTTTTTTGGTGAGTAACAGGGTACTCTGGAACCCATAAGGATTAGTGTTGAATTAGTATAGTGAAATAATAAAGTAATTTGAGTGGTGGATATGTTAGTCAGGTATTTGGATTGAGAAGGGTTGGGTAAGGGCAGAAAAGGGAGAAGGTTTGCATTTATATAGCGCTTGTAACCCTGATGGGTCGTTGAAGCGCTTTATTGGCGAGTAGCACGCTACTTCGGAACCCAAAAAGGATTATTGTTGAAAATTTGTAGAGTGAAATATGAAAGTAGTTTGAGTGGTGGATGTGTTATTCAGTTGGATAGCGAAAGGTAGAGGAGGGATAGAAGAGGGAAAACAATTTGCATTTATATCATGCTTGCTTATCTCTGATGAGGTGTTTAAGTGCTTTTTTGGTGAATAGCACGCTGCTCTGGGACCCATAAAGGATTAGTGGTGAATTAGTATAGTGGAAAATGAAATTTGAGAAGTGAACATGTTAGTCTGTTATTTTGATTGAAAAGGATAGTGGAGGGATAGGAGAGTGAAGGATTTTGATTTTTCTTTTTTCTGAGGTCATAGCAATAGGAGGAGGCTTTTGGATGAGTAAAAAGGGGTTGTGGGGGGGAAGGGTCAGAGGGAAGAGTTTAGAAATGTTTGTTTTGGGGATTGGTATAGTAAAAGGGGTGTCAGATGATGCAAGGAGGGGTAGAGTAAGGGAGAGTCTAGAAAGGGTTATTTTGTGGATCATTGTAGTGGTATGGGGTTTGGGATGAATGAGAGAGTGGCTGTAGAGGATATATTGATAGATGTATAGGGTGAGAAATAGGGTAGTGCATTGGAAAGAGTAGTAGAAAGAAATTTGAGATGAGTCAGAAAGTTGGGGTAGAAGATATATTGAGAGAAGTATAGGGTGAGAAATACGGTAGTGCATTAGAATTGCTGAATTAGAAGAAAGTGATAAATATATAGATCCATAAGTACACTGAAAGTATATAGATGCATAAAGGGGGTAGGTATATGTAGATTAAAGATATTGATAGAGGTACAGGATGAGAAATAGGGTAGTGCATTGGATATGCTTTTCAGGAGGAAAGTAACAAACACACAGATCCAAGTACATGGAAGGTACATAGATGCACAATGGAAAAAGTACAAGTAGACCAAAGAAGCACCAGACACACTCTGGTTTTCAAGTGTAATTGTACTTAAAAATGTTTTTCATAATTATTCTACATGTTTATAAAAAGCAATAAACAAAGATAGGTACATATCTATAGTAAAAAGAAATGATTATATACATAGGGATATGCTGTAAATTTCTACTTGCGTATTGTGCTTATGTGGGGAAGAGACCATTCTTGAGTAGTTTTCTGAAGATAAGGTGGATGTCCGTGGATCTGATGTTGGGGTAAAGAGTTCCATAGTTTAGCTGCTAGAACAGAGAAGGATGTGCCACCAATGTATTTATTTATTCATTTATAAGTTTTGTATAGCGCGAACATGACCCATGTGGGTATCAGAGCGCTTTACATAACTTGAGGTAGAAATAGGCACACAGCTCAAAGAGACAATGCAAGGTACAAATAGGACAATGAGCAACAAGAGCAAACATTACATAATGGAGGGAAATAGGGAAAAGGCTATGGTAGCAAGAAGATAAGGACAATATCCATCAAGAACAAAAGGGACATTATGGCAGGCAACAATAGGTCGCAACGGAGGACATGTAATATTTAAGATATCCAAAAAGTCTCGAGGTAAGGGGAGCAAAGTTTCCAGATCAGTGCATTGTTCATTAGTAGTGCTTTCACTTCCCTTTTGAAGGTAAAAGTGGATGGAATAAGCCTTGTCTCCACTAGCAGGGCGTTCCAGATTCTCGGGGCAGTGCCTGAGAATGTACGATTGTAGGTTTTAAGCTTATTACATTTCTTTGGCTTGAGCAGCAAGGTGCTGGAGCTCCTTATGAGCCGGGAGCCCCCAGAAAGTTCCAGCTTATTTGCCAGGTAGAGTGGGGTATTAAAGTGAAAAGCTCTATGAGCCATTCAAGCAATCTTTAATTGGATCCTTGCCTCAAAAGGAAGCCAGTTGAGTGATTTCAGGTCCGGCGAGATCTTCTTGGAACCCGTGATGAGTCTCGTAGCCGCATTTAGCGAAGCTCAGATGGGGGATAAGTTGAGTTTCGGTAGTCCGCATAAAGTAGCACTGCCATATTCTAGTCTGGAGATGACCAGTGCTTGCACTGCCGATTTGAAGTCCTCATGGGGCAGGTAGGGTTTGAGTTTTCTTAGGATGTACATCTGGAAGTTCACTCCTTTGGTAGATGCGCTGATGTGATCTTGCATGTTTAGGTTTATATCAAGCAGAATTCCCAGTGATTTCATGGAGTCAATGAGATGTGGTGTGCAGAGGAGCGCGTTGAGATATTTCACAACAGTGGGGGTTTGCCTAGCTGGTGCAATGAGGAGGACTTCCATCTTGAGGGCGTTTAGTTTGAGGTGGTTGGAGGTAAGCCAGTTTAGGGATTTGAGCAGGGTTCCGTTGAGAGCATTGATGTCTTTGGGGGAGGAAATTTTCATGTATAGTTGGGTGTCATCGGCGTACATGTGATATTGGATGTTGGAGGCTTTAAGAATTACCGTCAGTGGTTCCAGGAAAAGGTTAAAAAGCGTTGGGGAGAGTGAGGATCCTTGTGGAACACCCAGCACGCAGGGACTGGGGGTTCGATAGAGTCTGATTGGATTTGACTCTCTGAGTTCTATTGTTTAGAAAAGAGGCAAACCATTTAAGGATCGTGCCAAATAGTCCCATTCTGCATTCAAGGAGTTGGAGAACATTGTCATGCTTGACAGCGTCGAATGCAGATGAGAGATCGAGAAGAATTAGTAGGCAGGCCTCATTCTGGTCCAGTAAACCGTTTCGGTACAGTGGCAAGAGCAGAAACCCGATTGGAATTGGATGAGGAGCTGGAATTGTTCAATGTGTCTGCGCAGTTGTTCATGAACACATTTCTCCAGTAGTTTAGCCAGGGTAGGAATGTTTGTGATTGGTCTGTAATTATTCAGGGCTTCTGGGTCAGCCGAGGGTTTTTTAAAGATGGG
Organism: Lissotriton helveticus; assembly: GCF_964261635.1. Classification (NCBI taxonomy): domain Eukaryota; kingdom Metazoa; phylum Chordata; class Amphibia; order Caudata; family Salamandridae; genus Lissotriton; species Lissotriton helveticus. The sequence continues at coordinate 899,646,915 of NC_136070.1, read as the reverse complement.
GAGCACTAGGCCCTCCTTCAGGCAGTCCGGGATCTCGCCCTGACGGAGAGAGGCGTTTATGATCTTGGACCAGAGCGGTGCTAATGAGCCTATCATTTCTTTAAAGAAGTTTGGGGGAGGGGGTCATTGAATTGGTTTGAGGGTTTAATGGTTGAGAGAGTGTTGAGGATGGTAATGTCATCGAGGGGTGTGAATTGACTCCAAGAGGCATTGTTTTTGGGAGAGCAAACAGACTGGCTAAGGGGGGCGTGGAGAGGGAGGAGGCAGGAGGGGTGAGAGTAAGAGTGCAGCAGACCTTAGACCAGATTCGATCTTGTTCAACTTTTCTAGGAAGAAGTCAGCAGCTGCTTCGCAGTTTGGCTGCGGGCGCGCTAATTGCTGAGATTGGGTGGGTGCGTTGTTGGATTGTGTTTTAATAAGCTCAAATAGTCGTTTCGGGCGATTTCTTGCTTTGTCAAGTTGGGATTTGAAGAAGGAAAGTTTTGTGGTTCTAATGAGTTTGTTGTATCTACTTCTTTTGAGTCTTAGGATTTTTAGAAGTTCCGTGGAGGGAGTGGATCTCCAAGTGCATTCAGCTAGTCTAAGGCTGGGTCTGTCCGCGTTTAGGTTGTCGTTGAACTGAGGTTTGGAATCCTTGACGGGTATTTTTTTTAGTTGCGGAGGGCCGTAGCATGCAGCGCAGAGTATGGCATTGTTATAGTGCTCAGTGAGGCCGTGTACGTTGGCAATGTTTGCAGGCGGTGGAAGGGAGTCATTTTAGTGCGTTATGAGATCATTAGCACTAGTGTTGAGAAGCAATCTATTCCAGTGTTTTAATTTTAGTGGTTGTGATCTATTTGGGATCCAGTATTCAAGGAGGAGGAAGTTGATATAGTGATGGTCCGACCAGTCACAGGGAAGAATAGATTAGAGATGAATGGTGTTGGGGTTGGAAATGATTAGATCAAGTGTCGAGCCTAAGTTGTGTGTGGGGTTGTCGCAGAATTGAGATAGAGAGAGGTCTGTTAGGAAGTCCTTGAGAGTGTTAACCGCCTGATCATGCGGGTCATTCCTGTGGAGGTTGAAGTCAGTGGAGGTTGTGGGTAGTGACGGCCCAGGTTGGAGGAGATGGTTTCCTTAGTTTGTTCAATTAGAGGGAGGTTATCACCAGGGGGGTGGTAGAAGATGTGAAGGGAGCATAAAGGTTTGTGTGCACTAGTGGTGTCTATTGCTAAGTATTCACAGGAAGAGAGATTAGATGAGGAGGATTGTTTTGCTGTGAGAGAGTTGCGAAAGATGCAGGCTATGCCACCTCCAATTTTCTTGACGCGGGCTAGTCTGATAATGTTGTGGCTGGGAGGGACTAGTATGTTGAGGATAGGGCCAGAGGAATCGTTGAGCCAGGTTTATGTGAGGACAAGAGGGTCCAGTTCTTGGGCTAGGATGAGATCTGCAAGGTCTGCAGCATGTTTAACCGCTGACCCGCAGTTTAGTAACATGCAGTTCAGATGAGGTTTGTGCAGGATATCAGTGAGCGGTGGGTGTGTGAAGGGGATCTGTATGAGATTACTGATGTTTAGGGCATTGGTGTTGAGTCTGGGTGCTCTGTAAGGGTTAGGTGTGATGCTTTAGGTAGGTTCCGAGGAGCATTGCTTAGGACCGTTCGAGCTGCGGGCAGGTAGTGGGGCAGTATGTGCTGATCTAGAAAGGACTGAGGTGAGTGAATGCGGAGAGGTGTACGATCTGAGCAGGGAGATAATATCTGGTTCAGAAAGAGGATTCAGGGACCTGGAGGGTCTAGATGGGGCATTTGGGTAGGGGGTGGTGTTCCAGTCCTGGACTGGGGGTTTCAACTGAATCCTATGCGGGGTCTTTTTTTCATGTATCTTGGGATTTTGAGGTGAGGTGCCATTTTAGAGTGGAGGTTCCTTTGTTGAATGTGTTTGGTGATTTTATTCCTGATGAAGAGTGGTCCCATTCTATGTATTGCTTTGTGGGTGATACAAAGCAGCTTGAACGTGGATCTTCTGGCTGCCTTAACCAATGCAGGGCTTTCAAGTTAGGTGAGATGTGGTATCACGATTTGATATGCAAGAGTAGTCTGGTAGCCGAGTTCTGAATACGGTGTAGGCTTTTCATGGTCGTTAAAGGGGATCCATGGTAGAGGCTATTGGGGTAATCGAGTTTAGACAGAACAAGAAAGATGGTAGCTTAGACATGTGTTGAAATCCCAAATGAGGGAACAATTGTTGCAGCGTTTTTATAGTGACAAAGCTTGATCTTGCTGGTTTTTCCACTTGGGCATTCATTGATGGCTTGGAGTCCATGGTCATTCTGAGGTTTCTTACTTCCTTTCATACTTTAGGTGGTGATCCCAGTTCATCAGGCCAGACGGCTAGCGGGTCATAATGTTTCCAATCGCCACACGTGAGTATTTCCGCTTTGCAAGCATTCAATTTGAGGTGGCTCCAAGTAATCCACTGAACCATGGCTCTGAGACAACTGAAAATTGGGGAGTTTCCAATGTATTAGGGGCATTCCAGTTGAAGGAGTATTTATGTTTCACCTGCATAGTTATAGCATGTGAGGTGAATTGATTGATCAGAACCGGTAATGACTTTATGTAGATGTTGAAAAGCATGGGCGAGATGATAGAGCCTTGAGGGACCCCTGATCATGGGAGGTAGATTTAGGGTAGGAAACCATTAAAGACTGCTGGAACTAGTGTTGCTCCCTCACAGCATCTATTTTCATGAATAACAGAAACATATTGTTGCATTTCAAATTCGTTTAAAACATATACTACATATTGGTGTTCCTATTCTTTTTTTTATCTGGCCTGGCAGTTCAAACTGTACTATTGGAGCCCAACCAAGTCTGATTTGTATATGGTTGCTCCCCATCTAGAGTGGCAAAATGATCGAAAGTAGATGGAACGAACTACATCCGAGTAGTTGCTGATACTTTTTAGACATATTTTATTGCTATTTTGACAAAATACAACGTTGCAGTTCAAACTAAACTTCAACTCCCACACCCCAACTTGTCCATCATTGTCCATAAACATACATGACTTCTACATTATTGTTCTTTTCCAAAAGAACAGGTCTAAATATATGCACAAGTTTCACAAACAAACACAGATTCTGTCGCTGTAAGGCCCTTTGTGCCTTCTGGACTGTAATGCAACTTATGTTCCTTTTCCATTTTACATAGTCTGATAGTGTTATAACGGATTTTTAACTTCAGGGCCTGGCCTTTGTGATGATTACACTTCCAGGCCCATGGCAGTGAAGCATGCCAGCATGGAAAGAGTACATATAATAGAAATGCTCTTGCATGTAGTGTGGCTTTACAACCAATCCCGCCTCTTTTCAAATATGGATTTTCATTCTCTGTAACAGAAGCGCTTTTCGTCATTGAACAGTAAACCTGGCCCGTTTTCGGTTTTGTTAATGGGGATCAACCTGAAATTATTTGTTTTACTAAAATGAATTATTTTCCTGATTGCTGTGCTTGTGAGCTTCTTCCAATGTTAATTACAAATAACAATAGTCCTATCAGGGATTAGATGGATCAACACTTGGGTGCAATCGGAAACAACTATCTTCGTAGGCTCAGAACCAGATTCTGCGCATATCCATGGGTAATTTGAGCTAGCTCGCACTGCTGGGGAGAAGTTCGTTTTCATGTATACTTAGGTCAGATGTACGAACAGACTGGTCACAAGAAGTTGTTGCAAATTTGACACTTTTCTTAGGACTGGTCTTTAATTTTGCAATGCGTCCTTTTTACAAATAGGTTGTATAAAAAATCTCCAGTCCAAAGAATGGTGACCTGCAAGAAACCGCAGACACCCGTCCCTGTGTTTGCATTCACAAATAGGAAACTTTCTTCAAAGAAACTTGTGTACCTTAAGGAAGTGGCGGGCAGTAATTTTAGCAGTGAGGGGGTAGACGGAAAATCACTCACGCACATACACACTCACTCACACCTATGCATTCACATATGTGCGCACACACACACATCCGTTTACTACAAATACCAAATATTCATACATACACACAAGTGTATGTATGAATGAGTGTATATTATATGTTGAAATACATCTGATTTTTGTTGCTGAACACGACATGAAGACAGATAAAGTCATTCAAACTGTATTGTATTGATCCCTATGTTTCAAGCTTCTGTCAGGAAAACCTGTTCTAGAGGGAAAGTTTGGGATGAATCAGTATCCAATTCTTAATGTTTGAGGAAAAGTTATAGAATGACACTAAACGTGATGGTGCTGGTTCAAATATATGTATTGGTGAAAGATGATCCTACTGCACGGATTCTGTTTGACAGAGCATGAAAGCACTGATTTGTAATGTTTTCCTGTATTAGGAAGGTTTTCTATTGTAGCAGTCTAGTGTTTCTGAGAAGAATCTACTTGAGAATAAGATTGGCTAATAACTAAGTTTCACTGAAATTGAACTACAGGGCTAGACAGGATTGTCTGTTTCAGCCCATGTGACTCTGTGGAGGAGTGATGCTGTCTGAAACTCTAAGAAGGTTGCCACAGGTTGATTGGTGAGCATTGTCACTGTGCCAGCTAAAAAAATAATAAATAAATGATCACCCTGAGTGCTCAAGAGTAGTCTGCACTCGTTGAAAGTACTAAAAGACTGCATTTTCTTATGCCTGCCAGCTGTGGCAGCAGGAGGCCTAGCATAAAAAGTGTGCAGTTAGGACAAGAATCCACACATCATGTGAGAGCTCTTGGCAGAGGAATCACAACCTGAGAGGACATGGCCGAGTAAATCGGGCTGGACTGTTCCAATTGGAGCTGGGTCCAGGCTGAGGTGGCTTGTTTGGCAAAAAAATGATGTGTTGGAATGCTACCCTGAGCGATTGCCAGTGGTTAGACTTATTGCAAGCATTCCTCTCATCACCTTCTTGGTTCAGGGAGGACCTTGCCTGGTAGTTTTGGCTAGACTGTTCCTATTGGAGCAGGGTCAAGACTGAATTGCATATGGCTGCGTCCTAAGTGATTGCCAGGGGTTAGACTTATTGCAAACATTCCTTCCAGCATCTTTTGTGTGATAGTATCATAACCACCAATAAATGTTCACACTGAAGTACAGGCAGCTCCTGAAGCTCTGTGTTCCACCTATAAGACTATCATAAATAATTCAAATGCGGGTGCAGTTTTGGCTGACCCTTGCCCTGATAAAAGCCATTTACGTTCAATAGTTGGTATGTTTTAAAACTCAGAACAGAGATTGTCCAAAATGTGTATTTACATTTACCATTCATCAATAATACCCTTGACATTTCCCTTTGCTAGACCTAGTGAATGTCTTTGTTTGACTTTGACATAAATAACACAACTCATTGCTTCACAACTTGTATTTTCGTTTACTTGTTTAGAATTATTTCACTTTAAAAAATGTAAGATACATTTACATATTTTATCATTTGTATTTTCGAATGCCTATATAGCTAGACCTAAAGTACAGTTGTTCTTCTCCATATAAAATTATTTGACCACAGAAGAAAAAAGGACATTGCCTTGTAAGCCCTAATTTACCATCAGCAATGTACAGTCTTCTCAGAGGCACAATGTGTTATTTTCTTAATTACTATTTGAATTCCTACTAAGCATGGGCGTAAAATCCGTTACGCTCGCGGATTTTTTGTATTTTCGGTAAATCCGCAATCCGCGAACTCTCGCGGATGTGGCGAAAATACGCAAATCCGTGCGAAGCGGATTTTTTGCTTGTGTTCGCACTGCTCGCGGGCCGCGGCGCGGGCAGCAACAATCTCGCACTCGCGAAAGTACAAAAATTACAATTGGGGAGGGGTGAAGGAAGTGGCCCAGTCTCCAACTTCCTGTTCCTGTCCAGCAAGCTCCTCCCATAGGGGTGGTGTGAAGGAAGTGCCCCAGTCTCCAACTTCCTGTTCCTGTCCAGCAAGCTCCTCCCATTGCTTAGTCCATTTGCTGGCCACTTTGATTTCGATCTTGACTGGGAAGGATTACTTTTTGTGGATGCTGCTGGATATTTGGATTTGAGGCCTTTTGGATTACTTTTGGATTCGAAATTTTATTTCACAAGGAAGTAAGTTGATGTTGTTTGTTTGTGGTGATTTTTGTGTGTGTTGCTTGTTTTTCGACTTTTTGGGGGGTAAAATCTGCAAGTTCGCGAGCTGAGGATTTTTTTGCTTGTGTTCGCACTGCTCGCGTCCCGCGCAGCAACAATCTCGCACTCGCGAAATTGTAAAAATTACAATTCTGCACATGAATTGAAAACCACCAGGCTTAGTTATGGGTGCATGGCTGCATGCATGTATAACTGTTTTGTTGAATTTTATTTTTAACATGATTCTGGCCAGGGCATGGATGGCATTGGATTGTGGTGATTTTTATGTGTTTTACGACTTTTTGGGGTGGTGTTGGGGGCTTGTTATGTGGGTGGGGGCCATTTTATTGCCTGGTCCCGTGTGGGTGGGGGTCTATGGGCCATTTTTAAGCCAGTTTGTGTGCTTTGTGCCATAGGCCTACACCCAGTGTGCTCTGATTTCATCCATTATGGCCAGGGGGCCCAGAATCGGTCTGTTCGCGGATTTTGCTGGTTTTTCGGCACGTTCGCGCCGTGAAGCAACAATCTCGCACTCGCGAAATTGTAAAAATTGCAATTTTGCACCAGAAAACCACCAGCAGGCAGCATAAGCCTTCTGAAACTTGATGGATGGCATTGGATTGTGGTGATTTGATTTGTGTTGTGTTTTTTGACTTTTTGGAGTAGGGGTTGGGGGCTGGCTATGTTGGTGGTGGCCATTTTGAGGCATGGTCCTGGCCATGTGGATGGGGGTCAAGCGGCCATTTTGAAGGCAGGCAGTGAGCTTTGTGCCATAGGCCTGCACCCATTTTGCCTTGCTTTCACCCATTGTGCCCAGGGGGAGTCAGTGGTACATGAAACTATAACCCTCTCTGTGTGTGCTCTCTTGGATCAATGTTAAATTCCTGTTTCCCAAAAATTTAGCAATTCTTAATTTTGAAATTTCCATATTGTGTGGTGTGCACGAGTGTAATGCCTACTTGCAAACTAATTATTGAAGTGCTACATATGCAACATATATTTACTGATGTTCCTCTGTCTTCGTTTGCTTGTAGGTGCATAAAGTCAATAAATCCGCATCATCGTTGAGCATCAGTGCCAGGAAGAAGTCCTGCTGCGGTCTGTTGTTCCGACATCTGAAGAAGATGGCTCCAAAAAGAGGTGCCCGTAGGTCCTCTAGCAAGAAAGATGTCTCTACTAAGGAGAAGAAGAAGCAAGTGGCACCACTTACCAAGGAGACTGGTGGCACCACCACTAAATTTTTGTGGGGAAAACAAAGGCCCACCATGAGTGCTGCACAGGTAGCCGGTTTAATGGTTAAATCACCAACGACCAGTGATGTTGGCTCATCGCAAGAAAGTAGCAGCACACCATCAACACAGGTTGTAACTCATCTCACAAGTACTATTCAACAACCAAAGCCGCAACAAGAACTGTATGGGCTACTAGTACAAGCACAAGTACATGCGCAAGGAGCTGTCCGAGAAGGAGCTGTCCGAGAAGGAGCTGTCCGAGAAGGAGCTGTCCGAGAAGGAGCTGTCCGAGAAGGACCTGGCCGAGAAGGAGAAGGCCGAGAAGGAGAAGGCCGAGAAGGAGAAGGCCGAGAAGGAGAAGGCCGAGAAGGAGAGGTCCATGGAGAGTTGCAAGTAGCGATCAATGAAGAGGCCCATGTAGCGGCGCATGGAGCGGTGCAAGTGCCCACAATGGTTGTTCTTCCAGAAGTAGGGGCACAGGAGGAAATTGACTTTGGAGCCGGGGTATCATGTCAGGAAGACGAAGGCACTCCTCCTGATGATTCATTTTCTCCCAGCTCCCCACCAAAGAAAAGATCAAGGAGTGTGTGTAGAAGTTCCTCTTCAAGCCCCGCTCCATCAGATGATGATCTGGATCTAGATTGGCAACCATCTGCGACGTCTGAGAGGGAGGCACACCATGAGCTGCGAAAGGTATCAAATGTTAAAAGGAAGGGCCCCGGAAAGCTCATACTTATGGATCCGAATGTCGGACTTGATGAAGTGGTTCATTCTGATGTTGATGAACAGGATGACAGCAATGACCTAGTCATCACACACGTCATTCCAGCCAGACCGGCCATGCAGCAGACAGACATTTATACCCTATCCCGACGTCAGGCTGAGCGTGACCCTGGCGACGTGCCACTGGTAGCACCACCAATGCAGTCAAGTAGTACAACAAGTTCAACAAAACCTACAGCTCCCATATTTTCTCCCCAGAGGGGGACTCCATCCAGCTCGACTCCCTCAAGTAGGGTTGCTGAAATAATTGCACAACCCAGTAGATGTCTGCAAGGCTCATCCACCACTGCTTCATCTGGCATTGGCAGTATCATCTCGTGCGCCAAAACCAGAGGTTTCAAGTCCCCAGTTTGGAACTTTTTTAGTGTCCATGCAAAGTATGATAACATAGCCGTTTGTTGCATTTGTAAGACTAGCGTTAGCCGTGGTAAGACTGGTACCAACTATGGAACCGGAGGCCAGATAGGTCATCTTGAAAGAAGGCACGCTGTCGAATGGTTTGCGCACCTAGCAAACATCAAGGGAAAGCAATCCCAAAGGGCAAGTGGCCAAAATATACCCATACTAGGTGTTTCATCTGAAGATGACGGGGAGGTAGAAGAAGCGTCAGACATGTGTCCGGTTGCACCCAGTACCCCTGGCAGCACCACACCCTCCGGAACACATAGGAGGCACACTGAGAGTCTGGGAGACACACCAATGCGGAAAATGTCAACACTGATCAGAAGTGGGTCGAAGAAGGCATCAGCATCATCCCGTAAATTTGTCCAGCACACCATTTCAGCCATGTTCTCCTCAGAAGTGCAATTTCAACGCAACCACCCAATTGTACGCCTGTATAACACTAATCTGGCTAAAATGCTAGCGGTGGACCTTCTCCCTTTTTCGTTTGTCGAAGGTGTGGGTTTCCTTGAACTCGTGGCAACACTGGCCCCTAAATGGAAGGTTCCTAGCCGGTTCTATTTTGCCAGGGTTGCTGTTCCAGCACTATATAAAGAGGTGCTTGAGTTGGTTGGGGCAGCTTTGCAGAAGAGTGCAGTTCACACTATACACCTGACAACAGACATGTGGACCAGTTGCCAAGCCCTTGATTACATGTGCATCACTGCACACTGGGTCTCCTTTTCAGGGGTTGCACAACAGATAAATGCAGGTGGTGACTTGGTCGAGATTTTTAAGGGTGCTCGTAAACATGCAACATTAGCCATGTTTGGCATGGAGAAAAGTCATACTGCAGCCAACATTTTGGATGACTTTAACAAAAAGGTCTCGCAATGGCTGCCCCCAAGAAAATGCAAGGTTGGTTATGTTTCTACTGATAATGGCAGCAATGTAGTTAGGGCCATGGAGGACGGTTTCTATTTCAGAGTGCCGTGTTTGGCGCACTGTATGAACATTGTCGTGCAAAAGTTCTTGAAAAAAGAACTTGCAGTCGACAAAATACTGACCATCTGCAGAAGAATATGCACACATTTTAACCATTCGTTTAAGGCCCGGAAGGAGCTGAGGCGCAAGCAAAATGAACGTAGTATGCCAGTGAAAGCACTTATCCAGGGGGTGGCAACACGTTGGAACTCAACCTTCTACATGCTTGAGCGTCTGCATGAGCTGTTTCCAGTAGTCAATGAGTATTTCTACAACCTGGGTGGTGATACGACAGAAATGATGCTAGCGGTGGAGCAATGGCAGCTAGTTAAAAGCCTGACAGACATGCTTCGTCCTTTTGAGGTCTTCACGCGTGACGTCAGCAGGGAGGACTGTTCTTTGAGCAAAGCTATCCCATTGTTGCTGAAGCTCGAGCACCAAGTCAAGGTGGTGTCTTCACAATTAAAAGATGCTGGAAAGAATGAAGCATATGAGTTGGCGCAGAGATTATTACAACGCCTAGTTAGCAATAAACGGCTTGTAAATATCAAGAAACAACAGCACTACATTTGTGCTACTATTCTGGATCCACGTTACAAAAAGCCATTGTTTGGCAAAGTAATAATTCCTTTTGAAACATCAGATGTTACAGAGTACAAAGGTTGGCTAGCTCAGTCAGCCATTCGTTTTGAAAGAGAGCGGAAGGAAACTGTACGAGAAGACAGTACTACTAGTGAATCAGCAGACCATCAGGCGTCCCAAAAAAGCACTTCTGCATCTGTGCCTCTGGCAGAAGTGAGTGACTTTTCCACTAAGCCGTTAACCACACCAGCAACCGTATCATCTGCACCAGGCCCAGGCGATATGTCTGAAGCGGATTGGCTAAGTGAGCTAGGGTTTCCTTGTCCCAGAAAGGACACAGAAGTGCAAAGTACAGGAATGCGGGAGGACATTCTTTCAATGGTGCAGGCCTATCTGGATGACTCCACAGCGGTCAATATTACTGAGGACCCATTGGCGTATTGGCATGGGAAAAGAAAAATATGGCGAGAGCTCACCAACCTGGCTATCAATTACTTGTCTTGCCCACTCGCAAGCGTGTCTTCAGAACGTGTTTTTAGTTCTGCTGGTGGCATTGTGACTTGCAAAAGGTCCCGCCTCTTGCCCGCAAATGTGGAGCGGCTCACCGTGATAAAGATGAACCAGCACTTCATACCACCAGATTACAAAGTACGAGAATGCACGCAGGAAGAAGAGGACACCGACCTACCTGAGGAAAGTTCTCCTCAGTTACCAGAAGTAGAACCGACTGATGAATTAGCAGAGTATGAGGACGAGTTCTGCTTCCCTGACAGCGAGTTCTGAAAATGAGTCAATGACTCATTAACTGTAAATTTAGTCCTCCTTATTCACTTTTATTCCTGTGTGTCTGTCTTTCTTTGTTTAGCAAGTGCTTCATCACATTCACAACAAAACTGTAATCACCCCATCACAAGCAACAACAAGCCCATCAGCAGAACTGTCTTGATTTTGATGCTGCAGCATTCCTCATGTTCACAACAGTTAGTTGACAAGAACTCAGTCCTGGTCGTCTATCCTCCTCCTCCAGTCATCCTATCCATTTCCCGTAATGCTGATGCCTGGATTCTGCACAATGAAGAAACTTACGTTGAGTCCCCTAAAGAGGGACTGGAAGTAGTGAGTCCTCATTTAAATACATTTTGCTAAGTGTGACTTTTTTTCCCCGATTTGCATTTTTGGCTGTTTGGGGGTGTCAACTGTCAAACTTGTTTGCGCTTGGGTTTACGGGTCTTGGCTGGGCCATTGCTGGCAAGGTCTATTAAGGGATGAAATTGGCCAGTTGTGGCCCTGCTGCAGAACGCTTTAGGACTCTGTGAATTCCAGGTGGAGCCAGCCCTCAAACACAAGTTACAGGTAAGATAAGCGTTTGGATGGGAGGTAGTATAATGGAGTGTTCGGAGAGACGAGAGAGTGACAGTGGTACTAGTAGTAAAGTCCTAGGGCTCTTGAATTAACAAACTCTGTGACAGGCATTTACTTTGGAAAACATTTGGCCTATTGCACGTGAACGTTTAGGCGTTATTATTGCTCGCTTGCCTGTCTTAGGGGTGCTGTCTGTGGGGCTTTTAGGTTTTTGTGGTGTGTGAGCACCGCTGCCACATTTCTAATGTTGATTGCTTTTGTTTTGCAGAAAATCCACGCCGGGAAACTCCAGTTGTGGCCCTGCTGCAGAACGCTTTAGGACTCTGTGAATTCCAGGTGGAGCCAGCCCTCAAACACAAGTTACAGGTAAGATAAGCGTTTGGATGGGAGGTAGTATAATGGAGTGTTCGGAGAGGCGAAAGAGTGACAGTGGTACTAGTAGTAAAGTCCTAGGGCTCTTAAATTAACAAACTCTGTGACAGGCATTTACTTTGGAAAACATTTGGCCTATTGCACGTGAACGTTTAGGCGTTATTATTGCTCGCTTGCCTGTCTTAGGGGTGCTGTCTGTGGGGCTTCTAGGTTTTTGTGGTGTGTGAGCACCGCTGCCACATTTCTAATGTTGATTGCTTTTGTTTTGCAGAAAATCCACGCCGGGAAACTCCAGTTGTGGCCCTGCTGCAGAACGCTTTAGGACTCTGTGAATTCCAGGTGGAGCCGGCCCTCAAACACAAGTTACAGGTAAGATAAGCGTTTGGATGGGAGGTAGTATAATGGAGTGTTCGGAGAGGCGAGAGAGTGACAGTGGTACTAGTAGTAAAGTCCTAGGGCTCTTGAATTAACAAACTCTGTGACAGGCATTTACTTTGGAAAACATTTGGCCTATTGCACGTGAACGTTTAGGCGTTATTATTGCTCGCTTGCCTGTCTTAGGGGTGCTGTCTGTGGGGCTTCTAGGTTTTTGTGGTGTGTGAGCACCGCTGCCACATTTCTAATGTTGATTGCTTTTGTTTTGCAGAAAATCCACGCCGGGAAACTCCAGTTGTGGCCCTGCTGCAGAACGCTTTAGGACTCTGTGAATTCCAGGTGGAGCCAGCCCTCAAACACAAGTTACAGGTAAGATAAGCGTTTGGATGGGAGGTAGTATAATGGAGTGTTCGGAGAGGCGAGAGAGTGACAGTGGTACTAGTAGTAAAGTCCTAGGGCTCTTGAATTAACAAACTCTGTGACAGGCATTTACTTTGGAAAACATTTGGCCTATTGCACGTGAACCAACACGATGACAGTGTTCAGTTAAATGAACTTACTGCAAAACCACCACCCACCAAGCTCAAAAGTAGTAAAAAAACAGGTATGCTCAGATAAAGTTTGAAAAAGTATATTTATATCCCTAACAAAATAATCTCCCGCAAGACCCTCCCTAACCCCAACAAATAAATAGTCCTTCAAAAGTCCCCAAAAAACCCAACTCCCAATTCCCACCCCCCAAAAGTCTCTAAAAAAGGGGCAAGGGACACTCTAGGGATGCAAGCTGTTAAGTTTGGCCTCCAGGGCATCATGCCTTAGGGCCAGGGCATCATACTTCTCCTGGAGGGTGGCGTGATCTAGGCGGAGGCCCTCCACCACATTCTGATACTCGTTCCATTTCTGGACCTCCGCCTCTAGGTCGGACACTCTGCGGAGTGCACGGCGTAAGCGAGCCTTAACAGTACTGTGAGGTGCAGCTTTTGCTGCTCGGCGGTGGCGTCTTCCAGCACGGCTCCGGTTCGCTGGAGCACTGCGCTTACCGGCAGAACATGGGGTCACGGAGGAGGATGTAGATGTTAGATTTGATGCACTGGAGTGCGTGTCGTCCCCCTCCAGTTCCACCAGCCGCCGATATTCGGCAACAGTTGCTTCCAGCCTCCGTTGCCGGGCCAGTACAGCCAGCATACTCCTCGTCGGTTTGGAGGTTTTAGTATTGCCAACTATATGAAGAAAGAAAGACATAATATGTAACCAATGCTCTTTAAGAATATGATTAACACAAAATAATTCAGCAGGAAGTTGTGTCAAAGTACAACTAGCAACTAGCCAGCGCAGTACAAAAATATTCAGGCCAGTATCATGGGCGTCCGCAGGGAGGGGCAAGGGGGGGGCGCTTGAATCACCATTTCCCTTCCCACAACTCACTTGTATCCTTGGTTTGATGCTCTTTCATATGAAAGAGATCTGGCAGAAGCCCAGGCGATATGTCTGTTTCCCTCTCTCTCTCTCTCTCTGTCTCCCTCTTTATGTCTCCCTGTGTCTCCCTCTACCTCGCTGTCTCTCTCTCTCTGTCTCCCTCCCTCACCCTCCCTCTGGCTCCCTCCCTCTCTCTCTCTCCTTCTGTCTTCCTCTCTCTCTGTCTCTGCCTCTATCTGTCTGTCGGTCCCAGCCTGCTGTAATTACCATATTGTAATTTGTCACTGGGCCACCACTGGATACACATCATATCCTATCTAAGAGTCAGATAGTACCATGATCCAGCTTACCTGTACTCGCCACCGCCACTGTCTCCTTCCTCACAGTCTGTACTTCTTGGTCTGACTCCTCTAGCGCCGCCTCCTCCCCAGAGTGATCCTCGGACTCAGAGTCAATGATCACCACCACATCCGAGCTGGCCCCGCCACCAGATGTTCCACCTACAAAGTAGATTTAAGAATGTTAGATTACACCACTCACTAGTATTTGGTCTATGAATGAAAAAATGTGAAAACAACAGAAAAATTAATTGACTGTCTACTCTAGTCTAAAGTAAAAATGTCCCTCCTTCCAGGGAAGGCTGTTGTCTTGCTTCATTTTTTTGTCACAATTGTTGAATGCTTGCTTAATTTTAACACACACCATTTTTCTCTGAACAGACAGAAACTGGACTTCTAAGGACAAGAGCAACAGCAACTTCAAACCAGGTGAAAGCTCGGCTCGACCACAAGAAATGTGTTCCATTACTCATCAACTCAGCACCAAGCACTTTTCCATTTCCAACTAACTTTATTTTAATATATGTGTTTACTTAAACTTTTAATAAAGCTTTTAAACTTGAATAGACTCTGTGGTTTTTGGTCCTCCAGACTAGAGTGACTGAGCGAAAAGTTTAGCAATTTTTGCAAGAAGGAGTCCGTGCCGCTGACACTACCAGGTTTATACAGTGTGCCAAACACGCCACTCTGAAATATTATTACTCTGGTCTTTGGTGTCCATAGTTCGGTTTGTGGAGAATTGTCCCTGCAACAGTAGGATTATTGATTTTGCTCCTATCTAAACACTATTTCGAAAAAATTAAATTAGGAACGCTTGGACAACAATAGGTCCTCTATATTTAAATGAAAACTTACTGGGGCCAGCAAAGGAGCACTCGCCGCCCTGGCCTGCATCCTCCTCCTTTGGAGCCACTGCATCCGATTTTTCGGTCCGCTTGCCCCTGGGCGGACCTGACGTACAACATGTAAGAATTAACAGAAAACATTGATGATTGCTGCTTGCCGATGTCCTTGTCAACCAAATCAAACATTTAGAAAGAACATGAACCAACTATTTCATCCAAAATGAGGGCTACAAAGGAAGGACTGCACCTGAGCCTCTACTCTAGGGGCAGATTTACAAGCCCCTTGCAGCTCTTTTGCTCCATTCTTGCGTCAATTTTGTGACGCAGCGCCACAACAAGAGAGGCGCCATGGTGTGGCGTATATTAACAACGTGACGCATATGGGAGATGCATCCCATTCTAAAGCCCTGCGCCATTAGGGAGCGTTCCAGCGCAAGGGAGGGCGTTCCTGCGCAGGAACGCATGCTAAAAGTGGCTATGGGGAATATATAAAATTTCAATCAGTCATTTAGGACAATTATGCGTCACTGAAACCCTGCGCCTGCATGAAGCAGACTTACGGCTTGACGCAGCATTGCTGGAGCTGCGCCACCGTTGCAACGCGACTCCATCAATGAGCCGCCTTTACGGCACCGATGCGTAACGCTTCGGTGACGTTTTGGGACCATGGTGTGCAACATTGTAAATACGGCGCACCATGGGTGGTGCTGGCGTGCCGCACACTTTGCAGGGATGCGCAGGTAATTGCTAATCTGACACTTAGGGGCATACTTACGAGTTCTGAGCTGGACACCTCCAGATGTGCACCAGAACAAATGCGTAACGCAAAACTAACCTTGCGTCACGGCAGATGCGCCGCTATTACAATGCGGCAAACCCTGGCGCAAGGGTAGGCAGATGCGTGACGCATCTCGTGACGAAAGAGGGGCGCATCTCTAGAGTCGCGTCGCGGGCGCGATGCAACTATAGCAATGCTCAGGGCTGCCCAATACTCAACATACCGCATCAGTCCTTACGCCTGCTTCAAGCAAGCAGGCATAAAGAATTGACATAGCAGCGTCGCGGAAGTGCCTGCGTTAAATGTTGTAGATTTCACGCAGGCACTTTTGCGAGGCGCACAGCTGCCTGACCGCCCCCCCCCCCCCCTGCGTGGGAACGCACCCATTGTGGCGCAGGCCCAGGCCTTCACGTGGCGCATCTCCTTAGATGGATCACGTTGTACATGACTCGCAGGGCTGCGCCACGTTTACGTCGCTGTGCGTCAGGTAAGGCAGCGTAAACGTGGAACAAGGGGCTTGTAAATCTGCCCCTTTGTGTCTAGCATTACGCAGTTCTGTAAAATACACTCATACATTACTCAGCCCAATTAAATGAACACAAAATAGAAAACAAATAAGCAGTGACACCGCCACAGAGGAGAACAGTGCACCTGAAATGCACAGAAGATTTTGAAATATTAATTTACCTCTCTTATCAATGTAATCAGCAGCATTATTGCTCTTTGTAAAAAAATTAAAGCAAACATTTGCAATATAACCCAGTCACACAGAGCAGGAGAAAAAACAGAGTAGTGAGTGATGAAAAAATTGCTACTACTACTCACCAAGCCCGGGGACCTCCACTCCCAGCACGTCTAGCAGGTCACACTCTCGGTCCAGGATATCGGTCCAGCGGTGGGTGACTTGATTGTAGGTGCGCTGGACCCCCGTGATCTTAAAAAGGGCCCGGCACACCTGCCCCCACCGCTTCCGTCGCTCCTGGCTGTTGGTGTAACCAGCAGCGATCCTGCCGCCTGCCGCGATGGTCCTGGGGAGACGGCGCTGCACATAAAAAACAAGTGCGCCCACCTCCTCAGGGCTGAAGATCTCCCGGGGCACCACCATTTCCGCCCTCAAGCGACCACACGGGAGCCGGGCACGGGCTGCGGTGCCCGTCTTGGGCAGCTTGACAGCTGTCTTGACCATGTTCTGGGCAGGTGTTAGCAGTAAAGAAGAGACAAAATGAAAAAGAATAAGAGTAGGGAAGAAGGAAATAAAAGTTTAAAAAAGTAGTTGAAAAGTAAACAAAAGTAGCCTAAAACACAAAAATATAGATCTAGAAAAATAGAGGGATAGAAAATAAGTTAAATAGATCAAAAAAATATTAAAACAAGCAAAGGATGGCAGAGATATACAGAGGATAGAAACACCATACCCAGACACATAGGAATGAATGAAAAACAAGATGGCGGCCCGATCACGTGCGCGTAAGTAAGTTCGCACGCGATTTCTCTCGCGAACTCGTGCGAACTTGCATTCGCAAGGCGCTCATTGCGCGAGATTACACATAGCGGGCGGAAACGGAAATACGTCACGCAAACAAAATGGCGGCGCCCATACTCAACCTTGGGGTAACTCGCACGAGTTTGCGGCTTCCACGGTCGAGTTCGCGCGACGCCGCGCCTCGCGAATAGGGCGAAATTACCGAAAAACGAGTTTTGCAAACGCAAAACCAACGAGCAGGTGCAAAAGTTCGAGCTCATCATTTGTAACCATTTACCTGTAGTGCTTCCTGAAGGGGCCCTCCAGAATCCGGTTGCCTACTTGCAACTATTGTGTGACCCTGCTCTGACAGTCACAGAATAGTTACAAGTATGCCATTGCATCCTGTTATTGCAACAAAAAGGAAAGGTAGCAGACTAGCAGATGCCAGCCTTCATTAATGTCAGTTGGGGCAGGGCAGGTGTTGTTGTTTGCAAAACTTAGTGCAGGTGTGCTTGGCTTTGCCACAATAATGTACACTCACTAGTCAATCAGAGGGTGCTGTGATGATACCGAGGGTGGCATGGGTGTGCCAGCCAGAGGGTGGCATGGGTGAACCAGAGTGCCAGTGTTGACAGAGGATGGCAGTGCTTTGCCCCAATAATGTACACTGGTGAACCAGAGGGTGCTGTGATGACACAGAGGGTGACATGGGTGAGCCAGAGGGTGGCATGGGTGACCAAAGAGAGTGCCAGTGGTGACAGAGGGTGGCAGTGATGAAGAAAGCCTTGCAAACAGGCTGGGCACGTAGAAACAACAAGTTCGCAAAACTGGCGACCCGACAAGTAAGTTCGCAATTTGCGAAATTGTACAAAACCCTCGCGAACTTGCAGAAACCCGTGCGAACACACACCCCCCAAAAAAATACGCAAATCCGCGAGAATTCGCGGATTTTGCGTATTTTCGCAATTTGCAAATCCGCAAATTCGCGGATTGCGAATCCGCAAAATCCGCCCATGCTTAATTCCTACCCAGCAATCAATCTCAGTACATGAGACAAGACTGCATATCTGAAAAGAGATAGTTCCTGTCAGTCGTTTGTTAGCAAAATCAGTATATTACAATTTATTTGCAACTTTGAATGAAGGCAATTCGTTCTCCTCCTTCATCTCTTAAAATGTTAACCATACCATTATCTGTCAATACATGAAAAATAAAGCACAAGTTGCAAACTCTTAAAACCGGGCAGCGAAATAAAACTCCTTGTCCAGTCTACACAATGGTAGACTTAAAGGCAACCTACTGTGCACCTATCACATGAAATATCAAGTCCTAACTGAAAAGCAACCTGTAAACTGTTTTCATAGGATACTTCAAACTGGAACACTGTGTAAATTATGTTTACAGCGAAATGTGGCTGTTCCACTTCCTGCCCCAAACTTGTACCCCTTTAATCCAGTATTAGTTTGATTATGTTTC
The DNA here is from genome assembly GCF_964261635.1 of Lissotriton helveticus. NCBI lineage: Eukaryota > Metazoa > Chordata > Amphibia > Caudata > Salamandridae > Lissotriton > Lissotriton helveticus. The sequence goes on along the minus strand of NC_136070.1, from coordinate 899,628,422 downwards.
CAGATAGCATACAGTAGCACCACCAGAGAGGAATGTCCACGTCATGAATCCAATGTTGAAACCAAGCTGGAAGCCCCTAATCAATGCAGATTATACAATCATAGGTAAAGCCAGGAGGTCTGGGTTTAATGTGATAAAGCATGCAGCACTAGCACATCAATGAGTGACGCACAGGAGAGGGAGTCAGTAGGAGAGGACGGAAAGGGCTATAGATGTTAAATAGTTCCTTTGTGCAGTTCAATGCAAACATGTAGTGGGGATGGAAGGATTCACACAAAGAGGTTGGGTGAGAAATAATTACCCAAAATCAAGTGCAGATTGTGCCACTATTTAAAGACAAAGTTTACATGGAAAAAAGACTGTACAGTCTTAGGCAATTCTTTTAAATCTGGGCAGTGTAATTCATATTACATTCAGCTCTGATTTCTACTTTCAAAACAAGAATATTCCGTGTGGCTGGGTTAGCACCTTATCTGTGCTGCTAATTTTTCAATTGGAAGTTCTGAAAAGACTTGTAATTAATATAATTCTTCTCTCTTTCTCAGCCAAGGACATTTTCCCCAATCGCTGCCAGCAGAGTACTAATCTCATCATCGAATACTTCACAATAAAACACAGTTGCCTCCCATGAAGCCAATCCCCAGTGGATTCAAATCCGACTCCGAATGGTGATGATTTCCTTAATCCCGGTGGCACTTCGAGTAGCCAAATGTATTGCCAGCCAAAGCTGTAAATCAGAATCAGGATTCAATTTGCATTATAGGCTGCTAATGTCAAGACCGAAAGGCGCTGTAATTGGCATTGAATCTGTGCATCCACCCAGGCTTTCACTGAACTGCTGACAGCCTCCATCAAAGGCTGCCATGTCAGCTGGTCAGCGAGCGTGCCACTGTACTTGTACTTGTCCTGGAGGGTAGGTCTGGAGCAAAGCCCAGATATTGGCTTCAGTTATTCGAGTGTTACAGGAACTCCAGCCCAGCGTGACAAATAGTATACAGGATAATAGCATAATTGGTTCAGTGGGGGTATGATGATGGAACCACTGCTAATTTTATTTCAAGGCAACTAGGGATTGAAGCAAGATTCAGTCAAAAGTTCTACACAAGTGATTCTTTCTCTCTGAGACCTTGTGCCTGATACAAAAAAATATATAAATCTAGACTCGTATGTTTACATAAACCTTCGGATGTAGCTTTTCTAACTTCTAGAATTTGCAAGAATACTTCTAGGATTATGCGGCAGTCGCAGCTTTCAAGGACTACTCACAGTCATACACAGTTACTCATGGGTAATTAAACATGGCATAACAATTATGTGCATGGAAATGATTACTGGCATTTGCAGTGCCAAAGGCTGTCGCCTATAAGGAAAATAAGTTTCCCATGAAGAAAGCAGTTCTCATACCTCCCCACCAATTTTGAGGTTGTTCCTTTCCTGCTACCCTGTAAGAAGATTTCAAAATTGTCCTTGATAGAAGTAAATCCCCCCACACAACAATTGACAGTGGGTATGGACCAAGATATACCCATAAACTCACAATTGCTGACTCCCCATCCCAGGGAGAAGATGTACTCAAATGTAATAATACACCATGCCATACCGGTATATAAAATTATGTATAAATAAATCAGTTTACAAGTACAAATTGAGGTTCAGCAGTTTGCAAAAGTAAATGTGCACTGGTTAATAAGGCCATTTGCACACCTCTGTTAAAATGAGATGTACAAATATCTTTGTGAATTGGACTACCAGTGCTGACAGACACTGACTGAGACTGTGCAAGGTTGTTCCCTTCCTGCAACCCTGTAAGAAGATTTTAAAATTGTCCTTGATAGAAGTAAATCCCCAAACACAACAATTGATAGTGGGTATGGACCAAGAAATACCCATAAACTCACAATTGCTGACTCCCCATCCCAGGGAGAAGAATTACTCAAATGTAATAATACACCATGCCATACCGGTATACAATTATGTATAAATAAATCAGTTTACAAGTACAAATTGAGGTTCAGCAGTTTGCAAAAGTAAATGTGCACTGGTAAATAAGGCCATTTGCACACCTCTGTTAAAATGAGATATACAAATATCTTTGTGAATTGGACTACCAGTGCTGACAAACACTGACTGAGACTGTGCTTTTCCTTCTAATTCCTTCTGAGGAAGCACATCTACATACACATTTGTTTCTGGATTAAACATTGTTTTTTCCCATTATTCGAATTGAAAATCTTCTGTTCTTTAGCGTAGGTGGTCCTGGTAAGTGCTTTTGTTGCCAAGTAGGTATTACCTTACTGTGAGGAGTTCAGCAGAGCACAACTGTGTTGAACCTATTGTTTTTTTATTTCAAATCACTTTATTACATTTTATGTATAAAACTGAAGACAGGATAAACATTACAGTTCTTTCAGTTTGCATAAGTAGTTTAGTTGGTTAGAAAACGCCTACTTACCTTTTTCCATTTTGAATTTCATGTTGTAGAACGTATATATATTGCCTGCATTCACCGGTTGGAGAAAGAGGTCAGCAAAATACAATCCGACCCACTCGAATCCTGTGAATACCTCAGTCTCAGTATAAGATCTGCAGATAATTAAAGGTGCAACCTGCATGCGATTTACCACCCACAAGGAAATAACGCTACCTTCATAGACCAGTTAATGGAGATCATCAGCTAACTCCAACATTCACTCTAATAACATATTCCTAGATGATTTTAATTTACATTGGGACAACAATAATGACAAACAGGTCAACGCATTTAAAGATTTTTAACAGATCAAAACCTTACCTAAGCCAGCACACAGCCAACACACTCGAAAGGGACAATCTTAGACTGGATAATCTCGAGAATCAAGGATACTACAATCCACTCAATTGTTCCTTGCAATTGGTCGGATCAACATGCCATAACCTTCCTGATACCCACCTTGAAAAAGAACAAGACCACGCAGCCTATGAAAGTCAGAAAGTGGACTTGGGACACCAAAGACTCCAATATTGAGCTACTAGTAGCAAGATGTGAGAAGGACCTAAATCTGCCTAACAACTTGCTGAATGTGAACAAACTCACGGATCACTACACTACGTCATAGTTAACTCCACCATGCCACTAAAACTGAAAAGAGTCACAGAGAAAGATACAACCCCATGGTTTGATGGGACACTTAATGAAGATAGGCGTAAACTAAGACTTGCAGAAAGAAAATGGAGACAGCACCCATCATCCCCACAGCTGAAATTTCTCAGAAAAATCAGAAACGAGTACAACAAAAGGGTCCTCAATGCCAAAAAGGAATTCTTTAGATCAGAACTGGACAACGCCAAAAACAGACCACGGAAACTATTCGAGATGTTAAGGCAACAATCCAATAGGTTGGCCAAATCTGCCCAAGAAACTACTCAGACACAACTGAGCTGCGAAGAATTCGCAACATTCTTCACCTACAAGGCCAACACGCTAAAAAGAAAGCTCAGGATGGCAGCCGACAACCTTCCCAGTCAACCACCCCCACTGAACAAGGCTACCATGACAAACAATCATGATAGGGCGAAAAACAAGGCACAATGGGCAACCTATATGAGCAGAATACTATTGCCAAACCTCTCTCGGATATCAAACCTAATAACCACTACAATGACCCACTCCCCTCTAAATGCCTAAAAAGAATCAACCATATCGTCGTCCCAATATGGACAAAAACAAATCAATGCCTCACTATCTGAGGGTATCCTTCCAGAATACCTAAAAACAGGTCAAGTCCTCCCCATCATCAAAAAACCTACAGCGGACCCAGCAGAGCCAAATAACTTTCGCCCAGTAACCAATATTCCATTACTTGCCAAACTAATTGAGACATGTGCGCAAAATCAACTGAGCCATCACATCGCTAATTTCAAGCTACTGGACGACTGCCAATCAGGATTCAGAACAGGCCACAGTACGGAAACAGCGATACTACATATAGTGGATGATGGGCTACAGGCCCTGGATCACAATCAAACATGTCTACTAGTCCTTCTTGACCTGTCGTCTGCATTTGACACGGTAAATCATGAAAAATTACTAGCCAGGCTTCATGACAGTATGGGTCTATCTGGAAATGTTCAGAAATGGTTTGAATCTGTCAGGGGCTGAGGCGAATTGCGCCTACCTTACAAACGGGAACTGAATCTCCCGAACTACAACTCCCAGAAGGCCTTCTGGGGGAACCAGGATGATTTAACCACATTTGGTGCTAGGAGCGTCGTACGTGATTCTGACTGCTGTTTTTTCCGGTTCGCTTCAGAGCGGCTGCTCCGAAGCCTCCTACTTCGTGTACCTTCCTTATTTGGATCCTGTGGGGGTTCTCTGACTAAAGATTGTGAGGCTGCTAGCTCCCTACCGAGTGAGCTGACGATAGCGCTTTCGCTCGGCTGAGCGTGAACGCGAAGGTAGCATTCCTGTTGGGGGACTATCAGGCTCCTTCTCCGGATCTTTTGGATCCATTTCTCTCGGCTGAGCGTTTGCTTGTTTCTGCTTGAATTCCGTCCCGCCGGCAACTCTACGGAGTCTCCAAGGTACTGTTCTCTTTGCTCTCCGGCTGTGGGTTGAACAGCCAGGATTTTTCATTGCCTGCTACTACAAGTCAGTAAGCTCCCCCTTGCCAGTTCAGGGGCTTGTTGTTTTGCATTCAGGATTCATTTCAGAATTACCAAGACTGAATAGCTGATTCATGAACAGGTTTCTTGGAGTCTCAATATTATGGTTTTCTTCTATTATTCTTTGGAGCAAGCAGGAGAACATTGAACTCTGTCTATTGGATTATTCTTACCTTAAGAGTTTGTTCCTGTGCTGGAGTTGGTCTTTCTTTTGGGATAAAGGGTGTGTGACAGTTGGTACGTATGAAAGGACAGGAGAGTGCATACACAGCTCAGGAAGGTTAACTGGTGTATAACCTGTGTTTTATATTATAGATGTGAATACCTTCTTAACGAAAGAGAAGTATCTTATCCAAGAGAGAATAGGGGTTCACCTCGTGGATGATTCTTGCTTATGGTATGTTTCTGACTCTAGTGAGAATAATATGAGAGTAGCCAGACGGAGAGAGGTGTTGTATTAATTCTGTGTTTGTGTCAATACAGGTTGTCCCTTCCACTGCTGTCCTTACATTACCCTTCCCTCGCTTGATTGCCTTTATCCTCTGTAGTTATTATAGTCAGAGTGTGGTGACGTCAGGAGGTGGACCCCTTTTGAGCATCACTCTGATCCTGAGGAAGCTGGTACCCGTGACAGAATCCTTCCTTCAGAACAGAACACAAAGATTCCTGGTCAACCAGACCCTGGCCCCATCATGCCTGAATTCAATTGGAGTTCCTCAAGGATCTACACTATCTCTGTCACTATTCAACCTGTATGTCGAACCCCTTACAGAAATTCTCCGAGAAGCAAACATATCCTATCACATGTTCACGGATGACACTCAGATCTACATCAAGATCGCAACACTGGAATACATCAAGTTAATAAATGAGGCCTTAAAAGTGTCATTACACTGGTTAACTAGCAATCATCTGAAACTAAATGCGCAAAAAACGGAATTCCTATTAATGTCACTTCCAAAGAACCCCACAGAATTTAAGGAATGGACCAAACTGATCACAGCACTAAACTGCACCCCTATTCTAGTTGACTCAGTGAAATCACTAGGAATCACACTGGATAAGAACCTAGACATGAAAGCCCACATCAAATCAATGGCAAGAAGTGCCCGGTTTCACTTAAACTATATTAGAAAAATGAAACCACTCATTTCTATGGCAGACCTCAAATTGGCAGTCCAGTCTTTAGTTATTTCAAGGATTGAATATGGATGTGTTGAAATTGGCATTATATATACACATAAGCGGCGTTCATTTGTGTTCACTGTACCCCTTTTTTTTTTGTAAGCAGAACGGATATCGCTAAAGCACTGACTGTGTTATCCCGCTAGCATAGACCCATGCACACACGGACACGACAGCCATTTTAGGTATCATGGTCTCACAGTTTGCGATCGATCACCAGCGCCCCTTCCCTGACCCTGCAAGCTTCCCCCATGTACCCTGACTGCCCCCGCTCTCACACGCACAAGTCATGAGCCCTCCCCTCCCGCATGACTCTGTCTCTGAGAAATCGCACCCCGCGCCTGACCAAACCCCTCCTGTCCCTCCATCAATACCCCTCCTTTGATGACCTCTTCCTCTGAACCTAATTGTTTGCACGGACCGCTGGTCATCCCTTAGCCCGAGGATACAGTTTATTGCCCACTACTGTATGCACTCGCCTCTCTTGAAAGTAGCCACTATTGATCATGACCACCCCACCCCCCGAGATTCGATCAGGAGCACACATTCCAACGGAATCAACAGCACACTCAGCTGCATGACAGCCCCCTCCTATTGTATGGAGGATAAGGGCCCCTACTGTAGCCACGTGTTGGAATATCTTCGTACTTTACAATGTCTTGATTGTAATGAAGGATGTGTGTGTGTCATAAACCTGTGTATAAAAGACGAAGCCTCAGAGAAACTTGTTAGAGCACCTCCCGAAGACACTATGCGAGTGTCCCAAATGACATGCTCTCCTCATGAGTAATAAACTCTGTTCTTGTTTTCCTACTTCCAGTGCCCGTCTCTTCATTTGGTTATTATTTATGATGGGAACGAAGAGTCGCCCTGCACCAGCAGCCTGGGCATCGGGTGTGATGTGGGCTGACTTTTCAACAATTGGCGTCCCAACGCGGGGCCCATCAGCGACATAAGGTCCGGTAAGAGAGGTCCAGACGATGGGGTGAACATCTAAATGATTGGAGTATACCTGCCTTGAGAGGGCCCTCGTCCGGCTGCCGATTGAATGAACTTCACCGATTCCGAACGGACCTCTCTCAAGTGACCTATTGTCCTGACTGGAATCCCACAAGACTGCTGCGGTAAAAACATGGAGAAAAGAGAACGATCGGGCGCTGGAAAAAGGAAGGCGAAGAACTGTCCACATGGTCCGGTCCGGGTAAGGTCGTGACACACGACAAATTGCGAAATTGATTGATTGATTGTTTGAAAATACTAGTATTACTTATTGATTGTTTCTGAGAGATTCTCTATTTGCAAACAAGCACAGAGTCGCCATACTCTGTTTAGTCTTTGCAGATAGTGAAGGATAGGTAATGCAGACTTTTGTCCCCATTGTAATCCGTCATACCTATTTTTCTCCCCATTGATTGATTGATTGAATCGAGCATTGAATTGTTCGAAGTTGGTTCTCTTAAGGATCTTCTCTGTCTGCAAACGGTGAAGAATAGGAATATTCTCTCTCCCTTTACAGATAGTGAAGGGTAGGTAACGCAAACCTTTAACACGTCGTACCTATTTCATTCCTCATTGATTGATTGTTTGCCCGAACATTGACTGTTTGGAATTGGTTCTTTTTGGAGGTATTCTCTATTTACAAACAAGCACAGAGTCGCCATACTCTGTCTAGTCTTTGCAAGTAGTGAAGGGTAGGTAATGCGGACCTTTGTCCCTCATTGTAATATGTCATGCCTATCTACTCCCCACTGATTGATGCACCAGTCTCACCCGGACCATTTACTAGAGATAGGTCACCTGGCCCGACCAGAGAGCACCCCTAGTGAAAAGGACATATGCAATAATAACGAAGTGATCACTGTGTCCTGTTAACAGAAACTTTAGCATGAAACAACCTAGAAAGAAAGGAGTAGGCCACTGATGAACTTTTTATTAAATAACGAACAAGAAAACGATAACAATACTTAATGATAAAATCTATTATTGTCCTAGAAACAAGAAACGTTAGAAATAAGCCCGTAATAAGAAACCTGAAAACAGTAAGAGAAACCAAGCGTGGCATTGCAACGGCCACAAGGCAACGAGGTTTCATCGCCCCTCACTGCCCCGAACATGTCTGTCCCACCACCTGCCACGCCCAATAATGGCAACCTGAGAAAGATATAAAGCAACAGACATCCGCCCCATTCTGGAAACTTCCAAAGTGCAACAGGGTTGCGGCTACGCCCAGCCGGAAGCAACACATATAGGGCGGGTCCTGCTGCCAACAGTCGGCCGGAGATCATCACATAGGGTGTAGCCGAAGGAGAGGCCGAGGCCGAAGGGACCCGGCCAAGGGGACTGCTACGACAACCCTGGAGAGTTGCAGGGGGGGAATGTCTATGTCCTCGACCCTCCCCTCTCTCTCCCAGTCTGGATCAGCATCCATGGAGGGCCTGGGAGTGGAGAGGCCACTACACGAAAGGCCCAGGAGAGGCACCAAGCGCCAAGGTCTGTACCAAGGATGGACTAAGGGACCCGTTCCTGGGGCCAGGGCGAAGAACGTCCGGCCGCCATTCACCGGAGGCCCGACCCGAAAACATGCCAGGCGCCACTTCTTTCTTTTTTCTTCCATAATGGCAGCGACAACACTGGGGGAGGGGAATGTCTTGCACATGCCTCCGATCCCCCCCCCCCCTCGTCCTCATCGCCTGGTCCGGCCATAACAAATGTCAAGCGAGACGCCGTGGGCTGCACTGGGAGGGAGAGACGGTGCGAACAAGTCTCTCCCGCCTCCCCAGGTGGAGACTTCCCAGCTGCACCCTCAGCACTCCAGGCGCCCGGAAAAGGGTTCTTCCACTGTGGCGATGCTGCAACGCCTCGCCCGGCAGGGTGGAACCCGTCCGCTCATTTGAACCCGCGATCGCCGGTAGCTGCCGAACTCTCAAAATGGCGATCGACCTGGCAAGAGCGGGCCCAGCATGAAGGAATGGCCCGGTCACTTGTTGACTCCACCATCATAATTCTCCACGACCTTGAAGATTCTAGAGGAGCCGCGGGAGTCACCGACCCCCGCAGATACCCCCGATAGGGAATGACTGCCATGATTGCCCACGGAACGATGGAAATATAGCCGCGGGACGTTGGCGCTCCCATGCTGTCGCCAGCCCCAGTTTGAATGACTAGAATCCTGCAGACTACAGTTCGGATCAGTTCCGGTGAAAGCACAGTATGACCCGGTAGGAACATTGTTGCCCCCCTCCCCTTTTGATTGACGGTTCAAACCACCGATCCTTTCTTTTACCCTTTTACGGAACTTTTGGACTGCCGAAAGAAGCTCTGGGCCAACCACGAGTTAGTAGACATTTAGACTATGCCTGGTCTGCCTGACTGCACCCAAAATGGCGCCGATGCAAATGAAACTTTCAACTCCTTGTTGTACCCCGATTGTTCAGCCCTGGTGTCATGAGATATGTATGAAGGTTTTTTTTAACCACATGAATTGATATAGGATGTGTACTGATTACATGTTCGGACAATTAATGGATTCAGGATGTGTACTGTCAGTTCGGGAAATGAATTGATATGGGATGGGTACTGGTTATAGGTTCGGACAATGAATTGATATTGGATGGGTACTGATTATGTGTCAGACGGTAAATTGATATCAGATGGGTATTAATTGAACATTCGGACAATGAATTGTTGTTTAAGTTTTGCCCATCATGATTATTGAAAGTAGGAAGCCCAACACTTATGACACTCGCTCATACTGAAGTCTCGACATGATTTTATTGCGCTTTTCACACTTTTATTATGAAATAAACGACCACTGACTCCGCTAAAGTTTTTACTAATAAAGTATCCCCGCATCTACAGTTCCAGCCTGCTCCGTAGCCGGTCCACGGGGTTGTAGGCCCATATTTATGCACCGACATTCTTATTAAAGATTTTTGGAAAAAGCAAGCGTAGTTGTCACGTGTGAATTGGTAATTTTCGAATAAATGACCACTGTTTAAAGGATTAAAAAGTATAAGTACGTAGAAATATTGCAAAAATGAAGGGTCCAAGTTTTCGTTGTGTGCGTTTTTCCTTTTTGTGCAGCCAAAAAGCAACCGCTAAAAATCCTGGTGTTTAGCCTATACTTTATGTGCTACCTGTATAAAAAGAGTCACACTAACGGTCCACCCGGGCTTGAACGCCCAGTTGGCAGGGACTGCATCCCGTGGAGATAGGCCGAGTATGCAGTAAGTAAAAGCCTTTCTGGGTTTATGCACGCTAATGTGTCTATCAATGTAGCCCCTGCCCCCTTCTTTTTCCCTCTCTCTGCAGGTCACATCGGAATATCGATCAATGTATGAAAACGATGATCTAACGGACGAAGAGACGGGAAAAAGGGTTCGATTATGGTACCTAGCCGCAACAAGCAAACCACGACTATTTTCTCTCTCTGAACTTAGCGCCTGGAAGGGCAGCCTGAAGGGGAAACCACGAAATGTAACTTCGCTTGGCACCCCGAATAGTACAACTAAAATGACGCGCGCTAATGAATAAGCATCCTACAATTAATTAAATAGGGAAAGTTTAAGGAATATTTTGAGGTGAGGTACATTTAAAATCTACTGCATCCTTCTTCGCACCCTCCTAGACATGTAACTTCAAGCTGCCCCATTGTTCTCCAACTGACACCAACCGTTGTCTCAGCCTGGAAACGCATTTGCTAAAAATGACTCGAATAAACCACCGTGAGCATTAGCCCGACCAGGTTAGTTCATGACCAATTGCCAAAGGCGTAGGTGTGTACAATCAAAGCCTCCAGTAAGGGCAGCCGACGGTTAAAAGAGAAGAAAAAGGTAAAAAGAGCTTAGGATGCTAAGAATGCACAGCATACAGAAAGGGATAATTTGGGCCAATAACTGTTTTATGTTTTGTCTTGGACTTTCGTACATAATACATGTATTGTCTTCTCCGACTGAGTTTGTGTATACGTGATGCATGGATCTACGTCATCCCTCTGTCTGTATTTCCGTAGTACTTAATCCCCGTTGTTCTGTGTGCACTGGATGGCCCATTATTGTACACGTCTCTCTCTCTCGCTCCATGCCATGCGTGTACAGAATGGACCATTTAGAGTGCGAACTCTCTCTCTCTCTCTCCCCCTCTCTCTCTCTCTCTCTCTCTCTCGCTCTCTCTCTCTCTCTCGCTCACTCTCTAAAACCCCCCTGTTCCCTCTTTTCTTGTAATGGTAACGTTGTGCCCCTCCCGGCACAACACCTAATTGGGTTTCCTCGAACACAAAGGTGTTTGGAAAAATTGACAGGAACTAAAACGACTGTAACTTGCCATGTTACTACCTCTCCTTTCTGCAAAACAATAGGACCCGAGTTGGTCATGAAAGAAAGGACGGGTCAGACGACTAACGTCCCCTAATCTGGCCTTTATAGGGGGACTCTAACGTCAATGGCCTCCTGTTTCTCAGTTCGCTAAAAATGCAATTCCCAATGCACAGATTACTTCGCTCCTCTGCACTTAAGTGTGGATGTCCAGAGTACCCCACTTCTCCCGATCGACCCCAGCTCCCTGCCCAAAGCGTCCCCGTTTCCCCCGATTAACCCCAGCTCCATGTCATCTACCCTCGAAAGCGAAATTGATGACCTTGATTAACGTTCACTCCCCAAGAAGAGCATGTTTTACGTCCACCCCCTCCCCCTTCTTCATGACGATAACGCCCCATTTACAAGAGTTAGCCGACCCCGAAGGGAGATGTAAGATTGTCGATACTTGGGTTAAAGGGAAGGGCGAGTCTCTACATAAGGACTCGACCTTGTGTTTCCTATAATACACTGTGTATAAAGGTCCTATTTCTCTCCACGTACGTCACGAATGAGCACCGAACAGGGTTATGAATTCCATAAGCAATGCACTCCTACAGACTCCATAAATGACAACTTCTGACTGTGACCGATGAACTTATCCCCCACCTACATAGGATTGGGGACGGAATTGAGATGTATAAATGTCTTCTCCTGCCAGTTTTTCTAAAACTTGTTTTCTACCCATTCAAAGATATAATCACCGGAGGAGAGGAGCTGGACGTAACGCACAGCCTGGCCACAGATCAACGAGACGCGGGACGAGGCATAACTTTCAAACTCAGCAGATGGAGGAATGAAGGGCTGCCTTGAAGCCCTCGACTCGCTGACCCACTTGTGCCTGAAGTCCCCCGTCCCCTTTTGAGTCCGACTGTTGGGCTTGCCTGCTCATTGTCCTTTGCTCCCTTGGTCTCTTGGTGTGTTCGAAGATCTGGCCCCACTCCGCCCTCTCTTCCCTCGATTATTTAACAAACTCCTTCATATAAACTTTTGACTATGGAATGGGATTTTGCCACGGAAAAAGAAAGACACGCAGGTGCCCAGCATGAGGCACCCCTAAGAAAATGAGTTAGGAAACAGGACTGTGATCTAACAGCAGAGGACTGATCGCACCCTGCAACGCGTAAGGATGATTCCGAGCTGGACTTATAGCTCCACCGCCGGTGCTCAAAGCGCCAACAAAAGGAAAAACGGACTAACAGAGTCTACCAGTGGTGGCTCGTCGTTGAAAAAGAAATTTTCACTAAGACCCCCTTCCTGAACTTTCTCCCTCAATTCTTGTTGCTTTCAAAAAAATGTTTTTGGTCACTTAAGTCCAAAAGTCTCATATAGCACTTTTTACTATATGTTGATGTCATTGAAAAGAACGTCAGAACCTGAGTCTACACATGTCGGAACGTTTTTTCTGATTGCCCTCGACTACGTGTTATGCCGATCTATGAATAACGCAGCGAATGTAAATTCATATGTACCGTATTCCGCCAATTGTATCGACTGCATATGGCTACACGCAATTTGCTAGCATTCGACGAACGTTATTTCATTGGCCACACATGACTATATGTACACTCCATCAGTTGGGGTAAACACAAATGTACTAGCTATGTTTAAAAGCGGCGACTGTTGAAATTGGCATTATATATACACATAAGCGGCGTTCATTTGTGTTCACTGTACCTCTTTTTTTTTTGTAAGCAGAACGGATATCGCTAAAGCACTGACTGTGTTATCCCGCTAGCATAGACCCATGCACACACGGACACGACAGCCATTTTAGGTATCATGGTCTCCCAGTTTGCGATCGATCACCAGCGCCCCTTCCCTGACCCTGCAAGCTTCCCCCATGTACCCTGACTGCCCCCGCTCTCACACGCACAAGTCATGAGCCCTCCCCTCCCGCATGACTCTGTCTCTGAGAAATCGCACCCCGCGCCTGACCAAACCCCTCCTGTCCCTCCATGAATACCCCTCCTTTGATGACCTCTTCCTCTGAACCTAATTGTTTGCACGGACCGCTGGTCATCCCTTAGCCCGAGGATACAGTTTATTGCCCACTACTGTATGCACTCGCCTCTCTTGAAAGTAGCCACTATTGATCATGACCACCCCACCCCCTGAGATTCGATCAGGAGCACACATTCCAACGGAATCAACAGCACACTCAGCTGCATGACAGCCCCCTCCTATTGTATGGAGGATAAGGGCCCCTACTGTAGCCACGTGTTGGAATATCTTCGTACTTTACAATGTCTTGATTGTAATGAAGGATGTGTGTGTGTCATAAACCTGTGTATAAAAGACGAAGCCTCAGAGAAACTTGTTAGAGCACCTCCCGAAGACACTATGCGAGTGTCCCAAATGACATGCTCTCCTCATGAGTAATAAACTCTGTTCTTGTTTTCCTACTTCCAGTGCCCGTCTCTTCATTTGGTAATTATTTATGATGGGAACGAAGAGTCGCCCTGCACCAGCAGCCTGGGCATCGGGTGCGATGTGGGCTGACTTTTCAACAGATGTACAACTTTAGCATGTCTCAATGCGGCCACAAGAATCATTACTGGATCTAGGAAATATGACCATATCTCCCCACACCTGAAAGCCTTAAACTGTTTACCATATGAAGCCAGAATACAACTTCAACTGGCATGTATTACCCACAAAGTGCTCCACTACAAAACACCAAGGTACCTAGCCCTTAAAATTGAGCTATCAGGGGAAGCAGACCAGCCAGGAGTGCCAGAGAGCTGCTGCTGAAACCACCCATCTTTCGGAAGAAGAAAACATGACAGAGCTTTCTCTGGAGCAGCCCTCAAAATCTGGAACTCTCTGCCTCCAAACATTAGAAACATTCCAAACACAGCAACATTCAAGAGGGATTCGAAGATCTTCCTAATGAGCAAGTTCCTTCCTTAAGCAAGACTGTTCATCACCAACACCGTGATATAGGTGTTACCAACACAGAACAACAATGTATGTAGAGATAAAGTTACCAGTTAAGCTGAGAATAGTCTTTAATAGTAAAGTACTACTCGGGACTTGTTTTGATGCAGAAATTCATGGTAAAAGACACTTCGGAACCATTAGTATAGGAATACTGTTACGCCTTGTACACTAATCAGTTCCAAAAAGTGTTATTTGAAACCAAGAAGATAGACATGTTCAGGAATATTAGATATATATGATACTGCTGCTATTCAAGTTGTATCTCAAACCTATATATATATATTATTGTTGCTATACAAGCTGTTCTCAAACCTACCTCATGTAACTGTAAAGTGCTCTGATAGGGTCATGTCTGCGCTATATAAAACTCTATAAGTAAGTTAAAAATATGTATATAGCATCTTGTGAAAGAACTGTCCATTTTCCTTCTAACTCAGAAATATTCAGGTCGCCTACTCCTTGCAGACATTGCAGTTGTTGCAATGTGAAGTGTTATACCACTAATAACAAACCCTAGAGCAAAATCACAGATGTTATAGCTAGAAGTATAAGGCAGATGTTTCCAGGATTGTGCCAATCATTATTGGAGTTTAGGTGGGAACATATTCATCCATTTTTTTCTTTCAAGCAAGATAGGCTATTTTTCCAGGAAAATGGTTTTATTCTAACATCTTACTTCCTTTCTAAAAATGTGCTTGTCTAAATTGAATTTATGAGTTTAAATATTTCCCTCTGTGAGCGCAATTTTCCATGTTGTATCCGCAGAAAATGAACTTACTAGTGTAAGTTGATTCACTCACAAGTAACTAACTACACTACAATACACTTAATATTACGTTACTACATGCTCCATGCACCATTAATCTTCATATATTTGTGGCGAGTTATAACAATTTGCTGGCCATATTCCCACCCTCAACATGATTGAGAATGGTCCGATACATAGTTACACCTGACTCAGGGGTAACTATGTATCCTTGTTTCAAAGAGGGATAACATGTCCTTTAAGTTGGTGAGAGCCTAAAGGAAGGGGTGTTTTCACAAGGAAAAATAGTTTTCTCATGGTGGAAAAAAAGTAATGTGTAGTTGCATTTAAACATGCATAAATGCAAACCTTTTACATGTGTGCTAAAATGCTTTCACATTTAAGTAACTTTGGAATTGACAAACTAATTGGACAACGTAAGTTTAGAAATACTCCATAAAACTGCAACAATCACAACTTCTCATAGTTCTCCTAGAATTCCAAAATGTTTGGAAATTGTACTATTTAATACCATGTAGGTGGAAGCCTACAGACGTATTGTTCAATGTTCTTTTATTTTTTTAGAATTGCTGTCTATGTAGTTGTACCACTTTGGATATGAACTGAGGGCCACAAATGCAATATGAGTTCAGCAACCCTATTGCTCAGGGAAATCCAGAGTGCTCTGCATGAGCATTGTTAAAAATTAAAAACATAAGTACCAATTTACAATGATGTTGCTGTGAATAGACTTATTCTAGTACTAGAATATGTGTGACTCTTTCGGGTAGATGTGACTCATTCTAGTACAACTATTGGTCTGCCCCTGAAATGCCGCAGTAAACTAGGAGTACTACAAGAGAAAGGCAAAGTGAACTCTTTAATCATGCTAAAAATCCTGCTGAACAGGAACTAGAGGCAGACATCATTAGCAACAATCTTGAAGATGAGCACCAATTTCTGAAGGAACACAATCCAGACTGAAAATGTGCAAAGCCTTGTTTTTCCGTAAATGTTTTTGAACTGAATTTATCTTTGGCTATGTGACTTCAAGCTGTCCAGATTTTACTTGTCAGGTGGGTCAAGGACGTCGACTTCGCTTGTTGTCTGCCAGCATGCTGCGGTAATTGTATTTTATCTAGTGCATTAATCATGTATATTTTCTTTGCAGATGGATACCGATGAAAGGCAAGAAAAACGACAGAAGAAGAAGGAGCTCCCTCGGTTCATCCAGAGATGATGCAAGCAGACCTCTTCTGGGAAGTGTGATCTATTATTCACACTCGGAGCTCGCGCATCAGAATCCCTTCTGAAAGAAAGACATAAAAGCATTGGAAGTTTTGGAGGAATAGATTTCCAAGAATTTTTTTAGAACTTGCTCGAAAGAGGAAAGATCAGAAACTCAATTCACGTTTTTTACGTTTAAATATTTTAGTAAAGAGTTTTTCTTCTCAATCTAGGGCTGTTGGGTAAAGTGCACTGAGGGCCTGTTGTAAGATTTACTGTCATCGGGAAAGTACAGACTGTGCTTTTACAATTGCCTCCTGTTTACAAATAAAATGAAATAAAATACCTCTGAAGAGATTTCTGCAACTGGTTCCACGTGTAATATTCTATATTCAACCCTGGACGATGGCTCATTGTGGTAAGCGCCTTCTGTAACCTGAACATTAATATTCTGGCTGACTGACTTTGCTTTTCATTCTTCTCAGGTTGATAAATTGGCTAACGGCGAGAAGCGTAATTATTACATTATTTTTTAGCAAGACGATTTAGTGTGTGGCGTGTGTGCTGTAAAAATTGTGAGTTTTGGACATATATCTGTGATGAAATCCCCAAAGAGAAAAAGTGCAGCCTCACCTGCGGTCTTGTTAATAAGTTGGCATCAACTGGGCAAACAGGATGGAGCATCTTGCTTAATTGTTGTATTTGTTTTTTTCAGTTTATATCCAGCCAAACTTTTTAATTAAAAAAAATGGCCAACCAAAGGCCATATGTACCCTGTTGTGTGCTAATGGCGATGACAGCCAATGTATCTACCTATACGAGTCTGGCACCACTAACACCTCACAATCGCGCTGAAGATTGGTAGGAAGTCAATTGGCTCCAGTTGCACTAAACACTCCCCTACTCTTGAAATTCGTGGGGTCTGCACTCCAGAATGCATTAAAAGAACATGTTCCAAATACTCTCCTGGTTGCTCAAAACACTGTTGTGATCTTTCTAGTGATCCAACCCACTTAGCGTGCTCCTGCTAATAAAACATTCTAATGTGATATCCACCAAGGAACTTGTACCAAAACATTTCGAGGATCAAATTCTAATTTTTCTTTACCTCCATTGCTGCTAGTATGGTGGAATGAGTCTTTATACAAAAGCTATTTCTGTACAGCAAATGCTATCAATGCCTCTGTGACCTTTCAAACAAAAGGACTTCTAAATTCTTGTCAATAAACGTTTCAGCGAAACGAAGTAAAAAGGTTTCTAAATAGAAAACACAATATGGAGAATTGAAAGTCAGACAGTAAGATGCCTTCAGTAAGTTGGTGAGTTGACCCTGTCTCAGCATGCATTACATCCTTTCACTTGCACAGCGTGGATGAAGTTATATTGTGCAGAGAGGGTGTTTGTGAATCCAAAACAACTCTTTCAGTACAGTGGAAGGCAGTACACACTGCGCACACCATCACCAGGTCTACCAAGTGCACTGTGCTGGTTGAAGTTCATAGTAATTTAAGCAATGACAAGTAGAAAGTGTTCACCATCAATATTGCTGCTGCCAGTGCTTGACATCCCTAAACATATACGCCTTGGTCATTCTCATTGGTCAACAGAGAGTAGCCATATACGTTTTGGGGAATTTATCATGTTCCTTACAATTTCTCGGGCACAGTACCATGCCAAGCATACAGGTGCATCCCCTAACTCACTGCCAAACTACCCTAGGAGGAACCTTATAATTACATTGGGGGCAAACTATTGGCATATTATCACCAGTTCTGCCAAGCGCATTCTGGTTGTTGCCATTCCTGGCAATTTAAATACTCGCAAAGTAGAAATTGTTTGCCATCAGTGATAGCGCAGGCAGTGCTTGCTTAACTGAGAATATGGTTTTTGGTAATCGTCAGTCAACAGGAGATTGATGCCAGGTTTAATATTCGTGGGTTCTTGAAATGGAGAAACTGATATAAATCTAAAAACAAATGTACAAATTCACATCTGCGGGGGAAAAGGGTGAGACGGGCAATCGTGAGTCTCATACAGCCAGATTCATCAAGCCAAAATCGGCTCGCAAAGGGCCAGATTCTGAGAATCTGGCCCATTGCGACTGCTATTTTTGCATTTGGGATTCATCATCCCAAATGCAAAAATCGCAATTCTAGAAATCAGTAAATTGCAAATAATTGCATTAAGGAATCTCAATTTGAGATTCCTTAAATGCAATTCATGAACAATTTTAAAATTGCGAATTCGCAATCTGGGGCCGCTATTTACCGCTAAGTCTAACTACGTGGTAAATAGCGAAAACTTAGAAAAATGCACTTTGGTGCATTTTTCTAAGTTGTATGTTACACACACACATGTCCTTTGGACATGTGTGTGCGCAACACCAGTGTACATTACCATTTCAGATGTGCTACAGGGTGTGCACCCTACTTTTACAAAAGAACAAGGGAACCCGCTAGGTAAGCAAGGACCTGGGGTATCAATTAAGTTAAAGAGAACGGTCCTTGACAAAGAAAGTAACAACTACAATAATTATAGGCCACAATATGCACTATAATGAAAAAAAGTCCAGTCGGACTTGAAAATTTAATCAATGTTTAAATATGTTAGATCAGAAAAACCAACAATGAAACAGTGGGACACAATCCTGCATCCACAGTGCTACACATACATTAAAACAATACAAGTATTTAGGGTATTTCAGGCATATAGAAAACAGGAGCAAAAAGGAATTTTTAAAATGCATTTGCTTCACATATGTGGGAAACACACGGTTTATGGCACATAAGAGTACATTAGTGTTTAAACCACATATTGTGTCGACGGCGTTTCTTTCCAATTAGCAATAGAGGATCATCATCAGGACATTCATTGTTTGCCTGAATGCAAAAGCCTGTATTGACAGGGAGGAAGGGAACATATACCATTTCATTAACCACCTGTGTTGCTCATAGGACAATTCTAATGCAAACTCATACCAAGTTTAAAGTGCCAATGGTCATTAAAGTGAAAAAGTGCCAGGGAACCTGTGCCAACCATACACGGCGCAGTAGTGAACAAGCCATGCCACACTCGCAATCTGTGTCGTGAACATGATGTGTACAGGGTGTCTATAGCATGCCCAAGTGATATCCGTCAGGATAGTGATGGATCGTAAGCCGTTAGTGCGCGTCCACCATATGTGCGGCCAGGTACTAGAACTAATGTATAAGGGGAATTAATTACATGGGTTTCAGTTGTCACGGTAATGATTATAGGCCAGCAAACAATTCTGAACCGTGTAACGTTAAGAGGGTGGCGAAGTTAATCCTTGCGGTGCCTAAGAGATTTAACATAAAGTAAGCACGGGCCTTGTTAGTTAAACAGGCACTTCACTTAAGAGGTACTAGGAGGAATAGCTTACCTCGTGGATTGTGGCTATGGTAAGGGATGAAGCTCTAATCCGGTCGGTTAGTAGAGAAGCTTACAGGGGCGCGATGTACCTGTTGGAGGTATATAAACCGGGATTATATATAGGTAATTCCGCTTCTAAGTGGTTACTACGGTCTAAATTTATGGCGCTCACCTCACTGTGGGGTAATTTGGAATCCCATTGAGTCTGAGGAAGCGAATCACACGGGATCGGTCCGGTGTAGAGTAGTTATAAGGTGATACCTGGGCCAGAAATAATTAACATAAGCACACGTGCCAGGGTGCGTAAGGGGGCATGTATACCAACAACCCATGGATGAAACCGCTTACCTGCCGGTTGGCGATTGTGGCTCCGGTTATGGAGCGAAATAGCTGACGGAAGCGCGTTCCCGGAGAATATTCCGGTATTGAGGGGATACCTGGGGCCAAATTAAAATGACATTAGCAAGCTTACCACAATGTGTTTAAGTGGCGTGAGTGACACCAAGCCAAAGGTTGGGTCGCTTACCTGCGGGCTGATGAATATGGCTCCCGCTACGGAGCGTGGTAGCCTGTAATAGTGCTCCTGAGGAGGGAATTGTGTAAAGCTGTATAAATATCTAGTCGCTAACACAATATCCGAGCAGCCGAGTAATAAGGCAATCAGCTTACCTGGGGTTCACAATGGAACTCGGGCCAACGTCCCGGTGCACAGTCGCGCCATGGATTGTTGGAGAGTGGGCGTGCTAGAGGGAAGTAGTGGACGCGGCGGCGGCCATGATGGAGTAGGAAATGCTCCAGTGTGTCGGCCATGGTGGTAGGGGCAACTCCGGAAAACGGCTGACATGTTAGAATGGTAGTTTAAGGTGTCAATGACAGTGAAGGAATCTAATGGGCATGCAGGTGACTTGACATAGTGAAGTTAATAGTGCGCACTTAATCGCATTAAGGGGAACATCAAACAATTTATATATTCGCAAGAATTGGAGGATTTGCATTAATTAATACAGAAGTATGGGTCAATCATTAATTTTGAGACAGAACAACCAGTTTTCACAAAAGTGAGGTCCAGTCCTCATTACGGTTAAGGCCACTCCGTATACTGTCCAAGAGAAGGATGATTTTAAGTTCTTCTCTGTTGAGCAAAAGTCCAATGTCACCTCCACGGGGTGGTAGCTTCACGGATTTTAGGACAGTCCATTTCAAATCATTGTCTGTGTGTCCTTTGTCGGCGAAGTGATCCACCAATGGGGCGTTGGGAGTTTTGCAACGGATCCGACTCCGATGCTGGCAGATCCTTGTCTTTACTTTTTGTCTCGTTTGTCCCACGTATATTAGTTTACACGGGCAGTGGATCAAGTAAATCACATCACTACTATTGCAGTTGGTGAAGCTTTTACAATGAATGGTGACTTTATCAAATACAAAAGATTTGCCTTCAATGGTAAACTCACATACGTTACACGTACCACACTTAGCATGCCCCACTAATGGTGTTTGGGTCCATAAGGAATCGATAGTGCTCAAAGTGGGGGGATTTGGAAGGGCCGCTCGGACCAAGTGGTCTTTCAGGTTGGAACTTTTTTTGAAAGCAAACAACGGGCGATCATAATGCAGAATACCTGCACTGAGGGTGGGCCAATGTCTAAGTATGCTTTTTTTCAAATCATTGGACACAGGTGAGAACGTCGTGACACAAGCTAGTCTAGGATTGGATTCTTTATCTTTGGGACAGAGAAGTGCCTCCCTGGGACAGTACCAGGCACGTTTGGCCGCTGTTCTTACTAGCCTGTTGGGGTAACCCCTATGTTTTAGTTTATCTGTCAATACAGCCGCCTCCTTGAAGTAGTCTTCCTTGGCGTAGCAATTCTGTCTAATACGGAGGAACTGCGAATAGGGCAAGGAGTCCCTAAGGGCTCTAGGATGGTTACTATTGTAGGATAACAATGTGTTCCTCTCAGTTGGTTTATGATGTAACCTTGTATGTAAGTAGCCGTCAAGATGATATATATTTAGGTCCAGAAATGGAATGGATTCAGTATCAATGGAACTGGTAAAAGTGAGCCCACAACAATTGTTATTCAACCAATGGATAAACAGATTCAAGTTACCTTCATCACTATTCCAAATTAAAAAAATATCATCAATATAGCGCTTCCAACTAATGATATCTGATGAGAAAGGATTGGAGGGTGTTAGGATGGAGTGAGTCTCTATTTGATCCATGAATAGTATGGCCAAGTTGGGGGCAAAAATAGCCCCCATAGAGGTCCCTCTGACTTGTTGAAAATACCGCTGGTCAAAGGAAAAGAAATTTTTTGTCAGAAAAATTTCCAACAGTTGGAGTATGAAGACTGTGGGAACACGATGTGGTCTGGGCCTGGTGTCAAGAATGTCACGTATAACCAATAAGGCAGCGGTTTGGGGAATATTTGTATACAAGGACTCAACGTCCATTGTACACAATAGCTGGTTACCTACACTAAAGGGTGTTTCCTCAATGAAATTAACCATGGCCATGCTATCTCTAACATAGCATTGGGTTTCTGGTACGAAATCCTTGATAAAAAAGTTGATATATTTGCCCAGAGGTTCAAGGATCGAACCACATCCAGATACAATTGGACGTCCCGGTGGTACAGTAATGCTCTTATGTATTTTAGGCAAGGTGTAAATTACGGGCATACGCGGCGATTTAGTATTAAGAAACATGTGCTCTTTTTGGTTAATGATACCTAATTCTAGGGCCTCTGTGGTAATTTTCCGAATTATTGTTTGTAATTCTTTTGTGGGATTAGTCGAGAGTCTCATATAGTGGTCAGTATTTGAAAGCTGTCTCAGAATTTCAGCAGTGTAATCATCTCTATTTTGTAGGACAATACCACCACCCTTATCCGCACTTTTAATGACAAGAGTATCAAGATTTTTAAGCGAGTTGATGGCTTTCTTCTCTGCTAGAGGTAGATTGTAGGGGATGAATCTTTTTCTTTCCTTCAGTGTATTTAGATCCTTAGTAACCAATTTCTCGAAGGTAATGACCTCCGGTGGTACCATACCTGCTGTGGGCAGAAAAGTAGAGGGTGGTTTAAATGGGGTGTTAGATGTAGTCATAGGTGTAGGATTCACTTGGAAAAAGGCATCCAGACGAACCTTCCGGTAAAATCTGAGAAGTTCAGTTTGGAGCTCTAGAAAGTCAGTGCGAGTAGTAGGCACAAATGAGAGTCCTTTACTAAGGAGTGAGGATTCAACATTAGAAAGAGTATGTGTAGACAGATTAAAAATAGGGATGGACTGAGATTCAATCATGGTGGAATCTACCATTTGTAGAATTTCTGTCTCGTTTGGCGCTCCCCGGGAGGGTTGTGCCAACGAGGGACCCTCTTCCCCCTCCCTCTGGCTGGTGTATTGGATTGACCTCTGTCTAAAAAATTATTCCTATTTTGGGCAGGGTTTCTATTAGAAGGGCCTGCGTTATCACTGGAGTCCGAGTTTTCAGATTGGTCTACTGAAGAGTCAGAAAAGCCAACCAACGTTTGGCGTTGATTAAACCGCCCCCAGGGTCTTGAGTTGCGGGGGTTGGAGTAAGAACGATTTAAATAAAAATCCTTCTGGAGATATGGGTACGCTGATTCGATATGAAAAGACTTAATGTCTTTTTTGACTTTATTAGTCTTTTTGTTCTGCTCAATTCGTTGAAACTCGTCAACTGTTTTTTGAACCTGGTCAAGGAGTTTCTTAGAGTCAGGAACTAGACTATCGTCTTTGATCTTTTTTTCAATTTCTTCAATCTCAACTAATAGAGTACTGAGTGTATCGGTGGCAATTTCAATACCCAAGACAAGCCAGTGCCTTGAGCAAGTAGTGCCAATGTGGCTGAACCCCTTGATGTATTTCGGGTTGTCAGTAAATATACCGGGGATATTTCTTACTATTAATCCTAGTGGAATAATTTCTGCTTTTAAGTACTGTCTCAACATAAGAGTCATCAATTCCAGGCGTACATACTTTTTCTTTAGTTTCTCCAATTGTTCAGGTAGGTCTGATGGTGTGGCAGAGGGGGTATTATGCGGTATCAGAGAATAGAGAGGGACCTTCACAGATCTTCTGAATATATTCTAGTGAGTACACAGGTGGAGGAGCAGACATGTTAAAGAATTTGACAACGTGGGAGAATACACAACAAGCAAGGGGGTACAGTAAGGGCCCACTTCAAGGGGAAGTAGATAGGATTTAGTCCCTTGCAATCCGGCGATTGCGCAACATACTTTTACAAAAGAACAAGGGAACCCGCTAGGTAAGCAAGGACCTGGGGTATCAATTAAGTTAAAGAGAACGGTCCTTGACACCCTGGCACCCTTGAAATCACTTCCTTATTTGCGATTCGCTATTTGCTAATCGCAAATAAGGAAGCAGTAGAAATCGCAAAAAATATTGCGATTTCTACATGCATCCCCTTTTGCGAGTCTTTAATAGCGATTCCTTAAAAATCGCTATTAGGGACTCGCAAAACAGGACTTTGATGAATCTGGGGGATAGTTTGTTCCTAAATCGCTTTCCTTGTCTGACTCATGTACCCGCATATCCAAGGGACATGGAGATGAAGTCATCAACACAAATCTCTCGGTACAGTGTCCAGCAGACGGATGACACGCAGCACCTGAGCGCTTCAGGGAGTGGAGACAAAGTGTTAAAGTAGATGAAGGGATACAAAGTGCTGCAAGATAATGAAAGAAAAGTAATTGTGGTCTTATATACCTAAAAATTGGATTCAAGTCAAGGAGCTAATAGCAATTTGAAACTGAGCATGCTTTTACTTTTTACTTACTTACTGAAACAAAACTATTGTCTACAGCATGAGCCAAAACGTAGTGACAAATATGGAAACAGATCAAGGAACAAATATAATTTTGAAATATAAAAAATAAACAATTGAGCATGTTTAAACAAAACTAGTGCATGCAGCGTGAGACAAAAGGCAGTGACGGGTTTAACTTACCATAATCCAGTCATAGTATATATTTAAGCATGGGTCACACTTTCCCACTGCGACAGAATCAAGTTCTTTGAAGGTCCGTCAAGGTATATTTATCATAAAGGTCCTCAATCATCCCAATCTCGAATGTCACCCCAGTAACTAACCTAGGTATGAAATTCCACAAACACTCTTATAACAATATTTAGCTACCATGGGAAAAAGTACTACTTGTTTTTAGAATGAAGACCAAGAGCTGGTAAACGTAGGACTTTGAGCCGTTTCCAGAGAATTATTTGTTGAGTAAATATCTAAACAACTATTAATGTAACATTTTATATTTGCAATCCAACTACTTTACCTTTTAAAAGATTGAAAATGGTAGGAGTGGGATGGGTAGGTTTCCATCTAAAAAGCAACCATTTTTAATAATTGAATTAGAATAAAAGCACACAAATGTAATGTTTCCATATATGGAAGAATGAGTAAGAGAGAAAGAAAGAGAAAATGAGAGAGACTGCGAGTGTGAAAGAGAGATTTTCACATAATTCTTTCATTTACTGTTCTTCGTTGAGGACATCATGTAAGGTCAGTGGCATGCTTGACACAATTGCTTTTCCCTTTTGCTACCCCACATGGTATCCACTGACTTAACAGTGGCTTACTTTGCATTACATCTTTTTGGCTCTACAATTCTTCAAGCAGACCCAATTGTATATACGGTTAGTGCCACCTTCACAGCGTTTGTAAATTCTATTTTATGAATTGTTGAAGATAAAAAATATTAAGTTTGCTTTCATATACTGGAAAAGTTATCCCCAAAGCTGATATTTTCTAAAGTAAATGGTGTGTGCAAACTTCCCACAAAAAAACTTAAAACCACTGATGTATTTTACGAAAATTTTAATTGGTCCTTAGTAAGCTTAGTCCCAGGCTTTCCTGTTAGACTATGGAGAGAGATGAATCCTTCATAAAAAGCATTCTGACCGACTCAGTGTCGAAACCGTTTCCGACCGAATCGGATTCGGGGAGTCCAAACGACCAATTATGATGCTTCCGAACACCGTTTGGTCAAACTCCCATTGACTTCAATGGGAGCCTGTGTTCAGACCGACAACACAGGCTCCCATTGAATAAAGGGGTGGTTGTGGAAAACCTTGCAGCCTGTGGGTGGCACCCAATGGTGCCTGCCGCACCGTGCATGGTTGGAAAGAGGGGACCCATGGGTAAGCCCAAGGGCCCCAACCAGAGGCCTCCGGGTGGAGGGGGGCCTGCTACAGGTCCCCAAAGTCTGTTTCTGACAGCAGATACATGTCGGAACAAACAATTCAGAAAGGCTGTCCGAATCCTGACATCGTAATCTGTAGGGCAGAAACGCGGTCCACAGACCTGTTCAAGTCGGCTCTGATCGACTCGGTTTCTCTGAATGCCTTTCGGAACCGAGTCGGAACCAAGTTGGAAAGTCCGAACAGTTTCCGGCTATCGTAATCGGTCAGTCTGAGAAGTTTTCAAGTCGGTCTGAAACGCGGGTTCCGACACGGATTCGGACAAACCAAATGCAGTTCGGAGCCTTTCTGACTGAAAATGTAATGAGGCCCTAAACATATCATTTTATAACTAAAGATAAGTTAAATTGAGCAAAAACTAATATGGATAAACCGTTATATGTTCACCCACTGAGCAGGGTATATGAGGAAGGAAAGCGACGCAAGGTAAAGGTTTCATTTCGGAAAACTAAGAAATCTTAGCCCAGTGCCATGAGATGAGATAAACAAACAGGGTACATGTGTGAGTATGTCTGTAACTTGCATACATCCAGAGAACAAGGGGGAAGTGAGATTCCAACAGTAATGGAATAGATAAAGAATGCAAAATATTATGGTCTGAGTCCAGAAAACAAATGCTGAGTGTGCCCTTAGACATTAATGGTTAGGGGGATAGCTAGAAGAAGCGAGAAACCAAGGGCAAATGGAGAACGAGTGACCATTGACATCACTGTTATAAATGGTTGCAGTGATGACAATTAGATAGAGCAATGTGTCATGTGGGCATTCCACCAGCTGAGCTATCCGTATTCGAAGGCCT
Organism: Lissotriton helveticus; assembly: GCF_964261635.1. NCBI lineage: Eukaryota > Metazoa > Chordata > Amphibia > Caudata > Salamandridae > Lissotriton > Lissotriton helveticus. The sequence continues at coordinate 899,601,883 of NC_136070.1, read as the reverse complement.
TTAAGCCATACACAAGTGCATATAGAGAGAACATTTCTTTTGACATTTTCAGAAATGGGTTTGAACAATTTGTTTACAAAATAGCCAGACTTCAGGTACACTTGATATGTATTGCAGATTAGATGATAGAGACCAGCGCAAAGCTATAGTAATGTGTTTCCACAGACCAGATTGCACGCTTATAGATTCTGAAAAAGGATAGCAAAGAAAACGTTATTAGATCTCTGGAATAATACATGAAAGCAATTAAAATGAAGGTCCTTTAGGAAGAGGCGAGGACAACATACACCAGGCCCAGTGAGTTCTCCAGTCCTTGAGCTTAGGTGATCCCATGTGTCTCAAGCCGATGAGGTGCCCAGAAACAAAGATCTAATGTTCCCACAAGAGGAGCATCTGTTCACAGAGGGAGCAATATTATTCACTAGGGAAGCACCTATGTGTGCAATATAGGAACAGTTGTTTATATATATGTTGCCTAAAACTAAATGTATTATAACGTATTTCAACGAAGCTTCACTGCATCATGTTCCAAGAAGCCTCAGATATCTCCTTTCTCAATAAACCTTAGACTGGCTATTTAGCTGAAATTGTTTCAGCTTTGGCTCTTTTTTCTCAGGAAACAGCCTTTACAACACAGCCGTTACCATGCAATACCATTACCACTGATCCTTAACGAAGCATTTGTCGTCAACATGCATGTCTTTACCACACATATATCTTTACAATGGATACCTTTGCAACAGAAGTATTAGTATTTCACAGGTATGCATAAAGGACCAAATTAATAGTTCAGCGGACCAATGGTGGCTGTCCTGCCACCACCATATTGATCATGAAAACAAACCAACTGCCAATACGGATGAACATTTGTGGATCTTAATTAACCAGGCGCAAGATCAATACATCAATGCAACCTTACACTACTCAATAGCATTTATTTCAATAGCACCTGTTCTTTTATATTTCTCGTTTTTTTAAGACACAATAGTACTTCATATACAACATTTCCTTTCAAAATAACCGCAACAAAAAAAAGAACGGAGAAAAAAATGAATTTACAACACAAACACAAACTCATTTCAATCCCAGTTAAACTCAATCATTCATACCACAATCCCCATTCACCAGCAACTAACAACCTGCACACAATCGTATGCCCGCTCCTTGGGTCCCTGGATTTAATCTTAAACTGGTGGACCAAGGTGTTAAAACCAAACAAAGCAATAGTTGTTAACCTCCTTAGTTGTGCACACCATCTACTCTCAGAATATTCCCAGTTCCAACATCAAATGATTTACAAGTGCACAACATGACCATCCTAATTTAAACTAACAATTGTTTGGTGAAAAAAGAAGAACGAGGGTCAACGCGTTTCGAACCCACATGTTTCCCGGGTTCTCTTCAGGACAAAAGACACTGTAGGACAAAAAAAAGAAGAAATAAAAGGATTTGTACTTTAAAAAAAATGCCTTTTCATTATCGTGCGCTACCATCAAAATTCACTATCTCCAACCAAGCTCTTAACAAATTTAACTCTCACAAATGATGGAAGTTTCCACAAGGGTATGTGCTGCGAAGCCACTGCATAGAAAAGAAGAAATAGACAAGAAAGTCCTGTCAGAAATTAGGTCTAGATCAGGATTTTCAGGAAAAAACGCCTCAACAGCAGACACTTACTTTGATTGATTCAATACCGGATTGTGGTGTAAACAACCGCCATTGCCGAAGCATGTATCTCGTTGTGAAATCATTTCTGTAACGCCCAAATCTACAAAAGAGAGCGCAGAGGGCTATAATTTGTGTATGGGTACAGGAACTCCTTTCGTGGCTTTTTTATCAATTAACATTACACGTACCTTTAAAGCCACTGGGTGCTGGGTTGGTTACGAGCAAAAATTATTCAGCGGCTCGATTCATTTCCAGCCTTTTGCCAATTGAAAAAAACACAAGAGCAGGTTATTCGGCTCACGATGCTGCTGATCTGGATGAACTTTCCTGCGTCTAAACTGCTCCAAACCTTACCGCAGCGACTACTTTTGCATTTGTCTCAACGACTCTCTCTATTCCTGCACCAACGGCGGGGCATATGTTGCGCTAGTCTCTGTTTCCCCTTGCATGGGGAGCGTTCGCTTGGCATTCTGGGGGATTCCGCACAGAATTGTGGAAAATGAAGTTCATTTGCAATGGCAAGCGAAATTCTCAGTACCAAATGAAAAAAGTATCAGGCATCTCTAATCACATTCCAAGGAATTAGCCCCGGGTTTGTGGGAGATGTAGTCTGTTTGCAAAGGCAGACAAAATTCCTCTGTATTACCAGCGGTAACAATGGAAACATTGTCAGACATATCAAAAAAGTTATCCTGTGGAGCTGTGGTCCACCTCAGATGACCACCTACAGTTTATATAGTTCCGACAGTTCATTTAAGCCTGACACAGCAGTATCATATTTAACAATAAGCATTGCTTCTCTTTGGGTGAATTTTAAATCCATATCCCCTCCTCTAGGATAACGTTCGATCTTTGAAATAATTGTCCACTGCAAATCTCTTTCCGTATGCGATTTTTTTGTTCCAATGGTTCACCAATGAAGCAGTTTCCACATTTCTTCTAATGCGAGATTTGTGTTGTGTAATCCTTTGGCGTGCTTCTTGGTTTGTTTTTCCTATGTACAACAGTGAACATGGACATGTGATCCTATAAATGACGTATTTCGTTTTACAGTTTGTGAATGCATCAGGCTTCCAATGAATGCCATTGTGAGTAAACAATGCTCCTTCCGTTGTTTGTTCACTGCATAAACATGTGCCTCACTTATGATGTCCTGTTACAGGTGTTAGCCCCATCCGTTTTCTCAAAGATGGTTTAGGGGTCTTTTTTACTGCTGCCCTAACTATATGGTTTGATATGCTCCTTTCCTTTTTAAATGCAAACAATGGGCCATTTGAAAAAGCCAGATCCAGGTTCTTTATTAGATGACAGTTCTGGTTAGTGACTTTTTTTAGATTGTTCGAATTTGGACAGAAGGTTGTGACACAGACTTGACGTTGCATTGGAGGTTTTTTAAGTTTGTTTAGCAGTGTCTCCCTGGGTGTCCACCAAGCTCGCTTCATAGCTGATTTCACTAATTTCTTTGGATACCCGCGATCTTGTAATTTCTCAACCAGGTTGTTGGCATGTAAGGTATATTCGTCTTTGTAAAAACAATTGCGACTAATCCTTACAAACTGTCCGTACGGTATATTTTCTCTCAAACTTCTAGGGTGATTACTGGAGAACAAAAGGGACTTATTTCTATCTGTAGATTTTTTGTACAATGTTGTGACTAGTCCACCCTCTGCTAGATACACTTGTACATCAAGGAATGGCATTTTATATGCTGAATGATTTATGCTGAACTTGATATCTGATGTTCTTTGATTTAACCACTCGTAGAAGTCCATTAGTTGTTCCACACTTCCTGTCCATACCATGAAAATATCGTCGATGAAACGTAACCATGTTGTTATGTACTGTTTGAATGGATTATTGTCATAGACAAACTTGTCTTCGTACATCGACATGAACAGTATAGCTAATTCCGGGGCAAAGGGGCACCATATCGCTACTCCTTTTGTCTGAAAAAAGAGCTCATCTCAAAAAGCGAAGTAATTTTTCTTGAGAGCAAATGCTTCCAGTCAAGAATAAATTCTGTTGGAACTTTAACTGGTTTAGGTCTTTTTTTTCCAGAAAATATGCCAGGACCGCCAAAGCTTCATCCTGTGGAATTTGGGTATATAATGAAGTGACATCAAGTGTCACCATTATATCTTTATCAGTTTCAAACGGAACATCCTTGAGTTTGTTAATGAAATCCGTTGTGTCTTGAAGATAAGACACAACGACAACCATCAAGGCCTTCAAGAAGTAATCTACATATTTTGAGATTGGCTAAATCAGACACTCACATCCGGAGACTATTGGTCTCCCTGGTGGACTAGGTTGTTCTTGTGGACTTAAGGTAAAACATAAAATACTGGACCTCTAGGATGTTTGTTCTGCAGAAAGTTGCATTCTTTTGGGCCCAAAAAGCCTTGTTCAAAGCCCACTTTCAGAATGGCAAAAAGATGGCCTTGAAGTACAAGTGTGGGATCTTTTGGAGTTCTTTTATAACAACCAGGATCATTCAATTGTCTAAGAACCTCAGTAGTGTACTCTGATGTTCCCAAAACCACAATTGAACCCCCTTTATCCGCCTGTTTAATGGTGACCGAAGAGTCATTTTTAAGTGACACTAAGGCCTCCCGTTGTTCCTTTGTGATACTGTGTTTCACATATTTAGTTATTTTCTCCATATTTGAGATGGCAGAAAGTACAGGTTTTTCAAACAAGACTATTTCCTTTGGTATCTTATTTCCGGGTGGGCAGAATGTTTATTTTTTCTGAAGTCCTGTCACTTCATTTGAAACAGCTAGATCATTTCCTTTGAAGAACATTTTGTAAACACAATTTTTGCCAAAATTCAATAGTTTCAGTTTTCATTATTATTAAATCCGTCTTTTTAGTCAGGACAAAGGTAAGTCCTTTATTCAGGATGCTTTCTTCTGCCTTAGTAAGCATTTGTCCACACAGATTGAAGATTGGGGATGGACCTAGTTTTTGTAATGTTGTCTCCTTGTGGTCATCTCCCAAGGCTGATTGTTGAATCTGGTTTGCCCTGTTGGTTTTTGCTGGCTTTGAGGCATTTTGGGCCGCATTATAAGTGGGGTGGTCAGACTGCCACAGAACAGCTGCAACCGCTGGGAATTCATGATACCGCGGTGGTGGCGCAGCAGTCAGGCAGAGTAATATGCTGGTGGGGCCGCTGCAACACTGCCAAGCATATTACAAGTTGCTTTTTTGCCAGCATTTGCATGATGGTGAACCCGCCATGGAAAGGTTGGTGGAGAGGCAATGCTGCTTTTGGGCCTGGGGGTGCATACGTTGGAGTACATGGTGTGCCCCCCTGGTTTTGCACCCCCAAGTTCCTCCACGGGAAGAAATGCACAACATGGTGCATTTCTTCTCATTCAGGAATGTGTTGTGCCAGTGCCTTTTTAAGGCTCTCCTTTGAACCTTAGAAAGGCTCCACTGTGGGACCGCAGCAGCACCCTCTGACTGACCTGGATTCGGTCGGAATTCAGCAGATGGTCTCACTACATGTTTAGCGGTCCTCCCGCGGAGCGCGTGTGTTGCACCTGCGGGAGGGCTGCAAACTTGAAATTTCTCCCAAAGTCTTTATATATAGATGTGACCAAGGCCGCAGGGACTGTCGAAACGCGTCATGACTAACTGTTTATTGGGCGAATAAACTGTATGCTGCAACAAGTTGGTCCATGCCTTGTATTTTCACTCAAGAGGTGGAGCGCTGCGAGGTATTGCAGATATATATATATTAGAGCACACCATCAGACATATTCCTTGTCAGTATGGTACACCACTGTATTTCTTTAGCACTTCCCACCAACACATTAACAAATGCCCATGACTTGCCCGTCATGCCATGACCCTACTGAGAGCTCTTTCACCTTGTGAATTGGTCCACTAATAGGTCAATCGGATTACCGCCTGATATCCCCCCCCGTTTTTAAGTAGCCCCGTGATTCGGAGACCACTGTGTCACCCCGAATACATAGCCTTGAGTTTAGACCCACATTTATGTGGTGCCTGTCTCTCGAATACCGCGTAGCATTAACTATTAGCTACACACTGTACCGCGGAAAGCCCAGTATGTTGTTAAGCAGATTCCCACAGAGGAAGCACTAAGCGAGACAGGCTGTTTGTAAAAATCGCTTACCGACAGCCATGCACGGCAAGCCGCGGACACACTCACCCGCGAATGCCCGGTCCGAGCACTGACTCAGACAAGGTATACGGCAAAAATCATAAAAACATACCGATTCACCTTTCGGAGTCCGCCGTGTAAGAATGCCACACATCTGGACACTTACCCTGATTTAGCCGAGCATTGTCCGATTGAGTCTGCACAAATACCCTCTCTTTCCCCGGGAAGCGGCTGAGGGAGACGTATCCCGGTGCATGCTCCAACGTCCACATGGCGCGGCTGATGTTACTGCAGACAGGCAAACCAGATGGGCTACTAGAACAGGGCCTATATACAGGAGCATTCATGGCAGGGACTAGCATAATGGGAAAGCATAATGTGTTAATTTAAATGGTGTCACTCACGTTATAATAATATTTTCTTTACTTGCGTTTGGTTTCTGTAAACCTTAATTCAGCTATCACTGTGGCACATTGTTGAATGAGTAATAGGTTCCAGAAAAGCTAAAGACACCTTGTATTTTGTGTATTTTGTGTTTCTTTGAGACATTTATAAAATTGTTTCCAATACAATGCTTGTAAATATAGAAAAAAAGTGTAAAAAGACTATCAAAGACAGGTACTGCCACTATGTAACCATGGCAACATCTGGTTTAAACCTGTCATGCTAATTGATAGACACACCCATGTTCTTGTGTATATATACATGCCCCAAACATAACAGCAGATGTAGTGAACAAGGCGGTAACGCCGAAACGCGTCTAAGCAGCAGCTGATCTTAAGAATAAACATTTGGATTCAGATTCACGGAGTCAGCGCCTTCTTTGAATTGTGAAGTATGGCTGGTGAGAATATATATATATATATATATATATATATATATATATATATATATATGCAAAAACAATCTTCAAAACCTCCTGATGGCGAAATGAAGAGATGGACCCAACAGCGTACTCAGGTTAGGCACATTTTATTGAATTCAACCTCTCAGCAGTGACGCCTTTCAAGCAACAAGTGCCCTTGTTCACACGCAGAGCACCGCGTCAGCATACCTTTTAAACTCTTTTTTTCTCTCTTTTTTTGCATACACCCTCCCTCTCATGTGTCACATGACCACCATCATAAGGAGTGAGAAAAAACTTATTTGCATGGCAAGTTACTTTATGCATTATTTCATGTTTATAATTTGCAGCTAAAAAATGCCATTTTATATTTGCAACATTATTCTAAACTCGATAAAAATAATTTTCAACTGTATGAAAACATTGCTGACCCCTATGTATAATGTCCCACAAATCAGTGTGTCATTATCTATACATAGTTAGTGGTTTGTCTGTTACACATTGCTCCTGGTGGGAACAGTAACCATGTTTTAAAATTTCAAATGGTAATACCACAAAAATTAGCCAAAATGCTAAGTGCCAGTACTGTATAAATAGCTATTTACAGCGTCTTATTTACAATATAAATATTATTTTAAATTAAAAAAAATATATTCTTCCTATAACTTTCCCATAGCACATTGTATTTGGCTATTCTTGTAGCAAAACTTGTTTTTCCAAATTTTACTAACAAACCATTGTCCATCATATAAACAATATCGAGTATAAACCAACACATTCCTGTTTGAGTATTGTTCACTCCTCTACATCCTTACTTCTATGTGGTTTGATCATGATAAGTGCAAAATATAAAACATTAAGTGTTATCCTAGTGCTGTGCATCCTACAACTGCTATTTGTCAAAAATATTGTTACCCCTCATTTTTATAATTTTTATTTCAATATTGTGGCAACCTTATATACACCTAGATCCGTAACCGGACTCCCTAAAATCAATGCACATGTGAGGAAGTGTATTTACAAAAATTCTTTTTACAAGTGACCCTAAAAAGTAAAAGGTGTGTCTTTCACACCTCATGAAAAACCTCGGGAAGTGAAACTTTATAAAATGCAATTTCATATTGTCTTCAAACCTACAAACAGGTTGCAAGCCTCTCATTAAATAGAACGTAATATAGAAATTCATACCCTCCAGAGCCGCCTGAACCAGGTACATCAATCCAGATGGAAAATGTAAATATAGATACCAGTATGCTAAACATAGAGAAATCCAGGACTCGAACACCTAAACACAATTCTCTACCAAACACCTGTTAACAGTATTCATAACAAATTGTGCAAATCCTCTGTTGTGTTTAGTCCATTGGGATACTTGCTGTCCAGTTCAACAATATATCTAGTCTCTCTTCTCCTCAGCAATTTGTCCCTTTTCCCTCCTCTTCTGAGTGGTGCTCCTGCATCTATCACATAATATGATAAACAGGCCAAGTCATTACCATGTGTTGATTTAAAATGACGTGCCACAGGGTAGGCGTTGTCGTTATTGACAATTGCCCTGAGATGCTGCAATATACTGACGTGCACCTGCAGCTTTGTGCTACCAATATAGCGTAAGCCGCAGGTGCACTCCAGGACATACACAGCATACTCAGTCCGGCAGTTAAAATGACCTGAGATGGCGATTAGATCGCTGGTGAAATGGGAATAAAAATGTGTTTTATTTATTCCGAATTTGCATGCTCGGCATAGCCATTAGGGCAAGGGCGTTTTGGAGGTTAGGGTTGGTAGGGGGTATTTGGGTAGCAAGGGAATTTTGAGGGTTAAGGATGGGCAGGGGTATTTGGGTGGCAAGGATATTTTTAGGGTTTAGTGTGGGTAAGGGTAGTTTGGTGGCAAGGTCATTTTTAGGGTTTAGGGTGGGTACAGGTATTTGGGTGGCAAGGGAATTTTTAGTGTTTAAGGTGGGCAGGGGTATTTGGATGGCAAGGATATTTTTAGGGTTTAGGGTGGGTAAGGGTATTTAGGTGGCTAGGTCATTTTTAGGGTTTAGGGTGGGTACAGGTATTTTGGTGGCAATGGTATTTTTAGGGTTTAAGGTGGGAAAGGGTATTTAGGTGGAAAGGGTATTTAAATGGTTTAAGGTGGGTAGGGGTATTTAGGTGGCAAGGGTATTTTTAGGGTTTGATTTGGGCTGGAGTGGGAACAGTAAATGTAGCCCCTCTACTGTGCAACACCTTCCTCAAATTGGTTAGATTGGAGTGGGAACAGTAAATGTAACCCCTTTAGTGTCCTACACATTCCCCAAATTGATTTAAGTTGTAGTGGGAATAGTAAATGTCACCCCTTTAGTGTCCGACACATTCCTCAAATTGATTTGGACTGGAGTGGGAACAGTAATTATAACACCTTTACTGTGCAACACCTTTCGTGGGAGAGGTGTGGCGCCGCGGCCAGGGCGACTGACGCTGGAATCTGGGGATCAGGGTTCGATCCCCGGCTCCGGCGGCAGGTTAGCCCAGCACCATGTGACTCTGGGCAATAGCTCGCTTAATCTTCCCGACGGCCCCAGCGCCTAGAGACCCTTATGGGTGATTGTGCGCTTTACAAATGTGGATTATTATTATTATTATTACTTTCTCAAATTGGTTAGATTGGAGTGGGAACAGTAAATGTAACCCCATTAGTGTCAAACACTTTCCCCAGATTGTTTTAGATTGGAGTGGGAATAGTGAATATCACCCCTTTAGTGCCCAACGCCTTCCCCAAATTGGTTTAGAATTGAGTGGAAATAGGGAATTTAACCCCTTTAGTGTCCAACACTTTCCCCAAATTGGTTTAGATTAGAGTGGGAATAGTAAATGTCACCCCTTTAGTGTCCAACATCTTCCCCAAATTGGTTTAAATTGGAGTGGAAAGAATAAATGTCACCCCTTTATAGTCCCCCCTACCTTACCAAAATTGGTTTAAATTGGAATGGAGATAGCAAATGTAACGCCTTTCGTGTCCAACACCTTCCCCAAATTGGTTTAGACTGGAGTGGGAATAGTAAATGTAACTCCTTTAGTGTCCATCATTTTCCCCAAATTGGTTTACGCTGGACTGGGAATAGTAAATTTAAACCGTTTAGTGTCTAGCATTTTCCCCAAATTGGTTTACATTGGACTGGGAATAGTAAATGTAACCCCTTTAGTGTCCAATGCCTCCCCCCAGTATGGTTTTATTGGAGTGGGAATAGTAAATATAGCCACTTTGGTGTCTATCAATTTTGTTCTTACATTTTTATAATGTAGAAATAGTTTTTGTTATTCTATTACTATTGTTGGTTATTAGAAATATAACACAAAATTATTAATTGTACATGTGTATGCAATTATATTATTAATTACATTGTTTTATGTAATAAAGAGATCATATTTTTATCTTTTATTTATGTTTTCAAACTTTCGTAATTGCATATTTTTACATTTTTAACCATATTTATTGCGTGTCAAAACAAACATTTCTATAAAGTTAAGTAAATAAAACATTTCTTTAAAATTTGTATTAATAAAATAATATGACATTTAGATATACTTTTCAACTTTTATTTTATTTTATTTATTAACATTTCGTAACTTTTTTAATATACATATTTTCAATATTAATTCATCTTATGTTTTTAAATATATATATAATAATTATATATATTTTATACTATTATTTAGTATATACTTTATATATTTTATAATAAAATATTTTGACATGTTTTACATATTTAGTATTTTTTTTAAATATTTTTATAACTTTTTTCTGCATTTTTGCAATATTTCCCATTAATTTTTTATGGAGAGATAGTCTTTTTTTAGTTTCATTTAGAGGCCAATTTTCTACACCTACCTTCTATTTTGTAATCTATTCTTGGGGGATCCAGCCCTGAAAACTGGGCTGGATCCCCCTAGGCACAATCCTTCACCCTATAAAAGAAGGGTTTTAATCCTTTTGTATTATGGGGTAAAAAAACAGTAGTCGGAGTTTGCTATCCAATAGTTCTATTTAATGGACTTCATTTCAATCCATCATCGTACATGTTCAATGGTGATAATCATTATCCATTTATCTTTTCCAATGTAATCCAATGCATTTCGGGCATGGTGCCCTTCATCAGGTATCACTCTATAATTAAACAAAATATGCAGTGATGCAGCTAGGAAACCATCTAAATATATAAAAAATACAAAATGAATATAAACAAAACCCACATTTTCAGTTAGTGGTATTAAGTGCGTAATTGCGATGAACAGTGCTGAAAAAGGAGAATCGCAAAGAGCACCCGAACACTCGGAGTACAACTATGAGAGGGAAGAAGGACAAAATGAAGAAACCCCAGAAAGAAACTTAGTGATCAATATCTCTGAATATCACTTCAGTACCATCGAATTGTGGACATTACAGAAGGGTACTTCTTTTGTTCCCACTTACAATACCAATCATTTAGAGCTAGAGACTAGTTTATTCAAGCTCATGCACAACATGAGACTAGGAATTGTTTTTTAAAACATCACAGAATTCCAATTGAGCAATGAGAACGATCTACTACGTGGATTGCGACCAAAAAGTGCAAATATGCCACTGATCAGCCACAAGAGATTAGACATCTTTGAAAACTTGGTCAAACAAGACTTAATCAAACTCAACTTCTTCAAAACCTCCAAACACAACAATCTAACAAACAAACAACGTAAAGTTCTCAAAAAATAGCTAACAATCCTTCCATCATCTGTCAAAGAGCAGATAATGGTGGAGCTTTGGTTATCATGAACTCTACAAATTACACATCAGAAGTGGAAAAACATATTAATGATCAACTGACCTACACAAAACTTGACATGAATCCAAACAAACAATTTTTAAAGATCTTACAGGATTTATTAGCATAAGCAATCAACAATGGAGTAATCAATGAAAAAGTTAAAAGAATTCCACACTTAAAATAACCCGAAAAGCCCCACGATATACATGCTGCCAAAAATCCACAAAGATCTTCACAATCCACCATTCCGACTAATACTTTCAACCGGAGACAGTATACATAGACCAGTTGGACAATTCCTAAACCGCTACCTCCAGCCAAGTGTAATAAAGATGAATAGCTTCATTCATGACACCTCTGACATCTTGACAAAACTGCAACAAATTCAGATATCAACTTTACTCTGCACCACTGACATCAAGTCATTGTACACATCCATACCCCACCAACTCGGCATTGAAGCAATTGAACAGATACTACTACAGACAGACTTGGATCAAGACTTACAATTATTCCTCATGGAATTCTTGAATTGTTCACTTTACCAAAGCTATTTTAAGTGGAAAGACAATTGGTTTCTTCAGTTGAGTGGAACTTCAATGGGCAATTGCACAGCACCGGCGTACACCAATGTCTTTATGAGTCATTTTGAGGAGGAAAACATACTATCTAAAGAGATTTGGAAAACTCACACCAGACTGTTCATGAGGTTCATCGACGATAATTTTATTTTATGAACAGGACCATACACACTACTCAAGAAGGCTTTGATTGAACTCAACTCAATTAACAACAGAATCTGTTTCACTTTCGATATCCAACCAGGACAGATTACATTCTTAGATGTTCAAATCACTAAAACTCTCAATGGTTTTGAGACAGATCTTTTCAGAAAGAAAACTGATAGGAACAACATTCTCCACTATAACAGCTTTCACCAACAACAGCTTAAAGAACATTTACCATATTCACAACTTTTACGTGTCAAAAGAATAGTTTCCAATCCCATCAGACTCAATGATCAAACAGAAAAAAACGTTGTCACGATTTGCCCAGCGAGGAAATCCCAAAACCATCTTAACCAAGCCCAGCTCCTATGCCAAACAAAAACACGCAATGAACTGATGAGAAACACACCAAAATTAACCCAAAACCGCATGGTAGTTGTGTCAAGAAACATTGGGCAATTTTAAGAATGGAACCAGACTTTAAAAACCTGTTTAATCAACCACCAATCTTTACAAATAAAAGAGAAAAAAAAATTGGGAGAAATACTGAACACCACCGGAAAAGACACCCAACATACTACATTCAAGGGCACTCAACCTTGCTACAATTGCAACAATTGTAATAACATTATCTCGGTAACCAAAATGACACATCCCAGAAAGGGTACCACTATCAGTTTAAAAGTTGCGGCTACATGCGACTCTAAAAACTTGCTCTACCTTTTGAAATGCCTGTGTGGAATTGTTTATGTAGGGACGACTAAAAGGAAAATCAGGATAAGGCTTTGTTGCATTCCGCTTTAGGTGTTAGTATATAGGTTTTCTGTTACATGTCCTTATATAGGCACAATTACCATTGCCCTTATATAGGCATAAGATCCCAGTCCTTATTTAGGCATTAGCAATGCAATCCAATGCTACCTACATCCGTCCACCCCAAAGTCACAACGAGTTCTTAAAAACCAGACACTTAGGCTGTTGGGAGTTTCCCTAGCCTAGGATTATTGATTTCTCCAAGAACTCATTTATGATTCATGAACTGCTATACCCTAAGGGTTCATTCCTGACGTCTTCCTCTGCCCGACTTTACGTCAATGCTAACATTCCTAAGCACCCTCCAGGTATAAATATACCTTCCCTTACCATGGCAAACCACGGCTCGGCTGCACAGATCGATACGGCTCACCACGGCAAGTTCAGAAGATGCTGTCATCCCTGCTCGCAAAGAATCTAGCTTCCAGTGTTCTGACTCCCTTTGCGGGGTGTTAGAGTTCGAGACTCAGAAAAGAGATTCCAACCTCTTTCATTCCAAGGTATGGAGCTGACTAGAATCTTGAGGGACTCTTGGCATACAAACTTAGCATACAAACTATAGCATACCATACTTTCAAAACAAGAGGTATGACAGTGGAACCTTCCTAGCATACAGCACCTAACCCAAATTACTCCTAGTTATAACTTGCCCCTAATTGTTTATGTGGGCAATGTGTGTGCACACTGACTGACACCCACTGTCACAGTGCTAGTTCATCAAATAACTCAACTAACCCAAACATAAGAGCAAAGGTGCACAACACAAGACTTAAGTAACAATTTTAATAACCATAAGCGTAGATTTTCTTGGGTGTGATTTTCTTTATTCCACAATGATGTACATTAAAAAAATCACGGGTTTTTGCAGCCGACGCGTTTCGTCCACAAGGGACTTCTTCAGGGCTGCCATAAAAACAAACATATAAACATACAGTTAAAATCTAAGTTAAAAAAAGCGAAGAGTTACACTTTATCATGGAGACATTTAGTCATAAATCCAACCAGGCTAAACAGGAGAACAGGTATAACCTACTGGTTATATTATTGCATCTGACATAATGGTCATGTTCCTTAGAGCATTTGCAACCAGCAGTCCTCCCTGATATTGCACATTACTCTTAACACTGAAAAACAGAACAAGACAGTATACAAGAATACATTATTGTACATATTCTTGTAGTACTAATCTGTTTCTCAAAGTGCCCTGATGATTTATACACATTTCAAGTTTCACCATTTTGAACTAGCATAATAATTGATACCGTGGGAACCTACTAGGTGGGTAGAAAAAATGATAATAATCACTAAAGACTAGGTGTATATGGGAAGGAGAAGAAAAGGAAGGAAAGGAAAGAAGGTAAGTGCCTTAAACACCAAGTCAAATTAAATAGAAATCTCAAATACCGTATTTATTTAATAACAGGTAGTGATGGTTTCTTTGCAATATAATCGTCTCTGGGAGCTTCTTAGTTCGTGATTCCCGAATTCCTAGAGGGGAAGTTCCCATAAACATTTGTAAGGATGGAGCTAAAGCCTTTAGAAATCAATAAAAAATTGCTAAATGTTCAATATAGAAGCCCACCGGTTATCCAAATAAACCATATTAACTTTAGGCATATAATCATGTACTCCTCTGTATCTTCTAAAGATAATGAGAGTCTCTTCTAACCAGACGGGTATTCATAATAACATTATAAATCCATAGCAAAGATTCGGAGGCATATATATTCCATGTAAACTAAGTTGTTAGCATGATATGAACTGTCCTACACGGTCATGGACCAGACACAATTAAGTACGATAACTAAACAGAATATTGGGTTTAAGTGACCCTAAAAAATCGAAACAAGGCCCTGTTACACTACATTACATGATTTCGGAAAAAAAATGCGAATCTCAAGTAGTCACGCAGAGGATTGAGCCATATATTATTAATTCAGGAATAACTCACCACTTTAAAGTCGTGTTGTGAGTAATATTTATTGGAGAATGTGAATTGTCTTCCAAAATCTGACACCACGTCTGAAGTAAATCCTAAGAGGTGAGGCATCGATTGGAAATAATTTAGTGCCAGAAAAGCGGCATTGTGGGAAAAAGGCTGTAAACAGTAGTGTAATCTTACCTCTCTCACTGCTATAGTCTTAATGGTATCAGGAAAAAATGGTCAAATGATCGATAATCCGTATCCAGTGGCTCTAAAAGAATAAAGCAAGAGAGCCACATGATATTGACTATACCCCTGTTTTAAAGGGACCACTACCGTGTTTTAGGTCAAATACAAGGCATTCGGAAATTAAAGCAATCTAATATTAAGCTTCATGCTTAAACCGTGCCTGTCATACCTAGTGGTCCGTAACGACCAGCAGTATTCGAAACAAAAAACAGTTGCATGATAAGATAAGCATGCAACCATTAAAATCTGTATATCTAATCCCAACCTAAACCCATGTGGGAGTCAGCGATGTGTTGTGTATAAAAAACGAACAACGTTAACCCTGTCCCCCCGTTCTGTATATCCAATTCCAACATGTGCCAGTAAGGGGGTTGGTAATGTTTGCCTACAAACACATTGCTAACCCTATTACCCCGTTTCAAAAAAGAAAAACACTTTCCTAGAAAAATTTCTACTGGCTGACAAGTCCATCCAAATTCCAAGGCCAATAACGTCCCTTACAACGCTTACCTTAATAAAGTCCTAAGTTGTTCTTAACACCAAACTTCGCATCGCACCGCCTGACAACGGCTTCCTTCCCGGAGTCACGAGATTGTCTTGGCCGCTGGCGCTATTTAAAGAGGCAACCTAATCATTAACGAGAAACACCTGATTTGTAATCTCCCGCTGCCGTCGCTTCTTGGCGGCCATATTGCATAAGCTATGAGGTTAAAGAAGCGTAAATGGCCGACATGTTTGTAAAGCTCAATGACTTTAATGAGATAAAATCATGAAGAAAATAAGTTCACAGGACCCGCGACTTGAATATATTAATCCTAAATGTATAATTTATATGGTTCTTTTTTGCACAGGCGAAGAGATATATTAACATTGTGTACCGTCTCCCCTACGTGTCAGCCATCTTAGATCGGGCAGGAAAATCGAACTCTATAGGCCGTGAGATTGTTAGTAGGACAAATGTTCGAGCTCAAGGTAAAAGATTTTACATATAAGATGACAATTAAACGCTAAGAAAAGCGGGGGCATTGTTTATTTGTACACGCTATTCAAAGGAGCATTATAATGCACCTGGATATCGTAATTTCGTAGTCCCCAAATTCTGCGGGGGTATTCCTATAAAACCATCAGTAAAGAATACATTTATAAACCTACAAGTTATGTACCATTTACATTGAGGACACGTTTTTATTAAAACAACTAGATAGAGTTCTAAAGAGAGCACGTCAGAGAATGGTCGCCATGTTGGAAGGGGCAAAACATCCTGCATTGTTGTCCACATAATATTGAGTTTGAAATTTATTGACTTCCAACAGTTATTTAAACAGGGAGACAAGTCAATAGAAGATAAGACAGAGATCTTTGTCTGAATAGAGTCAGAGAGGCCATTATGTTTAGAGAACAGAGTTACATCTTATTTAGGTGGTTAATAAGGAGCTCATAGGGGATCTGAATGAGAATATGGTGGGGCAACAAACTGATAATACAATCTGGGTCATTGATGATTATTTAACAGAATATTAATTTGTTATAAAAACAGTATATTGTTTAAGCAAGGCAGATGGTCTAGCCTATTGTCAGCAACCTGTAGTGACACAATAGTTCAGCTCTGTATCCATGATGTTTATTCCTATACCTTGAAAAACGGCCCATCTGATTTCAGTCACTAATTATGCTTGACCCTCATGGTATGGTTATTTTTCAAGGGGATTAGAGACCCCAGAAAGGTAGCTCATGATAGGAGATAGTGCATTTCGTCATCAAAATTGTGACCTACAATTCTGAGTCTACAAATCCACTCTGCCTCCTTCTTCCTGAGTGCTAAGGTTCTATCTCCACCTCGTGGATGTATCGGGACATGATCAATCCCCATGAACCATAAATCATCCTCAGGTTTGTGTTTTTCTTGCATATGGAAGGTCATTGCATATTTGTGATCCCCATTCCGCCTTGCTCGAATGTGTTCTTGGATTCTCAATTTGAGGGCTCGTTTTGTGCTGCCCACGTAGATTTTGGCTAAGGGGCAGCCCACAAGGTATATTAAAAAGGTCGTATTGCAGTTGATTAGATGTCTAATCCAATGTGTCTTAGTCGTGTTACAACAAAATTCTTTTGTTTTGTCTCTGCCCATTTTACAAACATTACACCCCCTACATGTGTAAATACCTACTGTTTTGGGTAAAAGCCAGCATGGTTTTTTCTTTTCCGTGATGACATAGCTTGGGCATAGAATATTCCTTAGGTTCTGTCCTCGTCTGTATGTAATCTTTGGTTTGGGAGATATGATGTTGGTAAGGCTTGGTATCTCCGTAAGTAAGTGCCAATGCTTTCTTAGGGTGTTGTAGATCCTACTACTCTCATCAGTGTACTTTGTGGCAAAGGCAACTGGGGCTTTTTGTTGGTTTTGACGGGGCACAGTCACAAGAATAGTATCCCTTGTCACTTTGTTGACTCTTTCCTTGGCCTTCTGAAGTATTTTGGGTGGATAGCCACGCTGTCGAAAACGTTTCTCTGTTTCCCCAATGTTAATGAGGAAATCTTCTTCCGTGCTGCAATTACGCCGCATCCGGAGCATTTCCCCATAGGGTATGTTGTTAATGACGTGTCGAGGGTGCGAGCTTTTGAAATGTAGCATACTATTGCCAGCTGTGGTTTTTCTGTGGGTCTTGCTATTGATTTTGTTATCCTGAACAAAGAATGTCACATCAAGGAAATCGATTTGTTTATTGTTAAATTCCATAGTGAATTGGATGTTGAAGGGGTTGTCATTTAGGTAGTCATAATATGACAGCAAATCTAGGGCAGGTCCATTCTAGAGTAAGATAACGTCATCAATATACCTGCCCCAAAATATCACATAGTCCGACCATTTGGCTGCATGTCGGCTCCAGGCATGCTCCCGCTCGAACCAGCCCATAAAGAGCCCGGCGTAAGCGGGAGCAAACCTGGATCCCATTGCCGTGCCCTGTGTCTGCTGGAACCAGGTTGAGTCGAAAAGGAATTTTTTTTTTGATAGAATGATGTCCGTCATTTCCATTAAAACTTCATTGTGAAGTAAGTGGTCAGCTGTTCTCTGGCCCAGAAAGGAACTCAGGGCGTTCATACCAAATTCCTTCTTTATGGAGGTGTAAAGACTTACAACATCTAAGGTGACAAACAGCATGTTGTCTGCCCATGTGAGACCCTCGAATTTGGAGAGTATGTCCTTAGTGTCCCTAATATATGCGGCCAAGTTCTTTACAAAAGGCTGGATATAAACATCCACATATTCTGACAATCTTTCAGTTGGTGAGTTTACTCCAGAAATGATAGGGCCGCCTGGTGGAAAGCGGCCACCCTTGTGAACTTTAGGTAGTATGTAAATACAGGGGAAATTTGGCTCAGAGACTGCCAGATATCTGTATTCCTCATCGCTTAGTAGCCCTATTTCTCGCCAATCCGTTAGTCTCATATTTATATGGGCAACCAAAGTGGCAATGGGGTTGTCGGTAAGTTTTGTGTAGCAAGTGGTGTCAGATAATTGACGGTTAATTTCCTCCATGTAGTCAACTTTCTTCATAAGGACCACATTCCCCCCTTTGGCCGCTTAGCGGATAACAATAGAGTTATCAGATTTCAAATTTTTAGGGCCATTTTTTCTTTGGGGGTCAGATTGCGGGAACTGGATTTTGGGCTAATGGGATGATCAACCAATTGCTGAAATCCTAGAGCTACTTTCTTTTTGAATAGGTCTATGTTCGGGTGTGTGCCGACTGGTGTAAATTTCGATCTTGGTTTGAGTCCACTAACTGTCGACACATTTTCCACTATTTCTAGTTCCTGACAAATAAGATCTGTATCAATAGTAGTCTCCAATTCGACTGACATCATTGTTTGTAACAAATTTATTTCATTTACAGTGTGAATATTAACAGCATTGACAACAGGAAATATGTTTTTTGGAGTTGGATTCCTGACAAAATGGTCTTTCAGTTTTAAAGCACGGACAAATTTAAACAAGTCAACAAAAATCTCAGTGTCATCCCCAGAATGATTCGGACAGAAACCCAAACCCAATTCCAAAACAGAAATTTCATCATCAGATAGACATTTCTCAGAAAGATTAACAATGATAGACTTATTTTCTTCCACCATATTCATATCTTTGCGGTTAATTAGTTCTTGTTCGACCTTGTTCGATTTGCCACCGTTTCCACATTTAAATTTTTGGTCCTGTTTCCGCTCCTGCCACCTCCACCCGCCCCTTCTTGTTTTTGGTCTTTTGGTCTTGCACCCAATCTCAATCTTTCCATCTCCAATAAAAAATTACTCGAGGCAGGTCTGTTTTCCCCCACTTCAGCTGCTACAGGTACCTCAGCCGAGATAGAGCTAGCTACTGACGATAAGGAGGTTAAACTACCTGCAGAAGTTACTTCTGAGTTCTCCTCTCTTTGCCTTTTCCCTTCCCCAGCAACTTTGACATTATCAAATTTATGCGAGAATGTATATATTCTCCCGTCTTTGTAATCTTTGTCATCCCTTTTTATTTTCTTCATTTTTTTATCCCTCAAAAACAACTGGTGGTTTTCAAGGATTCCGTCCAAGATGGCGTAATTCTTCTGGATGGTTTCCTTGAGTGCAGAGGCTTCAATTTCTTTTTCGAGTTCTTCAATTTCACGCCTTAATTTTTCTCCCTTTATTTCCGCATTCTTAATGAGGATTTTCATCATATTATAGGAGGTGGCACGTAAATTGCCCTCCCAATCCTCTAATTGTTCTGGACTAAGGTTCTCGAACATGGGAAAAATTAAGATTCTGAGGCCTCGCGGGATTTTCTAATTTTCAATATATTTGCCTAAGGTGGTCCCATCCCACCATCGTGACATTTCACTCTTCTTAAGTCTCTCAAGTTTTTGGAATTTTATCTTTAATCCCTCTATTATTGGCGTTGGTTTATTACTTGACCTAGCATTGGTTGCAAACAAATCCTGGGCTAACTCCTGTTGTCTGTCCTTGAAGCCTGGCATCATGGTTTTCTAAACTGTTTCTGATACAAACTATGTGCAGTATGTTTTTTGAAAAAAACAAATGTGGAGTTGGTTAGTGCTTATGGAAGTGATTTTAACATTCAAAACAAGAGGTATGACAGTGGAACCTTCCTAGCATACAGCACCTAACCCAAATTACTCCTAGTTACTTGCCCCTAATTGTTTATGTGGGCAATGTGTGTGCACGCTGACTGACACCCACTGTCACAGTGCTAGTTCATCAAAGAACTCAACTAATCCAAACATAAGAGCAAAGGTGCACAACACAAGACTTAAGTAACAATTCTAATAATCATAAGCGTAGATTTTCTTGGGTGTGATTTTCTTTATTCCACAATGATGTACATTCAAAAAAACACGGGTTTTTGCAGCCGACGCGTTTCGTCCACAAGGGACTTCTTCAGGGCTGCCATAAAAACAAACATATAAACATACAGTTAAAATCTAAGTTAAAAAAAGCGAAGAGTTACACTTTATCATGGAGACATTTAGTCATGAATCCAACCAGGCTAAACAGGAGAACAGGTATAACCTACTGGTTATATTATTGCATCTGACATAATGGTCATGTTCCTTAGAGCATTTGCAACCAACAGTCCTCCCTGATATTGCACATTACTTTTAACACTGAAAACCAGAACAAGACAGTATAAAAGAATACATTATTGTACATATTCTTGTAGCACTAATCTGTTTCTCAAAGTGCCCTGATGATTTATACACATTTCAAGTTTCACCATTTTGAACTAGCATAATAATTGATAACGTGGGTACCTACTAGGTGGGTAAAAAAAATGATAATAATCACTAAAGACTCGGTGTATATGGGAAGGAGAAGAAAAGGAAGGAAAGGAAAGAAGGTAAGTGCCTTAAACACCAAGTCAAATTAAATGGAAATCTCACATACCAAATTTATTTAATAACAGGTAGTGATGGTTTCTTTGCAATATAATCGTCTCTGGGAGCTTCTTAGTTCGTGATTCCCGAATTCCTGGAGGGGAAGTTCCCATAAACATTTGTAAGGATGGAGCAAAAGCCTTTAGAAATCAATACAAAATTGCTAAATGTTCAATATAGAATCCCACCGGTTATCCAAATAAACCATATTAACTTTAGGCATATAATCATGTACTCCTCTGTATCTTCTAAAGATAGTGAGAGTCTCTTCTAACCAGACGGGTATTCATAATAACATTATAAATCCATAGCAAAGATTCGGAGGCATATATATTCCATGTAAACTAAGTTGTTAGCATGATATGAACTGTCCTACACGGTCATGGACCAGACACACTTAAGTGCGATAACTAAACAGAATATTGCGTTTAAGTGACCCAAAAAATCGAAACAAGGCCCTTTTACACTACATTACATGATTTCGAGAAAAAAAAAATGCGAATCTCAAGTAGTCACGCAGAGGATTGAGCCATATATTATTAATTCAGGAATAACTCACCACTTTAAAGTCGTGTTGTGAGTAATATTTATTGGAGAATGCGAATTGTCTTCCAAAATCTGACACCACGTCTGAAGTAAATCCTAAGAGGTGAGGCATCGATTGGAAATAATTTAGTGCAAGAAAAGCGGCATTGTGAGAAAAAGGCTGTAAACAGTAGTGTAATCTTACCTCTCTCACTGCTGTAGTCTCAATGGTATCAGGAAACAATGGTCAAGTGATCGATAATCCGTATCCAGTGGCTCTAAAAGAATAAAGTAAGAGAGCCACATGATATTGACTATACCCCTGTTTTAAAGGGACCACTACCGTGTTTTAGGTCAAATCCAAGGCATTCGGAAATTAAAGCAATCTAATATTAAGCTTCATGCTTAAACCGTGCCTGTCATACCTAGTGGTCCGTAACGACCAGCAGTATTCGAAACAAAAAACAGTTGCATGATAAGATAAGCATGCGACCATTAAAATCTGTATATCTATTCCCAACCTAAACCCATGTGGGAGTCAGCGATGTGTTGTGTATAAAAAACGAACAACGTTAACCCTGTCCCCCCGTTCTGTATATCCATTTCCAACATGTGCCAGTAAGGGGGTTGGTAATGTTTGCCTACAAACACATTGCTAACCCTATTACCCCGTTTCAAAAAAGAAAAACACTTTCCTAGAATAATTTCCACTGGCTGACAAGTCCATCCAAATTCCAAGGCCAATAACATCCCTTACAACGCTTACCTTAATAAAGTCCTAAGTTGTTCTTAACACCAAACTTCGCATCGCACCGCCTGACAACGGCTTCCTTCCCGGTTTAGAGTCACAAAATTGTCTTGGCCGTTGGCGCTATTTAAAGAGGCAACCTAATCATTAACGAGAAACACCTGATTTGTAATATCCCGCTGCCGTCGCTTCTTGGCTGCCATATTGCATAAGCTATGAGGTTAAAGAAGCGTAAATGGCCGACATGTTTGGAAAGCTCAATGACTTTAATGAGATAAAATCATGAAGAAAATAAGTTCACAGGACCCGCGACTTGAATATATTAATCCTAAATATATAATTTATATGGTTCTTTTTTGCACAGGCGAAGAGATATATTAACATTGTGTACCGTCTCCCCTACGTGTCAGCCATCTTAGATCGGGCACGAAAATCGAACTCTATAGGCCGTGAGATTTTTAGTAGGACAAATGTTCGAGCTCAAGGTAAAGGATTTTACATATAAGATGACAATTAAACGCTAAGAAAAGCGGGGGCATTGTTTATTTGTACACACTATTCAAAGGAGCATTATAACGCACCTGGATATCGTAATTTCGTAGTCCCCAAATTCTTCGGGGTATTCCTATAAAACCATCAGTAAAGAATACATTTATAAACCTACAAGTTATGTACCATTTACACTGAGGATACGTTTTTATTAAAACAACTAGATAGAGTTCTGAAAGAGAGCACGTCAGATAATGGTCACCATGTTGGAAGGGGCAAAACATCCTGCATTGTTGTCCACATAATATTGAGTTTGAAATTTATTGACTTCCAACAGTTATTTAAACAGGGAGACAAGTCAATAGAAGATAAGACATAGATCTTTGTCTGAATAGAGTCAGAGAGGCCATTATGTTTAGAGAACAGAGTTACATCTTATCTAGGTGGTTAATAAGGAGCTCATAGGGGATCTGAATGAGAGTATTGTGGGGCAACAAACTGATAATACAATCTGGGTCATTGATGATTATTTAACAGAATATTAATTTGTTGTAAAAACAGTATATTGTTTAAGCAAGGCAGATGGTCTAGCCTACTGTCAGCAACCTGTAGTGACACAATAGTTCAGCTCTGTATCCATGATGTTTATTCCTATACCATGAAAAACGGTCCATCTGATTTCAGTCACTAATTATGCTTGACCCTCATGGTATGGTTATTTTTCAAGGGGATTAGAGACCCCAGAAAGGTAGCTCATGATAGGAGATAGTGCATTTCGTCATCAAAATTGTGACCCAATTCTACACTTCTGAGTCTACAAATCCACTCTGCCTCCTTCTTCCTGAGTGCTAAGGTTCTATCTCCACCTCGTGGATGTATCGGGACATGATCAATCCCCATGAACCATAAATCATCCTCAGGTTTGTGTTTTTCTTGCATATGGAAGGTCATTGCATATTTGTGATCCCCATTCCGCCTGGCTCGAATGTGTTCTTGGATTCTCAATTTGAGGGCTCGTTTTGTGCTGCCCACGTAGATTTTGTCACAGGGGCAGCCCACAAGGTATATTACTAAGGTCGTATTGCAGTTGATTAGATGTCTAATCTGATGTGTCTTAGTCGTGTTAAAACAACATTCTTTTGTTTTATCTCTGCCCATTTTACAAACATTACAACCCCTACATGTGTAAAAACCTACTGTTTTGGGTAAAAGCCAGCATGTTTTTTTCTTTTCCGTGGTGACATAGCTTGGGCATAGAATATTCCTTAGGTTCTGTCCTCGTCTGTATGTAATCTTTGGTTTGGGAGATATGATGTTGGTAAGGCTTGGTATCTCCGTAAGTAAGTGCCAATGCTTTCTTAGGGTGTTGTAGATCCTACTACTCTCATCAGTGCACTTTGTGGCAAAGGCAACTGGGGCTTTTTGTTGGTTTTGACGGTGCACAGTCACAAGAGTAGTATCCCTTGTCACTTTGTTGACTCTTTCCTTGGCCTTCTGAAGTATTTTGGGTGGATAGCCACGCTGTCGAAAACGTTTCTCTGTTTCCCCAATGTTAATGAGGAAAGCTTCTTCCGTGCTGCAATTACGCCGCATCCGGAGCATTTCCCCATAGGGTATGTTGTTAATGACGTGTCGAGGGTGCGAGCTTTTGAAATGTAGCATACTATTGCCAGCTGTGGTTTTTCTGTGGGTCTTGCTATTGATTTTGTTTTCCTGAACAAAGAATGTCACATCAAGGAAATCGATTTGTTTATTGTTAAATTCCATAGTTAATTGGATGTTGAAGGGGTTGTCATTTAGGTAGTCTTAATATGACAGCAAATCTAGGGCAGGTCCATTCCAGAGTAAGATAACGTCATCAATATACCTGCCCCAAAATATCACATAGTCCGACCATTTGGCCGCATGTCGGCTCCAGGCATGCTCCCGCTCGAACCAGCCCATAAAGAGCCCGGCGGGAGCAAACCTGGATCCCATCGCCGTGCCCTGTGTCTGCTGGAACCAGGTTGAGTCGTAAAGGAGTTTTTTTTTTGATAGAATGATGTCCGTCATTTCTATTAAAACTTCATTGTGAAGTAAGTGGTCAGCTGTTCTCTGGCCCAGAAAGGAACTCAGGGCGTTCATACCAAATTCCTTCTTTATGGAGGTGTAAAGACTTACAACATCTAAGGTGACAAACAGCATGTTGTCTGCCCATGTGAGACCCTCGAATTTGGAGAGTATGTCCTTAGTGTCCCTAATATATGCGGGCAAGTTCTGAACAAAAGGCTGGATATAAACATCCACATATTCTGACAATCTTTCAGTTGGTGAGTTTACTCCAGAAATGATAGGGCGGCCTGGTGGAAAGCGGCCGCCCTTGTGAACTTTAGGTAGGATGTATATACAGGGGAAATTTGGCTCAGAGACTGCCAGATATCTGTATTCCTCATCGCTTAGTAGCCCTGTTTCTCGCCAATCCGTTAGTCTCATATTTATATGGGCAACCAAAGTGGCAATGGGGTTGTCGGTAAGTTTTGTGTAGCAAGTGGTGTCAGATAATTGACGGTTAATTTCCTCCATGTAGTCAACTTTCTTCATAAGGACCACATTCCCCCCTTTGGCCGCTTAGCGGATAACAATAGAGTTATCAGATTTCAAATTTTTTAGGGCCATTTTTTCTTTTGGGGTCAGATTGCGGGAACTGGATTTTGGGCTAATGGGATGATCAACCAATTGCTGAAATCCTAGAGCTACTTTCTTTTTGAATAGGTCTATGGTCGGGTGTGTGCCGACTGGTGTAAAGTTTGATCTTGGTTTGAGTCCACTAACTGTTGACACATTTTCCACTATTTCTAGTTCCTGACAAATAAGATCTGTATCAATAGTAGTCTCCAATTCCACTGACATCATTGTTTGTAACAAATTTATTTCATTTACATTGTGAATATTAACAGCATTGACAACAGGAAATATGTTTTTGGGAGTTTGATTCCTGACAAAATGGTCTTTCAGTTTTAAAGCACGGACAAATTTAAACAAGTCAACAAAAATCTCAGTGTCATCCCCAGAATGATTCGGACAGAAACCCAAACCCAATTCCAAAACAGAAATTTCATCATCAGATAGACATTTCTCAGAAAGATTAACAATGATAGACTTATTTTCTTCCACCATATTCATATCTTTGCGGTTAATTAGTTCTTGTTCGACCTTGTTCGATTTGCCACCGTTTCCACATTTGAATTTTTGGCCCTGTTTCCGCTCCTGCCACCTCCGCCCGCCCCTTCTTGTTTTTGGTCTTTTGGTCTTGAACCCAATCTCAATCTTTCCATCTCCAATAAAAAATTACTCGGGGCAGGTCTGTTTTCCCCCACTTCAGCTGCTACAGGTACCTCAGCCGAGATAGAGCTAGCTACTGACGATAAGGAGGTTGAACTACCTGCAGAAGTTAATTCTGAGTTCTCCTCTCTTTGCCTTTTCCCTTCCCCTGCAACTTTGACATTATCAAATTTATGCGAGAATGTATATATTCTCCCGTCTTTGTAATCTTTGTCATCCCTTTTTATTTTCTTCATTTTTTTATCCCTCAAAAAAAACTGGTGGTTTTCAAGGATTCCGTCCAAGATGGCATAATTCTTTTGGATGGTTTCCTTGAGTGCAGAGGCTTCAATTTCTTTTTCAAGTTCTTCAATTTCACGTCTTAATTTTTCTCCCTTTATTCCTGCATTCTTAATGAGGATTTTCATCATATTATAGGAGGCGGCATGTAAATTGCCCTCCCAATCCTCTAATTGTTCTGGACTAAGGTCCTCGAACATGGGAAACATTAAGATTCTGAGGCCTCGCGGGATTTTCTCATTTTCAATATATTTTACTTGATCTAGGATTGGTTGCAAACAAATCCTGGGCTAACTCCTGTCGTCTGTCCTTGAAGCCTGGCATAATGGTTTTCTACACTGTTTCTGATACTAAATATGTGCAGTATGTTTTTAAAAAAAAACAAATGTGGAGTTGGTTAGTGCTTATGGAAGTGATTTTAACATTCAAAACAAGAGGTATGACAGTGGAACCTTCCTAGCATACAGCACCTAACCAAATTACTCCTAGTTATAACTTGCCCCTAATTGTTTATGTGGGCAATGTGTGTGCACGCTGACTGACACCCACTGTCACAGTGCTAGTTCATCAAAGAACTCAACTAATCCAAACATAAGAGCAAAGGTGCACAACACAAGACTTAAGTAACAATTCTAATAATCATACGCGTAGATTTTCTTGGGTGTGATTTTCTTTATTCCACAATGATGTACATTAAAAAAACACGGGTTTTTGCAGCCGACGCGTTTCGTCCACAAGGGACTTCTTCAGGCTGCCATAAAAACAAACATATAAACATACAGTTAAAATCTAAGTTAAAAAAAGCGAAGAGTTACACTTTCTCATGGCGACATTTAGTCATAAATCCAACCAGGCTAAACAGGAGAACAGGTATAACCTACTGGTTATATTATTGCATCTGACATAATGGTCATGTTCCTTAGAGCATTTGCAACCAACAGTCCTCCCTGATATTGCACATTACTCTTAACACTGAAAACCAGAACAAGACCGTATAAAAGAATACATTATTGTACATATTCTTGTAGCACTAATCTGTTTCTCAAAGTGCCCTGATGATTTATACACATTTCAAGTTTCACCATTTTGAACTAGCATAATAATTGATACCGTGGGAACCTTCTAGGTGGGTAGAAAAAATGATAATAATCACTAAAGACTAGGTGTATATGGGAAGGAGAAGAAAAGGAAGGAAAGGAAAGAAGGTAAGTGCCTTAAACACCAAGTCAAATTAAATAGAAATCTCACATACCGAATTTATTTAATAACAGGTAGTGATGGTTTCTTTGCAATATAATCGTCTCTGGGAGCTTCTTAGTTCGTGATTCCCGAATTCCTGGAGGGGAAGTTTCCATAAACATTTGTAAGAATGGAGCAAAAGCCTTTAGAAATCAATAAAAAATTGCTAAATGTTCAATATAGAAGCCCATCGGTTATCCAAATAAACCATATTAACTTTAGGCATATAATCATGTACTCCTCTGTATCTTCTAAAGATAATGAGAGTCTCTTCTAACCAGACGGGTATTCATAATAACGTTATAAATCCATAGCAAAGATTCGGAGGCATATATATTCCATGTAAACTAAGTTGTTAGCATGATATGAACTGTCCTACACGGTCATGGACCAGACACAATTAAGCGCGATAACTAAACAGAATATTGGGTTTAAGTGACCCAAAAAAATTGAAACAAGCCCTGTTACACTACATTACATGATTTCGGGAAAAAAAATGCGAATCTCAAGTAGTCACGCAGAGGATTGAGCCATATATTATTAATTCAGGAATAACTCACCACTTTAAAGTCATGTTGTGAGTAATATTTATTGGAGAAGGCGAATTGTCTTCCAAAATCTGACACCACGTCTGAAGTAAATCCTAAGAGGTGAGGCATCGATTGGAAATAATTTAGTGCCAGAAAAGCGGCATTGTGGGAAAAAGGCTGTAAACAGTAGTGTAATCGTACCTCTCTCACTGCTATAGTCTCAATGGTATCAGGAAAAAATGGTCAAATGATCGATAATCCGTATCCAGTGGCTCTAAAAGAATAAAGTAAGAGAGCCACATGATATTGACTATACCCCTGTTTTAAAGGGACCAGTACCGTATTTTAGGTCAAATCCAAGGCATTCGGTAAACTTTTACCTACAAACTTGAAAGCATGCCACACAGGACATCATGTTTTAATACGAACTTAACACAGTTACACCCTCTTTTTAGAGCACTTCCTCATTTAATTTTCATTTGAATTTCCTAATTCTAATAGAGTGCACTACCATAACGTGACTTTATCTTTTCATGTAGTCAAGTCAAAAACCACTTTATTTGATTATTTAAAATCATAAAAGTATGCTATTCAAACAGATTAAAATCAAGGGTACGATATTAAATACAAATATTTACATAATATACAAGTCAAATGTACATAACTCACAGAGATTGTTAGATGCATAGATTTCTAAATTGTCTTAAAAAATGTACACACTGTCTATAAAACAGTATTTTAGTAACCAGAGGTTCGCATTCATATATATACTCAATTGATTCTTGGAATTACTTCAATTCATAGATTTACATTTTAATCAAAAGATACTTCCCCTAGTTGCCTCATCTTCTTATTACGGATAGAGGCTACCAAAAAGTTTGCTACCCCAAACATGACAACAGAAGATTCCATTAGCTGTAAATAGAGTAAAGCTGGTTTTACTTGTATAAAACCCCTATTTTTCAGCAATGGAATAATCCATTTTTTCCTACCTTCCATATAAAATGGGCAGAAAAACACAAAATGCATTGTGTCCTGGTATGAGTGATGGTCACATTTACAGGGAGCAGCTTCCTCTGGTTTACTCCATTCCCTATAAATTCCCAGTAACATGTGCGATTGGTTAAAACGAAATTTGGTGAGCAACCACCGATGGAAGGGTTTGGTGACTTTTGTCAAGTATGGTTGGATAGACATTGTCAGTATCAGCAAAAAATGAGCCCTTACAGTGGGTTTACACAGTTCTATTGCTTCACGATCCAGTTCCCTAGATTATATAAAGTTGGTTTTTACCCAATTGATGTCGGCTTTAATTAAGCTTTCTGGGTTAAAAAAAATCTCTGGGCGTCCAAGATAACTAGCCAAGGATTTAAAATAGGACAGCCATTTTATTTCTGCCACTTTGTCAAGGGACATGCAATCCTTGATAATCTTATGGTTCAAAGATAGGTTAGGGTTTATCCATGTTCTTATCCATTGCAGGATAGGTGCCATGTTCAAATAGTCTGAGATATAACCCATCCCTAGCTCAAGGTGTACAGCATAACTGGCGGTTGAATAAGGGAGACCCAAGAGGGCTCGCAGAAATTTGTTTTCCTCCCTCTGTATGAGGGTAGTATCCTTATAGCCCCATAGTGCAGCTCCATACCTAGCAATGGCCACACTTTTTGCCTTGTAGATAGACAGGATTGCCTCCCCAGGTTTACCTCCCAGTCTCTTTGCAAAGCCCAAAATGGCAGAGGTTGATCTTCTTATGCCTGCTGCTTTATTTGATAATTGGGGAGCACATGTGCCACCATCATCAAATACAACTCCTACATAGGTGAAAACTCTAACCTTTGTTATTATAGAGTCATTACAGGAGACTGTTTTAAAGTGCTTTCTTCTAGTCCTTAGAGACATAACATGGGATTTTTCTGTATTGATCACCAAATCCAACCCTTCCATAAACTAACCGAATGAGTCCAGCAAACTTTGTAAGGCATTAGGTGTTCTTGCCAGTAACACTGTATCGTCCGCGTATAGGAGTACAGGGATGGCCGATCCTCCCATACGCGGAATATCAGGTGTTACCCTTGCCAGGACCTCTTCTAGGGAGTTTATGTAAAGAGTGAACAGCATTGGGGCCAATATGCATCCTTGACGCACCCCTCTGCCAGATTTAAACTTGGCAGTGCATTTTCCCTCTTGCGTCATTCTAAATGATGCCGAAAGGTCCCTGTGTAACTCAGCTAGGAAGTTCACCAAAGCCTGGTCCATTCCCAGCTCCAGGAGCATTCTCCACAGCCATGACCTATTAACTAAGTCAAAGGCTGTGGATAGGTCCATCAAAGCCAGGAAGATTGAACCTTTTGTTGCTACTGTGTATTTGTTGATTATAAGATGCAGATTTAGGCATTGGTCTTCTGTTCCTCTCCCCCTCTAAACCCATATTGGGCTTCACATAAAATGGCTTTATCTGTAGCCCAGCTATTTATCCTGGCCAGTATTACTTTCGCCAATATTTTGATTGATGAGTCAATCAACGAGATTGGCCGATAACATCTTGGGTCCCCCCTTTGTCCCTTTTTAAATACTGGTATTATAATTGAGCGGGACCAGGTGTTAGGGAGAATGGCCGGAGTAGAGCTTGCAGCTAGATTAAAAACATTAGTAAGTATTATTGACCAAAGGTCAGGGTTGGCTTTATACATATCGGGTGGTACCCCATCCGGGCCAGGTGCTTTATGCCCCGTTGTCTCAGCTATTGCTGTCTGTACTTCTTTAATAGTAAAACTCCGTACAGACCCCACTAATTCATTCGCGTGTGTCTCATAAGTGTCAAGTTCCAGATTGCTTCCGTAAATATTCTTAAAATGGTTTAACCATTCCCGTTCTGTTATATTCACTTCTAACGGTGCGTTTTGTACCCCATTAAACAAGGGAGAATTTACGATGGTCCAGAACTTGGAGCTATTACTTAGGGTAGTTTTATCATACAGGGCAACCCAAGCCTCTTTTTTTATTAAATTTTTACGGGTTTGTATTGTGGTTTTGTATATTCTCCTTAAGGAGGAGACCTCTATCTTGTCTCTGGGATTTTTATTTAGAGCACGCAGGAGCTCACTATGTATTTTAGTGCAGTTATGGTCAAATCATCTATGCACCGGGTTGGGTTTCTGTTGTTGTTTCACCGTAAGTTCTAATGAGACCTGATGACAAATTGTCTCAAACGATGTTATGGGATCCCCTCCGAATCTGAGAGGGTCTCTACAGGTGTTAATTTCGTTCCCAACCTTAGATTTAATTATAGATAGGAACTCCTCTGGTACAATTTTATTCCATTTTAATCTCCTCCCCTGATCCTTGGTTATAACCTCAATAGTTACTTTGGGAAACACTGTTTTATTAAAAGACAGTGTGAGTTGTCCACTTCCAACACCACTGGATTATGATCACTTAAGTAGATTGAACAGCATTATAAAATATAACGGAATTTAACATTCCAGGAGATAAAAATATGTAATCAATAATAGTTTCGCTTTCCCTTGCGTTATATGTAGGAACCCGATCTGTAATATCAGCGAATCCCGGTTCGTACAGGTCTACATCTGTCAGTAAGTCCTCCAGGGCAGCTCCCTTTAGATTGTGTTCGAAATGCTGATAAGCTGAATGTGCCGGGTGATCTGAGTCAAGGAAATAAATGTGAATGATCTTAACTTGAGTTTTACTTCTAGTATTAGCAAGGAATCGGTGACATTCTTAGATGTGCAGGTTTTTTTATCCAATAATGTTCTTAGTACTACCCTTTTTAGAAAACCAATGGCGGGAAATACTCTATTGCATGCAACGAGTGCCCATCCGCAACACTTGATCAAATCAATACCATACGGAGAAATGCTTCGCATTCGCCGTATCTGTAGCAATGATAACGATATGATCAAGAAGCAACAAGAGAGTTTATCTAGATTTGTGGATAGAGGATACAGCACTAGAACAGTAGAAACCGCCATCAGAAAGTCACAACAAAAAGCTAGAAGTGATCTCCTTAAATATACCCCGAAGGAGAATAGAATCCAGAGTGCAGATACCAATCCAGTCCGGTTAGTGCTGACTTATTCCAAACAAGAAAAGGAGTTAAGAAGTATAGTCAGACGCAACTGGCATTTTATACAGGATGACCCCATTATTGGAGATTTGATTCCCGCCAACCCATCGATAACTTATCGTAAAGGTATGAGGTTGGGCACAATTCTAACCAAGAAAAGCCAGGAATGCCTTGGAAAAGAACCCTGGCGTCCTACTAGTAGGGGGTTCTACAAATGTTTTACCTGTAAAGCATGCCAACATGGTGTGAATACTAAAAAATACACCATGGTCATCCCAAAGGTGACCCGGGAAATTGAGCAACATCTTACGTGTAAAACCGAATACTGTATATATATTTTGGAATGCGAATGTCATCCGAAATATGTTGGCAGCACGAAGCTGCAGGTCCATAAAAGAATCCTGCAGCATTTACGTGCTATAACTAATAAAGATCAGAGTTATCCGGTTGTGAGGCACTTTGAGGAATGCCACAATAGTAAACCTCAAGGCCTAAAATACTATGCAATCGAGTCTATCCCAGTGACAAAAAGAGGAGGGGATAGAGAGGCCAGCATGCGAAGAACTGAAACCAACTACATCCTGGAATTCGATTCCAAATGGCCTGGGGGTCTGAACACCACAGAAGACCTCCACACATATTTATAACAAGTAAAATAATCTTTAATATGTGAGGCCTCTTAGGGGTAAAGATAGGAAGAGCAGGCATCCATCATTCTACATTGTGGCAAGGACAAACATGAAAACTGGGGTATTGAATTGCTAGATTTGCAAATTTTTGTACTAAAACATATTTATTTTCTTTTAAACTATTTGAGTTTCTTAGGAATTGTACAAGTGCAATAAAATTCACAATTTATGACTTATGATTAATTTTAGCCATCTTCTAGGCATTAGGGTAGTTTTATCCATATGTATTTTAGACAGTTGGTTTTAATTATGTCACCGATATCCTTTTCATATTTAGGTTTGTTCCTATAATGTGGTTTTTATTCATATATCTTTTACCTTACCATCAATTATGGTTTTGTGTAGATGAATTGAATTTGATATATTGTCAATCACATTAAGTACTGTAGAAATGTATTTACTTAAAACTATCCCTGGATAAGTATCATCATATACATGAACTGTTTTTCCCTCCCCGAAAGATCCATCGTAACATTAGACAATGAACTGTATCAGTATAATTACAATTGAAATTTATTTGTGTGTTTTATCATTCTTTAAAAGCATGAGTCACTTTAATTGTATTGCACTATTGCACTAGGCCACTTTAGTATTATCATTGAAGGGGATCCTTCCTTGAACGTTAAAAGTCGTATGATTATCTGTTAGATACATTATGCATTTAGGTGTCTATTGAGTAATATCAATACTATTGAGTAAGAACAGTCTTTAGTGCCAAGTGGCCCAAATTCTGCTTTCATGATTTCTTGTGCAGTTTTAATATAAAGTATAAATATAATAGAAAAAAGTATAAATTTTATAAGTATTTTTTAGTTAAAATGTATCATTTAGGCACGTTATGGTGAGCACGTGTTTTCTTACATAACTTTTTGAATTTAAAGCACATGTCAAATGGATTTAGTTTAAAGGTATTACGTTATGGAATATGGAATAAGCATTCATGCTGATAATATAAGTGCAATTTTAACAACATATTGCTGTTGTCCGTAACATAATGTTTTCACAATGGAAGTGACCTATTAACTGTCTTTTGTGTAATTAAGTTATCGTACTTATACGGATAGAAAATGAGACAGTGACATTTGATTTTAGTAACGGTATTCATACTGTTAGTATTTCTTCTATGTCCAATTAGACATGTGATGCACTTGCACTTTAAAATGGGTTGAGCATATTGGATTGTCATGTGACCAAGGCCGCAGGGACGGCCGAAACGCGTCATGACTAGCTGTTTGTTGGGTGAATAAACTGTACGCTGCAACAAGTTGGTCCACGCCTTGTATTTCACCTGAATGGTGGAGCGCTGAGAGGTATTGCAGATATATATATATATATATATATATATATATATATTCAAATTCAAATTCAATTTGAGCTTTATTTCGATATAAGTTTTTCATATCATAAAAGCGTACATTTAAAATAAATAAAAACACAATACAATACAATACACATATAACTGTAAGTCACAAGAAACCAATACCATTTCAATTTGGATGAAAAAACAAAAGGGGATTTTAGTCATGTTCATACATAAAGAATACAATAAATACTTTAAAATTTTAAGATTATACGGATCTCCAAACCCTATAAACTAAAACAATTTATAGAATATGTACAATCGTTGTATTTTTACATCGAGTTTCTAAATTTCACCAATAATTTCAAAAATTTAATTAGAGTATAAATTAATTTCGGGGTTTCCATCCTTTGTAATTTAAAAAACGCCTCTCTGCAAGAACGGAGACCCCACTCCTTAAGAATAGCAACATTTTTCTGGGAACATAGTAAAATTTACAGAATAAATTGCAGTGCAAAATTGATTGGGGGGCAACATCATCACAGGGACAATGCAAGATTTCTCTCGACCAATCATTACAGGATGGAAATGTGATCAACCGAAAAAAGGAACCCATTCTAAATCTAGATAGGAGCATTCTAGCATAGCAATTGGTGTCACTAATAAGATATAATTGAGGACCCCGTTCAGGAGTTATATGTTGGTAGGCTAGCACAGAGTTTTTTAGTTTCTCAGTGTTCCATCTTTTGATCTCTAAATGGTCCATAACCATTTTCCGTAACCCTTTCCTTGAAATTGATTCCATGGTAAGGGTTTTTTAAAAGACTCTGGGTGACCAATATCACTCATCATTTTTTCTACTGCAGCCAACCATTTAATGCGCTTTACACCATCCAGTAATAGACAGCCAGATATGGTGTTGCGATTAAACGTTGTTTTAGGGGTCAACCAGAGCTTATGCCATAGGAGGATGGGTTCCGTCGTTATAAGGTCCGATATATATGATAGGCCAAGTTCTATATGGATTAAATAATTAGGAGTCGATTTTGGGACCCCTAGGAGGTACCGGAGGAAACGATTCTCAGTTTGTTGTATGCAGAGTGCGGAATCGATCCCCCACACCCCTGAGCCATAAATTGCCGTAGTCACACATTTGGCTCTATAAATGACGATCAGCTCTTTGACAGGTCTGCCACCAATTTTAGTTGCAAAGTTCTGCAATGCTCCAATGGCCTTGGAAAAGGCTAGATTTCTAGCTAAAATAGCGTTTTTCCAAGTGGCTTTCCTATAAAAACAAATCCCTAGGTACGGAAATTGATCAGTTATCTCTATTTTTTTGTTCTCTATAAAAATAGGACAGGGTATTTTTTTAAAAATCTTTATTGACAGGAAGGCAGAAAATATATGCACAATAACACATTTAGATGCCAGTGTTACAGAGGCATTGGTTTTCATCAAGAGAAATGGATAACATAAATCACGTTCAGGTACGGGACATCCGCTGTCCTGCCGTGGACAGGGATAAGTTGTCAGCAATTATTTCGCACAGATTTTGTCTAACCTTCATACCAGTGCAACGCTGCCCTTTGCGATCTGCCCAATTACAGCACAGTTATTAGTTCCCAATAAATTCAACTAACAGAAAATGAAAAACAACAAAACTTCAACAGGTGTCATCACTCAGTAGAGAGGTATACCCGTACACAGTTGGTTATTAGTCACTGCACACAACCAGCTCGTTCTCAAAGGTTATGTTACACCCCAGCGCCGCCCCAACACAAACCAGAGGTCATCATTCATGCCAACCCTACCTAGTCCTCCTCCTCCTCTGAGTCCAATTCCTCATCCTCAGGCAAAGGTTCACATGGTTCTCCCCTGTATTCATTCCAGGGCTTCCACACCTTATTCCATTTACGGGGGCAGGCCCGTAAGACGTACACCGCCCGCTCCTTCACCATAAGTAAGTCCATATTCCTGATCCATCCAGCCACCGTAGGCAACTCCGGGGCACCCCATTTTTGTGCAATGTCCCGCTTGGCCACCGTCACGGCCAACGTGACCCACAGCTGTCCATACCTGTCTAGGTCATTAGGTTCCCAAATGTTCAATAGGCACTTACGGGGTTCAGGCAGGATTGACAGTTTAATGGCCTGGGAGACTGTGCGCATAATTTGCTTCCATACGTCTTGGATCAGCGGACAGTCCCACAGTGTGTGGAGAAGAGTACCCTCCTCCCCACAGCCCCTGAGGCAGAAGGGGTGTAGCGCCCTCTGTATCCTGTGGAGAAGTGTTCTGGTGTAGTAAGTGCGATGTAGAATCTTGAGTTGCACTAACCTGAACCTAGCCGAGATGCCCACTTCCCTCGGTGATGCAAGCGCCTCGTTCCACTCTGAATCATCTAACTCGCCTAGTTCCTCAACCCATCTCTCTTTGAGTTTTTGTGTGGGATCTTTCAGGTTGTTAACAAGCTTCTTATATGTGAGAGAATGTCGCCTTCTGCTCCATAAAGTCCGTCAGTAGCCTATCCTCTAGTGGTGATGAGTCTGGGAGTGTGGTATCAGGCGGAATTGCGTGCAGTAGTGCGTGTCGAATCTGTACATATCTGAATGTTTCAGTGGGGCCCAAACCATACTGTTGCTGGAGCTGTGAAAAAGCAACCACCGTGCCCCCGTCCCACAGGTCCCCCACCGTGGAAATTCCTATGTGATCCCATTGCGTGAATCCCTTACAGGATCTTAAATTTCCCAGCGACCTTGTGTCCCACAATGGCGTCATTCTAGTGATCTTCCCCTTCCAAGCCAATCGAGATTGTGCTGCGTGCCATAATGCCGCCGTATGAAATGTCGGTCCGAGTAGGTTCTTAACTTGTGAGTGATTGTATAGTGCCGAAAGCATACCATCCGCCCCCAGCTGTGACCAGTCCGCCTTGTACGCGGGGTCTCCCCGCGATACGTGGATCCAGTGATTAATTACCTTAAGTTGGGACGCCCAATAGTACAACTGAAGATTGGGCAACGCGATCCCCCCTTCATACCAGCTTTTCACTAATTTATCATGCGCTATACGGGCTGGGCCGTTGCTCCACAGCAAATTGGTTACCAGTGCAGTTACTTGTTTGAAGTAACGCGGTGCCACTACATAAGGGGTAGACAGGGTATTTTTTTAATTCCCTGGCGGCAGGACATAGAGAAAGTTTTTGTGATGTAAACCTTCAGTCCCTTTTCCCTCATAAAAAAAAGTGAACGTAGAGACTGCCCTTTGAAGGCCCAGGCTGGTCCGAGATAAGATTGCGGCATCATCCGCATATAAGAGAATGGGAACAGGGCGGCCTTGTACGACGGGGTAGTCATAGCAAAAGTTGTTCAGGTGGTCACCAATTTTGTTTATGTCGAGGGAGAAAAGTAGGGGTGCCAAAATGCACCCCTGCCTTACTCCCCTCCTGATCGAAAACCTTGATGAACACTCTCCCCGCCGTCCAAAGCGAACCCTCGCTCCAGCATCTTTGTATAGCTCTCTAATAAAATTTAAAATTGGGGGGTCCAGACCAAGACTTTCTAGGGCAGCCCACAGTTGTTTGTGTTCAACACAATCAAAAGCTGAACTTAAATATATGAAAGTAATAAAAAGGTTCCTTTTTTTTGCTACAGTGTATTTTGAAATTAAAAGGTGTAAATTGAGACTCTGCTCAACCATCCCCACACCTTGCCGAAAATCATACTGGAAAATCGAAAGAATATTAGCTTCCTCAATCCAATTTTGCATTCGTTTTAGTATAATACGCCCCGCTACCTTCATTAAGGAGTCAATAAGAGAGATTGGACGGTAGCAGGACGGATCATGCCTGTCCCCTTTTTTAAAAATGGGGACCACTATCGCTTCTGACCATGTATGTATTAAACCATGGGAATTAGCACAATTCATCACTAGTGCTAACAATGGTGCCCAGAAGTCTAATTTAGCTTTAAAAACGTCAATTGGTATTGAGTCCGGGCCCGGTGCCTTTCCGGATGGGCTTTCTCTGATGGCTAGACTCACCTCTTCACATGAAAAAACAATATCCAACGGAAGATTTTTAGTGGAGGATCCGGGATTGACAAATGGTACAATACTACCCTCAGAAGGAATACCGTCTGGCTCTGGGCAATCATACAGATTTTTCAAATGAGCAACCCAAGTGTCCCCATTGATAGCAATGTCTAGCATTTCCGGTTGATTGCCTCGTAAAAAGGGGCGTTTACTGCCTTCCAGAAGGCCGTGGCGTCTTTGTTTTTTGAAGCGGAGATTAAGGCTTCCCAGGCCTTTTGTTTCAAGGCTTTCTGTCTATTCTTCATTGCCCCGCGATATTGGGATCTTGCCTGTCTAATAGCCTCTAAAGATCGCGGAGGTGTATGTAAAGCCTTTTTCAGGGTTTTAAGAGCAGAGGTACAATATTTATCAAACCAACCTCTATTTTTATTGAGACCAACTTTGGGTTGACGAGACAATAAGGATTTTAATGTCTCCTGAATTTTAGTGAAAGAGCCTAGTATTTTTAGAGGGTCTTCTGATGGGGATAGACAGATGTCAATCTCCGATCGTCTTTTAGATAGAACATTTTTAAAAAATGTTTCAGGGATCAGTTTGTCCCATTTGATGGTATAGCCATTTGTCCTTCCCATGGAGATATGTGGTTGATAATTAATAGTCTTTGGCAAAGTTTGTGACCTCTCTAACTGCTTTCTTATACTAAACGTTAAGGCGTAATGGTCTCCGTAAACACCGTCCAAAGTGTTCCATGAGGAAAGTAGGGAGGCATGTGATTTAGAAAAAAGGGTAAAGTCAATCACAGTGTTTGAGCCTCTTCCGTGGAAGGTAGTTTGGAAGGGTATGGGCGGTGAGCATAGTTCATTTACATATTCCAAATTAAAATAAAAAAGAAAACTGTTTAAACAGTCCCCTATTTTTGAATGGGTAAAATGATTCACGGTATCATCCATTGGAAAATCTAATTCACAGAGTTCCTTTGGCCCATATTGGCAGGTGTTACAATTAAAATCACCTAACCAGGCAATCATACACTCCTTAGAAGTTGATTCTTTTAAAGTGACAACAGCATGGGATAAATCACTTAATGTTTGGTTCAGAACTTCCGAGGCTAGATTATTACAAAAATTTACTATGATAAGATTGAGGGAATATATATATATATTACCTCCTGGCGGTTGCCAGTAGGTAGTTATAGTTAGGACCTAGCTACCATAGGAAATCCGCAACATTCTATTGGGAATAACTCTGGCGCCGGTTGAGGAATTTGCGTGTAATTTCCCCAAATTTTGGCCAGCTCCGCT
The DNA here is from genome assembly GCF_964261635.1 of Lissotriton helveticus. Classification (NCBI taxonomy): domain Eukaryota; kingdom Metazoa; phylum Chordata; class Amphibia; order Caudata; family Salamandridae; genus Lissotriton; species Lissotriton helveticus. Next base: position 899,562,281 of record NC_136070.1, on the reverse strand, counting down.
CCGCTCCTTTCCTGAAAGTTTCGGGGGGATTCGTGAAGTGGGGGCTGAGAAAAAAGGGGGGTCCAAAAATGTGTTTTCCCCATGTTAATTTCCATAGGACGTTCTGACACGGCTACAGCCCGAACCGCTGAACGGAATTACGCCAAACTTTGCAAAATTGTAGGGACTGGTACGCAGATGTGCCTTTGCTATATTTTGTGAAAATTGCTCCAGTGTTTTTTTTTTTTAATTAACATCAAAAACACATATATATCTATATATATCCATGCGCGCACCGTGCGCACACCGTGCTCGCACCTTGCCGTGCACGAGCTTCATGCTGATTGGCTGCCACTGTCTGTCAACACTCCAAAACAGAAATTGATGGCAGCCATCTTGTGCCTCAGTAGACTGAGGAAAACACAAGGAAAGTCCCTGGGCTATGTACTAACTTAGGAACCCTAGTATAGATCATGTGTACCAAAAAGCTGTACCCCAATATTGAAATATCTTCTAGATAACACTATAATACACCATATTTGTATAAATTGTAAAGCAGAAATGCGAAAAAAATGCGAAAAAAAGAACCTTAGATGTTTGTTGTTTTATATTAAAAGTTGTACAGTTTATTACAATGTTCACAAGGTTAAAAACATTATTATGCACAGATAAAAGTAAATACAATATCACAATTAAATTAAAAACAATGAGTATCAGGAGTCACAGTTTGTTTTCGTTGTCGACGCTGCGTTTCGGTGAAACTGTAATAACACCTTCCTCAGGACAAACAAGTTCTGTGTATGAATTCTTTGGTATCCTCTGTTAATCAATTATGAGGAACTTCTCTTGCATCAATTTGGAGAAAAATGGCTTCCTGTTTCTTAATTTACAAGTCGCTGTTTGGATTCAAAGATCTATGTTGTAAAGGTTACCGGAGGGGGGCCACCGATTTTGAATTAAGGGACCACTCTAAGGGTAATGAATAGTCCTTCCTTCTAGGATTAAAAAACGCGCCACTGGATGCCTTCAATTATATCCAAAGCGTTGGGTAAAATCAATCACGGTTGTTTTAGCTTTCAACCTTTAGAATTTGTGCCGGCCTCCTTGCTCCCCTCTCGGTCCTATCCACGTCTGCTGCAGTGCATGCAAACCATGCACTGCAGCAGACGTGGATAGGACCGAGAGGGGAGCAAGGAGGCCGGCACGAATTCTAAAGGTTGAAAGCTAAAACAACCGTGATTGATTTTACCCAACGCTTTGGATATAATTGAAGGCATCCAGTGGCGCGTTTTTTAATCCTAGAAGGAAGGACTATTCATTACCCTTAGAGTGGTCCCTTAATTCAAAATCGGTGGCCCCCCTCCGGTAACCTTTACAACATAGATCTTTGAATCCAAACAGCGACTTGTAAATTAAGAAACAGGAAGCCATTTTTCTCCAAATTGATGCAAGAGAAGTTCCTCATAATTGATTAACAGAGGATACCAAAGAATTCATACACAGAACTTGTTTGTCCTGAGGAAGGTGTTATTACAGTTTCACCGAAACGCAGCGTCGACAACGAAAACAAACTGTGACTCCTGATACTCATTGTTTTTAATTTAATTGTGATATTGTATTTACTTTTATCTGTGCATAATAATGTTTTTAACCTTGTGAACATTGTAATAAACTGTACAACTTTTAATATAAAACAACAAACATCTAAGGTTCTTTTTTTCGCATTTTTTTCGCATTTCTGCTTTACAATTTATACAAATATGGTGTATTATAGTGTTATCTAGAAGATATTTCAATATTGGGGTACAGCTTTTTGGTACACATGATCTATACTAGGGTTCCTAAGTTAGTACATAGCCCAGGGACTTTCCTTGTGTTTTCCTACTGAATCCTCCTTGTCCCTCATCACCACACATAGGAGGCCTCCCTTTCCTTTTTCACTCAGTAGACTGAGGCACAAGAAAGCAGACAAAAGTGTAGAACTCAAAAAGGGGGCAGGATAGAAGCACCCTGACCCCCTAGGCCTGCTCAGGGGGTCCCACAGGGACCCCCAAGGCGAAATTTTGTTTTCTCGAAAAATAGCAGGGTGCGCGCACCGTGCGCGCACCCGCGATTCCCCCCCCCAACATCTTTTTTTTGCCTTGGGGGTCCATATGGGAACCCCTGAGCAGGCCTAGGGGGTCAGGGTGCTTCTACCCTGCCCCCTTTTTGAGTTCTAAAAATTCTCGAGCATGAGCTGCATGCTCATTGGCTTTCAACACTTCAAACCAGGAAGTGTTGGCAGCCATCTTGTGCTCGGTAGACCGAGGCACAAGAAAGCAGAAAAACAAACGTGTAAAACACAAAAAAGGGGGTAGGGTAGAAGCACCCTGACCGCCTAGGCCTGCTCATGGAGTCCCACAAGGACCCCCAAGGCCAAAAATGTTTTTTTTTTAAAACCCGGTATGTTTATTTAAAAATTACCCCCCAGGGGGACCAAATTGTGGGGGCATAGTGATAAAGAAGTGTGGGGGTGCCCAATCCCCCCCACACTGCCCCGGGAACTGCCGCCCTCCGGGGCAAAGCAATGCAGCCCCCTGGCGCATACTGGAGGCTCCTGGTGAGCTAGTTGCCTCCCAGGGACCTCCAGTATGCAAGGGGAATTAGTTCTCCCTCTGCAAACGCGCCCGGGGGCTGCGTTGCAGAGAGGTGTAAAAAAGGGTGTGGCCTCATTACACCTCTCTGCAATGCAGCCCCCTGGCGCATACTGGAGGTTCCAGGTGGACTAGTTGGCCCCCAGGGACAACCAATATAAAAGGGGAATTAGTTTCCCTTCTGCAAACGCACCAGGGGGCTGCGTTGCAGATAGGTGTAAAAAGGGGCATAGCCTCATTACACCTCTCTGCAATGCAGCCCCCTGGCGCATACTGGAGGAACCAGGTGGGCTAGTTGGCCCCCAGGGACCCCCAGTATGCTAGGGGAATTAGTTCCCCCTCTGCAAACGTGCCCGTGGGCTGCGCAGAGAGGTGTAAAAAAGGGTGTGGCGTCATTACACCTCTCTGCAATGCAGCCCCCTGGGGAATACTGGAGGTTCCTTGTGGGCTAGTTGGCCCCCAGGGACCCCCAGTATGCAAGTGGAATTAGTTCCCCCTCTGCGAACGCGTCAGGGGGCTGCGTTGCAGAGAGGTGTGCAAACATTTTTTATCAATTTATATTAAAAATATGTAATGTAATTTAAAAAATAATATATCTAAAAATAAAAAATGTATAATAATGTACTAAATCAGTATAAAAAATATAACAATTATTACATTAAAAAATGTTCATTTACAAAACCATTGAAATTCACTGAAAAAACCCATAGGTTACAGCCACGTTATAGTTAGGAATTAGCATTTAAAAAACCTTTGAAATTCACTGAAAAAACCATAGGTTTTACACACGTTATAGTTAGGAATGAGCATTTTAAAAACCTTTGAAATTCACTGAAAAAAACATAGGTTTCACACCAGTTATAGTTAGCTGGTCATTTTACTCATACACAACCTTTGAAATTCCCCTGTTATAGTTAGTTCAGCTAACTATAACTCGAGCGCCGGCAATGAACTGCTGATGATGTCACATATTACATCACTCATGACATGGTCAGTGACATCACTCATGACATCACTGATGACATCTCAAATGACATCCCTGATGACATCACTGATGACATCATCCTTGTGGCAGACCTCCTCTCCTTTGATACACACGATCAAAAATAGAAAGTAACATTTTCAAAAAAATGGAGATACCAATTCCAGTTAGAACAACCTATTCAGTATTTCAAAAATCTACATACATATCCAGTCATTCACTAACAGTTCCATATAGGCACTCATACATGTACTCACTCATCATATGTACTCATACACCTATACATCTTATTACACACCGACACTCATCTATAGTTATTCACACATGCAAATAAACTATCAAACATCCATTTACTTGCATATACAGCTATACACCTACCACTACACTAATTTCTACAGAATCATACACATACTTACTCTCTAAAACAATCACTTATAGAAACACATACTTATTTAAACAGGAACTCTTACAATCTTTCGCTCTCACATACACTCATTTATATACATCAATACTCACCTATACTAGTTTAAAACATATGTAGTTACTCATAAAGATACTTTTGAGACAGTCATTCACTCACTAACACACTCACTAACACACCCATACACACACTCATCCACCTATAAAGTCATGCACACATGCTGTCTTCAAAACACATACGAACAGTGAGTCAGTCATTCATGCATCTGTGCGCTAAGTAATACTCCCCACCGAACCATACAGACACTCATTCTGATACTTAAAAAAACAACTAATAACCCCTATACACACTCATGTAGCTACTCACCACCCCATGCAGCCACGTATATACAAAGTGAGACACTGATAGAGATATTTTAATATTTAAAGATTACTCGCTAATACACCTATTCACTAAGATATACTTAATAAGTCAGTTATACAATCAATTTTACAAAAAAAACATCCATTTAGAGACTTATTTACCCATTCAATCTTCCATAGACCTTTAGATATACATATATAAAAAATATTTATTTATTTTTCAGAAAGAGACACATTCACTGGATGATGTCATCAGTGATGTCATCAGGGATGTCATTTGAGATGTCATCAGTGATGTCATGAGTGATGTCACTGACCATGTCATGAGTGATGTAATATATGAAATCATCAGCAGTGCATTGCGGGCGCGCGAGTTATAGTTAGCTGAACTAACTATAACAGGAGAATTTCAAAGGTTTTATATGAGTAAAATGACCAGCTAACTATAACTGGTGTGAAACCTATGGTTTTTTCAGTGAATTTCAAGGTTTTTAAAATGCTAATTCCTAACTATAACTTGTGTAAACCTATGTTTTTTTCAGTGAATATATATATATATATATGAAAACAATGTCCTGCTGATTCAGCTCTCGATGCTGCACTTTAGCCACAGGTACAGACCTCTCAGACACCAAAATTAGTGAAATGAAGTGTTTTTATTCTCTCCTCTCCACCAGCATGACGCGTTTCGGCTGTATTACAACAGCCTTGATCACATGGCATCAAAATACCGATGGAGTGCTTAAATACTGTGTTAATTACAATTGACACCAATCACATGAGAAACTGACATAGAAAAAAAAATATATAAACCGCACTATTTACAAAGGTTTAAGAGGGAACATGTTGATGGTACAATGATATAACCATACCCATATTAATATTCACTAATAATGAATTAAATTTCATAAACTGCGATTCGACTTTCACATTACAAATTGTGATTGCAACAATAATAATTAAAGTGCAAATGCTCATGATTGTAATCATGGTGATAAAAATTCTTTTTCGATATTGCAATAAGACTAGTACGGCTTAGACAGACATATGAAACCTCATGCCCTCTGTATCAACATTACTACCAGTTTATGTCAGATAAAAGCGATAATCACGTGTGCTTGATGTCAAAGAAAGTGCAAGTGCTTGAAACATTTAAAGTGCACCGTGATTGCGCAATATTTATAAGCTTGAGATAAGCAAACAAATACAAGCAATCAGCAAAATTGATCAAAATGGTAAAATGTGCGCTAATAATTCATATATGTACACAGAAATAAACACTGAAGCATAGAAGCTTATTAAAGGAACCTTACTAAAGCTTTAGTGACTTGTAATACCTTAAATCTACTTAAAGACATTTTCAAGGTTACATTTCTATCCGGTTTAAGAGAACCGACACCAACTATATACAGATGATAATCAAAAGGCCTCATATTCACAAAAGTTCGAAAAACTGTACTGCTGGAACCAGAGAGCAATGTGTCTGTTTCTCTAGTTTAGGCTCCGTTTCAAGAAATGGCACCCTAGGAATGAAATGAAATGAAAATTGATTTGTAGAGCACATGGCTGCCCTAGAGCGACCCAAGTTCAGACTAAATAGATGCTGGACAATGTTCAATATGACATTGCAGAGTGTTACTGGGAGAGTCAAAATGCACATCCCTAGAGAAAAACCTGAAGATCTTCCCCCCTATTTAATCCATTAGGGATTCTGGTGTCTAGAAGCAATATATACTTGCTTTCTAGTTGCCTTAAAAGTTTTTCCCGGTGCCCTCCCCATATGTTTCTAGGCACAGCATCGATGACAAAATATTTGAGGTGATTCAGATTTTTGGCATGCACCAATTCAAAATGGCGGGCAACTGGGTATGTAGCATCCGAATTAACAATTGCTCTCAGATGTTGCAATATTCGATTGAAAGCTTGTAATTTGGTGCTACCCACGTATTTTAACCCGCAGGAGCATTCTAATACATATACCGCAAAATGTGTGCGGCATGTGTATAGTTCCATTATTGGTGTAGGTGTAGGATTAAATGGTGAACAAAATTCCGAGGTGTTAACCCCGAACTTACAAGCCCTACACGAAATGCACTTGTGGAAGCCTTTCTTGTTGGAGACCCTTATTTTGCTGTTAATCACTTCTGGACTAGTTTTGACCAGAGAGTCCCTCATAGAGGGCGCCCTCCTAAAGACAAGGGAGGGTTCTGCCGGAAGTATGGGAGCTAGACTAATGTCTGTTTTCAGTATGGGCCAATGTTTCTTTAGAATGCCCCTTATCTTACGTTCCTCTGTGTTATAAGTGGTTATCAGATTAATTGTCCTTTCCTCCCTGACCACTGCATCGGTGCCACCAGTGTCACTGTCCTCAGCCAGATTGACCAGGTAATCCTCTCTGTTTTTACTATTGGCCTTCTCTTTGGCTGCTAGAAGGTCTTTGGCTGAGTAGCCTCGTTTCAAGAATCTATTGATGGCCTCATTCTGGCATACTTCTAAATCTGGCTCAGAACTACAAATTCTGCGCATCCGTATGAATTCCCCATAGGGGATGCTTTTTATTAGATGTCCCGGATGGCCACTAGTGGCGTGCAAAATGGAATTGCCCACTGTACTCTTCCTGTGAAGTTTAGTTTCAAGGGCATTGTTCTTAACATAGATTTCAACATCTAAGAATTGTATCTTAGTGGTACTTATTTGGGAGGTACATTTCAAGTTCAGATTGTTATCATTTATGGCTGTTACAAAGTCCTTGGCAGAACTTTCTGTCCCTTTCCACACCATACATATATCATCTATGAACCTCCAGTAATGAATGATGTTATAGGCAAAGCTAGGAGTTTGCCTGAGGACATGCTCCTCCCACCTCCCCACGTGTAAACACGCATAGGTTGGGGAAAAGCATGCCCCCATGGCCACTCCCCTCTGCTGCTGATAAATTTCGTTGTTAAACAGAAAATAATTATTCGTTAAACATAACCTTATCATTTTCATCAGCATTTCATTATGATTTTTAAAACACATGTTACGTTGGTTCAAGAAATGGCTAACTGCATTAAGGCCATCTCTATGTTCTATGCTGGTGTATAAGGTACATATATCAAGAGCCACAAGAATATACTCTGATTCCCATTTAACCTCTTTCAATTTCCTGAGGAAATGTCCTTTGTCCTTGATGTAAGAAGGGAGTTCTACAACAAAACTCTGGAGGAAATAGTCCACGTATTTAGAAATGGCCTCCAAAAGACTACCTTGGGCAGAGATGATGGGACGCCCAGGTACAGGAGATACAAGTTTGTGTATTTTTGGAATGAGATAAAACGTTGGGGTCAACGGAAAATCTTTTCTCAGAAACGCCAATTCTTGTTTTGTCAACAGTCCCTCTCTTTTCCATTGATTTAATTCCTTATGTACTGACTCTTTCAGGTTACGGATCTCATTAAAATTTCCTTTTCTGTAGCAAGATGTATCTGCCAGGTGCCGATATGCTTCTTCCATATATTGTGTTCTGGGCCAGATGACATTATTGCATCCTTTGTCGACTTTATTGATAATTAGATTAGAATTGCTTCTCAGTTTTTTCATCAATATTTAGTATTGTCTTTCCATGTATTTGGCTTTTTTGACCTTTCTTAATGTTTTTACCTGCAATCCTTTCAGATCCTCAGTAACCATATCATTAAAAGTGTCAATGGCATCCTTAGGCATAAGGGGTATGAAGGTGGACGATTCCTTAAACGGTGTTTCACAGGGTGCATTGATGTTAACCCCCATTCTGTCGCACCTGACTTGAGTACAGCTAGCCCCAAGGTCCTCCTCTAATGCCAATTCATGGGCAATTTGCAGAGCTCCAATATCAGCGACTTGGAATTTGGATGAGGGTTGAGATTCACTGATGATATTTTTCGCTCGGTCCTGTGCATTAGTTAATTTGAAATGTTTCTTCAATTTTAACTTTCGAAGTAATTTAAAAACATCAATTCTAGTCTGCACATAATTGTAGGGTTTTTTGGGACAAAAAGAGAGACCAAGCGACAATAATTGTGTTTCAGCTTTAGAGAGGACAACATCCGAGAGGTTTACTACTGTTGTATCGATTTCGTCATTAGCAGAGATGGTGTTTGCTTCATGTGTTTGAGTTTCTACCATTTCTTGCTTTTGTCTCTCTTTGCGAAACCTCTCCCTCCGACGTTTCCTCCTTTCGTTACATTTGTGGTGTCTGTGGTTTTGTTTTTGTTCCGTTGTTTGTTGGGTTTTTGGTCGCAATGTTTTCAACCTGTCCTCGATTAAAAAACCCAATTCCTCAGATGGTGCAAAGTGAGTTGGCACCTGTGCACATGTAGACACCCCTGCTTGCTCGTCATCTGAACCCAAACTACTAGCGTTTGAACTTATTTCCGCCTCTGAAAGACCTACTTCAGACCCTTCATTAGGTGCTTGCATGGGGGGTTTGGGAATGAGTGCTTGCCTTTTCATTGTATCATATTTACGGGCAAAAGTAAAAATCCTGCCCGTCTCGTAATCCTGTTTATCTCGGGCGAATTTATATTGTTTGCGCAGGCTGATAGTTTCTTGGTGTTTAGCCAGTCTGGTGTCTATATCCTCTCTGTATTTTTTGATGTATTCTTTATCTTTGTGCGTGTCCAATTCACTATTTAACACCTCAATTTGTTTCAAAATATCATTCCTGTCAATTTCCGCATATTTAACTAACATGCAAACCATATTCCTGGACGCCTCCAGATTATTGGTAGCCCATTCCTACAACATGAGGGGGTTGGGGTTCTCAAAAGATGGCGCTATGAGAACCCTCAAACCCCTCGGGACTCTACCCACTTCCAGATATTTTTTGAGCGAACGCTTCTCCCACCATTTAGTGGTTTCAGTTCTCAACAGTTTTTCCAACTTTTTCAATTTGCCTTTTAGGTCGGTGTTCGGGTTGTTGCCCTCCGTAATTTCCTTGTCGGTTCTCACCACCGGAAGGTTCACAAACATAGCATCAGCCAGTGCTTCCCGGTTTTTCAAAGCTTCCGCTGGTGTGGACATTTTTATATAGGAGAGAATAAATAATACACTGCTCCCGGCCGCGATATATACACGGAAACAGGGGCTTCTCTCGGTGGTGTCTGTACATGTATTTATATAGCGCAAATCACCGACACGGTATCTAAGCGCTTGCTTAGGGAACCCGTCCTGGTATTCCCCTGTGAGATACCCCAGCAGGGTATCCACAAGGTGAAAGCCAGGCATCCCGCCGCGAGGGGCCGTAGTGGAGATTAAGCAAGCTATTGCCCAGAGTCACAGAGTGTGACCCCATGAGTCGAGTAGGCACCGGAGCGAGAATTATCGAGTCCGTGGAATTTTAGAGCCCGAGACCCGCCGAGGCGGGGAATCGAACCCTGGTCCACAGCCGATCTCAGCTCCCGGGTCTGCCGCCTCTAACCACTGAGCCACACTTCTCCCATCCCGCACACTAGGACAAATCACACGTGTGTGTGTCAGCGCGCTCTCACCAGCTTATTGCAGATGCCTCGTAGTCCCCCGTGGTCCTCCGACTCCTATAAGGTACTGCTTCGGAAAACTGCGTTCTCGCTGCGAGTGCTTGCCGATTCTTTCTTCCCGTGCGGGGAGCTGCTAACTCGATTACTCCTTCCGGGTCAATTGCATGGTCCGCCCCCGCGGTGTCGGCCGTTTCAGCCTAGCAGCTCAATGTGGAAAGAGGGTCCGTAAAGGCAGAAACAGCCGTATTCTGCCCAAATTTTATGAAAACAATGTCCTGCTGATTCAGCTCTCGATGCTGCACTTTAGCCACAGGTACAGACCTCTCAGACACCAAAATTAGTGAAATGAAGTGTTTTTATTCTCTCCTCTCCACCAGCATGACGCGTTTCGGCTGTATTACAACAGCCTTGATCACATGGCATCGAAATACCAATGGGAGTGCTTAAATACTGTGTTAATTACAATTGACAGCAATCACATGAGAAACTGACATAGAAAAAAAATATATAGATATATAAACCGCGCTATTTACAAAGGTTTAAGAGGGAACATGTTGATGGTACAATGATATAACCATACCCATATTAATATTCACTAATAATGAATTAAATTTCATAAACTGCGATTCAACTTTCACATTACAAATTGTGATTGCAACAATAATAATTAAAGTGCAAATGCTCATGATTGTAATCATGGTGATAAAAATTATTTTTCAATATTGCAATAAGAGTAGTACTGCATAGACAGACATATGAAACCTCATGCCCTCTGTATCAACCTTACTACCAGTTTATTTCAGATAAAAGCGATAATCACGTGTGCTTGATGTCAAAGAAAGTGCAAGTGCTTGAAACATTTAAAGTGCATCGCGATTGCGTAATATTTATAAGCTTGCGATAAGCAAACAAATACAACCAATCAACAAAATTTATCAAAATGGTAAAATGTGCGCTAATAATTCATATATGTACACAGAAATAAACACTGAAGCATAGATGCTGATTAAAGGAACCTTACTAAAGCCTTAGTGACTTGTAATACCTTAAATCTACTTAAAGAAATTTTCAAGGTTACATTTCTATCCGGTTTAAGAGAACCGACACCAACTATATACAGATGATAATCCAAAGGCCTCATATTCACAAAATTGCGAAAAACTGTACTGCTGGAACCAGAGAGCAATGTGTCTGTTTCTCTAGTTTAGGCTCTGTTTTAAGAAATGGCACCCTAGGAATCACCCAAGTTCAGACTAAATAGATGCTGGACAATGTTCAATAGGAAATTGCAGAGTGTTACTGGGAGAGTCAAAATGCACATCCCTAGAGAAAGACCTGAAGATCTTCCCCCCTATTTAATCCATTGGGGATTCTGGTGTCTAGAAGCAATATATACTTGCTTTCTATTTGCCTTAAAAGTTTTTCCCGGTGCCCTCCCCATATGTTTCTAGGCACAGCATCGATGACAAAATATTTGAGGTGATTCAGATTTTTGGCATGCACCAATTCAAACTAAAACGTGTGTGAAACCTATGTTTTTTTTGTGAATATATATATATATATATATATATATATATATATATATATATATATATATATATATCACTCCCAACACGCTTTCACTCCAAATTTCTCACGAACAGACGAGCGTGGACCCGGTATTTTAAGTGCATTCTTTATTCAGCCAGTGCCGCCATACCGCGTTTCGGGAGATCCCTCCATTGATCACATGATAGCTTACAGCCATTTCCAATCGCTTTTTAAAGTGCAAGTGCAGTGCAGCCAATAAATAAACATAGTGGAAAGACTTAGGGCCCGATGTAGGTGGCAAATACCGGTCAGAAACGGCCGAATTCGGCCGTTTCCGACCGGTATTTGGCATCTTGAGATGTAGGGGGCCAGATTTTACAGATTCTGTAAATTTACTGAATCGGTAAATTTACAGAATCTGTAAAATACCGAATCGGTATTTTTACCGATTTGGTACCTTCCAGATGTAGGTGGGACTCTTCTGAGTCCCACAGGCCTTTAGGAGTCGGTATTTTACCACCCAATCCAATTGGGTGGTGAAATACCGAATCCAGGTGTGCATGCACATCTGTGCATGCACACCTGTGCCATGTGACACACAGACATGCCCTTAGGGCATGTCTGTGTGCCACATGACACACATGCCTGTAATTGGGGTGCCAGAGGGTGTCAAAGTGACACCCCCTGCACCCTTGCAAGAATAGGTAATTACCGAATCGGTAAATACCGATTCGGTATTCCACATTGATTCCTATGGGCTTCAAGGCCCATAGGAATCAATGGGGGATACCGATTCGGTATTTACAGAATCGGTAAATACCGAATCTTACAGATTCGGTATTTACAGAATCAGAATTACCTACATTTCCCCCCCTCTAATTTACCACTTCTTAAATACCGAATCGGTATGATTCGGTATTTTAGAAGTGGTAAATTAGAATTACCTACATTGGGCCCCTAATGTGAGTACATTTACTGGGTCAAATAAAGGTTATATGTATGTTATACCTATAATATTTAAATTATGACCCAAGAATCTCCAGATTTCCAGAAAATATTATCAAGGAAAAGCATAACATGAGATTCACAAAAAATTATTATAACGGATTATATATATTACCTACTGGCGGTCGCCAGTAGGTATATATAGTTAGGATTTTTTCTCTATGGGATTTTTGAAAATTCTATGTCTAATAACTTTGGCGTTTGTGGACGGAATTGGCTGAAATTTTCAGGAAAATGGCACATTTTGTTTCTGAGCAGCCCTTGAAAATTTGGGGGGGGTTCGTCAAGGGGGGGCTGAGAAAAAAGGGGGGTCCCAAAACGTGTTTTTAACATTGAGTTTTCCATAGGGCGGTTGGCCTCACTTTTAGCCCGAACGGCTGAATGGATTTGCACGAAACTTGGCAAAATTGTAGGGACTGGTAGCCCGATGTGCCTTTTGTAGGTCTCAATATATGTGCTACAGTGGATTTTGAGAAATTAACGTTTAAAAAAAGATATATATCTGTAACAGCGGACCGGGCAGCGCTCCAGGACGCGTACTTTTCGCGCAACGGAGCTTTGTGAAGCGAAGCTGATTGGTTCTCCGGCGTCTGTCAACATTCCAAACAGTCCGTAGCGGCCGCCATCTTGTCTCTCGGTAGGATCGAGAGACAAGAGGAGGCCAAAGCGAAGGGGCAAATGACCATAAGGGGGAATAGTAGATCCTCGCTGACCCCCTAGGTTTGATGTGGAGGTTTTAAAAGGGCCCCGCGGGGCAAAAAAAAAAAATAATAATAATAATCGAACGGCTGAATGGATTTGCACGAAACTTGGCAAAATTGTAGGGACTGGTAGCCCGATGTGCCTTTGCTAGGTCTCAATATATGTGCTTCAGTGGATTTTGAGAAATTAACGTTCAAAAAAAGATATATATCTGTAACAGCGCACCGCTTCGCGTACTTTTCGCGTTACGGAGCTTTGCGAAGCGAAGCTGATTGGCTCTCCGGTGTCTGTAAACATTCCAAACAGTCCGTAGCGGCCGCCATCTTGTCTCTCGGTAGGATCGAGAGACAAGAGGAGGCCAAAGCGAAGGGGCAAATGACCATAAGGGGGCATAGTAGATCCTCGTTGACCCCCTAGGTTTGATGTGGAGGTTTTAAAAGGGCCCCGCGGGGCAAAAAAAAAAAATAATAATAATAATCGAACGGCTGAATGGATTTGCACGAAACTTGGTAAAATATTAGGGACTGGTAGCCCGATGTGCCTTTGCTAGGTCTCAATATATGTGCCTCAGTGCATTTTGAGAAATTAACGTTCAAAAACAAGATATATATCTGTAACAGCGCTCCGCTTCGCGGAGATAAAATTATATCTGTATTACCTAGCTGTTGCTAACACCAGTTAGCGACGGCTAGTAGGAGATAGCGACCATCTTGGGCCCCACTTTGCATGTGAGTGATATTTATCACTAATGACATGCAAAGTGGGCATGCCAAGATGTTAGCGACTGGAAACAGTCGCTAACATCGCTATCTCCTATTATCAACTTTTGGAAATATTCGAGATAAGCGCGAATATCTCCAAAAAGTAACAGCTGCCCTGAGCAGTTTTTAGCCATGTTATCCAATGGGAGGTGGATAACATGGCTAAGAGCATTAGCTCGGTAATGCATGAATATCGCTGAGTTTTCAGCGATATTAATGCATTGCGGTCGTTTTTTATCGTATTTGCGATAAACCTTGATAATAGCAAGGTTTATCTGCGATAATTTCTCACGGTAAAAAAATCTTTGCAATGCATCGTTAGGGATAAATATCGCTTAACTTTGGTAATATGCCCCAACGTCTGTTAACGTTCGATTCGAAGGAAATCAGGAAGTGTTGAAAAACATTGTCTGTGCCTTCTTGTCTTTTTTCAAATGCCACACTTTTGTCGTGCACGGCAGCCATTTTAGATGCCTTGACCAGACCCACTCTGTGCACGCTGTCGATCCTTAGCATGGCTCCCCACCCTCGCAAGCATCTCACCCAGGCAGTGGTCACCCCCGCTCTCTGTCTTATGCATGGGTAATAAACCTCCCCCCATCTGCGCTGCTCTTCCCTGAGAATCACACCCTGTGCCCGCCCGACACCTCCCTTTCGCCCTATTCACTACCGCACCCTCTGACACTCCTTTTCCTCTGTGTCCGATTGTCCAGGCTGGTCCTAGGGTATCAGCTAGCCCTGCAGATGTAGTTTATGGCCACAGCTGCAAAGAATCACCCCTCTTCAAAGGAGTTATAGTAGATCAAGGCCCACACTCGATGAGATCCGTCACAGCAGAAGCGTTGCTATTATCTGAAAACCATCCTGTATTGTGATTGGGGAGGGGACCGAGCCTGAAGCGGAAGATTCCAGGAATGACTCTTTGTACATCAAAGTTTTTACAATTATGTGTCACATTAAAAATATATAGCACTCCGACAAAGTAGTAAGATTATAAAACTTTAATAATTTATAAATATATACAAGAAAACAAAAATAGTAATAACATATAAACATTTTTAGGGAAAAACAACGAAGTAGCGGTCGGCTGTGCGAATAGTCCCAACGCAGCACAACGTCCAGATTTCCGGCGTGGGGCGTCGCGGGGGGTGGGTCATCAGTAGCAAACTGTTGTGCGAATAGTTCCAAGGCAGCAGAACGCGCCGAAATCTAGATGACACGAAAGTGATGTCTAGTAAGTTGCCACCCAGCAAATAACGGCGTGGGGCGTCGCGGGGGGTGGGTCATCAGTAGCAAACTGTTGTGCGAATAGTTCCAAGGCAGCAGAACGATGGCACCAAGGTGATGTCCAGTAAGTTGCCGCACTGGTTTTGGTATCCTACAATGCTGCTCCGAATAACGGCATGGGGCGCCCCGGGGGAGGCGGCGTGAACGGGCCTCTCCAGGTGGAGTGTCATCTGTTGTAGTGGGGCGCCCCTTTACCGTTTCAGTTGCCATTCCGTCCGTTTTTGGTCCACTGTGTCAAAAGCCGCAATTCAGCTGAGTTGCGCCCACTCTTGCGGTGCAGCGATAGGCGGCTGTCACAGGACTCTCAAAATGGCGGCAGGCTCTTTCCTTTTTGGGCCTGGTCCACTGAAATGGCCCTGGGACACCTTGGAAATCGGACGCTTGTCTGCTAGGTCTTGGACCCCATTCTCGAAAGCGTCCCCTCCGCCTTGAGAATTCATCAAAAGTTTTGGGGGCCCCGACTCCTGCAGGCTTCCGGTGGGGAGCGGCTGCCATGATTGCTCGCGGAATGACCACGACGGTGCCACGAGATGGTGGTGCTCTCATGCTGACGCCAGCTTCAGTCTGAAACATCCAGAAACAAGGTGGGGCTTTCATCGTTTGGGAAAAAAAAAAGTTTTCATCCAATGAAAAGTGTTGTTTTTAGGTCATATGATCAAGCCTTCCATCATTAGGAAACCAAAAGTAAAATGAACCAATGAAAAGTTTTATAAACAAGTCACATGACCTGTTATGCGGCATAGGGTATAAAATGCGGAGAAAATACGTTGGCACGTGAGGCGGCGTCAGTAGCGGACCGATGTGCGAATAGGCCGAAGGCAACACAACGCGCCAAGATCCGGATGGCACCGAGGTGGTGTCCAGCAAGTTGCAGCACTGGTGTGGCCATCCTACAATGCTGAAAGTCGGCGTGGGGCGCCCCGTTGGCCTGTGAGTTTGCGTCAGTAGCGGACCGATGTGCGAATAGGCCGAAGGCAGCACAACGCGCCAAGATCCGGATGGCACCGAGGTGGTGTCTAGTAAGTTGCCGCACTGGTGTGGCCATCCTACAATGCTGAAAGTCGGCGTGGGGCGCCCCGTTGGCCTGTGAGATGGCGTCAGTAGCGGACCGATGTGTGAATGGGGCCGAAGGCAGCGCAACAATATTTTCGGAATAGAAGACACCACTAGGCGCTGAGATGTCAAGATCCGGATGGCACCGAGGTGGTGTGTAGCAAGTTGCCGCACTGGTGTGGCCATCCTACAATGCTGAAAGTCGGCGTGGGGCGCCCCGTTGGCCTGTGAGTTTGCGTCAGTAGCGGACCGATGTGCGAATAGGCCGAAGGCAGCACAACGCGCCAAGATCCGGATGGCACCGAGGTGGTGTCTAGTAAGTTGTCGCACTTCTGTGGCCATCCTACAATGTTGAAAGTCGGCGTGGGGCGCCCCGTTGGCCTGTGAGATGGCGTCAGTAGCGGACCGATGTGCGAATGGGGCCAAAGGCAGCGCAACAATATTTTCTGATTTGAAGACACCACAAGGCGCTGAGATGCCAAGATCCGGATGGCACCGAGGTGGTGTCTAGCAAGTTGTGGCACTGGTGTGGCCATCGTACAATGGTAAAAGTCGGCGTGGGGCGCCCTGTTGGCCTGTGAGATGGTGTCAGTAGCGGACTGATGTGCGAATGGGGCCAAAGGCAGCGCAACAATATTTTCTACAATATTTTCGGAGTAGAAGACACCACAAGGCGCTGAGATGCCAAGATCCGGATGGCACCGAGGTGATGTCTAAGTTGCGGACCGATGTGCGAATGGGGCCAAAGGCAGCGCAACAATATTTTGTGAAGAGAATACACCACAAGGCGCTGAGATGCCAAGATCCGGATGGCACCGAGGTGATGTCTAAGTTGCGGACCGATGTGCGAATGGGGCCAAAGGCAGCGCAACAATATTTTCTGACTGACACCACAAGGCGCTGAGATGCCAAGATCCGGATGGCACCGAGGTGATGTCTAAGTTGCGGACTGATGTGCGAATGGGGCCAAAGGCAGCGTAACAATATTTTCTGTATGGAAGATACCACTAGGCGTTGAGATGCCAAGATTCGGATGGCACCGAGGTGATGTCTAGCAAGTTGCTGTACTGGTGTGGTCATCCTACAATGCTGAAACTCGGCGTGGGTCGCCCCATTAGCCTGTGAGATGGCGTCAGTAGCGGACCGATGTGCGAATAGGCCGAAGGCAGCACAACGCGCCAAGATCCGGATGTCACCGTGGTGGTTTCATAGTTGAGAGGCACTTCATCTGCAGTGGGGCGCCGAGATCCGGATGGCACCGAGGTGATGTCTAGCAAGTTGCTGTACTGGTGTGGTCATCCTACAATGCTGAAAGTCGGCGTGGGGCGCCCCATTAGCCTGTGAGATGGCGTCAGTAGCGGACTGATGTGCGAATGGGGCCAAAGGCAGCGCAACAATATTTTCTGAAGAGAAGACACCAAAAGGCGCTGACATTCCAAGATCCGGATGGCACCGAGGTGGTGTCTAGCAAGCTATGCAGTTGAGTTGTGTGCGCACTTGCGGCGAATAGGTCGAAGGCAGCATAACAATGTTTTCTGAATAGAAGACACCACAAGGCGTTGAGATTCGGTTACCACCGAGGTGATGTCTAGCAAGTTTCCGCACTGGTGTGGCCATCCTACAATACTGCTCCGAATAACGGCGTGGGGTGCCCGAAGGGGGGGGGGGGGAGGCGGCGTGAATGGGCCTTCCTAGGTGGAGGCTCGTCTGCTGTAGTGGGGCGCCCCTTTACCGTTTCAGTTGCCATTCAGCTGAGTTTCGGCTGCTCTTGATGCTACAGCGACAGGCGGCTGCAAGAGGACTCTCAAAATGGCGGCCTGTTCTTTGGATTTGGGCCTGGTCCACTAAAATGGCCCTGGGACACCTTAGAACTCGGACGCTCGATTTTTTTTCCTTTCCTGTACATGCAAAAAAAGGTAAATGCCCGGTACGTTACACGCTTCATCTGCCACGATGAACTCTCCAGAGGAACCGAAAAAAAATATAGTTGTGGTAACTATACCATGCATCGTCATATGGAGAGGTGGCACCAATTAATTATAGTGCTGCATAAAAGAGAGATTTGGAGGAGAACCCATGACCTGCTAGTACATTCATCAAAGAAGTGGCACTGAGAGCTTCAGAGGCAAGGGAAACGGTCCCAAATATTTAGAAGAACTTTGGAAAGATTAAAATGACATGTTTAGATTGTGGCAAATTAATTTCATGTGGACAGATGAGTGTTACTCTAATAAATACAGCATATGAACATCATCATAGTCGATGGTTGGTAGAGACATTTTGACTATATCCTGGACCTGCCCGTCCTCGCCCAAAATGGCACCGGAATAAATGGGACTCGTAACTCCTTGTTGTGTACTGGTTGCAGAACCTTGAAATCACGAGATACGTATGCAGTTTTGAAGCACAGGGCGGGCGGGGACGAGAATTGATTGAATATTTCGACATCCCTATTGATATTAAGTTCTGATGTGTTATTGATTACTGTACTGTTGAAAGTTCGAATTAACGTCACCCATGGTACTTGCCCGCAAATGTATATCTAGATAATTTTATTGTAACTGGCCCTGTCGTATTTTAATTATAAAATGTACGTCCACCGATTCCGTAACTGTTAGACACCTTAGTTCTTGCAACCTAATGGCTTGCCCGTTACGTTCCTCTACAGTGTAAATGTCTATTCATCATATACGATTACAGTTTGCTCCGTGGCAGGCCCACGTGGTTATAGGCTCGTATTTGTATAATGAAATTTTCACAATAAAGGTTTTTAAAAGAAAACATGGTAGTAGTATATACATTGGTAAAGTTTTTAATAATAGTCACTGTTTTAGAATCATTAAAAGGCAAGTGAAATAAAGCAGACCAATTACATGAAGGGTAAAAGGTATAATACGAAGGAACGCAGTAAAGATAAATGGTCAAGGGCTGTTGTGTTTTCTATTCCTGCAACATAAAGTGATCGATAAGAATCTCATATTCAGGCGTATCGGCGACTAAGACAGCAGGTCGACCCTCTTTTGCTCAACGGCTCCGTCATGGGACGAAGAAACGCTCTTTTTCTCGAAAAAAGAATATATTTTACTTGCAGGACAGTTGTAAAATTTCCGGGAAAGTACATTAGCCTGGAACATTATAACATATATTTAAGAAAAAATAATGTTCGGAAGTAATGAAAAGCCTAATTTTTAGGTCATATGACCAAGCCTTTCATCATTACAATAAGAAAAGTAAAATGAACCAATGAAAAGTTTTATTAACAAGTCACATGACTTGTTATGCTTACGTTACGCGCTGCGCGCCCCGGATGACTTCCGGATGCGCTAACGTGGCGCGTCATATGACGCATTACGCGACAACGCAGGTCCAGAATATAGTCAAAATGTCTCCACCAACCAGCGGTCGGAACACAACCCCTTTCAGCAGGCTAAATAGTTCTGTTAAATGACAACAGAAGGGACAGGCAACAAGAACCATCAGTCAAAGAGGGGAGGGCTAGTTCTTCTCTACCGGGTTACATTGAGGCGCTACCGGAACTGATCGAATTGGTAGTCTACAGTGTTTCTGGATGTTTCAGACTGAAGCTGGGGTTAGCATGAGAGCAGCACCATTTCGTAGCTCCGTCGTGGCCATTCCGCAACCAATCATGGCAGCCGCTCTTTATCGTTATTTTGGGCGGGGTGGGTGGCGGAGCCGAGCTGTTTTGCAGCCATGATTGTGTGGAGTTCAGTTCATCTCACTAGTTTTGTATTTGTCATGAGGGGTTGTTCCTAATGTTTCTATTTTAGCGAGGTCAAAAAGAGATCCCATTAGTGGCCTACTGATTTTGCTCGATTCCTTTTCTTTTTTTTTACACGATTTTTCGTTATCTGCAAAGACTAAACAGAGTATTGCGACTCTGTGTTTGTTTGTAAATAGAGAATGAACCAAAGAGAACTAATTCTAAAACAGTAAATACTTGAATAACAATCAATCAAATGGAGAGAGAAGCAGGCACGACGGATTACAACGGGGGCAAAGGCCTGCATTAACTACCTTTCACTATCTGCAAAGAGAGAGTACTCCTAATAGAAATGAGGGGGGGGGGGCACCATTCAAAGCAGATCAGTGTGCATAAACACGAAAATGTTTTCACTTACCACGTACTTGACATTCGACAGCTTATGATATTTGCTATTAAAAAACCATTGAAATTCACTGAAAAAACCATAGGTTATAGACCATATATAGTTAGGAATTAGCATTTACAAAACCTTGAAAATTCACTGAAAAAACCATAGGTTATAGACCATATATAGTTAGGAATTAGCATTTAAAAAACCTTATTTTACTCACACAAAACCATTGAAATTCCATATATAGTTAGTTGCACTAACTATATATCGCGCACCCGCAATCCACTGCTGATGATGTCACATATTACATCATTCATGACATGGTCAGTGACATCACTGATGACATCACTGATGACATCTCAAATGACATCACTGATGACATCACTGATGACATCTCATTTGACATCAATGACCACATCACTGATGATATCATTCATGTGACAATACAATGCATCTCCTCATATTTTAATATAACCTCTGTTACACTCAGTGTTAAATACAGAGTATAATTTTTGAAACCATTGACACACCAATACTAGTTACTACATACGCACTCACTGATTCCTACGTCTACACACACATTCACTCATTCACCCATACAATCATTCATACATACAATCAATCATCTTTACAACACTATCATATGCACTCATACACCTATACAGACACTCACACTCTGCCACTCATCCATGGAGTTACTCACACACCTAGTCAGTCCTGTAAAGAATCAATCACACTTCCATTTTCTAATCTATACAGTTAAACATAGAGCAGCTTACGTTTTCAACCATATACTAACACATACTTAGTCTCTTATACAATCATTGATACAAGTACACATTGATCTGCACAGAGTCACACACCTCCCAGCCAGCCACACACACACTCAGTCTCCCATGCAAATACTTGGGCAATCAATCAATAACCCATATAGTTACTCATATAGCTACTGACCAACACATGCAGCAGTTTACAGAACAACAGACATAATGATGCACAAATTAAGACAGTTTAGTCACTAACCCATGCACTCAGTGAGACACATTTAATCACTCACTCATACAGTCAGTCACGCACCTACTAAATCCTTCATCCAGACACTTCTACATCTACTCATTCTTCAATATGTAAAACATATTTAAACTTTTCAGAAACACACAGTCACTGGATGATGTCATCAGTGATGTCATTTGAGATGTCATCAGTGATGTCATCAGTGATGTCACTGACCATGTCATGAATGATGTAATATGTGACATCATCAGCAGTGGATTGCGGGTGCGCGATATATAGTTAGTGCAACTAACTATATATGGAATTTCAATGGTTTTGTGTGAGTAAAATAAGGTTTTTTAAATGCTAATTCCTAACTATATATGGTCTATAACCTATGGTTTTTTCAGTGAATATATATATATATATATTCCTTCAAACAAAATTTCAGCAAAAAAGCATGGCACACACGGTCAAGTATATTTTCAAATTACTTTATTCTGCTCCCCTTGGCAGACAAACGCCTTTCGGCCATACTGGCCTTTGTCAATGTATATATTTGTATATATTAATATTCAGGTTGAAGTTTAAATGTTCCTAGGTTATGATTATGTTGTTTGGGGGTTCAATTATAGTTTGGTTACATATTTTTTGGGGTGAAAAGAAAATGTAATTAGTTTTGTTTAATTTAAGTATGTGAATAAAATGTTTTTTAAAGTAATTATTTTATGTTCAAAATGTATATTAATATATGTATTAGGGATTATTTAGTTATTTTGGTGATATTATTGTCATCAATTTTTTGTGTTTCGATTTTTTTGAAATATAATATTTTTATTTAAAGGCAATAATTTTTTTGTATCTGCTATTTTTGTTTTTGATATAGTAAAAAATTGATATGTTTAACAAGAATATTTTTGTTCTCCATCATATTTGTACTTCGACTGGTTAAGTATATGAAGGTTATATTTTTGTGATCAATATTTAATTTCTGAGGGAAACATGGCAGACAGTGGGAACAACATGGAAGCCCAATCAGATGTAACTTACCGCGAGCTTCTGACACCAGGAGGCAATGAGTAACATAAATGACTTCATGAGATGGATGATTCTTCGGGGAGGAGCCAGGTAGCCATCGAGCAGATGCCCCAATTAGTTGACACTCAAGAAAGGCGGCCTCTTCCACCCAGCTGTGTTGGGTGCGTACTGCTGAAAGCTGGTCCTGGTGGTGCTTCACGTCTCTTTGGAGCCGGATAGGCAGAGTCAGCACAAGCTCTGTACTACCAGCACACAGTGCACAGGAAATTACGGCAGAGAAAGGAGTGTACAGGCCGAGAGAAGGAGCAAGGAGCACAGCTTCTCCAAATAAAGGTCAGTTTACAGACAAGTATTGCCACGATGTATAGAAGTGGAGTATTGAGAAGGGCAGAAGGTACTGGGAGCTGTTAATGGAAATAAATGAAGTCAATGAAGGCACGCAGAGAGTGCTAAGAATGGCAGGTCCAGTGGAAGCCCCACGAAAGGAAGTAGACCAGACAACTATTACTGCGGGTGCAACAACAGTGAATGGGAGAAGGGACCAGAAGGGGAAGCAATATTCCCTAAGGTCCTCCAATTTCTTAGGAAATAACCCTCAAGTGAATACAACACCTAAAATAAGAGAACGGGGAAATAAGGGGTTAGTCGATAGGCACTTCCAAATCTCCACCATAAAGGACCTGCAGGTAGGGACTGTTAGTGGAGCAGTCAATGGTGGAAAACCCTGTGAGACAAGCAAAATGTATGAGGAAAACACCATCTCTGCGTTCGTATTTCAGGGTCAAGTCAAACAAAGATACCCACACCTCTAGTCTAAGCCAAGGCGAAGGAAGGGCCACCTAAGTGGAAAGAGGTAGATGTCAGAAATGGTAGTGACTGTGGAAAAGAGATGGACAAAGTCAAGGAAAACAGTGTAGGAAAAGAGAAAGACGCTTTAGCAGTCAAAATACCAACAACAAATGTTTTCACCCCTCTTATGGTGCAAGAATTAAGAGAGCAAGGAGAAATAGAGGGGGTGGAGAACTACATGAGTCCAACACACGTCCCAGGCCTGAGGGGAGAGAGGTTGAAAGTTACCATCAAACACTTGAAAGTCAGGAAGGAAACTCCTGCGAGGTGCTCATGGTAAATAGGGTAGAAGGCAGCAAATGGTACAGATGATAGCTATGCTATCGGTGGAGATTAAAGACTATTTCTCAGTATCTGAAGTAAACCTGAGGAAAATTAAAGTAGCCTGTACACAGTTAGAAGGGAAGATTGATGGTTTTGGTTTAGTACAGCACACAGAAGTACTAGAGAAGGCACTACATGACCTCAGTTTGGAAGCAAATATTAATGCAAAGTATATCCAGGACTTGAAATGGAAGGGGAAATACCTCACTGAGAAACTAAAGAGGTTGGAAAATAGTGTGAGGAGGAATAATATCAGAATCCTAAATATTGCCCAAGAAGCAGAAGGGAATGACCTGAAGGCATTTGTGGTAAAACTAAAAAAATAGGTACTCCTGCAGGCCATTGGAATGGTTCATTTGAGGTTAGAAATACAGACAGCACACAGAGACTCTTTCAAGTTAAACCCAGGGAGAAGGAAACCTCACAAAATCCTTGTTAATTTTGTATTGTACCTCGTTGAAGAGAGGGTTCTAACATCTGCCCTAAGAGACAAAAACCTTAACATACAAGATGCTTCATTCTCTATGATATCAGACCTTTCTCGGTCCTCCTTAGATAGGCAGTGGGAGCTTAGTAAGCGAATGGAGGCACTAAAGAAATCTGGAGTAAGTGTTCAACTCAAGTTCCCAGTGCTGTTGAAGGTCATGAGTAATAATAACATTCACAGTTTTACTGACCCTGAATAAGTCGATGAATTTCTGCAAAGTTTAAAAGCAGGTGAGCAAAAATCTTAAAATATAAAGTGTGTTAAAGTGTTTAAAATATAGTTTTTTATGCCTAAGATTTTAGAGGAGCGGGCTCTCATGGGAGGTGATCAGAGGGAGGTGCACAAGATGGGGAGCATAGGGGAAAATTAAAAGAAATTGAGTCCGCAATTTGAGTGGAGGCGCAGCTATGCCAGTGACGAAAGATTACTTTATCTCACTGCTCGCAGGGACTATAAGAATGCCCAATTGGCTGCAAAGACCTCTTACTTCTCCACAAAGGTACTCGCTGCTTCCAACAAATCTAAAGAAATCTTTAGGATTGTCAATGCCCTTAGTAGCGAAGACAGAATTACTCCCTGTTTGCTTCCTACACAAGAGCGGTGTAATGCACTGAACAGCTTCTTTATGGAGAAAATAGAGACCATTAGGGCTAGTATACCTCTGGTAGCCTAGGAGGAACCCCTGGGGCCAATCCTGATAATCCATTTGTTTTAGATCAACTCATGGAAATCGATTCTGTCACCCTACTCGAACTAATGTCTCGAGTCAAGTCGGGATCTCCCAATGACTGCTGTCCCCCCACTATTCTGAGGAAAGTCTTCTCGGCCTTACCATACAGTCTTTTACCCCTTCTCAATGAATCTCTGAGCAAAGGGGAAGTGCCTATTGCTTTTAAAAAGGCCATGTTAGTTCCCCTGCTCAAGAAACCAGGGGCAGATCCTTCCGTCGCTGCTAACTACCGCCCGATCTCGCTCCTCCCCTATCTTTCTATGATATTGGAGGCCCATGTGGCTAGATGCTTGTCGAAGTTCATTGAAAATTCCAACTACCTTGAACCAAACCAAGCCGGCTTCCGGCCCGCCCACTCTACAGAATTGGTAATTTTGGCGGTGATGGACACACTAAGAGCCAATGCTGACAAGGGTATCCCGCAGGCACTTGTACTGCTAGATCTGTCGGCAGCGTTCGACATGGTCAACCACAACATCTTAATGCACCGTGTCAAACAAGCGGGGATCCGGGGAACAGCCTATGGGTGGATAGAATCCTTTTTGACAGGTAGAACGCAGGCGGTATATCTTGGGAACTATACGGCCCCTAACCTGACTACCTCATGTGGAGTCCCCCAGGGCTCATCCCTATCCCCACTGTTTTTTAATCTGTACATCCGCCCCCTGATTCATTCACTTAAGGCTAGGAACGCAATTGTATTCAACTATGCTGATGACCTTCAGCTGGTTTTTAAGTTGGACTCCCAAAATGCAGCTGCTGAATTCCAGGACACAATGCTGCATATTCAAGGCTGGATGGACCAGAACCAACTAAAGCTCAACCCAGGGAAAACCGAATTGGTGTTGCCTGGGAAGAGTCTCATTAGCTGGGGACCTCACTTTTGGCCGGGCGCTTTAGGCCCCCCTCCTGTTCCGTCCCTATCAGTGAAAAGTCTGGGAGTAACAATAGACTCCGATCTTTACTTGAGGGGCCATGTGGGCACTGTCATTTGTTCTTCTTTGTTCCAACTATGAAAAATAAGAAAGATTGCCTATCTGTTATCTCATCAAGCCTTGATCCAGGTGGTGATTGTGCTGGTACTCTCCCGCCTTGATTTCTCCAATTCTCTGTATGCTGGCCTTTCTCTCGGTCTGGTAAACAGCCTACAAATAATTCAGAACCAAGCGGCGAGATTGATCTATAAGCAGCCAAGATGGCAGTCTGCCAGGATGTTGCTGCGCACATTTACATTGGCTACCTATGGCACAACGCTCCGCATTCAAATCAGGCTGTATAATCTTTAAGGCTTTGCATTGCACCAGTCTCAGATTTCTCAACAGCTTAATCTCGAGACATGTCCCTACTCGCAATTTTCGCTCCGCCCATCTTAATCTTCTGTCCATTCCATTTATCAAATTAAAACGTCTAGGCGGGCGTAGGTTTGCCTATTTGGCCCCCAGACTTTGGAACTCATTTCCTCTATCAGTCAGGAACTGGGATAGCCTTTTGGCATTCAGAAAAGCCTTAAAAACCTGTCTCCGCGGACAAACTGTTTAACCGGCCCCTGCAGCAGCTTATGTAGGAACAGCGCTAAGAGACCTATGGTGTAAGTGCGCTTTACAAATTTCCTAACATAGAACATAGAACATAGGCCTCACACTAAGTTTAACTGGAGCATGAAATACCCTAAACTTATTTTTTGTCTAGTTGGCCAGGATGAGAGCAGGTGAAGGAATTGGGGGCAACAGGAGCTATTGTTACAGATGATGTGTTAGAATATGACTGGCCTCAGGGTCAAAAGGAAACAACACCAGATTTTGAGTTATTTAAGATACAGAGGAGCAGTTGTTATATTGCAGCCAGAAACTCATTTACTAAGAACCCAATGCAGAGAGATGATGCAGAAGCAGAGCTGGGTTGAGCAGGTGATTGCAACGGACCAGACACATTGTGCTAAGGGGGTGGCAATCGTAATTAGGGCTAAAACACGTAGTAAAAAGCAGGACAGGTGAAGGGGGGCATTATGCCATTGTTGAGATCATGATACAGAAAGATCGTTTTACTATAACCAGCTATTATGGGCCCAATGTTGATGACAAAACACCCCTAAGGCAACTCTTTGCAGCCCTATTGGATTTTCATTCTCCAATATTCATAGGGGGGAATTTCAACATTATTTTAAGTAATGCCCTAGACAGGCAATCACTGCGATCTCAGGTGAACTCCCCGAGAACGAACGCGAGTTCAGCTCCTCTCCCTGATGGAAGATTTCTCACGGAACAGGGAGGGACCATGTAGGGACTACACCTCTCTAAGCAAAAAATACAGTCATCTTTTGAGGCAAGATTCCTTTCTTGTACAAAGCAGCAAGATGGCAAAAATTCAGAGACAGGAGCACTTGCTTATTCATCTCTCTGATCACGCCACTATAATTATTCATGTTGCTCTATCGGGTTATATAAAGGCAACACAATAGACATTAGACAGTAAGCTTCTTTTCTATACAGATAATGTGTTGGATATCCAGGTGAGAACAGCTGAGTTCTTTGAACATAACAAGGGAACAGCAAGGATAAAAGTTGTGTGGAATGCATATAAGGCTTACTTGAGGGGGATACTGCAAAGCCTAGTGAAGTCCAAGAACAGAAAAGAAAGAAGTTAGATGACTCTGTACGAGGAAGAACTGGTAAGGGTGGAAAGAAGGTTGATGTCAGCAGAGATAGACGAAAGAGATAAGAAGAAAATAGAACAAGAATTATACCAATGTCAAGCAAAGTTTAGTGCAAGGATAGAAAGCAAGGAGAAAAAGCAGCGGTAAGCCAGTAAAGTAAGGAGTTTTAAATATGGAGAAATCTGTGGGAAAATGTTGCCATGAATGGCAAAAATAGACAGAAATAGGAACTACATAAAATGAATACAAGATGAGGGAACAAAGACACTATTAAAGGACAGCCCAGGGAGGACAAAAGCTAGTGGAACATGTATTAGGAACTATAGTCATCGTTTGAAGTTGGCAGTGATATGTTGTATTATTATTTGATTGTTCGGTATGATGTATTTCGACTACGAGATGAGTAGACGGAACCGGTTTTCGGTTCCGCTCAGGAACATTTAGGAATGCTACATGGAGTTATGGTATTGCTGCCAATTGGTGTACTGGCTCGAACCATGATGTCTACCTATATATCGCATATATGTTAAATATTGCAAAATGCTAATAAAATTACTTTTAAAAAAAGAATGGGCAGCCCAGGGATAAAAAGGGGCATTTGTGAACTTTTTCCATAAGTTATACGCAGAACCCACTACCCTAGATTTAGACCAATTATGAGAATGGATGGAAATCAAAGGGTTACCTTCCCTCTCTTTAGAGCACCAGGAGTTTCAATCAAGAGATTAGTGGGTCAGAGGTGTTGGTGGCAATTAAAAAGCTAAAGTGGGAGAAGGCAGCAGGCCCGGATGGAGTCCCGAAGGAAATCTATATCACATTAGTTGACAAGATAGTTCCTTTTTTGATTACCTTGTTTAATTAATGTTAATTAATTAATTTTGTTGGAAGGTTCTTCTCTCCCCATCCTGAAATGAGGCAACTATTTCTTTTATCTTGAAGCCAGGCAAAACCCCCCAAGAGTGTTAGTCATATCGATCCATATCCCTGATAAATTACGACTACAAGGTGTTTGCAAATATCCTTGCTAATTGTTTGTGTAAAGTAGCTGGCAGGGCCAAAAGTGCTTTTGCTAGGAAGGCATCTGAGAGAGTTAACACATAGTCTAATTGTCAATATTTATATTGCAAATTTGTGCTCATTACGCTTGGCCATTCTCACTGTCAATGCAGCCAAAGATTTTGACCAGGTTAATTGGGAAAATGTTATGTTGGTCCTTAATCACCTGGAGGTTGGAGGCTCAATAGGTGAGGTCCTTTGAAAAATGTATAGCTTCCCTACAGCGAGATTTCTGGTCAACGGTTCCTTATCTGCAGTGATTTACATCATGAGCCAAGTTTGGTGGCTCAGTGGACTAATGCATCCACTGCAGGGGCCTGTGTTTGACTTCATGGTCACAAGTTCAAATCCCGGCAGGCCACTCAGCCTTTCATCCATCTGAGGTTGATAGTCAGACAAGTACAAGATGGAAACAATATAGAAGGGGCTATTAGGGATGTAAACATGAGCAAAAACAGACCCCTCACTTAGAATTACTTTAAACTTGGTAATACATCCAATATTCACATGAAAAACAGCATTGTCCCACACACAAAAGTTATTCAAAAGATATTGTCAAATTTTATTTACACATTTTTCTGATATTTTTTTTTAGCATAATAACAGCAGAAGCTCATACTGGAGACCATACAACACTACAATAGTTCTATATATACATATTTATATTATATACACATAAAAGGAAACCCCACACAATTCCAAATATACAAGCAAACATATCCAGTCAGTCAAAACCACTCATACATTTCATTCGAACAACCAATTTCACCACAATCACCAACTCACCACCGACAATGTTCAATGTATAAACTGAAAATAGCAATTCATATCAATATCAATTTATAATACAATACCATAAAAAAACTCCTCTAAGTGAGGGGTCTGTTTTTGCTCATGTTTAACTTTCCCTGCCCCCCCTCACTTTATCAGTTACCAGGGACCCTCGTTTGTTACTGTTGAAGCTATTAGGGATGTAACTATAGCAAAAAATCTAATATCCGAAATATTCACTAGCAAAGCAATCCGGAAGGCTACCGCGAATAAAGAGAAAATGTACGAATGGAGCGAACAGGTGGGGCACCAATTGGCAATTACTACAAGACAACAAAACTCCAAAACCATGATTACAGCAATTAGAGATCCTGTTCACTGCTTAACTCACGAGCCAAAAAAGATTAGGGATGCCTTCAAGAGATATTATTCAGAGCTTTATTCCGAAACTGGCAATAGTCAGGATAAAATTGACGAATATCTAGACCTAGCTACAAGGCCCTGCCTATCCCAAGTAGATCAAGAAACTCTTGCTGAAACCCCAGATTGGGTAGAAATACTACTATCTATACGCAGTCTCCCCTCTGGTAAAGCATAGATGGAATTCCTGTGGAATTTTATGCCAGATTCAGTAGTGTACTAAAAGACAAACAACCTAACCAAGTTGTTTACTCATGTGTTTCTGAGGGGACATCCTCCGGCATCTTGGCCACGAGCTAAAATAATTGTTTTTCCTGAAAAAAACAAAGATCCAACCGAATTAGGTGCTTATCGCCCAATCACCCTAATTATTAACGACTCCAAAATATAATAAAAATTGTTAGCAAGTAGATTGGCACCAATAATCCACAATATTATTTCCGCTAGGCAGCATGGGTTTGTCCCAGGGAGATCAACCACGGACAATGTCCAGCGGGTGATCACTCTCTTCGACATGGCAGAGGTAGCAGGAGACCCTATGGGCCTAATATTGCTGGATGCAGAAAACGCATTTGATAGGGTCTCCTGGCAGTATCTATGGTCGGCCATGTCGAAGAGCGGGATCGGGGACCAATTCATTCAAGCTGTTCGGAAAATGTACGTCATACCCGAAGCAGTGGTTATGGTTAATGGGGACA
This sequence comes from Lissotriton helveticus, assembly GCF_964261635.1. Taxonomy (NCBI): domain Eukaryota; kingdom Metazoa; phylum Chordata; class Amphibia; order Caudata; family Salamandridae; genus Lissotriton; species Lissotriton helveticus. The sequence continues at coordinate 899,531,934 of NC_136070.1, read as the reverse complement.
CCTCTGATACCATCAAAGTGACGAGAGGTACAAGGCAGGGATGTCCCTGCTCTTCCCTACTCTTCACCATATTTATCGACCCATTTATCGCAAAACTGGAAATGAACCAAACTATACAACCCATTAAGACATCTAATGGTGAAACTAAGACCCTAGCTTTCGCAGATGACATTGCGATTGTTACAGCCGATCCCAATATAACAATCAAGGAAATGGAGGAAGAAGCGAAGAGGTTCGGGGAGATCTCTGGGTATAAATTGAACCAAACAAAAACCCAGATTGTAATCAATAACAAGATTAACCTTGCCGATGGAAGAGTTGTGGACAATGCATCATATCTTGGTGTAAATATCACCTCCGACCTAAATAACTTAGTGACCCCGAACTTGGATCCACTATTGAAACAAACAAAAAAAAATCTAACTAGGTTACATAATTTACACTTAACAATCATTGGAAGGTGTAACCTTATTAAAATGGTATTCTTCCCCAAATTTTTGTACTTCTTCCGTGCAATTTGTCTCAACTTTGATTCCTCGCTTTTCAAGGAAATAAATAACGTTTTCTCTCGCTTTATCTGGGGATATGGGAAAACACGAAGAGCCCATAGATTTTTTACACATTCAAGGGAAAGAGGTGGTTTAGCCCTGCCTAACTTCAAACTGTATTGGCGGGCTACAACTATTAAAAACAGTTGTCTACTTCTAACCCCCAGGCAAGATTCTAATTCCATCCGTTCAGTCCCACCTCCACAGGAACCTATCCTCGGCAATAAGGCCAATAACCATCTATGGAAATTACCATACGATTGCCATCTTAAAAAAGAGCGTTTTAAAACACTCAAGGGTATTTATACCGTTTGGAACCAGGTTCGAAAACTTTTGGGGATTGGTAGGTTTTCCTATTATACAACGCTAGAGAATAATCCTAATCTTCCTGGAATTTGTATGGATTCATGTATGAGGCGATGGGTCAGATGTGGAATTTCACAGTTCGGCTCGTTATATGATTCTATGGGTTTTTGTTCATTTGAATCCCTAAAAACCAAATATGGGTTGGACTCCCACGACTTTTTCAAATATTTGCAGATTAGGGATTTCATCTTAAAAAAGGGGGATGGCAGCGGTTGTTTTAAGAAAACTCTAGCAATCGATACTGTGGTTAGATCAGAAAGGGTAAAAATTGGAGATATCTATAAAGACTTAACTGCAGCTTTACCAGATGATGTGGATAAATATGCATGTAATTGGCAAAACAAAATAGCTATTACAGAGGAACTAGCTCGTAAAGCATTGGAACTGTCCAGCTCTATATTAATGTCCGCCAAGCTACAAGCCCAATTCTACAAAACATTTTTCCGACTCTATTACACCCCTAAAAAGATATCCAAATGGTGCAAGGGCAAAGGTACACTTTGCCCTAGATGTGCTATGCCCTAGGCTTTTCTATCTGGAATTTTAGAGACTAATATAGAGATTACCACAGCAGAAATAATAATAGGGGTGGATAGGGCTACTAGACCTAGCGCCATACAGGGACTCATATTTATCTCGATGGCTGTACTAAGAATTTGTTTGACATCAGCTTGGTTGGATCAATATCCACCTACATTTCAACAATGGCGGACGCGCTTCTTAGCTGCATACAACCTCGAAATAGCTATTTATAGTCGGAAGGGCTTGAAGAAGAAAAATAAAAGGGATTAGAAATTTGGTAGCCTGTCAGACTGTGGGCAGGGAGACCAGACTAGCAATGAAACCACGAATTAGTAATGAATGTAATTACTAAAATGGAGAAGTCCTTTGATCTTCTTTTTTCTTCTGTGTTTTTTTTATTTTTCATTTTTTCTTCTCATTTTTTTCTCTCTTCTTATCCTCTGGTTTTGTATAGCCTTATTTGATATTATCTTATTTGTGACAATACCAAGATGTTGCTTTTGCAATTATAGAAAGTTGCCTGTATCGGGGGGGGCCCTTAGGGGTGGGGAGGGTGGATCAATATAACCTCTGTAAAAACTCAATAAAGAATTGTTTAAAAAAAAGAAAAAAAATGAGGTTGATAAAATAATACCATTGAGTTGGGTAACAATAAACATCTGTTATTCAGCACCAAATGATCTATGGGTGAACGTGCGCTTTACAAATACACGTTATATTATGAGAGAAACTAGGCTGGGGTACTCTTTATCTCCACTTCTGTTGGTTTTATATGTAGAATGAATGGCGCAAAGTTTAAGATTGAACACAGTCATAGTCCCATTCAGGTGTGGGGAAATAAGTGGGAAGGTAGCGCTCTATATGGATGACCTTATGTTATAATACTTTGGACGTTACTCAATCACTGTCTCACATAGAACAACAAAAATAATGAGACTAAGACTGAGGTAATGCCCGGTTTTGATCCATTTGTGGCTGCTGGTAGGTAAGACAATTGCAAGCATTTAAGCACGGGCAGTGGACGTAAACCCAAAGTAGATATTGTTTGGGGTGCTGAATGAAGTGCCTAAGAAGGGCTCAAACTATTATGAACTATGAGAGATACGTTTTTTTCCGATCCTCAAGGCAAGGAGAGAGATATGCAGGAAGTGGTCCCTGCCGGAGCCCACTACATGGTCAGAATGGTGGAGATCAGTGATCTGCATTTACGGGATCAATAAGAAAATGGAGGGTAATAAGGGCCACCCCACAGCTTTTCCAAATGTGTCCCTCTAGAAAGGGCGTGGGAAATAAATAATTTCCAATCATTATACCTCCATTGCTGATGTCAGTATAATGACTACTGGGTGTCACATAGAGAGCACTGGCCCTTGACTACAATCTCTGGTGAGCATTGGAGGCTAAATTATCTTGGTTATGTGCTTATTCGAGGTAATATGAGGACCAAAACCAAATATTTAATATCTAACATTTTTGTGTTTCAATATTGTATGCATTGATATTATGTTGGTAATCCTATTTTTTTACTACAATAGAATTATCATCTTGACTTCATGAACATATTTGAATTTGTTCTCTACTTTGTTTTAGAGTTCCAGGTCCACTTAATTTCTCTTTTAATTTATTGTAAAGCAGTTTGATAATACAATGAGCAATAGTCATGCTGTATCGGACTTCGAAATAAATATATAAAAATTAGTATCAGCTTTAAAAAAACTCTGAAGAAGGCACTATCAAAGTTTCAGACTGGCAAAGATTCCTTTCACCAGGAGAATACATAGTAATGTCCACTCTATATATGATTTCAGTATGCATATTTTGAGTCCTATGTGCTGTTATAATTTAAATTCCCAACTTATAATAGTCTTGAAATTAGAGCTCATTTTCAGACTGTCTTATCTTTCCCTTCCATTTCTGGCTCACTTCATCTCCATCATAGATTCTTCGAAAAGCTGTATAATCCTGTATGAATCTTGCATAAATGGCTTTTCTGGCATACTTTCGCCTGCATTCTCTTTGTGCAAGAAAGTTAAATATTTTCTTTAATGCGTTTTTCTTTTGAGCAAATTACCAAGGTTGCTTTTTTTTGCAAAATTCTGCTGTATTATTTTTTTATTTGTGGTTTTCTATAACACAGACAAGACCCAATGGGTGACATAGCCCAACTGTAGGATTAGGGTACACAAAGGTGAAGTATCAGGTGAACAGTTTGAACGAGATAATAAGTGGCAAAACTATCTGGAGAATATACAGGAGGGTTACACTAACTTAAAGTATGGACTGTTCAATATGATCATGGGGATAAATAGGCAAGCATTATTTTATTAACAATGCACAATAACAGACCGTAACATTTTAGCAGTTCTGTTAGGTTACCACATAGTATAAGAAACACAAAGTTTAGAACAAAATCATCGCTACTATGGTGGTGAAATATTGTTCACCCTCACTTCACTCCTACCTTTTAAAGGGTTTTGAATCCATACCTCATCCAAAGTTATGACTGGGGAGGAATCTTCTGCAACAATTATTGTTGTTTTCTCTGATTTTGGTTATCTAACCAGGCTCTTTTCCATTAAGCACTATCTTATATTCTGCAGTTAATTTTATTTTCTAGGCCCATTTCAGATATTAGATCTATTTGACCAGCCTCTTTCAGGGGCTGGCTTGAGACTTTGTCAATCAGCTCTTGGCTCAGCCAAGTGAAGAGGTCCTCTCTCACCTAATGCTATTGGCTGTTAGGATAGGATGCATCCTTCTGCGCCATGTTAGTGCTTGCATTTACCTGCATATGGGGCTACTTTATAAATGTAATGCTCTGTATCCATTCATGCTAGCTTCCTCCCCTGTTGTTTACTCTAATGTTCTAAAGCTACATGTGTTGGAACATTAAACACAGACGTTTTTCATTGCTAATGATTGTATTCTTTCATATTTTGAAAATATTAAACCACATCTTCCTCATATGGACTAATTTATTGGTTTGCTGTTTTCTGGTTCATCTCCTATGAATCATTTTTACATATCCTCTGTGAGAAGTTGGCCTGGTATATGATGTCCACTGTTTTAGTGGGCACCTTGCACCAGTCCAAAAGACCCTTATTGATGGTAGGTTGTAAAGTCAATCTTATAAAAAGCTATCCTAGTGGTAGCTGTGGAGAGCAGCCTTCAGGTTAAGACTTAGAGGCGAGTTAAGCAAGTTGACATATATATCAAATATATATGTCTTTATTCTAAATACAACCCCTCTGGACTCTTTATGAGATCCGAGGTAAAAGTACAATAGAAGGAACTTAATTAGCATACGACAAGTTGCACAGTATAAGTTTTGCCCTAGGGGCCTCACAAACCATATACTAAAATAGTGGTATAAGAACCACGTGAGGGATAGAAAGCAGGCCTGGGACTTGTAGAACCACTGGGGAAGCCAGGAACCACCCAAGGTAGGGATGCAGGAGGCCCACGGGGGACGCGTGCAGTGTCTGAACACAGCCGTGGAACACCATTGACTTTCTATGGAGAACGAACAAGTAACAATTTTAAAGAATAAGGGCACTTAGAGGTGAACTACGATGGAACCCTTTTAGACTAGGACACTTCCAGAGTCAAGACCCACAAGAGCACCGGAGTACTCGTGTTACCTCATCCAGGGAAGCCGGGTGCAGAGGTGTCTTTTGGTGTTGGGTTTCGTCGTTGATTCCAATGGAGAGCTGCGAAGAAATGCTGCAGGCAACGAGAGGAAAAGTGTCCGGGTGGATCGGAGATGTGAAGAACCTGAAAGCAGAGGGGACAGAGTCTGGGTCACTGACCAGGATGGCAGGAAGAAGATGCCAGCCGATGTCGGGTGATTTCAGGTGAAAGAGGTGAAGCTTGACTCTTCAGCCACGAGGACCAGGAGGCGTTGATGACAACCAGGAGCTGGATTCGAGCTGCCCCACAAAAGAGGTCGAGTGCTGCAGTGTCGCAATCCGGATTGGACCAAACAAGCCTTGGCAACAGCAACCCATGCAAGATGACAAGATTTACTTTGGTTCAGACCAGCAAGGTCTGGGGGACTCCTCCTTTGGAGGGGAGTCAGGGCACATCTGGAGCAACCAGGAAAGCTCATGAAACAATGGATTGGCTTTCGTAGGGGCTCACTAGCCAATGAACTAGGAACTGCAAAGGCACATCCAGCTGAAATGCACAAAGCGGGTCCACGGAACACTCATGGAGTGTAGGCCTCTGAGCTTTGGTGCAAAAGGTACTCTGGAAAAGGGCTTCAAATACCCCAATGCACAACTTCAGGATACCTCGGGAAGTAGATGCAGTAGCAAAAATGCAGGATGTCCAGGAGTTCCGGTCCCACGTCTCTCGTGTCAGTTACGGGTCTCAGCTTTGCAGAGATCTCAGGTCAGCCTCAGAGATGTCTGGAAGTCTATGTCGTGTGTTGCAGAGTATTCGGGATCCGGCGGGAGCCTAAAAAATGCAGACCGGCAAAGATGCTGTTGGTGTCTGTTTGAACAGGGTGGTCACTCCTTGACCACAAGGGAGATTTATTTTGTCTTCCAGTTGATATGGAATGTCGAAGGTCCAAGCTATATATTGCAGAGATTCGTACAGGGTAATCTAAAGTCCTATGGACTGGGCTCCTATTCTTATAGTAAGTTTAGAGGTTGGACTAACTCTAGGGTCCCACCTATGGGAGGACCTGGGGAGGGGGTGGTTACACCCCTTCTCCTTTGTCCAGTTGCATGCCAGAGCTGGGGCAGAGTGCCCCAGGAACCGGTTTGAACTGAGAAATGCATGGAACACCTTGTGTGCCCCAGGCAGTGTCTGAAAAGCATTCACTGAATGCAACCCATCCTGCCCCAATACACTAAAGCCTGTCTGGGGAGGTGCTAGCAATCCCTGGACAGGAAACCTATTGTCTAGGCCTCCCCTGCCGGAGTTTCGTCCAGCAGCAGGAGGGCAGGCTCGTGTCTGTGGCAGCACCATCCATTTTGTGATGCTGGGGCTCTGTTTAACTTTAACCGGGTGTACCAGTATGTGCATGTCTTTTCCCTCTAGAAGGGTGGAATGCTACCCCTGCCACCAGAACTGGCGGGGGGTAGTATTCCAAAGTGTTTGACACCAAACACAACATGTTTTGATAAAGCCAAACCAAAGTTGGCATTAACCGCGAGGATTATAATGCACTTAAGAGTATATGGTATGGCTATATCATAGAACAGCTATAAGGAGATGGTTCCGAAAGCTGCAGAGGGGCTCAGCTCATGCTAGGGCACCCTCTCACACAAAACCAAGCACTCTGCCTTCAGGATTGTCAATGCCTGCCATAGGAGTGACTTATAGGATAATACGTGTCTATATGTAAAGGTAGATATAGGTATACTATATCTAAGTAAGGGGTGCTTATACCACCTTACCCATGCTGCAAGTGCAGACCTGTGGTGCCATTTTGGAAGGCTAACCAGGGGTGGCATAATACATGCTTCAGCCCCTGGTAGGCCTCTGGGGTACCTGGGTACCTAAGGTACCATATACAGGAACTCACAAGGGTAACCCAGTAGCCAATCTGGTATGTACCTAAAGTACATGGAATCCATTTAATAGAGAAAGCAGATAGACTGGGGCACTGAATAGCAGGATCCCAGTCCAACTAAGTCGAAAACCAGCAAAACACCAGGCAAAAAGTGGGGGTAACCATACAGTCAGATTCCACCTTCCTACATCCTCCTTTATTGGTATCCTCACCTAATTTGACAATGCATCACTTTATTAGCCTTTACCCACTATGTGATGTGCTACCCTAAGCCTTTTGAGTGTTCACGACCCTCCATTTGCCTCCTCACACTTTCACTACTTTTCCTCATTGTCTGCTAAACTGTGGTATGTCCTCCATCAGCAAATAGTTTATTCTGGCCCTCAACATTATTAAAAGTCGACTGAAAAGCATGTTTATCCCTAGGCTTTCCTTCACCAGCTGCTATTGTCCTCACATTCCTTTATTCTAAATGATTCTACCCTTATGTCTCATATGGGCAAGCAATTAGAAAAGAAGAGCTGTGCTAATGAAATTAATAAATAATAGGCTTAAATCAATAAGAAATGAATTCTTATGGTCTAGTCACCTGTCGCAGGAAATTACACTGGAGAATTAATCTCCATCTATTCAGTATTCAGCTGGGTACATTTCAATGGTGACTCATTGTAAGCAATTATAGCTAATATAACCCATCTGAAATGCTTGTTTCCTGAAGAAAAAGTTCCAGTTTGTTGATATAGTTAGGTCTACGTTTCCACAGGAAATGCCCTCTTTTGTGTTTTACTAATAACTTTGGCACCATTTGATGCCATCAGTGATGTCATGAATGATATCATTTGAAATGACTCCAGTGCCCAAGGTGAAGAACCTGGGATTTGCAGTGGATGATATGTTTTCTATGAAACCCCAGGTGGCGAAGGTGGAAGCTACATGCTTCTCAGTCCTGAAATGGCTCATCAGGGGTAGAGTCTGCAATTTAACCAATTCAAAGCAGTAATACTTTGCCTGGAGTGGTAAAATGATTTTGTCGTTTTACAGCTTGATGTGGATAGCACTGTGTTAATCCTATGTTTAAAGACCTTGCTGTAGAAATGGGGAAAGACATATCAACGCCAGGGATGGTACTGTGCTAATCTTATGCTTAAAAAAAATTAGTAGAAAAGGAGACATTTGAGGTGAGCAAATTCAGAGTGTCACTGGCGTTGTAGGGTGCTGTATGCAGGAAATATCCATCTAAACTTGGGAACTACCCTAAGTTCTCTGCTTCTTTATTGCATAATTTATGCTTCACTCTATGCCTTAAAGGTATTGTTTTGATTTATGCTGGGTGCTCCATTGTGTCTGGACAAAGCTAAACCTCTCCAAAGAGCTATAATGATAGTGAAACATGTGTCAGGGATTGCTTTTATTCATTTCAGGTTGGCTTGATTGGTATTTTACCAATTCAAAGCTGTAACACTGTGCCTGGAGTGGTGAAAGGCCTTTGTCATTTTACAGCTCAGTGTGGATAGCACTGTGCTAATCCCATGCTTAAAGACTTTGCTGTAAAAGTGGCAAAAAACGTTGTCCCTTTCTATCTCAGCGTGGATGGCACTGGGCTGCTCCTATGCTTAATATCTGTGATAGAAAAGCAGACTTGTGAGGTGAGCAAATTCAGAATGATGCTGGCATTGTAAAGTGCTCTATACAGGAGCTACACTCCACCTAAACTTGGGAACTGTTCTCTGCTCTTTTTCTGTATATATATATATATATATATATATATATATATATATATATATATATACTAGCAGCCCGCCCCAGCGTTGCCTGGGGCAGAAAGGGGCTGGGGGCAGCATTTGATGCTTGCGTGCCCGTCCCTCTGTGCACACCCGCTCCCGACCCCCTTCCTCCTCGACTCCCTCACGCCCGACTCCTTCCGCCCGTCCCTCTGTGCACACCCGCTCCGACTCCCTCCCGCCCCGACTCCCTCCCGCCCGACTCCCTCCCGCCCCGACTCCCTCCCGCCCCCTCCCGCCCGACTCCCGCCCGCCCTGACTCCCTCCCGCCCTGACTCCAATGAGCTGCCGCTTCCTTCCCGCTCTCCTCACTTCATCGCAGCTCCATGTCCGCCGCTCGTCATGACGCACCTGAGCCGCCGCTTCTTCCCACGCTCCTCACTTCACCGCCGCTCCATGTCCGCCGCTCGTCATCACGCACGTCACGGCCAGCGCAACGTCGCGGCCAGCACAGCGTCGCGGCTGGCGCTACTTTCAGGGCACTACTTTTTTTTAAAACATATATTTTTAAATTTACGTTTATTTTTTATTTTTTATCGCCTATGTCCATCTGCACACCGTGACAATTTCTACAATGTATCGGGTGTGTGGATTGGCGCTGTGGTTTCCGAGTTTACCTGGCTCAAAGGTGTGTGTTCTCTCTTTATAATAGTAGTATAGATATATGTGTGTGTGTGTGTGTGTGAACAAGGCCATAGAGGCAGCTGAAACGCGTTACACTGTAGTGTGAATACACTGTGCAAAGAAAACGATCCCCGTGGTGTCAGTATCTGTTTGTTATGAAACTGGTGTTGGAAGTCATATATGTGGGTGTATATATATAACCAAAAAAATGTCACAGTATTTGAACTTCTTCTTGATTGATCATGTGAAAACCTTACCTTCATATATCCATGACACCACTGATTTCATGAGAACTATATGTGACATTGTATGGGAGTCAGACATGTTAATAATCGTCCTTGATGTTACTGGACTATACACAAGCATCTTCCACCAACATGGTATGCAAGCAGTGGAATATTTTCTAAAAACACATTCATTTAGGTTTTCAAAACAAAATGAGATGGTACTCGAATTCTTGTCTTTCTGCCTCAACAATTACATCTTCCTGTTTCAAAAACAATACTTCAGGCAATGTAGGGATACGGCGATGGGAACCTGCTTCGCCCCCAGCTACGTAAACTTATTCATCGGCGGGTGGGAGAAGCAGGTCGCATGGGCTGATGAAAATCAGCACTGGGTCTCATCAATAGAAGGATGGTACCGTTACATCGACGACCTTTTCATATTTTGGAAAGGTCCTCAAACAGAAGCTGAGTCTTTTATCAAACATCTGAATGATAACACAGTGAACCTGCATTTCAGTGGAAATATAAGTTATACTAGATCTAAAAGTGTTCATCAAAGATGGCAAAATATGCACCTCATTGTTTCGTAAAACCACTGCAGGGAATTCGATTCTTGTAGCAAGTAGCTGCCACCCTAAATCACTCAAGAATAGCATTTCGTACGAGGAACTGCTTCGTATTAAAAGAAACTGTACAAGACCCACTGATTTTGATACAGCAGCCCAAGAATCTATGTCAAGGTTCCAAGTAAGAGGGTACTCGGATCAGATTTTAGAAAAAGCATTGGACAAAGTTCAAGCAGTTCCGAGAACCAATCTCCTTAAAGATAAGCAAAGAATATCTGCAAAGGAAGATAATACACCTCGATTTATTACTACTTTTTCGAGAGAGTCCAAAGCAATGCATAATATGATTAGACGAAATTGGCAGATTCTAAAATCAGATGGGATAATTGGTAAAGAGTTAACCTGCTACCCTAAAATCACATATAGGAAGAACCGTTCACTGGGAGATCTTCTGGTGCACAGTCATTTTGACTCAGTTTCACACACACCAAGACTAGGAAATTTAACGGGATTTTTTCCTTGCCAAAAGTGTAAAGCGTGCAAGGCAAGTACCCAAGAACCCGTGATCAAGCTGTGAGTGTAACAGCGAAACGCGTTGGGCACCCGTTGCAAAGCTGAATAAAAGCGTTTATTTACAGAGGCCGCGGCACCAGTGTGAACTTATTTTCAAATTGCTGGATTGTTTTGGATATTTTGGAGTGGCGTCCTTGCCGCGTTGCCCGCCGCCATTGAGGCTCTCGCCTGCCAGAACATGGTGCTGGAAATATATATATATATATATATATATATATATATATATTCTGCACACACCTTCGTAAACGGAAGGATCAAGTACGCACTCACTTAACCGTGAGCAAGCTGTGTGTGCGCAGCGAAACATGTCGGTTTTATGTGCTGATCATGAAATCATGAAAAAATAAAATCTGGGAAAGCACAAGAACTTTGTGAGTGCGTACTTGATCCTTCCGTTTACGAAGGGGTGTGCAGAATAAATGAAGGCTGGGCTCGGCTAAGGAGTACCCCACCGAAGAGAGAAGCACCAGGGGTCTTGCTAAACTTGGAGCCAATCTTGCATATATATATATATATATATATATATATATATATATATATATATATATATATATATATATATATATATATATTCACTGAAAAAACCATAGGTTATAGACCATATATAGTTAGGAATTAGCATTTACAAAACCTTGAAAATTCACTGAAAAAACCATAGGTTATAGACCATATATAGTTAGGAATTAGCATTTAAAAAACCTTATTTTACTCACACAAAACCATTGAAATTCCATATATAGTTAGTTGCACTAACTATATATCGCGCACCTGCAATCCACTGCTGATCATGTCACATATTACATCATTCATGACATGGTCAGTGACATCACTGATGACATCACTGATGACATCTCAAATGACATCACTGATGACATCACTGATGACAACATCCAGTGACTGTATGTTTCTGTAAAGTTAAAATATGTCTTACATATTGAAGAATGAGTGGATGTATAAGTGTCTGGATGAAGGATTTAGTAGGTGCGTGACTGACTGTATGAGTGAGTGATTAAATGTGTCTCACTGAATGCATGGGTTAGTGACTAAACTGTCTTAATTTGTGCATCATTATGTCTGTTGTTCTGTAAACTGCTGCATGTGTTGATCATTAGCTATACGAGAGGCTATATGTGTTATTAATTGGTTGCCCAAGTATTTCTATGGGAGATTGAGTTTGTGTGGGGGTGGCTGGAAGGTGTGTGACTCTATGCATAGATGTGTGAACAGTTTATTCACTAGGTGTATGAGTTCAAGAGTGCATGTGGAAACAGCTACATGGGCAGTTGACTGTGTGCATGAGTGTATTGATGAGTGAATGGATATCTCAATGCTACATGTCATAGTAAGTACATATGTAAAACACAGTACATGTGAGAGTTGGCATATATAAATAACTGTGCATGAGAGCCACCGAATGAGTGAGTGGTTGTATCGATCATTGTGAACTTGTATCAGGGATTGTATAAGAGAGTAAATATGTGTTAGTATATGTTTCAATAAGTAAGGTGTGTTTAACTGTATAGTTGAAGAAATGGAGATGAGATTGTTTCTTTGCATGACTGACTGGGTGTGTGAGTAACTCCATGGATGAGTGGCAGTGTGTGAGTGTCTGTATACACTGAGTGTATCTAAGGTTATATTAGAGTCTGAAGAGGTTTATCGTATTAGCACAAGAATGATGTCAAATGAGATGTCATCAGTGATGTCATCAGTGATGTCATTTGAGATGTCATCAGTGATGTCATCAGTGATGTCACTGACCATGTCATGAATGATGTAATATGTGACATGATCAGCAGTGGATTGCAGGTGCGCGATATATAGTTAGTGCAACTAACTATATATGGAATTTCAATGGTTTTGTGTGAGTAAAATAAGGTTTTTTAAATGCTAATTCCTAACTATATATGGTCTATAACCTATGGTTTTTTCAGTGAATTTTCAAGGTTTTGTAAATGCTAATTCCTAACTATATATGGTCTATAACCTATGGTTTTTTCAGTGAATTTCAATGGTTTTTTAATAGCAAATATCATAAGCTGTCGAATGTCAAGTACGTGGTAAGTGAAAACATTTTCGTGTTTATGCACACTGATCTGCTTTGAATGGTGCCCCCCCCCCCTCATTTCTATTAGGAGTACTCTCTCTTTGCAGATAGTGAAAGGTAGTTAACGCAGGTCTTTGCCCCCATTGTAATCCGTCGTGCCTGCTTCTCTCTCCATTTGATTGATTGTTATCCAAGTATTTACTGTTTTAGAATTAGTTCTGTTTGGTTCATTCTCTATTTACAAACAAACACAGAGTCGCAATACTCTGTTTAGTCTTTGCAGATAACGAAAAATCGTGTAAAAAAAAAAGAAAAGGAATCGAGCAAAATCAGTAGGCCACTAATGGGATCTCTTTTTGACCTCGCTAAAATAGAAACATTAGGAACAACCCCTCATGACAAATACAAAACTAGTGAGATGAACTGAACTCCACACAATGATGGCTGCAAAACAGCTCGGCTCCGCCACCCACCCCGCCCAAAATAACGATAAAGAACGGCTGCCATGATTGGTTGCGGAATGACCACGACGGAGCTACGAAATGGTGCTGCTCTCATGCTAACCCCAGCTTCAGTCTGAAACATCCAGAAACACTGTAGACTACCAATTCGATCAGTTCCGGTAGCGCCCCAATGTAACCCGGTAGAGAAGAACTAGCTCTCCCCTCTTTGACTGATGGTTCTTGTTGCCTGTCCCTTCTGTTGTCATTTAACAGAACTATTTAGCCTGCTGAAAGGGGTTGTGTTCCGACCGCTGGTTGGTGGAGACATTTTGACTATATTCTGTACCTGCGTTGTCGCGTAATGCGTCATATGACGCGCCGCGTTAGCGCATCCGGAAGTCATCCGGGGCGCGCAGCGCGTAACGTAAGCATAACAAGTCATGTGACTTGTTAATAAAACTTTTCATTGGTTCATTTTACTTTTCTTATTGTAATGATGAAAGGCTTGGTCATATGACCTAAAAATTACGCTTTTCATTACTTCCGAACATTATTTTTTCTTAAATATATGTTATAATGTTCCAGGCTAATGTACTTTCCCGGAAATTTTACAACTGTCCTGCAAGTAAAATATATTCTTTTTTCGAGAAAAAGAGCGTTTCTTCGTCCCATGACGGAGCCGTTGAGCAAAAGAGGGTCGACCTGCTGTCTTAGTCGCCGATACGCCTGAATATGAGATTCTTATCGATCACTTTATGTTGCAGGAATAGAAAACACAACAGCCCTTGACCATTTATCTTTACTGCGTTCCTTCGTATTATACCTTTTACCCTTCATGTAATTGGTCTGCTTTATTTCACTTGCCTTTTAATGATTCTAAAACAGTCACTATTATTAAAAACTTTACCAATGTATATACTACTACCATGTTTTCTTTTAAAAACCTTTATTGTGAAAATTTCATTATACAAATACGAGCCTATAACCACGTGGGCCTGCCACAGAGCAAACTGTAATCGTATATGATGAATAGACATTTACACTGTAGAGGAACGTAACGGGCGGGCCATTAGGTTGCAAGAACTAAGGTGTCTAACAGTTACGGAATCGGTGGACGTACATTTTATAATTAAAATACGACAGGGCCAGTTACAATAAAATTATCTAGATATACATTTGCGGGCAAGTACCATGGGTGACGTTAATTCGAACTTTCAACAGTACAGTAATCAATAACACATCAGAACTTAATATCAATAGGGATGTCGAAATATTCAATCAATTCTCGTCCCCGCCCGCCATGTGCTTCAAAACTGCATACGTATCTCGTGATTTCAAGGTTCTGCAACCAGTACACAACAAGGAGTTACGAGTCCCATTTATTCCGGCGCCATTTTGGGCGAGGACGGGCAGGTCCAGGATATAGTCAAAATGTCTCTACCAACCATCGACTATGATGATGTTCATATGCTGTATTTATTAGAGTAACACTCATCTGTCCACATGAAATTAATTTGCCACAATCTAAACATGTCATTTTAATCTTTCCAAAGTTCTTCTAAATATTTGGGACCGTTTCCCTTGCCTCTGAAGCTCTCAGTGCCACTTCTTTGATGAATGTACTAGCAGGTCAGGGGTTCTCCTCCAAATCTCTCTTTTATGCAGCACTATAATTAATTGGTGCCACCTCTCCATATGACGATGCATGGTATAGTTACCACAACTATATTTTTTTTCGGTTCCTCTGGAGAGTTCATCGTGGCAGATGAAGCGTGTAACGTACCGGGCATTTACCTTTTTTTGCATGTACAGGAAAGGAAAAAAAAATCGAGCGTCCGAGTTCTAAGGTGTCCCAGGGCCATTTTGGTGGACCAGGCCCAAATCCAAAGAACAGCCATCTCACAGGCTAATGGGGCGACCCACGCCGAGTTTCAGCATTGTAGGATGACCACACAAGTACAGCAACTTGCTAGACATCACCTCGGTGCCATCTGGATCTCGGCGCCCCACTGCAGATGAAGTGCCTCTCAACTATGAAACCACCACGGTGACATCCGGATCTTGGCGCGTTGTGCTGCCTTCGGCCTATTCGCACATCGGTCCGCTACTGACGCCATCTCACAGGCTAATGGGGCGACCCACGCCGAGTTTCAGCATTGTAGGATGACCACACCAGTACAGCAACTTGCTAGACATCACCTCGGTGCCATCCGGATCTCGGCGCCCCACTGCAGATGAAGTGCCTCTCAACTATGAAACCACCACGGTGACATCCGGATCTTGGCGCGTTGTGCTGCCTTCGGCCTATTCGCACATCGGTCCGCTACTGACGCCATCTCACAGGCTAATGGGGCGACCCACGCCGAGTTTCAGCATTGTAGGATGACCACACCAACTTGCTAGACATCACCTCAGTGCCATCCGAATCTTGGCATCTCAACGCCTAGTGGTATCTTCCATACAAAAAATATTGTTACGCTGCCTTTGGCCCCATTCGCACATCAGTCCGCAACTTAGACATCACCTCGGTGCCATCCGGATCTTGGCATCTCAGCGCCTTGTGGTGTCAGTCAGAAAATATTGTTGCGCTGCCTTTGGCCCCATTCGCACATCGGTCCGCTACTGACGCCATCTCACAGGCCAACGGGGCGCCCCACGCCGACTTTCAACATTGTAGGATGGCCACAGAAGTGCGACAACTTACTAGACACCACCTCGGTGCCATCCGGATCTTGGCGCGTTGTGCTGCCTTCGGCCTATTCGCACATCGGTCCGCTACTGACGCAAACTCACAGGCCAACGGGGCGCCCCACGCCGACTTTCAGCATTGTAGGATGGCCACACCAGTGCTGCAACTTGCTGGACACCACCTCGGTGCCATCCGGATCTTGGCGCGTTGTATTGCCTTCGGCCTATTCGCACATCGGTCCGCTACTGACGCCGCCTCACCTGCCAACGTATTTTCTCCGCATTTTATACCCTATGCCGCATAACAGGTCATGTGACTTGTTTATAAAACTTTTCATTGGTTCATTTTACTTTTGGTTTCCGAATGATGGAAGGCTTGATCATATGACCTAAAAACAACACTTTTCATTGGATGAAAACTTTTTTTTTCCCCCAAACGATGAAAGCCCCACCTTGTTTCTGGATGTTTCAGACTAAACTGGCGTCAGCATGAGAGCACCACCATCTCGTAGCTCCGTCGTGGTCATTCCGCGAGCAATCATGGCAGCCGCTCCCCACCAGAAGCCTGCAGGAGTCGGGGCCCCCAAAACTTTTGATGAATTCTCAAGGCGGAGGGGACGCTTTCGAGAATGGGTCCAAGACCTAGCAGACAAGCGTCCGATTTCCAAGGTGTCCCAGGGCCATTTCAGTGGACCACGCCCAAAAAGGAAAGAGCCTGCCGCCATTTTGAGAGTCCTGTGGCAGCCGCCTATCGCTGCACCGCAAGAGTGGGCGCAACTCAGCTGAATGGCGGATTTTGACACAGTGGACCAAAAGCGGACGGAATGGCAACTGAAACGGTAAAGGGGCGCCCCACTAAAACAGATGAGACTCCACCTGGAGAGGCCCGTTCACGCCGCCTCCCCCGGGGCGCTCCACGCCGTTATTCGGAGCAGCATTGTAGGATACCAAAACCAGTGCGGCAACTTACTGGACATCACCTTGGTGCCATCGTTCTGCTGCCTTGGAACTATTCGCACAACAGTTTGCTACTGATGACCCACCCCCCGCGACGCCCCACGCCGTTATTTGCTGGGTGGCAACTTACTAGACATCACTTTCGTGTCATCTAGATTTCGGCGCGTTCTGCTGCCTTGGAACTATTCGCACAACAGTTTGCTACTGATGACCCACCCCCCGCGACGCCCCACGCCGGAAATCTGGACGTTGTGCTGCGTTGGGACTATTCGCACAGCCGACCGCTACTTCGTTGTTTTTCCCTAAAAATGTTTATATGTTATTACTATTTTTGTTTTCTTGTATATATTTATAAATTATTAAAGTTTTATAATCTTACTACTTTGTCGGAGTGCTATATATTTTTAATGTGACACATAATTGTAAAAACTTTGATGTACAAAGAGTCATCCCTGGAATCTTCCGCTTCACGCTCGGTCCCCTCCCCAATCACAATACAGGATGGTTTTCAGATAATAGCAACGCTTCTGCTGTGACGGATCTCATCGAGTGTGGGCCTTGATCTACTATAACTCCTTTGAAGAGGGGTGATTCTTTACAGCTGTGGCCATAAACTACATCTGCAGGGCTAGCTGATAGCCTAGGACCGGCCTGGACAATCGGACACAGAGGAAAAGGAGTGTCAGAGGGTGCGGTAGTGAATAGGGCGAAAGGGAGGTGTCGGACGGGCACAGGGTGTGATTCTCAGGGAAGAGCAGCGCAGATGGGGGGAGGTTTATTACCCATGCATAAGACAGAGAGCGGGGGTGACCACTGCCTGGGTGAGATGCTTGCGAGGGTGGGGAGCCATGCTAAGGATCGACAGCGTGCACAGAGTGGGTCTGGTCAAGGCATCTAAAATGGCTGCCGTGCACGACAAAAGTGTGGCATTTGAAAAAAGACAAGATGGCGCACACAATGTTTTTCAACAATTCCTGATTTCCTTCGAATCGAACGTTAACAGACGTTGGGGCATATTACCAAAGTTAAGCGATATTTATCCCTAACGATGCATTGCAAAGATTTTTTTACCGTCAGAAATTATCGCAGATAAACCTTGCTATTATCAAGGTTTATCGCAAATACGATAAAAAACGAGCGCAATGCATTAATATCGCTGAAAACTCCGCGATATTCATGCATTACCGAGCTAATGCTCTTAGCCATGTTATCCACCTCCCATTGGATAACATGGCTAAGAACTGCTCAGGGCAGCTGTTACTTTTTGGAGATATTCGCGCTTATCTCGAATATTTCCAAAAGTTGATAATAGGAGATAGCGATGTGAGCGACTGTTTCCAGTCGCTAACATCTTGGCATGCCCACTTTGCATGTCATTAGTGATAAATATCACTCACATGCAAAGTGGGACCCAAGATGGTCGCTATCTCCTACTAGCCGTCGCTAACTGGTGTTAGCAACAGCTAGGTAATACAGATATAATTTTATCTCCGCGAAGCGGAGCGCTGTTACAGATATATATCTTGTTTTTGAACGTTAATTTCTCAAAATGCACTGAAGCACATATATTGAGACATAGCAAAGGCACATCGGGCTACCAGTCCCTAATATTTTACCAAGTTTCGTGCAAATCCATTCAGCCGTTCGATTATTATTATTATTTTTTTTTTTTGCCCCGCGGGGCCCTTTTAAAACCTCCACATCAAACCTAGGGGGTCAGCGAGGATCTACTATGCCCCCTTATGGTCATTTGCCCCTTCGCTTTGGCCTCCTCTTGTCTCTCGATCCTACCGAGAGACAAGATGGCGGCCGCTACGTACTGTTTGGAATGTTTACAGACACCGGAGAGCCAATCAGCTTCGCTTCGCAAAGCTCCGTAACGCGAAAAGTACGCGAAGCGGTGCGCTGTTACAGATATATATCTTTTTTTGAACGTTAATTTCTCAAAATCCACTGAAGCACATATATTGAGACCTAGCAAAGGCACATCGGGCTACCAGTCCCTACAATTTTGCCAAGTTTCGTGCAAATCCATTCAGCCGTTCGATTATTATTATTATTATTTTTTTTTGCCCCGCGGGGCCCTTTTAAAACCTCCACATCCAACCTAGGGGGTCAGCGAGGATCTACTATGCCCCCTTATAGTTATTTCCCCCTTTGTTTTGACCTCCTCTTGTCTCTCGATCCTACCGAGAGACAAGATGGCGGCCGCTACGGACTGTTTGGAATGTTGACAGACGCCGGAGAACCAATCAGCTTCGCTTCACAAAGCTCCGTTGCGCGAAAAGTCCGCGAACCAGAGCGCTGCCCGGTCCGCTGTTACAGATATATATCTTTTTTTAAACGTTAATTTCTCAAAATCCACTGGAGCACATATATTGAGACCTACAAAAGGCACATCGGGCTACCAGTCCCTACAATTTTGCCAAGTTTCGTGCAAATCCATTCAGCCGTTCGGGCTAAAAGTGAGGCCAACCGCCCTATGGAAAACTCAATGTTAAAAACACGTTTTGGGACCCCCCTTTTTTCTCGGCCCCCACTGGACGAACCCCCCCCAAATTTTCAAGGGCTGCTCAGAAACAAAATGTGCAATTTTCCTGAAAATTTCAGCCAATTCCGTCCACAAACGCCAAAGTTATTAGACATAGAATTTTCAAAAAACCCATAGAGAAAAAATCCTAACTATATATACCTACTGGCGACCGCCAGTAGGTAATATATATATATATATATATATATACAGCTCAAGACTCTATTTCACCGTGCAAATGAGGGGACTGCACACAACAAGGTACTTGGTTCGTTTTTATTCACCGAAAATTTTCCACAGGACACGTTTCGGCTTGCGCACCTTTTTCGACTGATTTACAAAGTGCATTGCATAAACCATTATCATATCCGGTACACACACACACACACACACACACACACATACTATATATATATGCAGCGCAATCTTTCCCAAAGAAAAGGCGGAGGCCACATCGGGGACAAACCGGAGTCTCTTTATTTCACAAAATGCCACAGAGGGCGAATGCATTTCGGCGTCATTGCCTTCATCAGCGCCGTGTGGAATAACGGGCAGGGAAATGTCCACGCCTTTAAATGTCCCGCTCTGATGGATAGGCTGTCTCTGTTCCTCCCCCACAGGACTCCACCTGATGTAGATTGCCTCATCGGTGCAACGACTACAGGACCCAGAGTGCACCAAATAGTATCGGGATCCCCAGGTGGTGATATTAACAGGAATTGCCAGCAAACGGGACGGCGTGCAGCGCTTCCCCTTGTCCCATAACTTGCGAGTTCAAGAGTCTCCTTCAGTCCCCAACCGCACAAACCGCTCAGCCCAAGATTCTTCTCCGCGGGGGCATGTGACGAAGCAGCTAGCCCAGAGAGAGGCACTGTGAGCTCTGCACCGCTTCTCTTCGTCTCAGGCGTCGTGGTGGACCAAACCTTGCCAATATCTCGACCGAGTACAGTTGCCGAAGCAGATGCCCGAAATGGTGAGGCCTCTTGATAATGCAGGGGTCTCCAAACATGCCTCTGGCCGGCGTGGATTAATGCAGCGCAATCTTTCCCCAAAAAAAGGCGGAGGCCACATCGGGAACAAACCGGAGTCTCTTTATTTCACAAAATGCTACAGAGGGCGAAAGCATTTCGGCGTCATTGCCTTCATCTGCGCCGTGTGGAATAACGGGCAGGGAAATGTCCACGCCTTTAAATGTCCCACTCTGATGGATAGGCTGTCTCTGTTCCTCCCCCACAGGGCTCCACCTGATGTAGATTGCCTCATCGGTGCAACGACTACAGGACCCAGAGTGCACCAAATAGTATCGGGATCCCCAGGTGGTGATATTAACAGGAATTGCCAGCAAACGGGACGGCGTGCAGCGCTTCCCCTTGTCCCATAACTTGCGAGTTCAAGAGTCTCCTTCAGTCCCCAACCGCATAAACCGCTCAGCCCCAGATTCTTCTCTGCGGGGGCATGTGACGAAGCAGCTAGCCCAGAGCGAGGCACTGTGACCTCTGCACCGCTTCTCTTCGTCTCAGGCGTCGTGGTGGACCAAACCTTGCCAATATCTTGACCGAGTACAGTTGCCGAAGCAGATGCCAGAAATGGTGAGGCCTCTTGATAATGCAGGGGTCTCCAAACACGCCTCTGGCCGGCGTGGATTAATGCAGCGCAATCTTTCCCAAAGAAAAGGCAAAGGCCACATCGGGGACAAACCGGAGTCTCTTTATTTCACAAAATGCCACAGAGGGCGAATGCATTTCGGCGTCATTGCTTTCATCAGCGCCGTGTGGAATAACGGGCAGGGAAATGTCCACACCTTTAAATGTCCCACTCTGATGGATAGGCTGTCTCTGTTCCTCCCCCACAGGGCTCCACCTGATGTAGATTGCCTCATCGGTGCAACGACTACAGGACCCAGAGTGCACCAAATAGTATCGGGATCCCCAGGTGGTGATATTAATAGGAATTGCCAGCAAACGGGACGGCGTGCAGCGCTTCCCCTTGTCCCATAACTTGCGAGTTCAAGAGTCTCCTTCAGTCCCCAACCGCATAAACCGCTCAGCCCAAGATTCTTCTCCACGGGGGCATGTGACGAAGCAGCTAGCCCAGAGCGAGGCACTGTGACCTCTGCACCGCTTCTCTTCGTCTCAGGCGTCGTGGTGGACCAAACCTTGCCAATATCTTGACCGAGTACAATTGCCGAAGCAGATGCCAGAAATGGTGAGGCCTCTTGATAATGCGGGGGTCTCCAAACACGCCTCTGGCCGGCGTGGATTAATGCAGCGCAATCTTTCCCAAAGAAAAGGCGGAGGCCACATCGGGGAGAAACCGGAGTCTCTTTATTTCACAAAATGCCACAGAGGGCGAATGCATTTCGGCGTCATTGCCTTCACCAGCGCCGTGTAGAATAACGGGCAGGGAAATGTCCATGCCTTTAAATGTCCCGCTCTGATGGATAGGCTGTCTCTGTTCCTCCCCCACAGGGCTCCACCTGATGTAGATTGCCTCATCGGTGCAACGACTACAGGACCCAGAGTCCACCAAATAGTATCGGGATCCCCAGGTGGTGATATTAACAGGAATTGCCAGCAAACGGGACGGCGTGCAGCGCTTCCCCTTGTCCCATAACTTGCGAGTTCAAGAGTCTCCTTCAGTCCCCAACCGCATTAACTGCTCAGCCCAAGATTCTTCTCCGAGGGGGCATGTGACGAAGCAGCTAGCCCAGAGCGACACAGGGCTGCTTTAGGAACATGTTTCCATAGCAAAAGCGTTTTTTGATTTGCTTATATCCTTGGCACCAGTTGATGAATCTTCATGAAAGAATTTGGCCCTCATTTTGATGTCGGTCGGCTCGCTGCCAGACACCATGGCGGTGAGGCGACCGACAGGCAGGTGGCAATCTAACTGCCCAGTTAAGATGTGTCTGCCAGCTGATGGGCGGAACAGTGCTTCATAACAGGGCGGTTTGTGCTGCAGCCCCATAACAGGGCTGCAGCACAAGTCGCAGTGTAATTGAGCACTTTGTGCACATTCATGCAACTTATGCCAGACACCATTTGACGCCTGGCACATGGTGTATGAATGTGCCTGGGGAAGCTACATGTGACCCCCTCGGCCACATTAAAGTGGCTCACGTAGGATGGGGCCCTGCTTGGGGCCCGTAATGTCCATTTCTGCTGCTTTTCATGGCAGTCGGAACGCCATAAAAAGGAAGTCAGGAACGGACATTGTAATCCTGACGGCGGTGCCTGGATCCCGATTTCGACCACTGCCCCTACGGGATTAGAAGATCCTATCAGAGCTGGCAGTCTTTCCCCCAACATTATTGCTCCGACGGCCTGTCAGTAGCGGTCTGCGCAACACCAAATGAGGGCCAAAGAGCCCCTATAATTCCTGTTGTGCATGGAAAGTTTTGGAACAATCCATCCACCGGGAAACAAGAAAATGGGGTAGGTCGAAAAACTTGCATTTCCCCTGTTAATTCCCATAGGAATTTTAGACACGTCTACAGCCCGAACAGCTGAACAAAATTACACCTAATTTGCCAGAAAAGGTGGCTGTAGGTCCAGGACCTTCTTGTAAATTGGTCTAAATCTTTTCAGTAGTTTTGAAGAAATTAAAGGAAAGTCACATTTGTATATATAGGGATGCGAAGGCTCAGCGAACCCTCCCGATCTCAAGCAGAGATATCATTGGCTGCCAACACTTCAACCAGGAACTGTTGGCAGTCATCTTCGGCCTCTGCTTGATCTGAGTCCCACTAAAAAAGATTTAGAAAAAGAAAAGAGGACAGGGTAGGGACACACTGCGCCCCTAGTCATGGTGCATGGGTTTCTCAGAGACCCCGCCATGGCAAAAAAAAAATTTCCACAGATCTTTCAGATAATTTTTTTTAAAAGCAGTGTCCCATGCAGTTCCTTTACTTTGCCCCCGGATGCGCCAGGTCCCGGGGGCAAAGAAGGCTGAAAAAAGAAAGGGAGTGCATGGGCCCCAATCCTATGGCTTATGGTAACTCCAGGGACCACCACAGCCCAAGGTCTAAGATAGAATAAAATGACGGGCCGTGCAGCCCCCCTCACCCCAGAGACCACCATCTCCCTTCGGCAAAAGGTAATAAATGAATGTGGGGGGGCCACGCAGACCCTGCAGCCCAGGGGGACTGCCACATCCCCAGGGCAACCATTAGATTCTATGGAGGGCTGCACAGCCCCCCAGGGCCCGGGGACTGCCACCTCCCAGGGGCTAAAGTAAAATAATGAAGAGGATCTGTCACAGCCACCCTTCACTAGGGACCACTGCCTCTCCAGGGCTAAAATAAACATTGGAGGGGGCGTAGCTCCTCTCGAGGAGCCATAGATGGCCCCTGGGACTGCCACCCCCCAGGGCGAACTCCTGCTACCTCCTAAGGTTCCCACCCTCGGAAAGGAGCTATTTCATTTTGGTTGGTTGGAGCGAACAGCTCCCACTAAGCAAATGCAAACATAATGCTAGTTTCTGGCCTTTATTCTACCTCTTTTTGTTCGTTTCTGACCTTTATTTTGCCTCTTTCTCTTCCCCTGGGACTGCAGGGTAGCCTCAAGGCCCCCGCTCTCCTAGCCATCTCCGGTCTCCTGTGAGAGCCGGCATTGCTTCTGCAAGCAGGAAGCTGCTTTTCATAGCAGTTCCCTGCTTGCGAAAACAATGTTTTCATCTATTTCCCTGCACTCACATTTGCTTACAAGGAAACAGATGAAAACTCCACTTTCTGCAAGCCTAAGCTGTTTGATAGCTCCCACCAAGCAAAAGAAAACACTCTGCTACCTGTTTGGTGCAAATCCATTCTGTGATTTTAGAGAAATTAAGGTTAAAAATGTTTGAACCTTTCGAGATATGACTGAGTGCCACCTCATCAGCAAAAATGTAGTAGCAACCATTTTAGGACTCAGGAACTCAGTCCCCTGCCCTGACATAATAAGCAAAAAACATATAAGGGAGCAGGGTAGGCATACTCTCCTCATAGGCCTATTGGGAAATGCCACACCTAGGGCAAAACCTTTTTTTCTTTTAATGCGACATGGCTTCTCTCACTTTTAAAATATAAGACCCCTGGGGTGCGGTAGGGCCAATACTACAATTTCAATTTATAGGTGTGGGGTCATGCTGTCTCCTCCTTGAGCCTTGAACAAATACCCCAGGGAACCAACCCCCCATGGCCAAATACATATTTATGGTAGGGGCAAGTGCCCCCCCAACAATACTTTAAAAAGCCCTGGGGACCCCATCCCTCAGGACTGACTTTGATATTTTTTGGGAAGGGTTATGCAACCCCATCCTAGCCATAGGAGGGCCTTCGGGACCCCATCCTGTAAAGCCAGTATTGTTTTTTGGGGGCATTGAGCCCCCCTTCCGAGCTGTAGATGAGTCCTGGAAACCCCATCCTCAAAGTGCAGGAAGTGAATGCAAATTTTATGCACTGCCTCCAAATTTCCGGCGCAAGGAACACAACTTTGGCTCTCAGTTGGCGGGGCACAGAAATAAGATGTTCACGTCTGGGTGGTAACAAAGCATTATGGAGCCGGCTCACACTGGAACCCAGGATGCGTGCTGGCTAGGATACCAGCAGAGACCAGGGGCCTCCCCCCTTGGCACAAAATGATTGGGCACTTCTGGGTGCCAGGTGGTCACTGAGGCATGGCTGCCTCTCACCTGCATCCACTGTGAGATTTGGTTGGGGAGCTGACAGGTGCTGATGCGGTCTTGGGTCCCCCCCCCCCCACACCGCTCCCAACTTTAAAAAAAAAGATGCGGGAGCCCCAGGTGAGCACTGGGACTCCCATATATGTATGTGTGTGTGTGTGTGTGTGTGTGTGTGTGTGTGTGTGTGTGTGTGTGTGTGTGTGTGTGTATATATATATATATATATATATATATATATATATATATATGAAATTGCAATAAAGAGGTTCCTTCTAGGATCGAGCCTAAAGCCAGGTGGTGCGTGTTGGCAGTGGAACCACCACCATTTGTCGTAACCCACAAAATACTTCATATGAGCACGCACACTCGAAAGTCCTTTGCAAGAGCAGAACGCTTTAATCCTCAAACGTTACGCGTTTCGACAGCCTAATGTCTTGATCACACGCTGGGTTACAGGAATTACATGCATATATCAACATTGGACAAAGACAAAGGACTGCAGTCAGGTACAGGTTGTAAGTGACAGTAAACATGTCAGCCATTTTAGACTAGGCAATGCAAGCAGTAAATGTCCTTGTGATCCATATAGAACAGTACATAATTAAGCCATCTGGCACAGAAACACAATAGTTCCTATTTGACGTTCATATGCAAAATAAACATATACCATCAGCACATGCTTAGTGTTAACCCCTTCACATAAAGATTACTGATAATATGGTTTGGCAATTCTAAGGTAATAGATTACTGTTTATGTTTTTTCACAGTGTATATCGATCAATTCTCTACCTACAGGGTGTACTTTCCAACCTGATTTAAAGCATTCCACTAACAGGAAATTATAACATGAAATGGTTGCTAGTATGACATGATCAATCTCCAGCTACTTCCTGATCCTTTTATCTGTTTCTCTTTAGCATCTTTTTTATTACTGGCACTGAAAAAGAGATCTATAACTACCTGAAACTATTGTTCTATAAAACGTAATGTTTTTATGATTGTGTAAATGACCATGAACTTGTATCTCTGTTTTTAAAATAATTATTATTTCTTATGAGTGTTGTAATGTTGTTAATTATTTTTTATATTTAGTACACTTTTTATGCCTACTTTGTGTTGGCAAAAGAAAGTTTTCTGATTGACTGACATGATCAAAGACATTATAAAACATTGCTTTCGAAAGTGGCTTATTGATCAATTATCTGACCACAACCTTGTATTCCATAGCCATAATAGATGTTCATGTGTTAGAACAGAGAGGATCTAGAGTACATTTGCTATTCTACTATGGCCACACAAGTGTCAATTCTATTTTGACATTATACATGCTGATTTTGTCAATAGGTTTACTGTTCAACATACGGATTTGCAATCATCAGAGCTGTGCCGTGTGATTATATATATATATATATATATATATATATATATATATATATATATATATTTTTTTTTTATAAAGAAAACAATAAATGAGTGGCAGAAGCTGCCCATTCATTATTCGGCCCTCAGAGGGTTTTGGAGAGCGTTAATGACTTTATGAAGGATCTTGGTCACAATATAAATATCTCCAATACCTTCATCATGAGATGTGGTCAAGGGACACAGAGGACATGTGAAATATTTGTTGATGGGAAGAAGTTAGCCTCAACTAGAAGTTTTTCCTACTCATGGGCTCAAACTATCTCTGCCACTAAAAGTGGCATTTATTAGATTAACAACAGCCTTAGCAACCTTCGCTAAAAAGCTAGTCAGGAAACCACCCTTAGTACTCTTGCAGATATATAAGGCCAAGTGTATCACCATGGCGACTTATGGGACAGGGGTGTGGGGTTTCGTAAATACTCTTCCCTTACAAACTGTAGAAAATGCTTTTTTGAGGTATATTCTCTCAGACCTCCTAGTACCTCCTCCTATGTCTGCCATGAGGAGCTGGGCCTTCCCTACATTGCTGATCTCATTAAACTAGAGCCTATACTCCTGTGTCACAGGACTTGGTGCAAAGACCAGACTAAGTAAAATAGGGAGATCCTGCAAGACAGCCTAAGGTTGGAAGGGGCTATTAAGATTCCTTAGATTAGATTTGTTCGTGATTTCATGAACAATCTGGGTCATCCGGAATATTTTTCAAAACCAAGTTCTATGTTGGTGATACCCAGAAAGATCTTAAAGAAAGAGGGCCTCCAATTACTGGATTCTATCAGAATGACAGGGGACATTTCCAAAATAAGTGTGAGGCAACACCAGCTGTTACGCACTACCCGAGGGATGGAGCATTACCTAATCTTTTTACCCGGGGCCTTCGATAGATTCCTCTTAACAAGACAAAGACTGGGTAATGTCCATAGACTAGTGTTGTTTCCGAAATTGAATGACTGGTCTCATGTGTTACCACTGTGTCCCTGTGACAAAAGTTCAGAAGAATCCACTATTCACGTAGTCCTGTTTTGTACACTCCATATCGAGCCAAGGGAAGTTAATAATCCCACTTTTATTAAACCAAGTATTGAGGCAGTGTCACCCAGCCTTTATTTTACTCCAGCTACTGGAAGATGAGTACACAGCATGGAGATTAGCTATGTTTTTAAAGAAGGTGCTTCAACA
The DNA here is from genome assembly GCF_964261635.1 of Lissotriton helveticus. Classification (NCBI taxonomy): domain Eukaryota; kingdom Metazoa; phylum Chordata; class Amphibia; order Caudata; family Salamandridae; genus Lissotriton; species Lissotriton helveticus. The sequence goes on along the minus strand of NC_136070.1, from coordinate 899,504,276 downwards.
GAGAAAATGTGTAATTGATGAGTTGTAATTTGGGCATCCTCTTCCTGTAGGCATGTGCTCTTGTCTCAGAAAATTGCTGCAAATATCTTTTATATTGTATAACTTGTGATGTGACTATTGCTTTTTAACATTTTGTAATATAATATGAAATGTTTACGATTTTTTATGTGCTTTTATGTCTGTTTTAAAAAAGCAGCCGAATAAAACGTTCCGTGAATTGAATTATTCATGCTCCGTGTAAGGAGCACCCCATAATGCCCCATGAAGGCTTACTTAAGTTATATTTTTGGTTCCTGGTGGTGCCTGTAGAAGGGGCAGTAGCCCTACCAACCAATTTTTAAATATTTTGGAGGACTGCAGGGAGTGCAGCAGCCACCTCAGAAACATTAAAAACAAATATACAGTAAGTCTCCTTGGTCATTAAATCCATAACCCTTGGAAAGCTTATCATATATTTTTTAAGCATTCCAATTTTTAGGGCAGGTGTTGTTTAACTGGAATGCAGGGATCCCTTGTGGTTGGTGATATGGCTGCTCTTTGTGGCCTGAAAAATGTTTCAAAAAGAATCAAAGAAATGTTTAATGTTTTTTTCAACAATGCTTTATTAACAATATGTTTTAGCAAACGCTATTATTAAACATTGCAATGTGTGAATTTATGAAATATAATAATAATATAATAATACTGATACTTGTAGAGCGCGAACAGCTACCTCGCGAGGAGGTGTCCCGGCACTGGTAGAGTACTTCAGCAAGGCAGGAGGCACGGGGGTTGCTTAGGTTTTCTGCATAAAGAGCCAGGTCTTTAGAAGTTTCTTAAAGCTAGATTATGTCGTAGCAGATTGGATGGCAGAAGGCAAGCCACTTTCTGGGAACGATCTGTAAGATAGGATCGGAGCCAGCTCAGTGCCCTATCTTCCAGACCTATGTCCTTCAACCGTAGCAGCAATCTGCCATGATCCACCGTATCAAATACGGCTGATAGATCCAGGAGCACCAGCATAGCTGATGCTCCTGAATCTAAGGACCACCTAATCGACTCAGCTACCTCGATAAGTGCGGTCTCGGTGCTGAAGCCGGACCTGAAACCTGACTGTGTTTCATGTAAAATCCCTTTTTCCTCGATAAAGCTGTTCAGTTGTCGTTGTATCAGCTTTTCGAGCATTTTACCTGGGGCTGCTAAAAGGGAGATTGGACGGAGATTACTTTTTCAGAGGGAGAAGTGTGGCATGTTTCCAACAATCAGGAAACGTGCCTGTTTCAACGGACGTATTCCATATATGTAGGAGTGGTGATACAATTGCGTCCGACATCATTTTCCAAAGCTTAGGCGGGCAGGGTTCATCAGGGGCCCCTGATTTGCATTTTTGTATTTCCTTCAGAGCCTCAGGGAGGGAGATAGGATGAAATTGAGCTAAGGATAGGGAGGGCAGCTCATTTTTAGCCATGTCCGCAATAACTGTGGGCTCGGGACTCGTGAAGGTATCATAGACTTTCACAATTTTATTATCAAAGAAGTCCGAGATGTCTTCACAGAGTTTCGCCGACGGGGTAACTTCTATCTCAATAGCCCTAGGTTTAAAAAAAGATTGAACAATCTTAAAAACTTCTTTACTTGATTGCTCCGCTTGCTGAATGGAGGTCACAATGAATAGTTTTTTGGCTTTTTTTATAGATTGATGAAGGCCACATAGGGATTTTTTGTAACTAGTTTTTGCTGTTTCACAATAATTTGCCCGCCAGAGGCGCTCCAGCTTTTTACAATTGCTTTTTTCAGCCATCAGCTCTGTGGAGAACCAAGGGGCGGAAGGAGATTCTCTGCGTGACGTGGCGACTTTTGCAGGAGCAATGGATTCCACCGTGTTGCCAATCCAGTGATTCAATGCCACTGCGTCAGAGTTTACGTTTATAGTCAGGGCTGGGGGGGGCGGCTGGAAGGGCAGGACATAGGGTTTCTGCAGATATGTTATCCCATTTTCTCCGCACATAAGAACGTTTCCCCATTGTCTGGTAGTGGGATGGGAATGAGATTAAAAATGGAATTAAAAAATGATCCGTCCATAGCAATGGCTGCGGAGTTTTAGCTGTAGTATCCAATATGTTGGAAAAGATTAAATCCAACATATGGCCTGCCCGGTGCGTTGGTCCAGAAATGATTTGAATTAGGTTGGCGGCTTGCAGCATTGTGATAAGTTGAGTGGCCTGAGGGCAATCAGGTCTGTCTGCGTGGACATTGAAGTCACCTACTATAATAAAGTGTGGGTGGGCTAGAGAACTTTGGACTATAAAGTCCATAAGTTTACAGGTGTTTGTCGAAGAGCAATCCGGGGGTCTGTAAATAATCAGGCCAGCTAAAGACAGTTGGGGGTTGATTTGAAGGCAGAAGTGTAGCCCCTCTATACCAGAGATAGTGGTAGGTGTAGAGGACGCCAATGTGTATTTATCCTTGAAGATAATAGCCACTCCGCCACCCCTTCTATCCTCCTCTCTGTTTTAGAAGCTTAATTTGAAGCCCGGCGGGACAGCCAGAGGGATGGAGGCCATATTGTCTTCATTAAGCCATGTTTCTGTGAGAAATAAGGCGTCCCACTCAGAATCCGCCATTAGCAGCCAAATATCATCAGCATGCCTAGGGAGGGATCTACAGTTCAGTAGTCCAGCCCTAAAAAGAGTAGCAGAGGAGTTTACTGTAAGTCTGCTTTGTGTTTTTAAATAAGATTTTTTTTGTAGCGAACCATCCCAGAGTGTTTTGCAACAAAGCAAGCATGATGGTGGTAACTCATAATTGACCAAATCAAACCTGGGCACCTGACATGGTTTAGCTGTGTTCAGCTCCAATAGTTCCGACCTGGACCAGGCTATCCTCTTAGTATCTAACCACTCGCGGGCAGCGTGGCTGGAGCTGGACGCGGTCCGGTCGCGGACGGGCGCAGACGGGCTTGCCTTAGGCGCGCCTTTGGCGCGCAAACGGCGCGCCCGCTGCGCTCGTCAGCTGCGCGTCCGGGGGATGCACATTTTTATATTGTGCGGGTGTGTGGCCTAAGGGTGGTGGGCGTGGCTTCAGTGTTCCACGAGAATGGCGGCAAAGGTGAGTAGTTTCCCTTGTCAGCGTTAAGATCCGCTGCGCGCGAGTGCACGGGGAAGAAGTGACAGGTAAATTTAAAAGTACATAGTATCACACCAAAGAATTAAAAACATCAGCAATTCTCCCGGCTTCCGCCTCAGGAGTTTTAACAGTCCTCTAATCGCGCTCGCAGTTCAGCGCGCCTTAAGTACTGGATGCGGGGGGTCTGGCCTAAGGGTGGTGGGCGTGGCTTCAGTGTTCCACGAGAATGGCGGCAAAAGTGAGTAGTTTCCCTCGTCAGCGTTAAGATCCGCTGCGCGGGAGTGCACGGGGAAGAAGTGACAGGTAAATTTAAAAGTACACAGTATCACACAAAAGAATTAAAAACATCAGCAATTCTCCCGGCTTCTGCCTCAGGAGTTTTAACAGTCCTCTAATCACGCTCGCAGTTCAGCGCGCCTTAAGTACTGGATGCAGGGGGTGTGGCCTAAGGGTGGTGGGCGTGGCTTCAGTGTTCCACGAGAATGTCGGGAAAAGTGAGTAGTTTCCCTCGTCAGCTTTAAGATCCGCTGCGCAGGAGTGCACGGGGAAGAAGTGACAGGTAAATTTAAAAGTACATAGTATCACACCAAAGAATTAAAAACATCAGCAATTCTCCCGGCTTCCGCCTCAGGAGTTTTAACAGTCCTCATAGCGATTAATAACATTTTGACAAACCCAATACGTTTTTTATATATATATTGATTTGCTGACCTCTTGAAAAAGCCAATAGGTCTGCTGCTGTTTAAATGTATTGGTCCTAAGGTAACTATATCTTGTGCTGCCGCCATGCACAGTTGTCATCAATAATTTCATTGCAAATGTTGCATTGATATTATCAATGATGTCCTAGAAGATGCCATGAGTGATATAATATGTGTGGTAATTACCAGTACATGGCGGGGGCGCGTGTTATAGTTACCTTAAGGCGCAAGTTATAGTTACTTGAGCTGTGTTATTTTAGTTTAAAATGTTACATTGCCACTGAACATTTCACCTAACTACAACGTTACATTATCCTTTTTTTCAATTAGTTATTTTATTTTTATATAAAGTAATATTTTGTTACCATACTTGAAGCAAACCCCCTGTCATGCACAGCCTTTGGCTGTGCGTGGCAGGGGGTCGCCCGCAGGTCCTTCATCCAACCTTCCGATTGCAGAAAGCTCCACACTGAACATGCCTTGAAGCTAGGCCCTGTGGCCAACCCACTCGGAGGCAACCAACCCAATGCGGCAGTCAGCCTTTGGGACTCCCATTTGGACCCCTCCCAAAGCCTCATTAGGCCCAGAGGACCCCATTCCATGCTGCCAAATTCAACAAAAAAGAGGATGGAAGCAGTACGACCCCACCATCGTGAAGCTTCAAAGGCTCCGGGGACACCATTCCCTGGGGCCTCTCTTTAACATGGGTAGGTGACGCAGTGCCTACTGGGGCACCCACCAACTAATGTGTTGGGGGTGAGCCCCAGGGCCCCAGCTCCCCGCATAGTGCAGGAACCAGCATTGCATGTTTAAAAACTAGAAAAAAACTGAACTTCACCAGTTACAATTTACTGAGCTAATCAATGATGCCATTTAAGATGACACGAGTGATGTAATATGTGAAGGGATAAGCAGTTCATGGTGGGATCCAAGTTATAGTTAGCTCAGTGAAGTATAGGTAGTAAAATTGTTTTCTTTTTGTTTTTTTAAACATTAGTTTTTGTTATTCTAACATCTTATTATAACCTTTCACTAACTCTAATTATAACACTTTAACCTTTATTTTTTTCAGTAAATTTCTAGAGTTTTTAACAACAGCTAAGAGCTTATCACTATATCTAATGATAATTTCATTTTAACCTTTGTTTTGGTCAGTTAATATCACTTTAACCAGTGGCGTAACACAGGCCCCTGCATCCCCCGCCGTGTGTGGGGCCCCCGAGCTGCAGTGGGCCCCCTCTGCACAGTATTCAGGCCTGAGAGCTCTGGATTCAATCCGGAGCAGGGCCCCTCCATGTACCTTGCAGGGGCAGCCCCCTCAACTTTTGTTACGCCAGTGACTTTAACCTTTGATTTTTTAGGTGAATTGCTGTTTTTTTAATCATATTCAGCCAGCTCCCCTGTTGTGCTTAACCTTCAGATGTGTGCAGCAGGGGGCTAGACCCTGCGCCCAGCCCCCCACAGGCAGTCCATTCCTGCTCCGCACGTCCTACCACTGTGCACACTGGAGGGTTGACCATGTGGGCAACCTCGCTGCAGGCAGCCAACACACTTATGCACATGGTCTTTGTGATGTCTGCAACCAACCCTGCTGCAGACAGTCAACACCTCGATGTGTATGGCCTTCAGCTCTGCACAAGAGGGGTTGTCACAGGACCTAGCCTCCGACCAGATCCTTTGCCCAACTTCCATGGACTCTTTGGCATTGTGCAGCAGAGGGAGGTTAGCAAGGCCTGGCCTCTGACGAGACCCTGTTCTCACCCCCTTGTGGGGATCCAACTCCCCTCTGTGCATGGCCTTCAGCCAACCCCCACCCAATCGCCCTCCTACCAACCCCTTACAGATGGCTTTGTGGAATGAGGTTTTAGCACCGTGGCTGAAAGCTCCGGTCAGGCTCAACCTATATGCAGGCATCTAAACACCCCACCACCGATTTTTCACAGCATATGTCTTGTGCTGCAGGGGGATGGCCACAGGGTCTTGGCCCCAGTCAGACCCACTACCCCACTAATCTATGGGTAGCCAGCCCACCTTCTGACATGCATAGCAGTGGATTGGCCACAGGGCTTGCCCTCCAGGCAGACCCTGCACCAAACCTTGCTGCAGGCCCCAAATCCATATTTCATTTATTATTATATTTTAACTGGTACCCGTAGTGTGAAAATCTTATTTTTATCTTTAGCTTCTGATGAGGAGGGGGACGGTTGCCCCCTTTATTCTATTTTTTTTTTATTCCAGGTCCCAGAGTCATGTAATGGCTGCTGCAACAGTTTCTTCCAATTTGCAGCTACCCAATCAGATCACCCAATACCAATACTAGTCCTGCGGTATCAAAAGGGCTGATGGGAGAAAAATCTCCCTCTGCCAACCATAGGGCCCTCTTTTTGAAATGTTAGGTATTGCCGGACTCCTGCAGGTGCAACCACCCAGATATATTAATTATTTTAACAACTTCAGGACCACCCGAGCTCCTCTTTAAAAGAAAAATTCTCAAAACGGTGAACAAATTTACACAAAATCACAAAAGGTACATGTGCTGTGGAAATTTCTAAACTTTTGCCAAAATGGCAGTAATCCCATTCAGCCATAATTTTCTATACCTGCAACAGTGGGAATTAACATTGAAAATCAACATTTTGGGGCCCTCCATTTTCTTGGCCCCTGCTTGACGGATCACACTGAGACTTTCAAGGATTAAGCAGAGGTGAATTAACTTTTTTGAAAAGTTTTCTTGAAAATAATCAAACTGCTTCAAAGTTATCAGCAAACCAAAATCGCTCTTTGTGTGGAGACTCTGGCATAACTATAACTACATACAGGCTTTTTTAAAGTATTCCCGTCTGATCAGCTATTAGTCTTTTCAGTTCTTTTCTATAAAACTGCACATGCTTTCCATCACCCTCTTCCCTTATTGTGGGTCTCAGGTTTTTGTGACCTCTCCTCTTTTTCTTTGCGTGACCGGTTGTTGTAGAAACTAAATACAAATGCTATCACTTAAAATCTTTATTTTTTAGCCTTTTCTTGTTTTTAACCAAACATACTTTTTTTCATTTCATTTTCGAAATTCTCGCACTTTTTTGCATTTTGATACCCAGATGGTTACCATGACTAATTTACTCAGGGTGGTTACTTTGAGGAAAGGGTTGGCGTGGGGTCCAGAAAACATATTCTGAGGTACATTGCATTCCATTTTAGCACACATATCCTGCTTCAGTTAGTCACCGAAACTTCAAAGCTGACGAATCTAATTAGAAGATGTAATGTGGGATTTTGTGAGAAATTATGTTATAAAAAGTAGCTATTTTCGGTGAAACAAAAAAAACAATTCAATGCACTCATTTAATTGCAGCAATGCTTAGAACGCTTGTGTCTTTATTATTTTGTTAAAATAGCTTTCGTCTTATTTTCTTCATTGGTTGGCTATACGGATTTATCAGAAACGTGGCCCTCACTACAGAGAAGGTTCTCTGAATGTGAAATCTGCAAAATAACTTTTCAACAAACAAGTAGCATTAGAGCTTGACAGATACATCAATAAGGATTTTGCCTTCTGCTAATATGTAATCTATTGCAAAACCATCTATGGTCTCAGAGTGCCGTGCTGAAAATTAACTTCATATATTTTCCATTTCTAATTGGGTAACTAACTGTAAAGGTCCCCTCAGGTGATGTTGTCCTTTTATTTTGAATGCAAGTAAAAGTGGTCAGGTTTGTTGGGACCTATTCTTTCTATAAATTAGTTGATGGCCATCATGGGTCGCCTCTGTTGCCCTATCCAATTTGAAATAGGCGCCTGAAGCAAGGCTCAAAGTGACGCATGCAGCTGCGGAACGTAAATAAAACCTGTTTCCATTCAGTCTTACCGCATTCATAGAGGTCTTCATTACCTCTTTGAGTTACCAACATGTACATAATGAATGGATTAACTCTCACCTTGCCTGCAGCGTGTCTAGCACTAATAAGTACGTGCTCACCTGACATCTGTCTTGTGATTTCTACCACCATGCTGCCATTATTATACTCATCACTTGATCCCTTTTTAATTATTCAGGCTCCGCAGCTGCACGCATGACTTAGAGCCTTATTTCAGGTGCCAATTCTTCCATAAAGCATGCTTACCACTTTTAGAGTCCTAGGGCCAGATGTAGGTCGCCCAATACCGGTCGGTAAGGGCCACATGTGCACCCATGCACTATACAGGGGTGCAACAGGGTGTCAATGTGACACCGTGCCACCCATGTAAGTCTACCCCCTATTACCGATTCGGTATTTACCGAATCTGTAATTCTCATTCATTCCTATGGGCCTCCAGGCCCATAGGAATGAATGGGGAATACCGAATCGGTAAATACCGAATCGGTATTTACCAAATGTTACCGAATCATTAGCTACATATCATTTACCGATTCTAAAATACCGAATCGGTAAAATTCGGTATTTTACAATCGGTAAATGATATTTACCTACATCTGGCCCATAGTCTTTCTGCAAACTGCTGATTTATGCGTTCAACTATATCCTACTCTTGACCTGATTCCTTTTGGTTTTTTTTTAGGTTCAGCAGCAGCATACAACACTTTGAGCCTTGCTTCAGGCGCCTATTCAACTATTGAGCATGCTTACCACCTTTAGAGTCATAGTTCCCATTTAAACTGCTGTCCCATGCGCACACTTGACTCGTTCAACTGTATCTCCCATAGCCGCATGTGGGCTTGTGCATTCCGCCCACCTAGTTATATCATTTAACATTCCCTTAAACACCCCCACCCTTCGTGGTCACATATATGGGTGCATGTATGGGTGCAACTGCTCCAGGCACCATTTGAGGACTATTTAGCCACTCTATGGTATGTTTTATCTCAGTTGATGTTTAGCCATTTTCACCACAGTTTTCAACCGTGCTGCCCCTTGATGTGATTCTTCAACATCTTGGACAAACCAGTCTTGGCCATTACTCCTTTGCATCAGGACCTCGCATGATTCATTCCTTTTATGAATCCAACTGACGTTGGACCATACCTTGAAGACAGTTGAGGTTCCCATTATCATTCTTCTGGTTGGTCCTTGTTCACCTACCACATTGGTCCTTTCCCAAATGTCAATCACACCAATCTAATATGTCCCTTTAATTGTGCAGGCTGTCCCTGTGTTCCTTTCGTCCTGAGGAAGACCCTCCTTGACTGCTAGCAATTTGCACACATTTGGGTCGAAATGTCGACGCACATGCCATAATCCTGACCATATCCTCTCTGCTCCACGCCAAAAGGAAACTCAAATCCCAAGCGTGTAGAGATTTATGTACCTAGGGATGGATGTCATCTGAATGATCATTTTTAACCAGCAATGTATCACTGTATATCCTTTTCACAACCAGCACTTATTTGCACTTTTTCACCTTAGCACGTGCGCCGTTTTGGTTATTTCCTGTGGCAGCCTCTTAGTGTCATCTACACACTATAAAATGTAAAAAGAAAAAAGTGGAAATGTTCTCTCTCTGTTTCAATATATTCCTTTTATTTACTCAAGATTGGTGTGTTCCATTGTTTTTCTTTTTGCCATTTAACTGCAATGACACAAATGTTTGATTAAGTTTTCATCTTTTCTAAATGTTCTTTATTCATTAAGTAAGAAAAGCAACTGGGTACCCGCCAGAACCAACATTTTTTTTTCTTCCATTTTAGAAAAATATAATTAAATTTGATTAACAAAACAAGACAATAATGACAAAAATCCAATCAGTAGAACCGGAGATATGCAGGTTTAAAGATTTCAGTGAAAATAGACCCAAAAAGCACAAAGCCCCAACTCTGGAAATCTGGCCGCTCTGGACTGGAACAAAATCACAAGTTCAGGCCTACTGCGTAGCAGCGTGGGCTGGCTACATGGACCCAGTTAGGCCCGCTGACGATACGCTGGTTACGAGGGGGCTGCAAATCTGCGATGCAAGGTTCTGTATCATTATCTTTTTTTATTAAATCTTTTTATTATTTTAAAACCAAGAAAAAGAAATAGACACATCCGGCGCCATACATTCATAAACAATAACAGATTGGACAGATACTTTGACAGGATAGACTTGGAGCAACAGAAGAATCCCTGATGCGCCTGCGTTGATAAGTCCAAAACAGATATTGCAACAATACAATCGAGAAACAGTTTAAGCACAAGCCATCTAATCCCGTCCACACCATATAATCAGGATAATAGAAGAAGCGTGGCCACCGGACATTGGAATTTAAAAGAAAGCAGGATATGTCACCAACTATACTAAAAAGGAAAGACCAAGAAAGACTAAGGAAAGAGAAACCAAGAGAAGGAAACACAAAGAAAATAATAAACTCATCCCCCCACCCTGCACCCCTGCATATGGCTGTCGCCTAACCCCAACTAGCAGCGTGCCTGTCGCCCCAACGAACTAGGTTCCGAAGATGGAAAAGAGAAATAATGCTGGAGGGCATATCCGTATGGGCTCCCAGCCCCCTTCCCCCCCCTACCAGAGACAGGCACCCCCTATAGTAAAAATACAAGTGTATCAGAGACCATAGTAGAAGAAAATTAGGGGGAGCCGTAATACACCGCCCAGCCTCCCGTAAGTCCAACAGTTGCAGATCAAACACCCATTTGAGCCAAACCAACCGCCCCGGTCAATCGATCTCAGCCTTGACCCTTCCGAACCATCACGCGAACCCCTCCCAGCAAGACTAATATGCCAACAAGAGAATCAAAGAGGAAAAGGAATCTAACAAAAATCAGTCCGTTACTACTCGTAGTCTGTGAGTCCACGAGAACTTCAGCTGCACAAAAAAGCTCCCTCCTGGATGGATAGTCACAATGTAGTTTTTCCCACAATCGTACAGTCACCAAGGAGGGAAAGGATGAAAACAAAGTGGAAGAACAGTCAACAACAAACGTCTCCAGGAGGGGAACGTCAATCAATACATCCAAAGTCAGCAATGATGGAAGGCTTAGCGATATGCTCATGACCTCGGGAATACACTTCTCCAGAGCACCATCCGAGGGTTTCGACACTTGTTTCCTCACGGGGTCCTCGCACAGAATCAAAATGGCCGTTGCTTAAATCACAGCCAGTTGCAGTTCCTGCAGTGGGGCAGGGCCCGGTTCCACAAACACCATCTCAGATAGGCCCGTTTTCATTTTGTGTATCAGGGCATCCATATGCGAATGAAATGTCCTGATTGCTGCCAATACTGACATCAGCGATGGCTCATGCTCCGTTCGGTCCATTATCTCTCGCCCGGCACCAATCATAATCACCTCCCCCGGTGAATCTGGTATCCCCGGGGGAACAAACAGGATCACAAATGGGCGGCGTCGGAGGGTGACTGTTTATTATATGAGGCAGTAATCTGCCCATCGACACCGCAGGCAAAGGCCCCGACTCACCGAACCCCGGCGGGGGCCAAAACCGGGTCCGCGGGATGGGGACCTCCACCCACAGTCGATATCGTGCCAAGTCACTCCTCCCTCAATGTTAAGTAGTCAGACGATCGCCGACAAATCCGGGCGAAAAAGAAAACCTCCACTTCGATAGACCGGACCCTGCTTGAATCACTCGGCCGATGTTGTTGAACTGCAACCCGGCTATGCAGGTATTCGAGGCCCCGGCTTCCCCGCTGGACTAGGCCACAAACTTAGACTCGACGCAACTCCGTCAAACAAGCCGATCAAAATTTCAGGATTACACCATCGGAGTGCGGAACAGTTCATCTACACGGAGGAAGGGCATAAAAACAGGATAATGGACAGGATCATCTGGCAGGATACGGAGGTCGGCGGAGCCGGGAGCCTAAGCAGCCATCTTGTTTGCCAGCATAGCTCCACCGACAGAACCAACATTACCCTATATCTTCACACCCAGGTCCTGAGAGGCACTGGGTTACCCCATTATACTAGATGTAATTATGAAGTTGGGCGGACTTAAGCCCGCCGACACTGTCTAGCTCCTGGTACTGACCGACCTCTGGTCGGCAATCCTGACCGCCTAATTAGGATGCAACAGAACAGTGTTTGCCGCATTCCTACATCTCCCTATGGGAGCATGCATTATGGCTATAATACATGCTCCCATAGGGAAATGGGAGGTACTGTTCATACCTGCACCTCAAGGTGCCTGCCACGTGGTTCAGGGATCAACTGGAGGCACCATAGGTGCCCCCTCAGTCCCCAACCAGAGGCTGCACACCCAAGAGTGCCCTGCTGGGTGCCCCAAACACGCTTTCCAACATGGTTTCCATGTCGACAGGCCAATATGGAAACCATGTCAGAAACCGTGCATCCTAATCCCAAAGGCGGAAAGGCACACCCTTTGGGAATCCGAGCCGGTTTCGACTGGCCGACATGCTCCTTGAGCCCTTTGGAAGCCAGCCAGAATGAGCTGCCAGTTTATTTTCTGACCGCCAGCATTGTTATGCGGCAGTCGGAAAGTCAACCGAGGGGGGCCGATTACGATGTGGCCCGGAAGGCTTCGGTCGAAGCCTTTCTGGGCCGCATTGTAATCGGCCTCTTAGTGAGAAACAGGGAAAGCGGATAGGAGAGAGAAAAAGATGGAAGAGAGAGAGAGCTAAAAAGAATACAAAGTCTAATTATACTTCTTTTGAAACTATTCAATTGATATAGGTCCTTTACACAATGATTTATAATAAACATTTGATTTATAATAGGACTGACAAGTTAATGTCACTCTAATGAAGACACCCAAGTTAAAATATACTATGTGGAAATTGTCATCTATAGGGCTATATATTTTGAGAATAATTATGGTTCTCACGATTCTCCGGTGATTTACACTGGTTGTTAGCTCATAATCACATTCCTGATTTGAAGCATTAATCTGTGTACAACTGTGCAACCTGTATCCCAGGAAGTAGACTTGGAAGCTGTGCGGTGGCGGTATGGAAACTGATCTATAAAGCTTCCTTTTACTAGTGAGTTGTGGGTGGGTTACCATGAAAGGTGACAGGCTTCAGAATCTAAAAGGAATTATGTTAAAGATGAAAAACTGTCATTTAGAAAGAGCCTAAGACCCTGACTTTTTCACCAGCATTACTCAGCTGATGTGTATGATTAGTCTTCCAGAAAGGTATTTGTTCTGTGCTGCTGCTCTCATCTGACCACTTACGCACATTATCATCCACAATAGTTTGGTGGAAATGTTGATGCATCACTAATGCAATTCAGAAGCTCATCTTAGATTCAACACAAGAAGCTTTAACTAGTGGGCTGGCTATCTCGTGTCAGGTGCTAACACGTGGGATGGAAGCTGTGTATATATTAGGTACAGTGCACTGTATTTTATGGTATTGGATTTTTATGGCGAACAAAGAAAAACTAAAGGAAATGATGGATGGAGCGTTGGCAATACAAGCACTCACCCCCAGTCAACTGATCTGGGTTTAATCCATCACCGTTCTTTAGCCCACTCTGCCACCCCAGTTCAGACATGGCCATATGCAAATGAGTCTGACCCTGTGCCTCATGGGAACAGTCCAGCCCGAACTGCCAAGCCATGCCTTCCCTGGACTGGAAACAAGCTACCGAGGACCGGTTTCTGGCATTTCAGCCGTCTTCAGCCCGGCTTGCTTGAATCCGGTGGCAAAGTGAGCAAGGGACTCACGTCTGAGCATACCCTGCCAACTTATGGAGAACAGAGAAAAACCAAAGGAAATGATGGACGGAGCGTTGACAATACAAGCACTCACCCCCAGTTAACTGATCTGGGTTTAATCCATCACCGTTCTTTAGCCCACTCTGCCACTCCAGTTCAGACATGGCCATATGCAAATCAGTCTGACCCTGTGCCTTTCAGTTATCTGCTTCGTATTATTCTTATTTCAACCAGGAGTTTCATGCATCAAACATGGTAATTATCGTCTAGAAGACAGCAGACCTTAACTGTTTCAGGTAACTGGCCGCCCCTCTACGATCATAACCGATCGTCATACTGATAATTAGGCTGTATGACATATACTGATATGCTGTTTGTCATCCTTCCAGGCAACAGATTCCTGGATATATTTTTATTATGCATTTTTTATTTGTGGTAACGCTCTGCACGTTTTAAAGAAGATACATCGAGTTTGTGGAGGTAACAATCCCTCTCCTTTTAATTTAATTTTTTTTTTCTTTCATTAAAATAAAAACCTGATGATAGATTAAAAGCTTATTAAACACGTTGTGTTTGTTTGTCTAGACTCTGTGTGGGCCTTCTTCATATTGCGGCACTTTGTGCACTAACAGCGAGTCATTACTTACCGTTTTTTGACGCTGTCTTTTCAAATCCATCTGCAATATTTATACATCCCTTCTTTCAAGGTATTTTTATTATTCTTTTGATTTTTGCTTTTCTTTTTATCTAGTTACAGTAAGAGGTTCTGTATAAATATGTCTGCTCTCATCCTTTTAGATAAGTGTGTCAGTCATGAACCAAACATATAATTCATCGCCAAACGCGTTTGTTGTGGCAGCATTATATCGCACCATTCACTGTGTGGAATAAGTTTCTATTAAAGTAGGCGAATTACTAATCCTTAAGAGACAAAGTGTTCCACATGCCCCCGCTGCTCCGATACGAAGCATATACAATGTTACCATGCTCTGTCTGTCTATTTTTATAGATCAGCTGTGCAATTTTCCAATCACCAGATCACCCAGTGCATCTTACAACTACTGATACCTCTTGAAAGATCGTAACTACTATCTAGCAGGTATTCTTTATAGTTGATACATCTCTCTATAAAGTTATATAGGCTTTATAAATTATCCTATCTATCCAAATGGGAGTATTTGAGTCTATACTCCATATAAACCCCACTCAATATCCGTTTTTTTCCATATACCTCTTGCTTTCTCCTGGCAATGTGTGTTCATTTGACATGGCTATACACCTAACAGAATGATAATTGTGACATGACTGTCTTATTTTGTCCAGGTACATCAACTACCTGTTCCTTGTACAAAGACAACGACTGTGTCCTTATACCATCTTCTTTTTGTAAGTGGACATCATTAGATTTACAAAGGGTTTAAAAAGAAATGTAACATTGCCAACAATAGGGGTTAAAGGTTTAATTTTTGTATTTGACTTTAGTATGTTAAGGATGATCAGAAAAGAAATAGAATACTGTTATCATTATGCGTTAAGAGTAAAAAGAAATGTACCATTGTCACTATTAAGTACTAGAATCAAACCTTGGATTTGATTTTGATCATGTCTCTGAGTACTATACAATCATCGTTTATGATATATGTCTATTATATGACATGTAAGAAACAAAGTGACAATTCTTGACCTTAAATTGCATTAGGCAAAATACTCATTAATATGCTGTGAACCTTCAGTTAAGGAATTAAATATTGTACTGCTGTTTGATCTGGAACTGTAGAATATGTAAGAACTGTCCCTTATACATGTTTGTATATACTTTCAGGTGGCTCCTGAAGAAGGCGTTTTTGCCGAAACGCGCGTCGAGTTATTAACTGTCACCCTATTGTGGATACCTGGTTTATCTCTTGGTGTCTTCTTTTATTCAACATGTCATGTTAAATTTATGCTATGATTGTATGTAATTTTAAATTGATTTGTCATATAGTCTGATGGATTCCAGTTATCTATATGATTTTTACTATGTCTATTATTAAAAATATGTATGTTTTATACAGATAATTTCCTTTTTTTAACTGTGCTTCTTGCAATTTTGGTCAAGTCACTTGTTTACTTATCAATAAGACTGCCTAGGAACTTTCTCTCACATCCTGTGCCTCATGGGAACAGTCCAGCCCGAACTGCCAAGCGATGCCT
Organism: Lissotriton helveticus; assembly: GCF_964261635.1. NCBI lineage: Eukaryota > Metazoa > Chordata > Amphibia > Caudata > Salamandridae > Lissotriton > Lissotriton helveticus. Next base: position 899,488,652 of record NC_136070.1, on the reverse strand, counting down.
TCCCTGGACCGGAAACAAGCTACCGAGGACCGGTTTCTGGCATTTCAGCCGTCTTCAGCCCGGCTTGCTGGAATCCAGTGGCAAAGTGAGCAAGGGACTCACGTCTGAGCATACCCTGCCAACTTATGGCGAACAAAGAAAAACCAAAGGAAATGATGGACGGAGTGTTGACAATACAAGCACTCACCCCCAGTCAACTGATCTGGGTTTAATCCATCACCGTTCTTTAGCCCACTCTGCCACCCCAGTTCAGACATGGCCATATGCAAATCAGTCTGACCCTGTGTCTCATGGGAACAGTCCAGCCCGAACTGCCAAGCCATGCCTTCCCTGGACCGGAAACAAGCTACCGAGGACCGGTTTCTGGCATTTCAGCCGTCTTCAGCCCGGCTTGCTTGAATCCAGTGGCAAAGTGAGCAAGGGAATCACGTCTGAGCATACCCTGCCAACTTATGGCGAACAAAGAAAAACCAAAGGAAATGATGGACGGAGCGTTGACAATACAAGCACTCACCCCCAGTCAACTGATCTGGGTTTAATCCATCACCGTTCTTTAGCCCACTCTGCCACCCCAGTTCAGAAATGGCCATATGCAAATCAGTCTGACCCTGTGCTTCATGGGAACAGTCCAGCCCGAACTGCCAAGCCAAGCCTTCCCTGGACAGGTTTTTTATTTTTCATACTTTAAAATGGTTTGGCTTTGGGCCAAAAACCATTTCTCTTATTTCTCTTCTCTATACCTCCCTCCAAGCAGCCATTTTTGCTAATGGGCATACTTCTTCCTATTTCACTTTGGACTGAGTTGCATGCCAATGCAGCCCTCTTCCACCTTTTCTCTTTAATCTGGCACTTCAAGCTCTCCTTTCCAGAATTAGACACAATTCAGCCATACATTGTTTTCCATGAAATAACAAAAACATATTAAAACAGCAGTCTATGCAGATGATATTCTTTTATTTATATCCCACCCTCACGTTTCACTTCCTGCCTTTCTTCAGGATGTCTCTTTTTATTCTGTTGTCACAGACTAGAAACTAAATCACAATAAATGCAATATCTTACCCTTAAACATATTCACCTACAGGAATAATTTTACAGCCACTAATTTTCCCTGGAACATGTCCAAAGTTAATTACTTAGGGTTATGGTTCGCCCAGTTGCTTAAAACCTCTATTTCTTTGAGCCTCTAGGAATGCACATAAAATAACTACCCTGGTCAATCGCTGGCACGACTTGAATCTTTCCTGGTCGGGTCACATACACATTATTAAAGTTATGATAGTTCCTATTGTTCTCTACACTATTTCTATCATCCCTATTTCTATTTCTTTATAAAACATTTGAGCCAATCAATTCCATACTCTCACCTTTCTTGCGGAATGGGAAGAAATCTTGTGTATCTCTAACGAAATTAAAACATCCTAAATCAGATGGTGGCGTTAGTTTACCTGATTTCCAGCAATTTCATTCAGCTTTTATATTGAAACAATCTGTTCACAGGATCTTAGAGTCAAATGACTACTCTTTTTTATGAGTACAATTGGAGAATTCTTTTCTCTCTCCCTTTTCTTTCGGTGAATATTTGGCTTTCTCTAAAAAAAACTCATATCTTATACTCACAAAGTTTTAAACATCTTTGCTTTCTTTTATAACCTTTGATGTTTTATGATCTTATTGATGTTCCCTCATTCCTAAACTAGCTACTGTAGCATTATGAAGCACAATACAAAATGCAGTTTGGGAATAGGCCCTTCAGGTGATGAAAATAGGACTTGGAGCTTGCACAAACATATGGGGCCAATAAGGATTGGATACCTAAGATGAAATTAAGGTACCTCCCTGGCTGTAATAGAATGAAGCCAGGGCTCAAGAAAAAAGATGAAATGCAGGTTAAAATAGATATTCATCACCTCCAAAACCTAGGAACTTTCTTTTGCAGCATTGAACCTTAACCAATTTGACAACAGACATCAAATAATGTTTTCTAATAGCTTTACAATTGCCATTCAGTCACAGTATACGTTTGGGTATGACATTTTCTAGAGTTTTAGGTACAAGCACTAGCTCAGTTGTAGCTCAAATTGGTGAAAATCAACATTATAAAGAAGATGCCAGTAAAGAACACTAGCAGAATTAACATGTGAGTGGGACGCATCTGATTTCAAATGATGCAATAGACTACATGAGAGCACCCAGATGGAAACGAAGCTATATATTTTACGACCATCTTTTTTTGAAAAACATTATTTTAGTCCACGTGTTTTATGAGCAATTGATGAACCACAGTGTTAAAACCATAAGACAGATTTTGTAAAGTAATTGCCATGATACTGGTAACATCAGCGTCCCTTGACAAGGTAACTATAGCTCGTGCCCCCAGCATGCACGCTTTTCTTATCAATAATTTTACTGTAAAAGTTACAGCAATATTATTAATTATTTGATAGGCGATGTCATCATTGATGTAATATGTGGGGTAATCAGCAGGGCATGGCGAGGGCACAAGTGATCGATACCTTAGGACACGAGTTAAAGTTTCTTGAGATAAGTATAACTATAACTGTTGAATTTCTATGTCTTTGTGTGTGTAAAATCTGAACCTAAATATAACATTTCTGTAACCTTTATTTTTTTCAGTGAATTTCTATGTTTTTTTTATATTAAGTAATATTTAATTACTTTACATTCATCCAACCCTCGCTGCACAGGCTTGGCTGCCGTACACACCCAACCCACTCCACATATGGCCTTTGGCCATGCGCAGTGGGTGCTGGACGCAGCTAACCCCTCCCGTAGACACCTAACCCAACGCCACGCACAGCCTTTGGCAGTGCTGATCAGGGGTTCGCTGCAGCCAAACCCCCATGCACTCTCTAACCTGCACTGTTCACTGCAGGGCCTGACCCTGCAGCCAACCCCCCGCAGGCACCAACCAATGTGTCTTGCATGAACATTAGCCATGAGCTCTGGGGGCTGGCTGCAGGGCCTGGCCTGTGACCAGGCCCTGTATTCAACCATCCGTAGGCACCCACCCCTGCGGCGCACACGGCATTTGGCTGTGCATGGTATTGGACCGGCCGCAGGGCCTAATCTGTTGCCAGGCCCTGTGGGCCACTGCCCATAGTTAGGCAACCCAGAAGAGGAGCACACAGCCCCCCCCAGCCTATAATGGCCTCAGTGACCCCACAGCCTGGGGCCACCCAATAACAGCATTTGGCTGTGCATGGTATTGGACCGGCCGCAGGGCCTAATCTGTTGCCAGGCCCTGTGGGCCACTGCCCATAGTTAGGCAACCCAGAAGAGGAGCACACAGCCCCCCCCAGCCTATAATGGCCTCAGTGACCCCACAGCCCGGGGCCACCCAATAACAGAAATAGGAGGTGGGCCATGTGGCACCCTTCCCAGCCGTTATTGGCCCCGGAGACCCCATCCCCCAGGACCCAGTCAATTAGTTTAAGGAGAGGGAGGCCGCATGGCCCCCTCTCAGGGCAGATTGTGGCCCCAAGGGCCCGTGGGGCAACGAAGGCACTTGCAGGGCTGCGAGCGGTGTACTGAGGGACTCCATTTCCCAGGAGTCCCTGCTACCTGAGCCTTAACACCTGGCCCGCTCTCCCTGAGTGCTCCGCCCCCACCTGCGGTATAAATCCCTGAGCGCTGCAAGCTTTCCTGGGATACTTTCTCTGTACCTGCTGGGTCACTGCCTGACCGAATCTCCGCTGCTTTGTTCCTGAACTGCAACTTCTTGCCGGACCCGCTGCGCGGGTCCCGCGTCGCTGCTTGTCTCTGCCAGGGACCAACTGAAGACTCCAGGGACCGCCGTGGGGCAACGAAGGCACTTGCAGGGCTGCGAGCGGTGTACTGAGGGACTCCATTTCCCAGGAGTCCCTGCTACCTGAGCCTTAACATCTGGCCCGCTCTCCCTGAGTGCTCCGCCCCCACCTCCTTTCCTCATATAACTGATTCCGCCTCCCGCTGCGCGGGACGTGCGCGGGACGTAGCCCGGGGCTAAGCCCGGGCAAAGGGCGGGCCGTTTGAGGCCGTTCGAGGACGAGAGAGACCGGACCGGGCCATCTCCCTTAAATATCAACCTCGAGATATCCATCCGAGTATTGTAAGTACTGTCCTCATGCCGAGCAGGCACCTGTAACCCTCCTAAGAAGCTAGTTTCATCCCCTGTTGCCTAGATAAGCTATCAACCTCCCCGTATGGTACCGGCGCATTAAGAATAATGGCATTAACTAGAGGAAGTAAAAGTAAGGCAAAAGGGAGTGGGGGTAAATTACTAGGACCCATGGACGATTTAATCACTAAGGCTAATTTATTTATCGACCAGAGCATCACCTTGATGGAAGGCAGGGTGTCCCTAGACTTAGAACATGCTAAGAGATCCTCGATGGGTTACTTAGCGAATGTAAGATCTCCCTTAACAGGCAGTAATTCTGGGGAAGGAATCCTTTGTGAGGGCAGGCTTAGTCTACCAAACAACGTGGACTTATCAGTTTCTCAGTTATCAGACTCCCAGCTATCAGCTGCCCAGATAACCTCAGACTTAGAAAGGACACCAGAGCTCCCCCCCCCAAATTACACCGGACGAAATAAGGCAAGCAAGAGGGAGGAGGGAGGGCGCAATAAGTAAAAGAAAACACGATCAAAAAAATTGTAGCGCCACAGAAATTAGAGATATGGCTATCACGATAGAGAACGTACCTCCCAGGCCAGAACAGATAGTAGTCACCGCAATTATAAACAATTCAGTACATCATTCACCTAACCTTATTAGCCTAGATTCACCTATCCCCCTGTCCTGCACCAACGACACAACTGCTGGTAATAACTTGCAGCTTCTAAATAACATCAAAGACATACTGAAATCTCTATTTGAGCCAGTAGAAGCAAGACTGGTGCATATAGAGAATCAGTTGACCAATCTTGTAAAACACATAAAACCGATGCAAGTCCCGGGGGATCAAAAAACGGCGAGAAATAAAGTCGATAAGCAGACCCTTCCCAATCATCCAGTCACACAAAATAACCTACCCATACCGTTAAACCAAACATCAAAATCAAAAGCTTCTGAAACGACCAGTGAAAATAGCTTAGCAAAACCTTCCACTAACACTGTCATAACTCTCTCACAGGGCAATTCACCGGTAGTCTTGGCACCGGCGCCCAAAACACCGGCGCCTAAGACATCTGCCCCAAAAAAAACGGTGCCAAAAACTACGGCGCCAAAAACGCCGATAACCAAAACACCGGGTCCTAAACCTCAAGTCCAAAAAAACCTGCCCCCAGTATCAAACAGAGGTGGCCTTAGAGGACCCCCTCAAGGTAGACTCCCTGTTGAGATGCCACCAGAAGCATCTCCCTTCGTGGTGGTATTGACTGGCGTCCCAGAGTTGGTGGATCATAACACAGAACCTACGTGGTCATTGTAAAATAAGGCCCAGCACTGGCTAAATATCAATCGCCCTATTCCGCCAACCTGGCCTTCCAGGATTCTGATGGTCCGTAGGACTATCTGGGTGGGAAACGGTAGAAAAACAATCCCGGGAGATTGTATTGTCATCACATTCAAGGACCCCCGAGTAGTAGATTATATCTGCTCTTGGGACTACTCGAGTGCAGTTGGAGGTATAAGTACGAAACCACTTTCCTTCTTTTATCCCGCAAGGCAATGTAATGGCCCTCTTAATGACTACGAAACCCCATGGGAAACAACGGCCCCCGGCCTTTTGAATACGGTAACTTAAGACAAACAGTCCCCCCTCGTCGTCATGACTATGATAGCTCCTGGCACACAGTAGGACCACGCTACAGGAGGGGAGGATGGGACGATTGGGGCCCACATACACAGAGAACGACCCATAGAGAGCCGCTTCGCTGGGATACTTGGTTTAACATCCCGACGAGGAACAGATTCAGTGACCTCGAAATAGTCGATTGACCACTAGCGGTGACCGAATCTAACAATCCCATCTTACTCCAAGTAACAAACATACTGCCCCCAGCAATCGAAGAGGAGGGGGTTAATCCAGTGTCACTGTCTCTACCCATCTTCTTTTGGAATGTGGCGGGTCTCCGCCCTAAAATCGAGGATGGGACGGCCCTGTATTTTTTGGAGCAGGGGAAAATTATCTGTCTGCAGGAGACATGGTCCACAGTGGAACTCCACCTCCTAGGATATAAAACCTCCTTTATCCCAGCTCTGACTTGCAACGCAGGCAGACCGAAGGGAGGGATAATCACGTATATCGCAAATACTGTGAACCACATAAAAGTAACGACAGTTGGGTTCGACCCAAACTTCCAAATACTTTCTCTGTTTTTCAAGAATAGGGATTCTATTCTTCTAATTAATCTGTATAATAATCTAGAAGAGGGACAATTTTTGACCCTTCTTTCTAATATACAGGAGAAAATAACCCAGTTCCGTCAATCCAAAACAGGCAAAGGGGCAATCCATCTTCTTTGGGGAGGGGACTTTAATTTACACCCATGCCCACATGTTGAGAAAAATCAATGTGGGATAGTGGACGAACATGACACCCCATTAATGCACTTTGTTCACACTAAGGAGGGGGTTGCCATGAATAACATACTATCGGATCTGGATCTTGTAATAACCAATAGGTTAAGCCCTGATACAAACTCCTTACAACCAACCTACGTTGGCAGGGGATGCCAGACGACAGTCGATTACATCCTCCTGTCGCCTGGATTGGCAGATAGAGTTAGATCCTTTGAGGTTAGGAAAAATACTCTAAGTGTTCATTCCGCACTGAGGCTGGATCTTCACTTCAATAAACCCAAACCTCTAATCACAATCATAGAGAAATCACTCGCCCAGAATAAACTGGAGATAGGTAAACAAAATGGATATACACTAAAATGGGAGAAGTTAAATCCGGCTGAAATTACCGGAAAATTGGTAAAAGCGGCCTATCCAAACATAATTAAATGCTTGGACTTGCAAGAAACGGATGAGGCTGTCTTAAATAACTTTACCCAAATATTGGAGAAAACCAAGAGTCTCCTTACAGCTAATCCTAAAGGCTTGAATACAACCACTAAAGGATGGTTTAACCATAGCTGTACAGCGGCCTTAACTAACCTAAAGCTGGCCCTAAAAAATACACCTAGAGACTCGGGCCAGATACAACTATGTAGACAACAATTTAGTAAGGCACGCAAACTAAGAATACAAGAACTAAAACAGAAGCTATGGGATGATCTCCATACTAGTGCTCTCTCCAAAAATAGCGAGGCATTCTGGCGAATAGTTAGATCTCCCTATCTAATAGACGATAACAGTCCCAAGATAGAAGTGGCCATAGGGGAAGACATATGGGTGTCCCATTTTTCAAAAATTTTCAGAAATATATCAACATCAGAAGGGACAGAAAACATACTCCCAACGGTTCAGTACCCAATATCCCTCCAGTTTAACATCTCTGAGGTATTAGTTGCATTAGAAACAAGCAAAAAGGGGAAAGCCCCGGGCCCAGATGGGTCCCGGTAGATCTATTTAAATATAATCTAGATCTCTGGGCCCCCATCCTCACCAGAGTGTGTAGTGCAGCAGCAAAAGTGGGGCTGATGGAATCTTGGACCAATTCTATCATGGTCCCAATCTTCAAGAAAGGGGATCGCCAGGATGTTACATGCTACCGCCCCATCTCACTGCTGGACTCTTTGGGTAAAGTCGCAGGTAGGGTAGTCCTCGAGCAACTCCAGCAGTGGGCTGAGGAGAAAGGCATTATCTCCGATCTTCAGTTCGGATTCCGAGAGGGGTTTGGTACGGTGGAGCAGGCCCTTAATCTCAGTTTGTTAATGGGCAAATACACCCAAGCAAAGAAGGACATGGTCTACATGGTGTATGTAGACCTGTCCGCTGCTTTTGATTGTGTCTCGCACGCTAAGCTCTGGACAATTCTGAGACTAATGGGTGTGGATCCTGCCCTCTTAGATTTCCTGAGAGAACTATACTCTAGAGCCTCTGCGAGGGTGCGTTTTGGCTTAAAGGGGGAGTTGACGGCATCGTTTGGCGTGGAGCGCAGAGTCAGGCAGGGGTGTGTCTTGGCCCCCTTCCTATTCTCCTTGTATACCAACGGCCTTGAGGAGGAGATGTTGAGGGGGGCCCAGGACCTGCCACGGGTAAAAAAGCGCCTGATTCCCGCTCTGCTATATGCAGACGATGCCGTCATCTTGACGCGCACTCGCGCGAGTTACAGAAGTCCCTAAACAGGTACACTGATTACATGGGTAAGCTGGACCTACACGTGAACGTCAAAAAAACGTTCGTCATGATAGCAGGTAGTGGGGAAAAACAACAGAAGAGCATTTATCTTAAAGGTCAAAAACTTGAGGTAACTGCCCAGTACCCTTACCTAGGCATTATGATCGATAAAAAATTGAATTGGCAGTCCGCAGTAGAGGCAAGATGTCACCTTTTTAAAAGAGCCACAGCGGCCCTGATGAGTTTTTCCCAGAGGCTAGGGCGAAGGGCACCAGTAGAGCTACTAAAAATTTATAGCGCAAAGTGCCAGGCAATTGCTCTATATGGGGCGGGCCTCTGGGGCCATGTAGACGTTAGTACCCTTCACGTCGCAGAAAACTCTTTCTTTAGATTCCTCCTAGCAACACCGAGATGCACTTCCATCTATGCATCCCATCTGGAACTTGGCGTCCCATATTTAGAGGATCTTATAAAGATTCAACCACTACTGCTCTGGAGACACATCTGGACTTCTGATAAAAACTCACTGACACAGACAATTGCAGCAGAGACAATGACGCTTGATCGAACTAATAACATAATATGGCTTCGGTATATTATAAATTTTTTCAAAGATCTAGGTATGGCGAAGCACTACTCCCAACCCGAAGGCATCATCGATCTACCAAAGAGAGTGCTGAAACAACTGGCACTGAGTCACCTAGAGTCATTGAGGTTGACATCTGAGTCAATGAAACCTTCGGTCCTTCACGCGAATATGATTCAGGCCACATATCTGATCCAGCCCTATCTAACACTACAGATTACCACCTACGAGAGTATGCTATTGACAAGATTCAGATTAGACCTCTTTTTTAGACTAGTAGCCTTCTATGATGGAAACAGATGGGATGCAACCATTCCTGTCTGTCCTTGCGATGAAGAATCAAAACAAACTAATCTACCCACAATATTATTCTGTAAATGTTATCTTCCGCATCGGAAAATATGGCTACTACCCTTGTTAAGGCAATGGGGACTTAGACAATGTCGTCCGGCAATGCTGCGTCTCCAATTGCTAGAATCTGAACCTGTTTGTTTCTACGTCATGAACTTTCTAAAATGCATCATGAGGCACAGGAAAAATTTGTAAAAATGTATCTTGGACGTGGTTCTAGATGATGCAACGAAACAAAATGCCCTGATATTTTAAATGTATTAACTTGATCTCACCTGAATCTTAGTTTGTAACATGTTTACTTTTTTATTTCTCAAGATATAAAATTGTACTATCAAAAATGTCGCTTTTATGGTTTGCCAATGTGTAAAGCCGAATAAAGAAATTTATATATATATGGGCTGGTGGGAGGAGCTGGTTCTCATGTAGTGGCACACTGCAACTGTTAAAACTAACATCAAAATGGAGAACATGCCGGCCGCGTAGTGCGCAGGTCGCAAGCTCTGCTGTTCCCTGTACGTGATGCAATGCGGTATGTCCGGTAATCTATGGAGATAGGCTCCGGCTTTTGAATTGAAGAGTTAAAAAAAACCGGCAACTAATCCGCCTTACCGCCGGGACTGCTCTGGAACCACCGCTTTCACCCCCGATTTCGGATGCTGGTCCGGGCTGTTTTTTGGCCGCCCTGGAGCTCAGGAAGAGCCGCAGGGCTGCAGCACGTGGATTCCTCAGATCGGGTGTTGGCAGTGTGAGCACATGCGTTGCTCCAGCCCGTTATGCAACACGGAGAGGCGGCAGAGAGGAAGTGCCTGCGGACGCCATTGATAGTAGGGAAGTCCAGGACATAAAAGGTAGGGGGGCCAGTACGGGGGCATTTGTGGTGTTCTAGGGGAACAGAGAGTTGCAGAGGCTGCCAGATGGATTGCAGATAGTCATAGCTTGCCACAGAGGCTTGATCTAGTGCTTTCATCAGCTCCTGCCTCCCCCTCACACTCTCCCACTCCCATTCCCACAACAAGCACTCAAAAACCCCAAAATGTCTCCCTTTATTAAAATCTAAGAAGGATCCTAAGAGGGAAGTTAAAAAAAGGGGCAAAAAACAGAAACATGGAGAATCATTACCGGGCCCAAACCCAAAAATTACTCCTTCTCTGCGCACATTTTTTAAAGTGCAACCAACAGTATGATCATTAAAGAGTCCACCGCATATTGAGGTCCTGAGCCCTAGACTTGAACTAGTGAATATGGAATCTTCGGATTTTGACTCCATCGGTGCTGGCGGCCCTGCAGCTGCTCAAAATACAAATACATATTTGAACAGTAGAACCCCGAGTGAAGCACAATATAGCGCATTGGAAGCACTGTTAGGATCATTAACACTAGATATCAAAAAGGGGTTCTCTGTATCAGAAGCTTGAAATACGGGGGATTTGTGAAACATTGGATAAAAATTGGATTCCTTAACGGAGAGAACTGAAGTACTCGAGAACACAGTGGAGGAATTAAAAAAGGATCTTGCAACTAATAAAATGGAGATCCAAACTTTGTGTAGAGATGAGCAGGGTCTCCAGGAAAAATTGGAACAATTAGAGAATAACTTGAGACGAAACAATTTGAGGATTCTAAATATTCCTGAAGGAAGTAAGCAGGATGATTTAAATGATATGTGGTGTCTCTCATTAAAGCTGCAGTTCAGCTAGATGAGAGTGAGGCCAACATCCTAAAAGACATACATAGAATACACAGAGACCCATTTTGAAAAGTGCCGGGGAGAGTGAAGCCAAGGAAGATCCATATCAACTTTCAGACATATGCTCTGAAAGAAAAAATTCTTACATCTGCATTAAAGTTAAAATCGTTGAAAGGCCAGATTATACATTTGAAATAAGATCAGACCTATCACGAGCAACCTTAGAAAGGCAGTGGGAGCTGGGTAAACGTATGGATGATTTTAGGAAATTAGGGGCAACAGTACAACTTAAATTCCCGGCCTCGCTTCGAATAATGTATAACAATAAAATGCACATGATAAGGAGCATAAGGGAGACAGATGAGTAGTTAGAAAACATTAAGGGTGCCGGTGGGAGTGGGAGTGGTTAAGGAGATAGTTATTGTTAGAAACACATTGGTATACATCTATTGATAGACACACAATATGTTTTTAGTGCATTGGTAACAGCAGAGCAGAGAAAAGAATGTGGACTAAGATCAGATCCAAGAAGAAGAAGCAGGGGTGGGTTCTCCAGGGCACAGGGTGGGAGGGTTGGGAAGCAGGTCAGCATGGGGTGGGGAGCATATGGGAAAAAATAAAAATTTAAAACATACTCAAACACCATGGATAAAGAATAGGGTACCAATATAGTAAAGGCCTGTCCATTCAAATTTTGACCTGGAATGTCAATGAGCTGCACGTAAAGGGTTGTATGGAGAGGATACTACAATATCTTAGAGACTCTTCTGCTCAAATCCTCATCTTACAAGAGACACACATAATAGTCTGGAATGTGTTGATCTTTTTAAAAAACAAAGATGGGTGCAGCAGGTGATTTGCACGGATCAGAGTGGGAATGTTAGAGGAGTTGCCATTGTTGTGAAAAAACAAGCGAAAATATCTGTGACTAAATCAAGGGTGGATAAAGCAGGGAGGTGGGTCATAGCAGAAGAAAAAATCGAGGATAACCCATTAACGCTAGTAGGCTACTATGGTCCAAACCAGGATGACTGTGAACCTTTAAAAAATCTCTTTACTAATCCGTTAGAATTCCGTGCCCCAATTATACTGGGAGGAGATTTTATTGTGGTTTTAGACTTAAAATGAGATAAGTCAAGTAGGACAAGGACAACACCTACACCTAATTCGCGTGCACTTTTAAAAACCATGATGGCGCAGCACACCCTCTGTGATCTTTGGTGAGAAAGGGTAGGTAATCAACAGGGCGTATCTCTCTATAATAAAAAATATCATAGTATGTCCAGAATAGACTACTTTTTAGTAGACTGGAGCCTTAGGGAAGATATTACACACATCGAGTATAAGACAGTACACCTTTCAGATCACTCTGTAGTTTTATTAGCATTAAAAAATAATACCAGCTGTCAGGAAAAGAGGTGGACCCTTGATCGCACAATACTGATCAATAGTGAGATAATGGGTAAATTGAAAGAGGAGGTTTGGGAGTTTATCGCAATTAATTATCGCAATTAATAGTGGTTCAGCTGCAAATGCAATAGTTTGGGACACCTTAAAACATTCATTAGAGGAAAGATCACTAGTGCAACCTGCTATAGAAACAAAAAAGTACAAAAGGGAAAATAACAGGACTAGAGGAAAAAATGGAGCAATTGAATATAAAGTTGAAAGGCATAGTCTCAGAAGAGCAAAAGGCAGATCTAGAGAAGAAGCAGCTAGCATGAAAAGCCAACTATCAGAGATTCTCCAAATAAGTGTTAAAAATAGGTGGGAAGCTAGTAAACTAGCCCACTTTGAATATGGAGAGGGAGCAAGTAAACTTCTAGCCTGGAAGGTCAAGACAGATCTGAAAAAGAACAGGAGTGGGGAGATCAAAGAAGACCACTCTAATATTGTTCTAAACAGAGACACGGACATTAGAGAAGCCTTTAAAGAGTTTTGTCGTATCCTATACACAGAAGAGAAAGAAGGATTATTGGATGCCGAGATAGTGGGATGGCTAGCGGATTCAATCCAACTAATAGATCTTAACCAACAAGATCTCTTAAATCAAGTGATTACTCAAGAGGAAGTAACCTGGGCTATTTAATCAAGTAAGGGGGGTAAAGCAGCCGGGCCAGATGACATTCCCATGGAGCTCTATAAAACGCTAGTAGAAGTACTATTGCCTATATTGACAACAGTTATGGGTGACGTACTAGAACAGGGCATGCAGTTACCGAAATCTTGGAATGAGGCTACAGTTATTCTGATCCTAAAACCAGATAAAGATCAGGCGGTTTGTGAGTCGTATAGACCAATATCACTTCTAAATTCAGACTACAAAATCTTCTCAAAAATATTGGCTAGTAGACTAGGCAAATTATCAGGCTACGCAATACATGAAGATCAGAGAGGATTTGTGAAGGGGAGGGACTTGCGCGAACTCACTTATGAATTAATCAGAGCTATTGATATAGCGACATCTTTCAATACTCCTTTAGCAATAACAACATTGGATGTCTCAAAAGCTTTCGACAAGGTGAGATGGTCTTACCTATTAGCTGTATTAAAAAGATATAACCTTGGCGATAAATTCTGTAGAGCTACACAGTTAATATATAAGGAGCCTGTAGCAAAGGATTTAGTAAATGGAAAGTTATCCTCACCTTTTAAGATACTCAGGGGCACAAGACAGAGCTGCCCCCTCTCCCCGCTACTTTTTAATTATTATATGGAGCCTTTTGCATTCAGACTGAGAAGTGCATCTGATATCCCTCCATTTCAACAGGGAGATTGGGTTAGAAAGGTTGCGCTGATTTAATTGTGTACTCATCTGATCTGAGCACTGCCTTACCCACCATTCTAAGAATAGCGCTAGAATTTGGAGAAGTGTTGGGGTACGCAGTCAATGAGCATAAAACAGAAATCATGGTATCGAATCAAGTAAGCACCAACCCCCAGGTTAAAAGGGAAATGCAATATCTTGGGCTAAGGATAGTTCAGTATATTAATGAAATTGCGGAAACTAATTTGAGGAGGGTCTTTAAGAGATCATTCAATTATTGAAGAGCTGGGTGCACCTTTCGTTAACGATCTTAGGAAGAGTCAGTCTGGTAAAAATACCATATTGCCAAAGATAACTTTTTTGTTTAATTCCATAACATTACACTTCAACAAAATTACTATACATAAAATTCAGCAGGCGATAAATTCATTTATCTGGGCAAACAAAGGGATATGGATTTCCTGGAAAAAGTTGCGGAGGAGGAGGGAAAAGGGAGGCTCAACATTGACTGACATACAATACTATGCATGGGCCTTCCAGTTAAAAAACTCTAGAAGGCTAGCAAAGTCACCACATGGCTCTATAATAGGTTCAATGTTTTTATCAATGTTTAAACTATCCAGAGTAAATACAGTAGGATTCCTTTTTAAGTTTGGTGACCCCAAATTCTTTAAAAAAATCTAACTAAAGGTGCTTCAATCGATGGCGCAAATGTGGTATCACATTAGATGCCAATCGACACTAAATTACTACTCTTACTTTGCTCCAGTTTGGGAATCACCAGGGACCCCTGAGTGCCTAGATGATATACTGGCGGCACCCATCAAAAACGCCAACCTTAATATTTGGGGGGACTTGACCAGGGAAGCGGACTTGTTACCTTGGCAAGATCTTAATGGGTTGACGAAAAATACACTGTCAAAGTTTAAATATATTCAATTAAGAAGCTGGCAGCAAAGTAGAAAACAGGCACTTGGCTTTGGCAACATATTAGAGGAGCAACTGGTAACAAAACCCAGTTGAATCAAGGAAGTAGCATATTGGTACTGGCACCTTATGGAGACCATGGATGGAGAGTTTATGCTGGCTGAGGAATTGTGAGGAACATACTTGCCGAGGGAGCAACTGCAGAATATTTGGCAAGTATCTATGTGCACGCTTTACCTCATTGCTAAACCTGCTTTTTTAAGAAGGAACCACCTTTTTTCGCTCCACAGGCTTATATATCACATGAAAAGCTATCAAAGATGGGGAACGGGAGTTGAACAAGTTGTGTTCAATGTGGTTTGCAAAAAGCGTTGTATGTGCACATGTTCTATCAATGTCCTGAGATCAGAGGCTTTTGGGACAAAGTGGAGTCATCATTGTCAGGTATTTTGAACCAGCAAATAAAGGTAAGCCTGTCTTTGGTCATATTTGGAGTGGGGGATGTTTTTACGGGCCACTCAAGAAATCTGTTGGTTTATTCTATGCTACATGCAAGAAGAGAGATCTGTAGTAAAAGGGTGAGCAACATATCCCCACAGCACTCTGAATGGTTGGAATCCCTTGTGTATATGTCCGGGATGGATTTATTAGGAAAAAAATCTAAGAAGAAAGATTTTTGGAAATTGTTGTTGGCATGAATCGAGTCCCCAGATAGGATGGTGTAGAATTTGAAGCGTATGGTGGATCAAGAACATAGTTATGTCCAATGATTACACCTGCATTTCTACTCTGGTCTACTCTGGTCTGCTAAAGAGTTCTTTTTTCCTCGACATTCCGAATTCGAAAGCAGCGCCGGTGTATGCCCTTACACCGAGTGAGAGATATAGCCGCTCGAAGGAAAATGCCCATTGTAGTAAGCCCAACAGTGGTCAGTATCTTTCTCAGTTAAAGGGCTGAACAAATTGGACATAGGAACCTTCTAAGGTGGATAGGGACAAAAAAAATATGAGAAAAAAACTAACATCAAATGCTGGTTACGTTTCATTAATGATTTGTTTTTGATTTGGCAAGGCAATGTGGAAGAAGCTGAATATTGTATCACAGAGTTGAATTCAAATGACCTCAATCTGCACTTTACATCTAACATTAGTTCAACCTCCATTAACTTTTTGGACGTAGAAATTTACATTCATGCAGGTAAACTGGAAACCAAGCTGCATAGAAAGCCCACGGCGGGAAATGCAATTCTGCACACCAGCAGTTTTCACCCGCAACCTCTTATTCAAAGCATCACCTATGGGGAGATGCTCCGTCTAAGAAGGATTTGTAGCCAAGAGGACGGACTAAAGAAGACGCAACAAGCTTGTGCCAGCAGATTCAGAGCTAGGGGGTATTCTAACAAATGTATTGACCAGGCCATAAAGAAAAGTAGAGAGCAGGCAAGGGACGATCTGATAGGAGGGGCCAACAAAAAAGAACAATATCTAAAACCCCACCACTTTCAGATTCATCCTCAAATCTAGCAAACAGGACAAGCCACTAAAAAACATCATTAGGAAATATTGGCCTTTAATTCTAGATGATCCTGTCATCGGCGATACCCTACCCAAACCCAAACAGGCATCCATAACGTATACTAGAGCCACCTCAATGAGGGATGTCCTGGTCAAAAATGATCCTTATATGCAGCCTAAGAACACCTGGCTATCACAAAGGAAGGGTTTTTTCTGCTGTAAAACATGCAAAGCATGTCAACATGGAGTAAACAAGATGCCCTACACTACCCCCTTCTGTGCAGCTGAAAGACCCATAGAGAAAGCCCTAACCTGTAAATCTGATTTTGTGGTATACGTTTTGGAGTGTCCCACTGCCCTTAAATATGTAGGAAGCTTGATACTACAGGGACACAAAAGCACACTTGAACATATCAGGGCCATCTAAAACAAAGACACAACATACCCCGTGGCGAGACACTTTGGGGAGAAACACAACGCAGACCCCAAAGAACTTAAATATTTTTTAATCAATGCTATCCCACTGTACAAACGAGGTGGGGATAGGGAAAAGGCACTCAGAAGGTTGGAAACCAGATAGATTTTAGACCTAGACAGTAAACAACCTGGAGGCCTTAATATTACTGAGGAACTTTATACGTGCCTTTAAAAATCAAGATAATAAGTTAGCTATTTACCCAATTGTACCATTCAGAAAAACAAATATTAAAAATTTGAACTAGAGGTTAAATAATGGGTAAACAGGATTAACAACAAGTGATAGCTAACAAGATGATGTAGAAAATTATTTCAATATGCTGCATTAGAGCTCCCTTTCAGTCAAACATCACTAGATGAACTGTTTTTACACTTATTTCTACACGTTTTACATGGTTTTTAGGGATAATTTATACACTGGTATTTATCATTTTAGCTCAGGTTTTAGAATAAGTAACGTTCGGCAAAAAAAGTAAATTTTTTATGAATTGGGATTCTATATCCAAGTACTGTCATTCTTAACCAATGATATATATATATTTATATAATTATGTATATGAGTTGGAATAAAAGGGTATTTAAACCTGGACGTAACAATGAGTTTTTAATATTTGATGTCAACAGCCATGTTTTAGGATTTTTGGGGATTTATACCGATATTATTTAATGACATTTAGTTAAATGGCAAGTTACTCATTAAGAGCAATAGCAACAGTACAATATTTTGTTTATGTTCATGCTGAATTTTGCACTTTATAGGCACTTGTCACTTTAAGGGTAAACAACACTAAAAAGGTAAAAAAGAAAAAAAGTACAAACTATTCAAATGTGAAAAAAATGGCTGTGTATATAAAACAGGATGTGACCAAAATGTGCATCAAGTGATCAAGGCACTTGTAGTGCCAAAACGCATTATGCTGCTAGCGCAGATGGTGGACTCATCAAAATAAAGAAATCTGCACCTTACCTGTGGTCCGTGCTCCGTACTTGATCTGACAAGCAGTGGGAGTTTTCTGTATATATATATATATATATATATATATATATATATATATATATATATATATATATATATATATATATATATATATATATATATATATATATATATATATATATATATATATATATATATATATATATATATATTCACTGAAAAAACCATAGGTTATAGACCATATATAGTTAGGGATTAGCATTTACAAAACCTTATTTTACTCACACAAAACCATTGAAATTCCATATATAGTTAGTTGTACTAACTATATATCGCGCACCCGCAATCCACTGCTGATCATGTCACATATTACATCATTCATGACATGGTCAGTGACATCACTGATGACATCACTGATGACATCTCAAATGACATCACTGATGACATCACTGATGACATCTCAATGACATGACTGATGACATCACTGATGACATCTCAAATGACATCACTGATGACATCTCAAATGTCTTACATATTGAAGAATGAGTGGATGTATAAGTGTCTGGATGAAGGATTTAGTAGGTGTGTGACTGACTGTATGAGTGAGTGATTAAATGTGTGTCACTGAGTGCATGGGTTAGTGAGTAAACTGTCTTAATTTGTGCATCATTATGTCTGTTGTTCTGTAAACTGCTGCATGTGTTGATCAGTAGCTATATGAGTAAGTATATGGGTTATTGATTGGTTGCCCAAGTATTTGTATGGGAGACTGAGTGTGTGTGTGGGTGGCTGGGAGGTGTATGACTCTGTGCATAGATGTGTAAGCAGTTGATTCACTAGATATATGGATTCAAAAGTGCATGTGGAAACAGGTGTATGGGCGGTTGACTGAGTGCATTGGTGAGTGAATGGATATCTGAGTGCTACATGTCAAAGTAAGAACATATGTAAAACACAGTACATGTGAGAGTTGACATATATAAATAACTGTGCATAAGAGCCCGTGAATGTGTGAGTGGCTGTATTGATCATTGTGAACTTGTATCAGGGATTGTAAAAGAGAGTAAATATGTGTTAGTATATGTTTGAATAAGTAAGGTATGTATAACTGTATAGTTGAGGAAATGGAGGTGTAATTGATTCTTTGCAGGACTGAGTAGGTGTGTGAGTAACTCCATGGATGAGTGACAGTCTGTGAGTGTCTGTTTACACTGAGTGTATCTAAGGTTATTTTAGAGTCTGAAGAAGTTCATCGTATTATCACATGAATGATGTCATCAGTGATGTCATCAGTAATGTCAAATGAGATGTCATCAGTGATGTCATCAGTCATGTCATTGAGATGTCATCAGTGATGTCATCAGTGATGTCATTTGAGATGTCATCAGTGATGTCATCAGTGATGTCACTGACCATGTCATGAATGATGTAATATGTGACATGATCAGCAGTGGATTGCGGGTGCGCGATATATAGTTAGTACAACTAACTATATATGGAATTTCAATGGTTTTGTGTGAGTAAAATAAGGTTTTGTAAATGCTAATCCCTAACTATATATGGTCTATAACCTATGGTTTTTTCAGTGAATTTTCAAGGTTTTGTAAATGCTAATTCCTAACTATATATGGTCTATAACCTATGGTTTTTTCAGTGAATTTCAATGGTTTTTTAATAGCAAATATCAAAACCTTTACAATGTATTCTTCTTTAAATCGAAAAATATTTTTTACATGTTTTTAATACAATTTTTTAAAATTATTTTTATTGTTTCGCTCCCGGTACGCGAACCGGTTAGCTTCCCGTTAGCTCAATTCGGAGCCGCGACCCGGTCCGCGAACCGGTAAACGTTCCGTTTGCGCAACTGTCGCGTTAGAAAACAACATCGTGTCGCGTCAGCATGACGTTTCGCGTTCTCGCGTGATACGTCATATGACGTGCTACGTTAGCGTACCCGGAAGCGCAGCGGTACGCGAACCGGAAGCGATCCGCGGCGCGGCGCCGACCGCGTAACGTAAACACAGCAGGTCATGTGACTCGGTAATAACACTTTTCATTGGTTCATTTCACTTTTGGTTTCCTAATGATGTAATACTAGGTCATGTGATCTAAAATGAACACTTTTCATTGGTTTAGAACTTTTGCTTTTCCCAAATGATGAAAACCCCTCCTTCTTTCCTCACTCTGACTTTCATCTTGGTGAGAGAAAGACCCTTTATTTACATTGTGACATGGCTTCATTAGTAGCTTCAGCTGGTTCTAACCCACCACCTCCACCAAATCCAAAGAAGAGAGGACCACCTGCTGAAGTAATTTTACAACAAGAAGAGGAAGAACAGGAAGAGGAGGAAGAGGAGGAAGAGCCAAGGTTTTTGCCAGAGGAGCCCAGGAGGTATAATCGAAAAGAGAACTACATTTGGCAATTCTATAAATTTCCTGAGGGGCAAAAAAAAGTAAATGCACGCTACGTGTTTTGCCGTATATGCGGTGATAGACTGTCAAGGGGAACTGAAAAAAAATACAGTTACGGCAATTACACTATGCATCGGCATATGAGTAGGTGGCATCCTAATAATTATAGTGCTGCCCAGCTACGTGATGAGCAACAAAATCCCCTTCCGATGGCAAGAAGATCGGTTGTTCCAGAGGTGTCGGGACCAGAGGCGAGGGAGATGATCCCAAACATTCAAATGTTGTTTGGGCACGTGAAGCAAGTGTGCGTGCACTGCGGCGATTTCATTTGCTACAGGGAAAGTAGCATCATTTTGATTATGAGAGCTATTCAGAATCATGTTAATGTTTGTCCGAAACGCCCCAAAAAATAAATTCTTTTTTTTTTGTTGCTCCTGTTGAGCCCTTTACAATGGATCGTTTTTGTTCCCCCCCCCCAAAAAAAACCAAAAAAAATATAAAAACGTTCAGAAAATACAAAAAAAGTAAAAAAATGTTCAAAAAATACTAAAAAAAATATAAAACAACAAAAACATTAAAAAAAAAGTTCTTTTCAGAACTACCTCCCCGTTATAAAAAAATTGGTAGAATATTTGGAACTCTGCCAACCTCTATTTCTCTTAGTTCGCTCCCCGGAGCGCTACCCGGTACGCGAACCGGAAGCTAACCAAAAAAATTATTTTTTAAAAAAAAGAACAGTAAGTATAAGGGAAGGAAACAGACAGTTATGTGAAAAGAAAGACAGCTCTAGGGAGTAAACAAGAGATACTGTTACCCACAATCCACTGCTGATGATGTCACATATTACATCATTCATGACATGGTCAGTAACATCATCAGCAGTGGATTGCGGGTAACAGTATCCTTAGTTTACTCCCTATAGCTGTCTTTCTTTTAACATAACTGTCTGTTTCCTTCCCTTATAGTTACTGTTCTTTTTAAAAAAAAAATTTTTTGATCAGTCAGAAACAGTGACATTAATAGAAACAGAGAGAGTGAACAAGAGTGAAGAACTATGGTCCTCCTCAGCCACCCTCAGAAAACCAAGGGGGTCAAGATACATCTACCGTGCCCCCTTCTACCCATTCTGAACATTATTTGCCCTCCATCTTGTATCTTGATTCGACCGAAACACAAAATGGTGGACTCCCGTAATGCTGCTGGTTTGCGAACCGGGCCACTTCCCGGGAAGCGGTCCAAAAAAAAAGGTGGGAAAGTAATTCACAGACACTAAGAGTAATAGAGACGGAGTGAGTGAACAAGACTGAGGAACTATGAGAAGAGAGGGACTGAGAAAAAGAGTGGAAGGAGTTGAGTAAGTAGGTAATAGAGAAAGGAATGAGGAAAGTAGCAAAGGCAGGAAACTGAGGGTTAAAGAAGTGAAGCAGTGGAACTAATAGTAGGTGAATGTGATAGAAATGTAACGAAAAGAGTACAAAATATTTACCTTATAATTGCCGTTAAATTACTCACTTTTTGTTTTTATACTTTCAATCTGTGAAAGAGAGAACCAACATTTGAAAAATATTAAAACATGTATTTAAAAATTACAAAAGACAAGGGAAAAGATTGAAGGACAAATAGTTTTTCAACAACTTTGACACTGACAGAAGCTTCTGCTTCTCCAGGCCCCCTACACAGTCCTAAAGATATACATTTTAAACTAACAGTATCTTGATGCAGATGAAGTGAGGCCTATCTTAAAACATGGTGCATCTTTTGCATTGCTCTTGTTTCAGAAAAGTGTCGCTTCAGGATGCCAATAACATGTCTCCTATCCAGAGGTTTGTTTGAGGTGAGGCCTACTCAGAGTTCAAGATGAGATTTACACTTGTTGAAGTGTACAGAGGAGATAATATCTGTGAAAGTCTACCAATGAAGTGAGTCATGTCCACTGCACTCTTCAACAAAGTACAAACCTCCTATGTTTCCCTGGACAGACCTAAACTTGATCTGCACAATGTGATTCGTAATGATAGGAAACACAGGTGATGTAATTGAAATACGTGCAATTTATTTTGCTCATTTCTCAATCACATCACCTGCGTTTCCTTTGCTTAGGTATCTCATTGTGCAGATGTAGTCTAGCATATGAAAGAATACGCAGAAGTGCAGCACTGTATGCAACACCTTTGACACTTACAGAAGCCTCACCTTCTCCATGCCTCCTACACAGTTCTACATGTACATCATAAATGCAAACAGTACAGAATTAATTATACATGTTAAATGGTTTATTTTTGCTGTTCTCAGAATGTATCAAAATTCACTAAAAACAGTGACTTAAAGGTATTCATCATATAACAGCGGGGAAAAAAAACACAATCAAAATGATTGTGTTTAAAAAACCCATACAACATCAGAAATCAGAATTCAGAACTCCTTAAAGTTAACTTACTTTCCATGACGTCCAAGGATGTCCTATGAACAGCTTACACTCTTTTGTGCTGTTATTACTTTCAGCCCGCCACTTTCTGAAAGAAAATCTCCATCGTTTTTAAAAACACGTTACATCGAATAAATGACTTCTTGCTCTCTACCACAAGTTTCCTCAAGGCCAAATCTGGTCAGAGCCATTTATAACTCTTGGATTTCTTGTAAGCCAATCCCGTCATTTGGAATTTCCGCAACTTTCAGAATTAAAATGTTGAAGATCATTTTCACAATCCTGGAATAGTAATATCTTCCCCTTCTTGCTCAGTCATGTTCTACATTTCCTATGACACTGATACTGCTTACTATGAAGCAGACTTACACTACCTCTATGACTACTACAATTATTTAATTCTCTACATCACTTTTAATCACAAAGCAATGTAAAACAGTAGACAGCATTGCAGACTTACATTCCCTCTACTCCATGTTTTGATTGGCTGCTTCAATTAGTTTATAAAAAGAAACAGTTTTTCTGAACTCATTCAAAGTGCACATATTTCTCCATGACGTCCAGTCCTATGGTTAGAAGTTATGTCTCTGAACTACACTTATCCTCAAGGCCAAATTGTGTAGGAGCCATTAGAACTTCTTGAAATTCCACAGAGCACATCCCGAGATTATTTCCCTAAAATTTTGGTTTTAAAAACACCAGGTAAGAGTTTTTAAGGTCATACGGCAATTTTTTTTTGAAAATTAAAACAGAATCATTGCAGAATGACCAGCCATTTCTAGACTTTAAATAAGCTGTGTAATGTCCTGATGTTATTGAAGGGCCGTCATGATATATAATTGCTGCAGTTACAAAAGTCCTTCCTGATATTGACAACTGCGAAGCTACAAAATTTTTAATTAAAGTTGTCAATTTTGTTCCATCAGGCCTACATCGTTGGAACATTAAAATGACGTACTGGCCATATGTTCGTATAAATAATGTGGACATCATTTCAGATTTACATTGGCTACACTCCATGTTGTGATCAGCTGCTTTTACTAGCTTATTAAAGGAGACTGATTTACTGTCTGGCAAAGTTAAATATATAAATCTTTCTGAGTCTACACTAGTAGTACTTGATACCATACAGTTCTCGCAGTCATGCTGCCATTGATAAGAAAGCCCAAACAGCTGATCTACATCTACACCTTCAGCATGTAATACATCAAGCATGTACATTAAAAACTCCTGACAATCTTGCTGAATATTTTGAGAGAATTGTGTTTGGCCTGAACATCTGTCTAACAGATTTCGAATTTCAGACACACTTTCTATGTTTCTTCTATCAGTGCTACATTTCTCTAACACAGAATTTAACAAACTGCAAAATCTTTGATCAGAATTGACCACAATCTCTTCTTTTACATTTTCTAGAGAAAACAAAACATTAACCACTACATTAGCATAGCAGTTGACACCAGAACTGTTTTCAAACTGAAAACCAACAACATCTTCAACAGAATCCTTTTTGTTTCTGCTTGTAATTTTAGGTTCATTGACTTTTTGTCTTTTTGCTACAACCTCCCCAGTATTGTTCTCATTTCTTCGTTTCCGGCCTACCACACGTTTCTCAAACAAAGGATACTGAGGCAAATGTGGCGCATACTCTCTTCTTAACCTATTGTATTCCTTAACACAATCTAGATCCGCACAAATGTTTGTGACATCACACTCAATCAAGTACAATCCCGATAAAGTTCTAACTCGTGACAATGCCACATATGCCATACCCTCCTTGAACACAGAACTGCCAATATTCACCAATGCACTGTCTACACTTAAACCTTGCGATTTATGGATTGTCACCGCATATGCCAAGCAAACAGGAAACTGCTTACGGCGAACATATAAGTCTTTTACAAGCAAAAATCTAGCAGAACAACGACCAATTAGCTGTACTTCCTCAATGCCATCAAATTTAATTTTTAAAAATTCAATTCCATCTCTATTTCTGTATTTCACAAAATCAACAACATTACCCATTGATCCATTTACCAGACCTTTTTCAACATGTAAATTCCTTCTTAAAATTATACGGCAGTTCAAGCACACATTCAGAGTCTTTTCAAAACCTGCAGTTTTAGATATACTCTTCTCTAATGAATCCAATTTTGTTTTCAGATTCTCAGACAAAATAATTGTTGATCCCATATGCTCTACTCTATCAATAGCTTCCAGTTTCACAATCTCTTGCTTTTCTAAATGCAACATTTTGTTGTTAAATTTGGCACATTCTGCAAGAGTTGGCATCAAACATATTCCAGATTTCTTCTCAGTAATTTTCTGAAAAATATTCTCAGGCACAACATCTTGTTCTGGATATAAATTTGACAGTAATCGTGCATGTAAAGCTTCTTTCCCATGCTCGGTCACTTTTCCAATTCTAACATCTTGTAGAATAGTCTTGTAAACTTCATCCTTCGCCTGACGCATATTTTCATGCAGTTCAGCATAATTGAAGTTTAACCATATATTGACGTTGCCAATGCTGCCTAGGCACTTCCTGGTATCTTCATGCGTGAGCATTTTGAACACAGGTTGCCCTTTCACTGGTGTCAGCTGCAAAAGATCTCCGAAAACAATGATGTGTTTGCCACCAAATAACACATCATACTCTGTTTTGAGAACTTCTTGCATCCTCAAATGCACAAAGGCAAGCATGACATTGGAAACCATGCTTACTTCGTCAATGATAAGAAGTTTCATTTTCCTCAAGATTCTTGAAACTTCAAAACAAGCATCTCCAGATAGCTTGTGATATTGTAATTTGTTGTCATGCTCCACTGGCAGCATCAGTAAACGATGTAAAGTAATCCCTTTAATATTATGTGCTGCCAGTCCAGTTGGAGCAGTGACAACACAAGACAGCGATGACTCTGTCCTTTCCTGCAAATAGCATGATATTGCTTTAATGAGGAAACTTTTTCCAGTTCCCGCTTCTCCACTCACGTACAGTCGGACAGGCTTCAACGACGTACATGAGCACTCTTTCTTATCATGACTTAATCCATGATCAATTTGCATGGTAACTTCGTCATATATTTTCCTCTGCTCAACGTTGAGTTGTCTTTCCAACTCTTCTAAGTTAACCGCATCCTCCTGAGCATGTGCCATGGCTCTTTCCACTTCATTCATAGCAGTGGCAGCTTCATTTTCGATAACAGGTCCTCCTAGTGGATCCTGACTCAATGAAGCAGAACTCTGACTGTCCTGAGAACTGTCTCTGGCAATCTCGGCTGCAATTGTTGCTTCCTGCTCAATTTCCGCATTCAACATTTCTACATATTTGGGAAAAGCAGGACATTCTATGGTCTCCTTGGCGGCATTGAAAGAGTCTTCGTAACAGAGGAAATCTCCAAGCAGTTCCTCTTCTGCACGCCAAGGCTTGAAAAGTTGCAAAAGTGCTAAATAGAAAAACTCCTTTTTTTCAGGAGATTCGCCACTCAATTTTCGATGGTTTACCAAGTGGCATTTTCTTTGCTTGACCAGACATCCCTCACTTCCTATTAAAGCATACACTCCTTTCTCAGTATCTTCTTTGATGTTCCTCTTGAATATGTAATTTTGCAGAACCTCATACAGACAAACATTCTCGAGGTGACTGCTTCGATTTGGATAGTATGTATCCAACATGTTTGTCTTCAAAATGTCGGTACTGTTTGGCTCCTTTTCCGCCAAATACTCAATTTCCCGCACAGGTTTGAGAACTCGATTACGCGTTGCAGCAAGACCAAGACTCGCCCAAACGATACTCCTGGACTTGGCATAGAGACTTGCTGAAGACAACCGGTCAGAACATTCGTACGCTCCGATTTCTCGATGCGACAACATCTTCAGACTGAAACTGTACAACTTCTTGCTGAGGCTCTTTTCATGGGAAATGTCCTCCCACATATCCTTCAATTCTGTCTTCTCTTTTTTGGTGATGTAAGACGTCACATACCGAGCCACAGCCATACAGTTATCAGCCACAAACTGTATATCCATGTTAGCATTCCACATGGACAAAATCACCGGGTTGTAGTCGTTGATGTACTTGGACTCTTCGTTCCTCTTCAAATTGTAAGTGTTTTTAGGTGATTTCTTCATGACATTGTGTCGCAGCGAAGACATCAAACTGTTTACTCTTCCTTTAGAAATCACCGGTCGTGGAAAGCCGAAACGACATTTAGTGTAGAACTTGTCTTTGTTTCGGAATTTACGACGGCAGTACTTTCCACATCGATGGCTTTGGAAACGCAGAACTTTTTCTCTTAGGCTTTTCTTCTCCTTTGCGTTTGGAACAGCACACGTAGAATACTGTTGGATGAAACTCATCACTGAGTCTTCTGGATCCGTTCCAAATTTAGGTGCATCCTTGATCCACAGCAACATATGTATATGAGGAGCACCTCTTGCTTGGTACTCTTTTCTCCAGAAGAAATCCAACACCTCTCCAAGAGGTGGATTCTTCTTATTCATGATGAAAGACATCATAGCTTCAAATCTATGATTGAAGTACCTACATACATTGACTGGATCCAAAGAGCACAGTTCTCCGGGTGTCTTGAATTCGATGTTATCTACGTTAGCATTTGCCTCTCGTAGAAATTCAAGTAAGTCTTCCCAGCCATACTCGGCACAGCTCAGAGTGAGGAACCATGTGGGAGTACCTAAGTTCCTCAGCATACATTTTAAATCACCATGACGACGGTACCAGTACTCATTAGTACCACGCTGACACGCCATGAGATTAATCAGGTGAGAATCCAAAATACTATCTTGGACATTGACTTTATCCATAAAGTCACTTGCCGAGATGTTTTGCATGTGTATACCACTTTTCAAGATGTGGTTCACTGCATATGACAGTCCAGACAGATCGCTTTCAAACAGGAGATGAAACAAATAAGGAATGCATTGTCGAAACCTAGCATCTCCTGCATACAATCGCAAAGTCCGGTATTCAGAAGCAGGAATTTGATGAGGTCGCTCATCATATCTTCCTCCCTGACCTGTTGGAAAAAGCTGTGGGAAACACCGAGCTTCCAAACTTTCCTCCCAAACACTAATGGGACTCCCTTTGGCTTGTTTCATTTGAAACAACTCAATAGCATTCCCCATGACTTCCTTGGAATGCAAAGGATGAACACTATAATGTTCATATATTTCTTCACTAGTAGAGGGTTCTACTTTCTCAATTTGACCAGCACACAAATCGCTATCCTCTTCCTCACTTACTTCCTCTTCTGCAACATATACATTCTTATAGTATTTATTATTTTTTTTCAAATACAATGTTGCCTTTTTAACTTTCCTAACATCTACTAAAT
Organism: Lissotriton helveticus; assembly: GCF_964261635.1. Taxonomy (NCBI): domain Eukaryota; kingdom Metazoa; phylum Chordata; class Amphibia; order Caudata; family Salamandridae; genus Lissotriton; species Lissotriton helveticus. Next base: position 899,460,976 of record NC_136070.1, on the reverse strand, counting down.
CTTGCCATATGTTCTTATTCTTTGTCGGAACCCCATTAACTAAGATAACCAGAGGTTCCTCTTCCACTTTTTCTACTCCAATTGTGTTAATGTTTTTCTTCATATCTAGAGGCAAATAAACAACTCTTCCCTTTAATCCTCTCTGTAAATCTGATGGAGGCAATTTCCCTGTCTTTGGCTCCATTCTTACAATAGCCTGAAAGGGATGGATACTTTGAATCAAAATAGATTCATAAGTATTTAAATCCTTCAATTCAGAAGGAATCTCAACCAATTCCAGATTATTATGAACTGCTCTAGCAGGCATCTGGTTTTGATTTAATTTGCAAGAACAATAAGTACACACACGTTGATCCAATCCCAAATCAAAACAATTTTCTACCATCAAGTATGTTGCAAAATCCTTCCATTCACTATTATTTTCCCTTTCACTTTTTGCATATAAATCCACTAACTTAGTCTGATTCTTATAATAAGTGCGTCGACAACACACACAAGTGAAATTAGGCCTCTCACTTGATTTCACCTCAAACGTCGCAATTTCCCTCTGGAAATTATCTGTACTGGAAACCTGTACACTATCTTCCACATGACCCTCTTCTTCTTGCTCAATTTCAACATTCTCCTCTTTACTTCCAAAGTAACAAAACTCAATTTCTTCACATATATTCTTCACATCTATTTCAGAACCATGCAAAAGAGCAGCGCATAATTGTTTAAGCATAATTGCTGGACTCTTAGCATAATACAACATTCTAACTAATTTCCTCACTTTGTTATGATGCACTGCTAGCATCCTGAAATGATGAAAAACACTCTGGCATACTCTCCTGGAAAGACAAGCCAGTGAATGTCCATGCAAACCTGTCACTTCTCTTACTCTGCAAGGATCTAATTCTTGCAACAACATCATTTTCTGCTTCAAACTTTTCTTATTAAATGACCGTACAAAATCACAAAGCAAATTGATGGAATCCTGTCGCACACTGCAAATACTACTACACTTCCAGGTGTACACAGGACCCTTAGCACGTCTTCCTAAAACCTCATTACCTAACACCTCTTCTGCCTCTGTTGTCACAAGTTTTTCTTTTTCAACTGGACAACCATCTTTCACTTCATAAGCACGACCACTGGTGTCAACTGCATGCACCAAATCATTATCCTGGAAATAACTCTCCTCATTAAAAAATGCCTCACAGCTTGAACTATGCATCCATTCTCCAGAAAAAACTTCACAAAAATTACTACGATTAACTATTCTCTTCCATCTACTATTTCTTTTGAAATCAAAAATTGCCTTGTTTAGCTTCCTAATTCTATTGATTATCAAAATAAATAACTTACGTTTAATTTCAAATGCCTGATCAATAACTTTCTCAACTTTTTTTTTGTCTTATAAAAAACCAGTTTCTGTTGACCTTTCTTAATATTTTTTAACAAATTGCCAATTATCCTGTTCCGGAACATTCGTTTACGAATCTCCCTAAACTGTTGTTTCCTTCTACTATCATGCACAGAGTTATCTCTTGCTCTAGCAGTAACATTTTTCATTGGCCTTTCCTTTCCATTTGATTTCCTTCTCGTTTTATGGACTGAAACATTTTCTGTAGTAATATTTTTTTTACTACACATATTTCTTATAAATTGTTTTGTGCTCTTACCCGGTGCTTTCTTCGTGACTTGACAAATCTTTTTGTTAGAGGACTGCTGCGTATTTTTTTTCACCTGCTGTCTTTGACGTTTTGCAGCCTTTATCTGTCTTTCTATTGTAGGCATGGTGAAATCTTGAAATGATCTGCAGTTGAATCTGTGGAAAAATATAATAAATAATGTTATTAACCATTATTACCAAACAGTAAATCAGTAACAGTGATCAAAAACTTAACACACTACTTGACATTTTAATTAGAAGATTTTTTAGTCGTTGGCAAATTTACAATACAGAAATACCAGAAAAGAAATGACATTTATATTTATGTTACCTATGCTATTTTATATGTGAATCTGATCTAATTTTATGAGCATATTTTAATATTTTATTGAAGACACTACACATAACCTGCTTTTGAAGGTGTCTTTATTTTTAAATTAAACGGTTTACCTTTTTACTTTTTATTAATTATAAATTTTAAAAATAAATGTTTATATTTCCAAAGGCTCAAGCAGGTCAGCTTCCCATCCTATATCATATAATTCGGACAAATCTGCATCCTCATCACGCTCTTCTTCATCCTCAGGATTTAAATCATCCAAGGGATCAACATCCACTGATGTTTCAATTACAAGTTCAATGATGAGGTCAAAATCAACTGATTGCAGATTGTCGCTCATGTTGAGGTTGTCTTTATCTTTAAAGAAAGATAACAACAATGAGATGTTGCAGAGTAAGAGACAAATCTCACAGATTATAATAGTAAAATTGTTTAACAAGAGTAACATTTTGCAGCTATTATTTAGCCATGTCCAGCGATGCAGGTGAAGCCTATGTCTAATTTTTCACTGAACAGGACTCATCTCTTCTTAACCTTGGATAAGCCTCACCGACTCTGTGTCCCCTGCACATACTTAAATGTAAAGGGGCAGATTTATGTTAAATGGCACATCCCCAGGCATGCACCAGTTAACGTGCACCACTGCTCTGCCACCCATGGTGTGCCGCATTTACAATCAGATAGGAGAAACCTGCGTCAAAACCCTGCGCCTGCTTGAAGCAGGCATAGGTCTTGACGCAACATTGTGGAGATGGTGCACCCCTGAGCCTTGCTGGAGCTGCATCGCACTTGCGATACAACTCCAGCAATGCGCCACCTTAACGGCACAGATGCGTCAAGCATCTGTGCCGTTTTTGCCCCATGCTGCGCCGCATTGTAAATGCAGCACACCATGGGTGGCGGAACAGCGGCGCAAGATGACTGGCACATCCCTGGTGATGCGCCAGTCATCATAAATCTATCCCTAAGCTTCTTATCTTGTTAGAGATGAACTGCCATATGTATCATCAAAATATTTTGCATTTCCTAAATAGCGAATTTTAAGGAATAAATAGCGATTCTTTACCATTCCTAATTTGCGATGAGCAAATTGCTAATTGCAAGTTACCCATTCATTTCCATGGGCTAGGAGGCTCATAGGAATGAAGGTTTAATTTGCGATTAGCAATTTGCTCATCACAAATTAGGAATTTTTCCAAGGGTGCAGGGGTGTCTCAAGAACACCCTGCTGCACCCCTGAAAAAGAAATTTGGGGGCATATGGCACACATACATGCCCTAAGGGCATGTGTTGGCGTCATATGGGACCTTTTGTTTTTTAAAAAAAAAGCTTTTTGAAAAGAATTCACAAATTACCACAAATTTACCACAATAGTTTCCAAATCCTTAATGTCATTTTTTACATATTTTTTGTTTGATACATTGCATTTAAGTAGTCACAAAATTTGCAAATCCTTCAGTGCAATTGCAAAATAAGGAATAGCAAATTTTGCTACTCCTTATTTTGCATCAAACTTGTTTGATACATACCATTTGTCTAATTAACATTCGCAAAGGCCAAAATTCGTAGAATTTTGATCTTTGCGAATGCTAATTAGCTTGATACATATGGCCCCAAGTGAGGCCTGTCTTACGACATGGTGCATCTTTTGCATCACTGCTGCATCGGTTTCATGTGGTACGTTTTTTTTACACCATGACATATCTGCCTAAATGCATCAATTTGTAATGTTGTCGCCTCATAGCAAATCTTTTGCACCACCGCATCATAAAAGTGACGCACAGTGGCACAAAAGAGGCATACACCTATCATAAATCTGTCCCTAGCATTTTAAATGATTAATCCAGGATGACGATAAAGTGTGGCCTATCTAGAGGTTTGTTTAAGGTGAGGCCTACTCAGGATTGCAGATTAAAGTTACGCTTGATGAAGAATACAGAGGAGATAATACATGTAAAGGCCTACCAATGAAGTAAGTAATGTGCACTTTATTGCGCCAGTCATCATAAATGTATCCCTAAGCTTCTTATCTTGTTACAGATGAACCACCATATGTACCATCAAACTATTTTGCATTTCCTAAATAGCAAATTTTAAGGAATAAATAGCAATTCTTTACCATTCATAATTTGCAATGAGCAAATTGCTAATTGCAAATTAGCACCGCCGTTGCATCATAAAAGTGACGCACAGTGGCACAAAAGAGGCATACACCTATCATAAATCTGTCCCTACCATTTTAAATGATTAATCCAGGATGACAATAAGGTGTGGCCTATCCAAAGGTTTGTTTAAGTTGAGGCCTACTCAGGATTGCAGATTAAAGTTACGCTTGATGAAGAATACAGAGGAGATAATACATGTAAAGGCCTACCAATGAAGTAAGTAATGTCCACTTTATTGCGCCAGTCATCATAAATGTATCCCTAAGCTTCTTATCTTGTTACAGATGAACCACCATATGTACCATCAAACTATTTTGCATTTCCTAAATAGCAAATTTTAAGGAATAAATAGCAATTCTTTACTATTCCTAATTTGCAATGAGCAAATTGCTAATTGCAAATTACCCATTCATTTCCATGGGCTAGGAGGCTCATAGGAATGAAGGTTGCAATTTGCGATTAGCAATTAGCTCATCACAAAATAGGAATTTTTTCAAGCGTGCAGGGGTATCTCAAGAACACCCTGCTGCACCCCTGAAAAATAAATTTGGGGGCATATGGCACACATACATGCCCTAAGGACATGTATGGGCGTCATATGGGACCTTTTGTTTTTTAGAAAAAAATGCTTTTTGAAAAGAATTCGCAAATTACCACAAACTAGAAGTTGGTGGTAGTTTCCAAATCCTTAATATCATTTTTTACATATTTTTTGTTTGATACATTGCATTTAAGGAATCGTAAAATTTGCAAATCCTTCAGTGCAATCGCAAAATAAGGAATAGCAAATTTTGAATTAAGGACATTTTAAGTCATTTCCATATGTGCAGTGTTTTGAAATTATGATTTGAAAATCGTTTTTGGGGAAAAGTAATGGTTTGCAAATTTATGACAAGGACATAATGGTGTATGCTTCTCTATAAGGCATTTCAGTGTCTCTGATGTCATTTTTCCCATATTACATTATAAGACCTTTCCCCATGGAGCACATTCCTTGTAAATATGCTCCCACCTGAGCATGGCGAATTTAGATTTTGACTGTTTGAGTCACATAACCATGTTAAAAGTGACCCAAAAAAATTGCAAACGTTTTAAAAAAACACATTCATGTGTCTTAAGGACATTTTAAGTCATTTCCCCATGGACAGTGTTTTCTAAGTGGCGCAAAAGAGGCATACACCTATCATAAATCTGTCCCTAGCATTTTAAATGATTAATTCAGGATGACAATAAGATGTGGCCTATCCAGAGGTTTGTTTAAGGTGAGGCCTACTCAGGATTGCAGATTAAAGTTACGCTTGATGAAGAATACAGAGGACATAATACATGTAAAGCTCTACCAATGAAGTAAGTGATGTCAACTTCATTGCGCCAGTCATCATAAATGTATCCCTAAGCTTCTTATCTTCTTAGACATCAACCGCCATATGTATCATATAACTATTTTGCATTTCCAAAATAGCGAATTTTAAGGAATAAATAGCGATTCTTTACCATTCCAAATTTGCGATGAGCAAATTGCTAATTGCAAATTACCCATTCATTTCCATGGGCTAGGAGGCTCATATAAATGAAGGTGCAATTTGCGATTAACAATTTGCTCATCGCAAATTAGGAATTTTTCCAAAGCTGCAGGGGTGTCTCAATAACACCCTGCTGCACCCCTGAAAAAGAAATTTGGGGGCATATGGCGCACATAAATTTTAACAACATTCCTTTACCTCAAAAACGATTTTCAAATCATAATTTCAAAACACTGCACATGGGAAAATTACTTAAAATGTCCTTAAGACACATAAAAGCGTTTTTTGATTGCCTTTGCAGCATGTTTGTATCACTTTTAACATGGCTATGTAACACAAACATTCAAAATCTAAATTTGCCATGCACAGGTGGGAGCATATTTACAAGCAATTTGCGCCACAGACAAAGGTCTTACACTAAAATGGGAAAAATAACATCAGGGACAGTCAGTTGCCTTATAATGAAGCATACACCATTATGTCCTTGTCATAAATTTAAAAACAATTCCTTTTCCCCAAAAACGATTTTCAAATCATAATTTCAAAACACTGCACATGGGAAAATGACTTAAAATGTCCTTAAGACACATGAAAGCGTTTTTTGATTGCCTTTCCAGCATGGTTGGGTCACTTTTAACATGGCTATGTAACACAAACATTTAAAATCTAAATTTATCATGCACAGGTGGGAGCATATTTACAAGCAATTTGCGCCACAGAGAAAAGTCAGGGACAGTCAATTGCCTTATAAAGAAGCATACACCATTATGTCCTTGTCATACATTTAAAAACAATTCCTTTACCTCAAAAACGATTTTCAAATCATAATTTCAAAACACTGCACATGGGAAAATTACTTAAAATGTCCTTAAGACACATAAAAGCGTTTTTTGATTGCCTTTCCTGCATGGTTGGGTCACTTTTAACATGGCTATGTAACACAAACATTCAAAATCTAAATTTTCCATGCACAGGTGGGAGCATATTTACAAGCAATTTGCGCCACATAATTCATAATTTTCTCCTTAAAGCACACTATTCTCTATCTAAATTAAAGAAATATTTTCTCACCTTAGCAAATACTTTGAGTTTGAAAACAGTCTCAGAAACACACCAATTTGTCTTCAGCAGAGCAAAAGGTATGCACTCCAGAGTCTGCAGCTATCAAAAGCACAGAAATGCTGTAATTCTTCACACATATTTCTCATGTCACCCAATCAAAACTCTTCCCTCACTTTTTTTCAAATGAAAACCCTTCCCCCCTCTGCCCTTTCTGTCTTTTCTGCATGGCAACCACCTCTTGGAAGACTTCTGGTGTTTGCAAGTTCACACAACTTTGTTGCAATTGAACTCTGAACTCTCAGTGCACCTGCATATCCAGTGCATTCTTTCATTTAATGATTTTTTATTGACCATTCAAAATACATCTTTCAAAGAACACATCCGTGCACCCTAACTTTCTGTTTTCAGCAATCAAAATCCACCAATCACTGTTACTGCTTCATGAACACAGAAACTCCACAGTTTTTTTCATTTTAAACTCTCATTTTTTCAACTGCCATTTCATTGCCACACTTCATCTGACTGCAGGAGAACCTTCTCTCACCATGTTTTCTGTCTGGATTGTTGGACATAGTTATATTCACTGGGCTCAAAGGTACGTTGAAAACAGGAAATTACCTAACCTCAATTTACAAGATGTGGAAATTAAGTGGTTTGGCCACAGAGGATTAAAATGTCACCAATTGATACCATTGGTGAAAACCTTTATGCATTTGCCCAAACCTGACCTGTTAATTGTGCACTGTGGAGGTAATGACTTGGGCACTTTGACTGGTGTAGGTCTGGAAATGCTTTTAAAGGACACCTTTGAGCAATTAATGGCACTTTTTCCTCAGACTGCCTTGGTATATTCAAATATATGCCAAAGACAGAAATGGAGGTGGTCAAACCAATTTTGTCCACAAATTGAGAAGTCGAGGAAGCATGTAAACAAATCTGTTTCAGCTTACATGAGAGACCATGGAATGGGCTCCCTGTACAACAATAACTTGCGTTACTACATGCAAGATATCTACAGAGGAGATGGAGTTCACTTCTCAGATGAGGGCAACAGAGTTTTCACTCTGAATTTAAGAATGTGCATTGGTACCTACTTATAAGTACCTAAATGTACCATAAACCCAAAAGCTCTTCTCAGAGCTACCCTACATCTGATCACTCACAATTATTATTTTACTCTAACATTTTTCACTAATTTCCAACAAAGTACGCTCCCTGGGGCGCTACCCGGTACGCGAACCGGGAGCTAACCTCGCGAATTTTTTTTTTAAAATGTTTTTTTTTCGCACATATAAGCCTCCTCAGCCACCCTCAGAAAACCTAGGGGGTCAAGATAACTCTACCGTGCCCCCTTCTACCCATTCTGAACATTATTTGCCCTCCATCTTGTATCTTAATTCGACCGAAACACAAAATGGTGGACTCCCGGAACGCTTAAGGTTCGCGAACCGGGGCGCTCAACGGTTCGCGTACCGGGTCGCTCTCTGGGAAGCGCACCATCAAAAAAGGTGGGAAAGTAGTTCACAGAAAAGCCACTGGAGACAATTTCACCAAATATAGATTAGCTCATACTACATACCAATCCCTACCATTTTCACAAATTTGATTGGAATTCCATTTAGTCATTTAGCCTGTAGACCTCTCTAAATACCCTGAGGTAAATTACTTCACAAAACACATCTGAAGTGTTGGAATTGACAACCAATGAAAATGTTACTTTCATTTTCTATTTTTTTTACCTGACATTTCATTGGTTATATACCTGAATATATATAAAGGAAGAGAAGAAAACACAGCCATTTTGACTACTACTTCTTGCTGTACATTTCAATAGTATTTTCACTAATTCCTTCAACTTCTTTCTAAAGGTAAGTTTTTATTTTTAAAACTGAAGTATATTGTGCACTATAAGTTAATATGGTAAACTTTTTCTGATAGATATATACTATCCCTCTGTAGTAGTTATAGATTTAGAGAGACTTCTCTGTTATAGTTATGGATGGAGTTAGGCTTCTCTTGTATAATTATGAATTTACTTACGTTAAATCACATACACTTTTTTATATTCTACTTCCACTCTGATACTATACACTGCCCAAAGATAAATTCACTGATAAAAAATGCCTATCTAAAATTATTCCCAACATTGCCCTATCTCTACTAATATATATTTTTTTAATCCAAATTTCAGGCAAAATGGAAGGCGAAAACCAAGTTTCTTTTGAAATGGACCTGCAAGAGAGCAGCCAAGAATTGATTGATACAATTGATCAAATTGACATTGAATTTTTCGATGAAACTTGGGACAATGAACTACTGCAATGTGTACAAGCAGTAGATAACCTCCTTGCAAATGAGGACATTTTACACCCTCAGAGACTACAATGTATATTCCATGATAATTATGAAATTTCTGACAATGAAATGTTAGAAAGGTTAATAAATTATGAAACACAATCACATTAAAAAAAAATGCTTAAAAAATAAAGAAAATAAAAAATAATCAACAAAAACAACAATCAATTAACATACAGCATTTGAAAAGTCTATCATTCATTTTTCATTGCAGTACGCTGCCCAGAACGCTTCCCGGTTCGCGGACCGGGCGCTCCCCACGCAAAAAAACCAAAAATTTTTTTTTGTTTTTTTTGCCCCGCGGGGCCCTTTTAAAACCTCCACATTAAACCTAGGGGGTCAGGGAGGATCTAGTATGCCCCCTTATGGTCATTTTCGCCTTTGTTTTGGCCTCCTCTTGTCTCTCAATCCTACCGAGAGACAAGATGGCGGCCGCTCCGGACTGTTTAGAATGTTGACAGACACCGGAGAGCCAATCAGCTTAGCTACGCGAAGTTCCGGTACGCTTAAGGTCCGCGGACCGGAGCGCTGCCCGGAGCGCGCTTACAGATATATATCTTTTTTTAAACGTTAATTTCTCAAAATCCACTGGAGCACATATATTGAGACCTAGAAAAGGCACATCGGGCTACCAGTCCCTACAATTTTGCCAAGTTTCATGGAAATCCATTCAGCCGTTCGGGCTAAAAGTGAGGCCAACCGCCCTATGGAAAACTCAATGTTAAAAACACGTTTTGGGACCCCCCTTTTTTCTCGGCCCCCCCTTGACGAAACCCCCCCAAATTTCCAAGGGCTGCTCAGAAACAAAATGTTCCATTTTCCAGAAAATGTCAGCCAATTCCGTCCACAAACGCCAAAGTTATTAGACATAGAATTTTCAAAAATCCCATAGGGAAAAAATCCTAACTATATATACCTACTGGCGACCGCCAGTAGGTAATATATATATATATATATATATAGCCTCAAAGACTATGCAAATCTTTCTCAACGATTTCTGAATGCATATGTTAACAGCAATGCAGTGTTTGGCTGGCTGCAAGAAAGAAAGTTGTGGGCTCCATTTTATTTAAGTGGACAAGGTCCCAGGGGGTGAAAATAAATGTTGAAAATTATATAAGGTGTGAGGGTAGAGGTACCTTGACACCATGGGTGTGATACAGGGGTCTTTGAGGGATCCCAATGTGAAAAAGACATTTAATAACAGTTTTTCCCCCTTGTGAGATATTCATGAATTTGTCGCAGCACTCAGCATGGCCCCCGTGTAATGTGATGTATTCGCGAATATTGCAGGGTAAGTTTTAAAAATGCATTCACATTTTCACTCAGCCACTAATGTACTCACTCAGAGACCCATTCACACTGTTACACCCAGTTACACACCCACTCAGAGACTCATGCACTCACTCACAGAGCCACTCAGACACTCATGCATTTACTCACAGATCCACTCATGCTCCTACCCACAGACTCACTCATAGACTCACACACCCTCTCAGGGACTTATGCACCAACTCACACACCCAGTCAGACACTCACTCACCTACTCACAGACCTACTCAGAGACTTATGCACCCACTCACACACTCACTCAGACATTAACACGCCCACTCACAAACCCACTAAGAGACTCATGCACCCACTCATAGATTCAACCAGAGACTCATACACCCACACACAGACCCACTTGGAGTCTCATTCACCCACTCACAAACACATTGAAAAAGTCATGCACCCACTCACAGATCCACTTAGAGAGTCACACACCCACACACAGACCCACACAGAGACTCATTCACTCACTCATAGATGCATACAGACACATGCATCCATTTACACACTCACTCAGACACTCATGCAACAATTCACAGACCCATTCAGACACTAACGTACCCTCTCATAGACCCACTCACAGACTCAAGCACCAACTCGCAGATTCACTCAGACACTTGCACACCGACTCACAGACTCATTCAGGCACTCATGCACCCACTCACAGACCCACTCAGAGATTCATACATCCACTCACAAACTCAGTCAGGGACTCATGCACCCACTCACAGATCCTGTCAGATATGTATGCACCCACTCACAGACCCACTCAGAGACTCACACACTCATTCGCAGACCCACTCACACACCCACTGACAGACCCATTCAGAGACTCATGCACCCTCTTTAAGACCCACTCAGACACTTATGCACCCACTCACAGACCCACTCAGAGACTCATCTGTCTTTACAGCACTTATACACACATAGTCACCAACCCATATAGCCACTTAGCCACCCACTCACAGATCCATACAGTCACTCACACATCCACTCACAGACCATACAGCCACTCACACCCACAAAACCATGCACACACATGCTCACAGATGCACACAGTCACTCACACACCCACTCTCCGACTTATACAACCACTCACATACACACTGGCAAAGGTTACAGTTAGGAAATAAAATTATTTAAAAAACTAAAAAACAGAGGTTATAGGGACATTATAGTTAGGAAATAGGATTTAAAAAACCTTAGAAATTCACTGAACAAACCAAAGGTTACAGGGATGTAAAAGTTAGGAAAAAATGTTATAGTTAGTCTCAGATTTCACAAGTTCAGAACCAGTGAAATTCAACAGTTATAGTTACCTGAGCTAACTATAACTTACGCCCCGCAGCGCACTGTGTATGACCTCACATATTAAATCACTCATAGCATGGTCAATGCCATCACACATGACATTGTAAATGACACCACTGATTTTTTTTTAAACAAACATTATTGCCTTTTACAAATATATCTCTCTCATCACTGCGCCATCTTTACAGGTTGACATTATGCAATCTCAGATTGTCTTGTTATACACATCTCTTACGCGTACCAATTAAAGTTGCATTATCATTGTTTCTAGCATTGCCATGTTATCTCATCTTCATATTCGTATTCAGTCCTGCTCCCCCTCCCCAACCCCCAACCAATCTTAGGCCCAACTACCCCCCACCCTCCCCTGCACTGCTGTCTCCTATGGTCACCGGATGAACCCTATCGATCACTTCTGTTGCCCCTTGTTGTGTATTTCTGTGTCACTCTGTCACCCCCTTCCTGTTCTATTCCCCTCAGTGCTTAGGCTTCTAAGGTTCCTCATCCCCTGGTATTTGCTCTATCTCCCCCTCCTGATTCTGCCTCCGTGGACTCCCCTGTTGTGATGGCCCCTCAGAGGTAGTGGCTTCAGACCCAGGGTCATCGCTCCTCATTTCTTCCATCAGCACCTCCCATGCCTGAGCCCTAAATCACACCACTGATGATATCACTGATGACATCATCTACAGAACCACTAACACACCCACTCATACCGATACATCCTTACATAAACCCACTCACATACCCAAACAATTACTCACATACTCATTGACAGATCTATACAACCACTCACACACCCACTCACTCACCCTTACAGCCATTCACACACCCGCTCAATCACCCATAAAGAAATTCACACAGCTACTCACTCACCCATACAGGTACTCACACTTAGCATGAGCATGTTGCAGGATGCTCTTTGCTTTGCAAACTTTACTATGTAAATGCACAATGCTTAGTGCCACATTTACTTTCACACAGAACCTGCTGTTGTTTTTGCCTTCTGTTCTTTACAGGGATTCAGTCTGAACACTGTATACAAGGTCAAAAGACAATGCCTCTTGTTATTCAGTTTCAGTCAGCCTCTAGCACTTTGACAAAACACACAAATCCAGCTGTTGTTTGGGAACACATACTCTTTGTCATATAGGTATGCACAGACATGCAAATACAGACTTGGAGAGAGATTTTATACCGAAGAAATTGTGACAACACTTGAGATGTAGAACTTTCATCTGTGCATGCAAAGGTAAGGGGTCCGCCCCAAGCACCCAGAGATTTTCTGATATATAATCACCTTGCTTCCATAGAAGGGGAGGGGGGTTAGTTTACCCTGTCTAAATACCATGACAGCTCCTTTTCTGATTTATGGATTACTTACTATGCTGACTATATTTGTATTAGGCATGTTCTTACTTATTGCGGAACATTTACTGCATACAAGAGCACAATAGTTCAAACAAATATTTTAAACTTTTCTTGTGTCTCTGTCAGATCTTATTGTGGACAAGTATGAGTGTGAGAGCGAAAGGGTGTGTTCTGTCACTGCGATTTCTGACCGGGTTGGAGTGTTGTGATCTAGGATGTCAAATCACTTGTTCCTCTGTGAATGAGTTGGTGGGCAAGTGAGACAGTATAGCTAGTCGGTCCTGGGCTCTTGGGTACTAAGGTGGTAGGATGGCTCAGTCCCTGCCTACTAAGGTTGTGTGAGCCCAAGCATAGTTCTGTGATTTCACAGAAATGTTGTAACACACTCACCCATATAGCCACTCACACTGCCACTTATTCACCAGTACAGCTAATCACACACCCACATATTTACCCATATAACCACTCAAACACCAACTCACTTACCCATACATCCATTGACACAGCCACTTACTCACCCATACATCCACTCACACAGCCACTTACTCACCCATACAACTACTCACACACCCACAGAACCACTTACATACCCCTTCACACATGCATGCAACCACACTCTCCAATGTAGCCATTCGCTCCCACTCACTTACCTATACACACACTCAAACATCTACTCATTCACCCATACATCCACTTTCACATCCAGTCACTCACCCATATGGCCACTCATACAGCCTCTCGGTTACCCATACAGCCACTCACACACACTCTCACACGCCTATGCAGCTAGTCACACAGCAATTGAGTCACCCATACAGCCACTCACACACACACTCACTCACTCTCCAATGCAGCCACTCACACAGCTACTTACGAACCCATACAGCTACTCACATACCAACTAACACATCCATACAGCCACCCACACACCTACTCACTCACCCATGCAGCCACTCAGACACCAACTCACACACTGATACAGACAGTGACACAGCCACTCAGATGACATATTTTAGAAATACTATCACTTATTAGCAGTGCAAAAAGAATAGTAACATCACTTATGCAGAAAATAAGTATCTATCTTTAAGCCTCACAAACACATACAAAACACTAACAATCACTGGATGATGTCATCACTAATGTCATTTGAGATTTCATCAGTGATTTCACTGACCTTGTCATGAGTGATGTAATATGTGAAGTCATAAGCAGCTCGTTGCGGCGTTGTAAGTTATAGTTTGCTCAGGTTACTCTAACTGCTGAATTTCACTAGTTTTGTACAGAGGAAATCTGAGCCTAACTAAAACGTACCTGTAACCTTTGTTTTTTTCAGGAAAAAAAAAATATGTGTATGCATGTATATATATGCACAAACAATGGTAACCCACTTGAGACGCACATGAGCTAGGATGAAAGGTTACCAGCCTTTCATGAAAAGGTATGGACACAGTTCAGCATGCCAGTAAATTGGAAACAGCCTTATTGAAGCCTGATGCGTTTCGAGTATTTTCTTCTTCAGAGGCTCAATGTAAGGTGCGTGCTTTGGCAAACACTCTCCTCCATTATGTATGCATGATGACACGCCCCCATTGGGGCATCTCGAAGGAGACTGTGAGTAGGCATTGTGGGAGTTGAAGTGTTCAAAATCTTTTCCGTTCATTAGCGCACTGTCATTTCTGTTTTGTAACGATACAGGCTCAAGATGAGCCCCAGCAGGTGAAAGAGTCCTCAATCCTACATACCAGCTCCACGTTGAGGGTGGTGAATTCGATCCTTGTGGCCCCCTTTGGTTCTTGTCACACAAGCCTCAACACCAACAGGTCGGGACTGTGGCAATACTCTCTTTGGATGAATCTCCAAACAGCTACTACAAAGACTCAAAACCATGCAGAACGCAGATGCAAGACTCATACTCGACCTCCCACGCTGCACCCACATCACAACCATACCTCAGGAAGCTTCACTTGCTCCCCGTTCACAAGTGCAGCCAATTCAAACTTCTCATGTACACATACAAAGCTCTACACAGCACAGAACCAGAATACCTGTACAGACACATACACTTTCACTAACCCACCAGACACCAATGCTCTGCCTCACATTCACACACACTCCCTGCATCTGCTAAAGCAAAACGGGAGTTCTCTCATTCTCCTACATCACACCCAAACATGAAACAATCTCACTCAATACATCAGAGCATCCTCCTCACTTCTTGAGATCTGCAAAAAGCTGAAGACCTGGCTCTTCATATAAGCACCTTGCGAACACGACCCCTACACACCTTGCCCAAATGCCTGGATACCCTCTCAGGTAAATAGTGCACTACAGAACTCAAAATAACATAACACAACATAGCACAACATGACATGACATGACATGACATAACAACTTAAAACACACACAATTGTGAACATGACAAAATATTACAGAATCAGTATCATATACAACTATATTTAAAAAGAACTTACTAAACACTTTTTTTTATTCTTACCTGCATATTCTGTACCACAATGTTCTTGTCACCACAATATTGCTTTAACAATATGTGTTTCTGACGATAATCATGAGGTTATATTAATGTCATGCACCACATACACACACATATACCACAAGCTGTTATATGAATTAAGAGCTACCACACCTACATGTATAAGCTAAGTAGGCTGTATAAAATGTACCCAGGTGCTATACACATAAATCCACACGTTGCAGAGGAGCTGTATTCCTAGAAGGTACACTGTCGTGGGTGATGCCGACTGCCTCACAGGGATTTCCCGTTGTCACTTTATGCAATACAACATTTGCAAACATAACATAAAACACTATATTACTAACAAGGTTCCACACATATCCAGGGATGCACTAAGCAGGGGCTAACCATCCTGACAGAATTAGACATTATGCACTAAAATGGAGCCCAGTGTGCTTGAAAACCATATAATGCATCTGCTACAAGTGGGTATAACATAGGATATGATGTACATGAACCTGTACCATAACGTGTAATATGAGTAACAAGTTAATGCATACCTCAAATGCAAACACTTAAAAGGCACTATAAACATGAACCTGGGGCTGTACAGCTACATCCACACACAAGAAACCCAAACCAGGCCCATGCAGTTGTGAAGATTGGGTTGTGCTGGCCATACTATTTTCCACTACATGCGATATCATGTTATCCAACATATTCCATAAAGCACTATGGGCCAAATGTAGGTGGCTAAATACCGGTCGTTAACGCCGAAATTCGCAGAATTTCAGCGTTACCGACCGGTATTTAGCCATGTGCAATGTAGGTAACACTGAACGCCGTCGCAAATAAGGAATCGGTAATAATAAGGGAAACCAGTTACCGATTCCTTAATTTTCGATTAGCAGACACCGAAACCCCTAAATACTGAATCGGTAAATAAGAAATACTTAAATAATCGCAAATCCGACGTACCAAAAATCGGAAATACCACATTTTCGAATTTTCGGTATTTAGGAGTCACTAATTACCACTGACTCAAAGCAGGTGGTAATAAGGTGCACTGCATTTCAACAGCCCCAAAATGCAACAGTGTGAACGCAATGGCGACCCTCTACGTAATTGCAAGGCGGCTACATTTGCAGGCAGCAGGACTGAGGATCTGGAGACGTGAGGAGCACGTGTATAGACTGCACGTTACACTCTTCCAACTGACTGAGGCTGAAATCAATGTGAGGTACAGGCAACACCCCCAAACCATCCTAGACCTGATACGGGACCTGCACCCACTCCTGGAGCATCAGACACCTAGGACGCACGCTATACCTACACATGTTCAGGTGCTCTGTAGCCTGCACCTACTTGCATCAGGAAGTTACCAGGGGTGAAAGCTGTGGCAGGTCGTGTGTTACAGAGTAGCCTGTCCCATTTCTTCAACTCTTTCTTAGATGCCATGATGCAAAGAATGCATCACTACATACACTTCCCCAGCACACAGGCGGAACTGCAGAAGACAAAGCTGGATTTTTACCAAAAGGCACAGTTCGCACATGTAATAGGGTGCGTTGATGGGACACACATACAAATCTGCCCACCTGCAGCCACAGAGTCTATATACCGGAACTGCAAATCTACGCATTCCATCAACTTGCCGGTGATATGTGATGTGGACCACATCATCACTGACATTGTGGCCACATTTCCAGGGAGTACCCATGACTCCTACATATTCGGGAACAGTGGGATCTACACACGTCTGGCTGGGGGTGAATTTGGAGAAGGATACCTGCTAGGTAAATCAATGTGACACACCCTGATGAATACCTTGGATGACTGTGTTGGTGACTTATATTAATGGCATTTCCTTTCTCACTTAGGTGACAGCGCATATGCCGTGTCACCTCAACCCATCCACACCAAGTTAGAGTAGATAAAATGTGGCACATAAAAGCACGCGCAACGTTGCGGAGTGCACCTTCGGACTCTTAAAAAGCAGGTTCCGCTGCCTCCACAAAAGTGGAGGTGCATGTCAGTACCGCCCCATCATCTGCTGTAAAATAATAGCAACATGTGCCATGCTGCATAACCTTGCCACAAAGAAAGGAGCAGCAGTGGAACTAACTGACTCTGAGGACGAGGATGAGGACTGCCCACAGCCAGAGCACAGCGCAGCAGATGTGGCAGCAGCACCAGATGGGAGACACAGATGGGCAGAGAAAAGACACAACTATTTCTGAGTAAGTAAGGAGACACAGCCAGTTACTGTAAATGAGTGACGGTGTTTAATTGTCATAGCACACCACACAACATGAAGGGCTTCACATGCAAGGCCAAATTTGAATGCAGATTACAAAACCAAAAAGGGTTACATCACCCATGTTGGTAAACCATGTGATGGCTGGCATTACTTCCTGCACCCACGCGCATCACTGCTGGGTTCCTTGGGCACACTGTCCTCACTGGCAGTCTGTCCTGTGGCAGCTCTGTGACATTAGCTGCACCTCCTGGACTCCGTTATAGGGGGCGTGATGCTACTCTGACTAGTAGCCTCTTCACTATCCCCCCATCACCTGTAGTGGCAACCTGGTTTGTCTGTAGCACTTCTAGTGCACTGGTCACTGTGACCAGCCCCCTTGCCATGTCAAGGCTGCAGTGGGCCATCTCCTCCTGCTTGGCCACCGAGCGCCTGCAGAGCAGAGAGATGGCAGTGGAGAGGCGGTTCATCACCTTGGTGTAGTTGTCAAGTTTTTGCCTCTCCCTGCACCTGGCCAAACGGTCCTCATCCAATTTGCTGAACAGCAGCCTCACTGCATCGGACATGTCACTCATGCACTAGCCACAGTATTTTTCAAGCTATTGATGCCCTTCTCGATTTGCAGCATGTGCCCATTCAATTGTACCATCTGCCGCTGGACTGACCTTATCGCTTTGCCTTGCAGGCGCTGCACCTTGAGCATGTTCCGCTCAAGACCGGCAAACACACTCTGATCCTCGCCCTGTGAAGCTGGACTGGCTGCCCTTGCCCTGCGGCGTCTGGCATCTGTGTGGGGGCGCTCGGTGGGGGACTGTGAGCATGCACTGTTGGCATCCACAGCCACCGTGGACTGTTGGCCTCCCATGATAATCTCCTCGGACACCTCCATCTGCTGGAGACTGGCCACTGGTTGCCTACTGGCTCTCGATGCTGGTGACGTTGATGGTGGCGGGGGTGATGCTGGTGATGGTTGTGATAGTGATGGTGGTGGTGATGGTGATGGTGGTGGTAGTGGCGGTGGTGGTGGTGTGTCCTGCAGGTGACAGGACGTCCTCCTCCTGTGTCCTCTCTCTCCTGGTTGCATTTCCTGTGCTCCCCTCTGCAGCCCTGCACGATGGCTCGCCTGTGGAGACAGAATGTACATTTGCTCACTTATCTGGCAGCATTTGCGTAATAATAAATGTCATGCCTGCCAATCAAACTGACTGTCCTCTGCTTGCTAATTGCTGATGTGTGTCACATGCCTTTGGGTTCAGTGGACTGACTGTTCTGACTTGTGTTACTTCTGACTACATCTCCCATAATGCATTGCTGGTTTTTAGTAAAACATGTACTGGAGTGGGATTCACAATGCCTCATAGGGGATTGGGGTTAGCGAGTGGGGGGCACAGCATGCAGTGCATGCATCTTACCTTGCTTGTTGCCAGCTCTGGCTGAGCTGTCTGCGTCCCCAATCCCACTCACACTCTCCGACTGGAGGGTGGACTCGACCAGGAGATCCAGGGCAGTTGGTGCAGGTGCTGTGTTTCTCCCTCCACCTGTCAGGTTGGCTTGCTTCTTTCTTTCTGCCAGCCTCTCCTTTGCACGCTTCCTCAGGTCATACCAGCGTTTTTTGAGTTACTCAATGGAGCGCTGGGTTACTCCTATGGCATTGATCTTTTCTTGGATGACCAGCCATATCTGCCTCTTCTGGGATTTAGGCATGTGCAGAGACTGTTTCCCAAACAGTTTGTCGTGGTCCTTTGTGACATCCTCAATAAGGACCTCCAGCTCCCTCTCACTGAATTTATGTTTTCTCTTGCGTTCAGCTGCCTCCTTCTCCCTCTCCTGGTTGTCCATATTTGCTCAGTGTTGTCAGCAAAAAGTTAGAAGAGTTGTTCCTGGCTTGTTTGCTGTGCTCCCTGCCTCTCAAACAGCTTCAGGATCCGTGCAGCTGCATGGGTGTGGCCACTTCCTGGTTGTTAGGTAATGAGGAAGCACAGGATTGGCTGATTTGACAATTACCGAATTTTTAAATTACTGATTCGCTAATTACTGAATCGGTAATAAAGAATCGGTGATACCGATTCGGTAATGGGAAATCGGTAATTATTTTTACTGATTCATTCCGAATCGCTAATTTTTACCGATTATTAACGAATCTGTAATTTTTACAGATTTTTTACATACATCTGAAATACCGAGTTCTTAATAACGAATCGGTAAAATTCGCTATTAAGGACTCGGTATTTCAGAATTACCTACATCTGGCCCTATATGACTATTGAGACCAGATGTACCTCTATAGAGTAGCAAATGAGGTGCAAACACCTACTTAAAGTTCACAAGGGAGAAAGGTATGCCTTTACATGTCCAACAGGGAAAACACACAAACATCATTTAATGTCTGAATAACAAACACAGACAGATTTTCAGGAATATCTAACTACTCCGATGCATCTAAGCCATATATGAAAAGCAACAACCATATTCATTCTCATTCTATATTTTCACCAGATTGGTGGTCTTAAAAGGACATTAGACTGATAGGTGGAAGGATGAGAAAACAGAAGGAAAAACAGTAATGCTCAGAAATTGCACGTTTGGCAGCCACAGCCGGAATGCCATAGCATCCTCTACAGCCTTCGAATAGAGCCTGGCTTGCCAGATGTCACAAACCTCACTAAAAAAAAGCATAATCCGCATCTCTAAACCTTGTGGTTTGTGTGTCAGACACCTCTGCCAGCTTGCATACCCTTGCACTTGCAGGGGCAGCAACAGAAGAAGACGGGGGCACCATCCTGATCCTCTACATAATGCTGTGGTGTCCGTGACCAACCTAACAAACTTCACAACTATTGATTTTTCTCCTTCAATTCCAGAGAGGCTGATGCATACTGTGCAGAAGGCAATCCCAAAGACGTGCCTGTATGTTATTTGACATGGCAGCTGTGGTCCAGTGATAAGGTCCTTGCACATTAACGTACTTCATCAGAAAACCATAAACACAGCAAATGACTTGCTCCAGCATTCAGCATTCTTGTGGGTCACAAACATGTCCACACCCAGAACCTCTACCATCATGGTCAGCAGGAGGTTCCGCATCAGCAAGAGAGTGTGCTACTTCATCCCCCCTCCCCTTGCTAATGCACCCACATGCGCTGCATATCTGTCCACAACAAAAGGAGCTACAGTAAAGTCAACCTCACCAGGGGCATAAGACAGAACCCATCAAATCCCACAGGGTTGGGGTGGGGATGGCAGGTTACCCCATCCAGAAGGCACCCCCCACCTCATTCCTCCAGTCTTCTCTGCAGAATGCTTGCAGCTACAGAAACATGCTCGGGAAACAGCAATGCTTTCCCCAGCAGAAAGTTACAAATGTGCACCATTGTTGATTGAATGTTGCTAGTTAAGAGGACCCAGCAGAAAGGTGCCTCATGACTCTCACTGTCAGAACTAGTGAGAGAGAGAGAGACAGAGCTGTAGAGCTGGGGCATGGTTGTAACAAACAGCCTGCAGACCCCGATGGGAGGTGGGCACTTGCTGTTCACTGGGACCCATGTTGAAAAGCAGATTTTGGAAGGGTGCAAGACAATAGCTGCTTAGCTTAGCCTGCTCTATAGTGCTCTCACAACGTGCAAAATGCTGCTCTCCACTGAACGGACTCACAGGAGAGACACAACTTCACTTGTGTTTTAGCCAAGGTGTAGACCTTTATCTTTATTTACACAGCTTCAGTGATAAAAGAGAACCATAGTTAAACAAACATAATAGTTAGGAGATTATAGGACATAAGATCAGTACAAAACAACTCAAAGATTGTACAAGCAATACAACAATTGTGCATAGTGCCCAGTGGCAGCTGCCATGTTCCTAGGGTGGTGAGGCAAGGGGGGGGTAAACAAATGTAAATTAAATACTTACTTTGAGGCACGGTGAAGCGCGACCTCCTTCTCCACCGGTCCTCTCCCTTCCAGGCAGGCTCTAATGCGGGACCAGGAAACTGCACTAACTAGTCCTGGCTCTGCTATCACAGCACGAGAGCAGTGCCAGGATTGGTTGGAGCGGCCTCTCTCAGCGCTCCTAAGAGCACTGGAGGCCTGCTCTTTCTCTAACCCAGCTGCCTAAGAACGCTAGGTCAGAGAACTTTAGAATGCACATGTCTGGCTGGCCGTTGCAAGCGACCGGCAAAACAGACATGCACATTTTAAAACACACTGCTCCCTGCTGCTGCCACTTGGCACGGCAGCACTGGCTCACCCCGTCTTGTTACTCAGTTCAATAGGGCCGGTTGCTCAAAAATAAAACAGTAATAAATAAACGTTATTACTATTTTATTTTTCTGCTCTGGCCTGTGGGACAATGCTCCTCCATTCAAACAGAGGAGCCACCCCTGATAGTGCCAGAAGGCCCCTATTCCTTTCCATCTCTCCATCTCCCATGCCCTGAACCAAGGACATCCCGGGGATTAATTGGCATGCATACCTTAGTAGCAGCTTACACTTACACTCTGTCTCTCAGAGGGATGGGCAGTACCCACAGTTCTGTACCAACACATACACCAGGTCATCGCATAACACTCAGTCCCTGCCGATGTACCTGCCAGCAGGCAAATCCCCACAAAATATTAAGCTCCAGTCATTCCTGGGTAGGGCAGAAACGTGTAGAACCACCAGCAGTCAGTCCCCCTCCTGTCTGCCCAGTGCCCACACAAATGAACACCCCTCCAAGAGGTCCGTTTAGTAAATCAGTGCCAATTTTTGGGTAGCCCCCTTTTTCTGCTGCTAGTCACTGGCGAACTCACCCTCCCCTGCCGCCACTAGAGGGTTTTGGTAATGACTTCAAAGATTGTGCAAATGCAGACCGAAGAGCTTGCATCCCTCGGATGGCAAATGCACCCCATCACTAATACTCCTGCCCCCAGCTTTGTCCATGGGATATGTGAACACTGGCTGACTGACCAGCAACCAACTGGATGGAGGCCTTACCACAACCTAAGTGTAACTATTAGACAATCCTAGGAACATCTCGATTTGATCTAGCATTGTAAGTATCCCACCAGATCTCAGTTTCTCCCACCCTTGCTCAACCGCCTTTGTCCCTGGGTGGAAGTTCCCTCCTGGGCCCCTTGGCATCTGATTAGCTTACTTGGAAATCCATAACCCAAGGATGGAAGCTGCCACTGGCCACTTACTCTGTTTCTTTGAAGCCAGAGTCATTGTCACTTGAGGGTGCCTACTAACCCTGCCTATACATAAACAGTTAAATAATTTCTTTGTAATGTGAAATTGTATTGAATGACACTGAAGCTTGTGGCCTGAACCACTTGGCCCCACTGACCCGGGCCTGATCTCCAATTAGTCCAAGTGTACTTAGCAAGTATTGGGTTACCCTTTATCTGTAGAGCCTCATTGTATCCTTACCCCCTTTTATCCTTAAGCAGATAGCCATACATTTGCACCTCATCTGATAATGGCTCCTAGTACTACATTGGGCGCCCCCATTGCTGGAAACTAGATAACGGGCTGAAGGTTTGTTGTTGTACATCCTATGACCGCCTTACCTAAGGATCCCTAATGATTACCCATAAGGTCTTTTAATTTACTTTGGCACTCCAAGGGAAAGCAACTGGACCTCTGAGGGAACCTGGCTCTACCTGATCACCCAGAGACACTCTTTTGGGCATAGCCTACCTTCAAATTGGTGCTGCAGACTAGCTCTCTTCTCCTTAGCTAGGCCCACTTTATTTTATCAGAGAATTGTGGGTGAATATGCATAAAGGATGGTGAAACCACCACTTCCACTTTTCATAGGCCAAACCGGCTCTGGCTTGATGTTAACGTAGCATCATGAGGTGGGGTAAATGTGTGAGAGCATGGTGGCCTCACGAAGAGTCGCCCCAAATACCTTACTACTACAGAGCTTTTTAAAAGTACTCAGTCGGAGTCAATGCATGCCTTTACAGGTTGAGCGATCAGGATACCTGCTGCTGGACACTGATATCACTTTGCAGTCCCTGCTACCACCTCTCTGTTTAGCGAGCACCATCTTGAGCTGGGGTGAGACGTACCCCTTCTTGTATCACCTAAGTAAACCCATTGTCTGAACTGAGTGACCTGTCCAGAGTTGCAGGCTACACCTTGTGAAGCAGCAGAACAGGAATATGTATTGCTCCTGGGGTCAATGAACCACCTGTTCCTGCTATGAAGAGTCACATACTCGCTGGGTTTAGCAAAATAGATTGCAAATTGACATGAAGGTGACAGAGGCTACTCCTTATTTGAGAGATGGTGCCTTATCTTTGCACAGTGAGGACTTATGGCAAGAGGTCACTCACGGCTACAGAACAGCTGACTCCTACTATGAAAATGAGCTGCAGGCTGCCTAGCTATCCAGCTCCTGAGATGGTGCCTGTAAATGTAAACTCACTACTGGCTCCAACATGAACCACTCTAAAGAGGCTGACCACTTGTCTAACCGAGATCATACCATGACCAATTTTGTTATCCAGTGCAAGATTAGGCCTGGCTAACTCATTCGCTTTTGACCATTGTGTGATGCTACACTCTATGATGGTCTGTAAACGTGCTTCGACAGATCCTATGACCACCAGTGAAGAATGCAAAATATTCAGTTCAAAACCGACATGGTCTGTAACTCCAACTCTCTGTTACGAATAATGGAGGAGGATATCCTATTCCTTGGACCTTAAAATTGAAGGACATATCGTCCCCATCCATCTTGTTTTTTAAGGGAACCTCATACAAGTTCAAGTTCAAGTTCCAAAATTTGTATAGCGCACTACTCACCCAGAGGGTCTCAAGGCGCTTGAGGGAGGGAGGTGCTTTTTATTTATCGAATATCCAGGTTTTTAGTTGTTTTCTGAAGGAGAGGTGGTTCTGTGTAAGGCGGAGGTGGGTGGGGAGGGAATTCCAGGTTTTGGCCGCTGAGTAGGAGAATGATCTTCCCCCCATGGTGGATTTGTGGATGCGCGGAATTGTGGCGAGGGCTTGGTTGGACGATTGTAGTTGGCGGGAGGGGGTGTAAAAGGAAAGTCGTGTGTTGAGGCATTCGGGTCCTAGGTCGTAGAGGGCTTTGTGTGCGTGGGTGAGGAGACGGAACGTTATTCTCTTGTTGACAGGGAGCCAGTGGAGGTCTCTCAGGTGTCCGGAGATGTGAGCTTGCCGAGGGATGTCCTAAATGAGTCTGGCTGAGGCGTTTTGGATGCATTGGAGTTTTTTCTGTAGTTTGGTTGTGGTTCCGGCGTAAAGGGTGTTTCCGTAATCCAGTCGACTTGTGACCAGTGCGTGGGTGACCGTCTTTCTTGTTTCGGTGGAGATCCACCGGAAGATTTTTTTAAGCATGCGTAGGATGTTGAAACATGATGATGAGACGGCGTTGACTTGTCTGGTCATCGAGAGGGAGGAGTCCAGGATGAAGCCCAGGTTACGTGCGTGGTCCGTAGGTATGGGTGCGGTTCCCAGGGCCGGTGGCCACCATGAGTCGTCCCAGGCAGAGGGGGATGACCCTAAGATGAGGACTTCCGTTTTGTCCGAGTTAAGTTTAAGACGGCTGTTCTTCATGGACTCGGCTACTTCTTTCATTCCTTCGTGTAAATTGGTTTTGGCGGTGTTAGGGTCTTTGGTGAGGGAGAGGATCAGCTGGGTGTCGTCTGCGTAAGAGATGATGTTGAGGTTGTGTTGGCGTGCGATGAATGCGAGGGGACTCATGTATACGTTGAAGAGGGTGGGACTGAGTGAAGATCCTTGTGGTACGCCGCAGATGACTTCGGTGGCTTCTGATTTAAAAGGGGGGAGGCGGACTCTCTGTGTTCTTCCGGCGAGGAATGAGATGATCCAGTCCAATGCTTTTTCTTGTATTCCGACGTCGTTGAGGCGTTGTATGTATGTATGTATGTATGTATTGCGACTTATATAGCGCACGTATCACCCAAAGGCATCAAGGCGCTTGCCTTGGGAACCCGTCCTGGCTTTTCCCTGTGAGATAACCCCTACTGGGTATCCCCAGGGTGAAAGCCAGGCATCCCGCAGCGGGTGGGCCGCCGTAGTGGAGATTAAGCAACTATTGCCCAGAGTTGCAGCGTGGGACCCCATGATTAGAATAGGCACCGAGGTGAGAATTATCGAGTCCGTGGACATATTTGGGCTCAGGACCCTGCCGCGTCGGGAATTGAACCCTGGTCCCGGGCCAGACCTCTGCATCAGGGTCTGCCGCTCTAAGCAGTGAGCCACACTCCTGTTGTATGAGGGTGCTATGACAGACTGTGTCGAAGGCTGCGGATAGGTCAAGTAGGATGAGGGCAACTGTTTCTCCGTTGTCCAGTAGTGTTCGGATGTCGTCTGTTGCTGCGATGAGGGCGGTTTCAGTGCTGTGTTTGGCTCGGAAGCCGGACTGTGAAGGATCGAGGGATTTGTTGGATTCAAGGAAGGCGGCGAGCTGACTATTGACGGCCTTCTCAATGACTTTGGCGGGGAATGGTAGGAGCGAGAAGGGGCGGTAGTTCTTAAGTTCGGTGGGGTCTGCTGTGGGTTTCTTCAGAAGGGCGCTGAGTTCGGCATGTTTCCAGTTTTCCGGGAAGGTAGCGGAGTTGAAGGAACAGTTGATGACATCGCGGAGGTGGGGTGCGATGATGGAGTCTGCTTTGTTGAAAATGTGGTGGGGGCATGGGTCGGTTGGCGATCCTGAGTGGATGGAGTTCATCAGTCGGATGGTGTCTTCGGTGGTGATTGGGTTCCAGGTGCAGAGGTTGCTAGATTGCGGTTTTTATTCGGGGGTAGGTGGAGTAAAGTCCACATTTATAAAGCGCACAATCACCCGTAAGGGTCTCTAGGCGCTGGGGGCCGTCGGGAAGATTAAGCGAGCTATTGCCCAGAGTCACATGGTGCTGGGCTAACCTGCCGCCGGAGCCGGGGATCGAACCGTGGTCCCCAGATTCCAGCGTCAGTCGCCCTGGCCGCGGCGCCACACCTCTCCCTTCGCCCTGGCCGCGGCGCCACACCTCTCCCTCTGGACTGGTCTTCGGACTGGTTTTTGAAGCTGTTATGTATTTCAGCGATTTTGTTGTGGAAGAATGAGGATAGAGAGTCGCAGGGGTTTTGGGAGGGAGTGATGTCGTTGGTGCCGGCGGTGGGGTTTGTAAATTCTTTGACGATGTTGAGTAGTTCCTTGCTGTTCTGGGTATTTTTGTCAAGTCGATCTTTGAATGCTGATTTCTTGGTGGATCTGATCAGTTGGTGGTGTTTGCGGGTGGCGTTCTTGAAGGTGGCTAGGTTGTCAGTGGTTGGGTTTTTTCTCCAGGTTTTTTCGAGAGTACGACAGAGCTTCTTGGATTTCTTAAGGTCATCGTTGAACTAGGGGGCTTTTTTGTTACCTTGCTTGATTGGATGGTTTTTCAGTGGTGCTAGTTCGTCGGCGCTGTGGGTGATCCATTGTGTGAGGTTAGTGGCTGCTTGGTTTGGGTCAGATGATTTGACAGGGGGGTTTTGGTGAAGCGATGTGAAGAGCTGGTCGGTGGTGATTTTGTTCCAATTTCTTCTGGGAATAGGTTGTTGGGGGTTGTGGGTCGTGGTCTTTTTGTAGTTGAAGTGAACGCAGCTGTGGTCCGTCCAATGGAGAGCTGTAGTGTGATCGAAGGAGATGTGCTTGCTGGAGGTGAAGATAGGGTCGAGCGTGTGTCCGGCAAGGTGGGTGGGTGTGCTAACAAGTTGTTTGAGTCCGAGATTGGCCAGGTTGTCCAGAAGGGTGGTGGTGTTGATGTCGTTGTTCTTTTCCAGGTGGAAGTTGAGGTCTCCCAGTAGCATGTAGTTCTCGAAGGGGAGGGCATGTGGGCTGATGAAGTCAGTGATGTCTTCGCAGAATTGTGTGCGGGGTCCTGGTGGTCTGTAGATGAGGGTGCCTCTGAGTGTGGTTTTGGGGTCTGTGTGAATCTGGAAGTGAAGGTGTTCGGCGGAAGTGAGGTTATCGTCGGAACTGGTCGTGATTCGGATGGTGTTCTTATGGACGATAGCGATGCCTCCTCCTGTTTGGTTGGTGCGATCTTTTCGGATGATCTTGTAGGCGTCCGGGATGGCTATGACGATGTCGGGTGCTAATGAGGCGTTCATCCATGTTTCTGTAAGGAAGGCGACGTCCGGTGATGTGGTGACGAGTAGGTTCCAGAGTTCAATGGAGTGTCTGTGGACTGAGCGGGTATTGAGCAGGATGCAGTTTAGGTGGTTGGTGTTGGAGCTCAGTTTGCAGTTTGTGGATTTGGTGTGGGTTCTGAAGCAGTCGAATTTGCAGGAGAGGCAGGTGAAGGGTCCGTGGGTGTGTCCTGGGGCAGCTTGGTAGCATGGAGGTGTGCGGCCGGGGTTAAGGGCTGAGAGGGTTGCGGCGTCGTATGTGATGCGGGCGGAATGGAATTTGCAGGGACCAGGGGGTCTGGCCCTGGGCGCGGTCCAGGCGCGGACGGGCGTAGACGGGCTTACCTTTGGCGCACCTTCGGCGCGACCGCTGCGCGTGAACGCTGCGCGCAAAAGCATCTGTCATATGTGGATTGTGGAGAGGGGAGGGGCGAGGGAGGAGCAGCTGGGAGGCGGGAGCGGGGTGGAGAGCCGGGCTGGGAGGACCAACAACAACAAACAAAATGGCAGCAAGCCCAAAAGCGATACAGGACGAGATTGGGGCACAACCTGGAATCGCTAATAAATAAATGGCCAGTGGCGCCGGTACAAACAGGTACAAATAGTTCTAGCAGGCAAAGCGAGCAGTGCACAATTTAGCAGTTAATGCTGAGCAGTCTATCACTATAGCGCTACGATCCCAATATCATGAGGCACAATCAATAATTATAGTGAGCAGAGCTGGCAGTGCGCAATTCGACTAAGGCAATGAAATAGTCAGGCAGAAGCGCTACGATACCACTTCTAGCAGCAGGGAGCAGCGTGGGGAGCGACCGCTTCTGATCTAGGCAGGACGGTCACCATACAGCTAACATGCTTTCT
The DNA here is from genome assembly GCF_964261635.1 of Lissotriton helveticus. Classification (NCBI taxonomy): domain Eukaryota; kingdom Metazoa; phylum Chordata; class Amphibia; order Caudata; family Salamandridae; genus Lissotriton; species Lissotriton helveticus. The sequence goes on along the minus strand of NC_136070.1, from coordinate 899,432,148 downwards.
ATAATCCTTACCCCCCCCACTGCATTGGTCTTCAGAAATAAATTCTGCACAGCAAGGATAACACCATCTGTTAAGACCTACATATCCTTTTTTATGAAAAATCATTCTTTGCTTGCATCGCCATTATTCTATGCATTGTTTCTGCAAAGCACAGTCCCACCCCATGAACAAAAATCCTAACACTTTATGGCCCTGATTTTGATGTTGGTTGGAAAGCCTCAGGCCTGCAGTTGGAGGCTTAACGACTGACATCTTCGGTTTCAATTTCAACCGTCGTATTACAAATACAGTGGTCGGAATTGAAACCAGAAGGTAATTCCGGCTGACTTCTGATGGCGCAAGGAGCCCATTGGCTAGTCTGAATCGGCACGTCATCCCTTAAGGATGGAATTTCCGCCGTCAGGATTATGATGTTGGTTTCCAAAAGGCCTTTCATGTTGGACTTTCGACATGAAAAGCCTCTCGGAAAGAGACTTTGGGGGCCCCTAGCAGGGCCCCCTTGCCTCCTTGCCTCAGTGGCCTCGAGTCAGGGGACTGGGGGGCACCATAGGTGCCCCCTGTTAGTCCCTGCACTGTGTGGCAAGCACCATGAGCAGCCTGTCACGCGGTGCAGGGATTAACAAAAACTCCCATTTCTCTAAGGGAGCTTGTGCTGCGGCTGGTTTTCGACCGCTGCACAAGCTCCCAAATCGTGGTGTGCCCATGGGCAGACACAACAACACCAACCCATGGCTCGCCTGTTCTAGGGTCCCCCTTTTGTGCCAGGGACCACAAATTTAAATAAAAACTCAGGAAACTCTCGATTCTTTATGGGACGGGGACCCCAAATTTAAATAAAAATGTGGGGTGTCCTAAAAAAGCATGGGCGGATTTTGCGAATTGGCAATCCGCGAAATTGCGTATTTACGGATTCGCAATCCGCAAAATCCGCGAACTCTCGCGAATTTTGCGGATTCCTTTTTTTTTGTGTTTGCAAGTGTTTCTGCCATTTCGCAAGGGTTTTTTACCAGTTCGCAAGCGCGAACTTACTTGTCGGGTAGCAACGGTCGCGACCATGTTGTTTCTACGTCTGGTTCATCACAGCACCCTCTGTTTCACCACTGCCACCCTCTGTTTCACCACTGCCACCCTCTGGCTCACCCATGCCACCCTCTGGCTCACCCATGCCACCCTCTGGCTCACCCATGCCACCCTCTAGTTCATCACTGTAGATTATAGGGGGAAAAGCACACCTGCCCTGCCTCAACTGACATGAATGAATTAGGGGCTGATTAATGTGTCACTGAATTTGAACTTCCAGGCTGGCACCTGCTTCCTTATCTGTAATTGCTATCTGTTGCAGTGTAATTTTTTTAACAGGACCTTTGTTGTATACTTGTAGCTATTCTCTGAGCCTGCTGTGAGGGTCAGAGCAGGGTCATAGAATAGTTGCAAGTAGGCAACTGAACTCTGAAGGGGCCCCTCAGGAAGCACTACAGGGAATGGTTACTAATGATAAGATTTAACTTTTGCACCTGCTGAGTGCTTTCAGTTTTGCAAAAATCCAAATATCCAGCAGCATCCACAAAAAGTAATCCTTCAAGGCACTACAGGGAATGGTTACTAATGATAAGATTGAACTTTTGCACCTGCTGAGTGCTTTCAGTTTTGCAAAAATCCAAATATCCAGCAGCATCCACAAAAAGTAATCCTTCCAGGTCAAGATCCAAATCAAAGTGACCAGCACATGAAGAAAGCACTGGGAGGAGCCTGCTGGACAGGAACAGGAAGTTGGAGACTGTGGGGCACTTCCTTCCCCCCCCCAAATGTCAACCTGAGGAGTTATTCTGATAAAAATCATAATTTTCTAGGTTTATGCTGCCTGCTGGTGGATTTCTTGTGCGAAATTGTAAATTTTGCAATCTTGCAATTGCGAGATTGTCGCTGCCCGCCGCATCCACGTTCGCAAGTGTTTACTCCCGCGAAATTGTATAGTATTCTAGTTGGCAAGTGCGACCAAGCAAAAAATCCGCTTCGCACGGATTTACGAATTTTCGGCAAGTTTGCGAGAGTTCGCGGATTGCGAATTTGCCGAAAATCCGCAAAATCCGCGAGCGGAACTGATTTTACGCCCATGCTTAGTCCTAATTAGCCTTACCAATATTGACGATTTTCTAAAATGCTGCAAGATATCTGAAGTTGATTTATAAAAAAAGATTACCCTGAATGTTGTCGATGCCGAGACTCGAATCCACCTCGTAACTTGGCATGATCTTGACCAAAGTATTCACACACTTTGCCTGAGCGCCTGGGGATATTAAGTTACTTTTACTAGCCCAGAATATTGAGCCCTCCACCACCCACGGGAGGATTATTTCCTATTATTGTTGATTGCGAAGCTCCCTGGCTCATTCCAATTAAATAGTTGCTAGTAATACCAACCGCTCCCCCTTTTAAAAGGAGGATAGCAGCCCATGGCCCTGCTCTATGAGGCAGTGAAATACTAAGTAACATCTTGTCAACTGTCTACGGTAGTCCTCTCACGTTACCAGTCTTTCCCAGAGAGCTTTTCCATGCCTCACTCAGACTGAGGTGACTCTTCCTACCTGCCCCCTTCAGGACAAGCAGTCACGGCAGTACTTTGCCGCCAAGTTGCTTTACTTAGGCACTAGTCTCCTGATAAATAAACCTTAAAACAACATTACCTAGTTAGTTACTAATATTCAACATTGAAAGCTTGTCATCTGGCCTCCAAAAATAAACACTGCTGCAAAGAGTGTTGACAATTTGACTACCATCAAATTTTCAAATGAACTCTTGAAATTACTCAGATCTTGTCCCAATCATGTGTCCCAAAGTTTTTGAAGTCCGTCTAAAAAGCCTTTTTATAATAAATGGAATAGTATCATAAATTAACTTTTTCTCGTTTAGCATATAAGTTCAGATCTCATAAATCAAAACCATTTTGCTTAGCCTCGGATTTCCATAAAAATCCCACTTATTACCCGGTAGACTATAAATGTTCTAGGTAATAGGATTACGACAATTGGCAATCATGTAAAATTCTGCATGTTTCCAAATTGTTCTAGAACGTCAGGATGGTAGAAAAGGCAAATAGCATGAGGCAAACCCTTACCTTGAATTTTAAACTAACACAGAGGTGAATGATAAACCATGCCATCTTACTTGACCACGTAAGACAAATCTTATATATCCCCTTGTGAAAGCAGAATTTAAAACCCGACACCCTTGCCCAGGTCAGGATCAAACCCACAGTGAGCCGGTCCCAAACTCTATTGCACTGTCACTAAGCCATCCTGGAATCACTTCCCAATAGGCCAAAGGGGCATTAGAAATATATTACCTGCCACAAATTAGAGCTGATTGCCTTACCCACTAAATCAGAACACCATGCGTGACCTGGGAGCCTCTCATATATATTTGCTGGCCTTCTGAAAGCTTTTGCAGTGCTGTTGCCGCCATCTTGGCGAGGTGTGCCACCTCATCATAGACACAAAGAGAAAACAAAAAAATGCTCAGTGAACTTATGTGTGCATCACCAAAGTGTGTTCCCCTGACAGGTTGCACACATCCTGAATCAAGACAAATTAACAGCTGTCCGCATCGGGGTAGCCATGGCCATAAGCTGGGGTAGATGGCGTGACCGACCTGGACATGAATATCATCAGTAGAGGCTGCATGTCCTCCACTACCTCTGGAGTCTGCCCTTGACCCGGGCTAACTTTAAAAGGCAGGGCTACAGCATAGAATGAAACTGCATTTTCTTTGCTCAAATTGCCTTTCTGAAAGGTCAACTTGTTCTATTTGTTTTATAAAATTAACAAGTACATGCATTGGATGGAAGACATACACCCAACAAAAGTAGGCAGACAGGTGTTTGACCACCCCAACTCATCGGTTCCTGCTGCTACTCAACACAGCCTGCTCTGTTTTCACGAAATAGACATACTTGACGAACGCTATATTTGCTGTTGACTGACAGAGCAGGACGCAAACCCATTTCCCAATTGAGTCTACAAGGTCCACCTTTTATATTATATCTCCCTGTTATATCATCAGTCAAGGAGTATAGTGTGTGTGTAAAACAACAACAAACAGAAGTGTTTCCAGAGCTTGAGCCAAGTAGGTAATACTTGACCATGCATGTGGCTATGCTAAGCCAGTCCCACCCCAACACGCCCCACCATCAACCGTGCTCACCTTGAAAACATGCCCCAAAACGTTAGTACATGTTCTGCTGTTGCAGCCGATAGACCACAACTCCAGACTTGTGATGCTGTATGCTGGAGCGCAGTGGAGAGGAAAAGAGGCCGATCCCTTGCCTCTTGATGCCTTAAATGTTTCAGTTCTGGGGGCCTTCATAAGACGTCATGACCCTCCTTCATGGCGAAACAACCAATGGACTTCCTGTCTTGGCTCTTGCCCATGGAGTGACTAATGGCGTCCCTCCGCTATTTGCAAGGGGCTCCTGGCCAGGAGCCCATGAAGCAAAGGGGCACCTAATGTTTCAAGGGGCTCCCATTCAGCCCAAAGCCAATGAATATGTGGGAGACAAGGGTATCTCAGTGACCCCTCATCGTATTTTACAGGAGGCCCCTTCATTTTGTGTTACGTCACTGGCCCTTCATGTTTTTTCCGTTCCCTTCATTAAAAGGAGATGCCAGGTCTCAGCAAACTGCAAGAGGTGAGGAAGACAGCATTGGTTAATTCACACCCAGGGCTACAGAGACATGTAGTTCTCACTTTTCCCCCCCCCAGAGTTTTATATAGGGCAAACTAGACCCGAAGGTATCAGAGCACCAGTTGCGTTACAGATGTACTCATTTATTTTTTGTTAGGCACGGGAGATTAGGGGGAAGATTTACAAGCCCCTTGCGCCCCTTTTACGCCGCTGTTGCATCACTTTTTTGGCACAGCGGCGGCGCAAAGGAAGCGCCACGGTGCGGGGTACTTACAACGTGACGCATCTGGAAGATGCGTCACGTTGTAAAGCCCTGTGCCAGAAGGAGGCGTTCCTGCGCAGGGTAGGAACACCTCCTAAAAGTGGCTGAGTGAAATCTACAAGATTTCACTCAGTCACTTTGGGGCCCAAGCCGTGTCACAACCCTGCGCCTGCTTGAAGCAGGTGTAAGGATTGATGCAGCATTAACAAGATAGGGCCCCCAGAGCCTTGCTGGAGCTGCGTCGCGCTTGCGATGCAACTCCAGCAATGCAACGCTTTTACGGCACAGATGCGTCACACATCTGTGCCATTTTTGCCCATTGGTGCGCCACATTGTAAATGCGGCGCATCAATGGTGGCGGAGGCATGGCGCACAATAAGTGGCGCATCCCTGCTGATATGCAGGGATGCGCCAATTATTGTAAATCTGCCCCTAAGTGATTTGCCAAGAATCACAGGATGTTGAGCGTCCCTGCCAAAATTTGAACCTGGTTCCCCAGCTTCGAGGTGCATGCCCTAGCCGTTAGGCCACATCCTCTCCCCTAGGTTCTAATGTCCTCATTCTCTTAAAAGCAAAAATAATGACAAGAACAGATTTTGTCAGTGGTTGAGTATAAGCCACACTTTAACCTCAAAGTAAAAAAGGCCGGTTCCAGCCACCCTGTTCATGTTCTGCAAACATCAACTTACTTTTCTTAATTGTAAAAATTGACACACTATAGCTCATACCAACTCTAACAAGAGAAAGGAAATCATTTTATTGAATCAAATTAGAGACGAGCTCCCAGTGTTCAGCAATTATTTCAAACTAGAGCACAATTCATGTCCATTGTCTTCACTTACTTACATGAAGACAAGGGACATGAATTATGCCCTATTTGAAATAACTGCTGAATGCCGGGCCACTGAAGATGAGCTACTTTAAGCTTTCTAAAGGCAGTATTATCTAACGATTTTCTATGGTTTTCAGATGAAAGGAGGAAAAAGCATACTGAGGTCAGATGAGAGCCAGTCTGGGTTTAAAAATAGTCAAAATGAAAAGTAATCATCACCAGCTATTTCAAAAGGTACACCCTTTTCCCTGAGAAAACATATGCTTCCAGAGAGTAACAGTTCTACCTACCTACCTACCTACCTACCTACCCACCTACCTATTTATCTTTCTTTCTTTCTTTCTTTGTGTAGATGCTTCCTCGCAAGGCATAGCTCTGTTCACAACCACTTCGATCTACATATTAATATAGATATGTATACATGGCAGGCACAGTGCCAATTCTCAGGAGTGTAGTTCAGCAGGACATTATGATGAATGTGGCTAGATAGCGAGGAGATGGGGACATTACCATGTAGAATATTTATTGTAAGATTATTTTTGGCTTCCGTTAAAATGGCAGCTGCCTACCCGCTCCCCCCTGTAGTCCCCATCTGCCAGCCCAGTCCCCCCCCCCCCCCCCCCTGCGCCGCATCCGTGCTGCGCGCAGGGGGTGATCTTACAAGCAGCAGTCCATTCGCTCCCAATTTGCTCTACATATGTTGAATCAACCCCTGGACAAGAGGTTGAAGTAATTTCTCCCTGATGTAACGAGGCTGCCAGTCACGTCCCAGGATAACAGTTTGATTCCAAGACGGCCATTCCAGGAGCAAGTGTATTAGAGAGAACAAATGGCTTTGTTACAGCGAGAGGTGCACCTGGCCCAGTTCAGGAGCTCTCCAGGGAGCGGCAAAGCAATTTTTCTGCAGCGCTATTTCCAGCAACTCGGTGAAAAATCTTTTAGCTGGAGATGTATAAGTGTGTATCCCAGGCAGGTCCGTGAGTAATGCTGAGTTTGAAGATATTCAGGGTTAAATATTTAACAGGAGCGTGAGCACAGTGAGAGACATCTAGAGCAGATCATTCCTATGCAGGCGTCTGAGGGGGATTTTCAGAATAAAATGTCGGCGTGCGGTGTTACTCCAAAATTGGTAACACCAGGCTCCAACATTTTTAAACGCAGAGATGCGCCATTTTACAAAAATGAATAATTTCCTGCACATAAACAATCTTTAAAGGCGATTTGCTGTTTCTATGTAAGCTGCAGAATGAAGCACACATAGCAAGAGCAAAATACGAGGAGAAATTTCTCTTCATATCACCATCCTAAGACCAGGTTTTACCTGACCTTACTTTTTGGCACTTCCCCATCCTTGTTAATATGGAGCAGTGTCAAAAAGCAATGGGTGTAACGGCGGAACGCCCACTGCTACATCCATTGCATGCCCCTTTCATGCTAAGTGAAGCGTGAAAAGGCACCTTATTTACAACGCTTCTGTGTAAATCAGGGGAAGGGTATATCACCACCTGAACATCACTAAAAGTGACATTCTGGTGGTGATATTCCCTTGTAAATATGCCCCTGAGTATGTGGAGAGACCTAATAGTAGGCTGTCTGGGCAAAGGAATCTGAGGATGCCTGAACAAGAAAGGCAAACCCACCCACAGGCAAGGTCTTGAGCTACCTGAGAGATAATTAGAGTGGCACATCCCCTTTCAGATCCCGAGCTGGGTGAGACAGTAGTAGAAGACACAGAAGTGGGGAAAGGCCACCATGAGGGAGATTCCTGGTTTTGTAGGGGATAACTGTAAGGGGTCGTTCATGTGCAGGCCTGAGCACATGTGGGACAACTAGAGAATCTAAAATATATGCTGGAACCTATGCTAATGGGATAGTCAGCATAAAATAACCTTTGTATCAATGACATGGCCTCTAAATATTTCTAGGGGACAGAATCTGAATCTGGACTCGGATCAAGCGAGAGACGATTCAACTGCACATGAATATATGCAGTGAGTTCTTCATGGAATGGGAGAATCTGAGAACCTATCACAGGACCTATCTGTTGAGCACTGTTAAAACGTAATACAGAGAGATCATTAACTTGCAGTGATTTTCTACCTTCATGCTAAATATTTTTCTGTGAGCCAAGTTAGCTGTCCTTTCATTAGCCTCCTCTACTGTGACCTGTCGGGTGTCTCAAAGATCTCCCCTTTAGCACTGTATTTTTATTTATACAATAAACCACTGATTTAGTGTAGTGGCTGTCACCTACGTATTTCCACCTTGCTCAGATGACACCAGCTCTTTCCGTTTATTAAAATATCTGGATCCAATTCCTTCATTTCATCTATTAAAAACTGCCCACATTATTTTCCATCTGAAATAAGGGCCTCATTTACTACATTTTGATGCACGGCAGCTCAGCAAGCCTTCCTGCTGTGCTGCCGTGGGTCAAAATAAATGGGCAGGAATGTGCCTTATCTACAAGATAAGGTGCATTCCTGTCCTTCTCCTCTGTGTCAGCTCACAAACAGCAGCCGTGCGCCAACGTAGACACCGGTGCGTCATGTTGCAAGGACGCCTTGGTTGCATGGATGATTGTTTTTGTGCAGGAAGGGATATCTTCCTGCACAAAAACAATAATTGATGGCATTTCCCTCTTTCTATGCGTGCTGCAAAAAAGTATGGGATGTGGGCATAGAAAATCCAATAGACAAGTCTTTGAGAAGCAATTGTGATGTGGCCTTGAGGTGCCTATGAGAGGAAAACTTCAGAAACCAATGGAGTTGAAGATTGAGCAACAAGGGACCTAAGCCTGACATGTCCTTAAGATAAAGTGTTGTTAGCCTAATGCAGGAGGGATTAGGAAGGATTTAAGGTGAGTGCTGAAGAAGAGGGTCAAAGACTTCAGTGGAATGAAGTCCACTGGTATCCATAGCAACAAGACATAAAGCCATCATATGATGAAATATTCACCAACAATGTGAAAAACCTCAAGCAGTAATTATTTCTGTCCTATGAGCCATGCATAGTAAATAAAGAAAAGTTTTTAGGTCTGACAAAACACTGTCTGTTTTGAGACATGTTGTTAGCTGCTAGTGCGCCTGCCAATTGCTTACAATTGTTTAGCTTCATTGCCATTCTCATTCGGGTGCTTCATATTTGTTGGCTTCAGTAGGCTTTCCTTTCTCTTCTTGTATTTGCCCCTCCCCTGGAGTACTGATGCATTACTTGTGTCCTTTCACTGCTCATTTTTCAGGTGCTACTCTTTTCTTTTTATTTAAGCATTCTACAAAAGTGTTTTTTTTTCCAGGCGTCTCCCTTGTGAATTTTCTCCCTCGGTGTTCCTCTTGCCCTCCCTCAGCTGCCTTTTTTGCTTTCTCCCTGTCCACCTTCCTTTACTGTTATTGCTTCCTCATCACTCCCTTTTCCGTTTGCTCCCCCAACCCTGCCTGCTCACTCTCCGTTGTCTGTTTATTTCCCCAGCCCCTCCAACCAGCCCTCCATTGTGGCACCTCCATTGTTGGTGTAAGTTCCCATCACTTCCTGCCTGCCCTCCATGGTCTGTCTGCTTCCGCATTCCATCCTATCTGACCTCTGTTGTCAGGGTGCTTTCCCAGCCCAAATCACCCGCCCCCTTTTTGAGCTTGCTTCTCCAGCCCCTACCATCTGCTCTCCATTATTAGCTTGTTTCCCCAGCCCCTTTAGCCCACACACCATTATCTACTTGCTTCCTTATCCCCTGCCGCCCACCCTCGATTGACAGTTTGTTGCCCCAGCCGCTCCCGCCAGCACACCATTGCCACCTTGCTTCCCTAACCACTCTCATCCGCCACTTCCGCAGCCACTCCTGCCCACCATCTGTTGTTAGCTTGCTGCCCCAGCCTCTCCTGCTTACCATACAATGTCAGCCTGCTTCCCTAGCTCCTACTGCCCAGCCTTCATTCTCAACTTGCTTTCCCATTCCCTCCTGCCCACCCTCCTTTGTCAACTTGTTGACCCAGTCCCTAACGCCCACCCATCATTGGTGGCGTACTCTCTCAGTCACTCCCACCTGCCCTCAATTCTCAGCATGCTGCCCCATCCCCTTGTGCCTGCCCTCCATTGTCATCTTGCTCTCCCAGGCCCACCCTCTGTTGTCAACTTACTCTCCCAACCCCTTTGCCTATCCTCGTTGTCAGCTTGCTGCCTCAGCCTCTCCCCTGCCCTTCATTCTCAGTTTTCACCACCATCCCCTCCAGCCCACTCGCTATTGTCAGCTTGCTTCATCATCCCCTCTCACCCTCCCTCAATTATCAGCTTGCTGCCACGGCCTGACTGAGAACAGCAACCAGGCCTGGCTGATTGCTGCTCGATCAGCCCGGGGTTGTTGGGGCTGTGCTAGTGAGAAGCACCCCTCCCACTTTTGTTAAGGAAGCAGATATAGCAGCACTGCCGCAAAACCAGCCCCCAGTAACAAAACCGGTCCCCCACGGGTCCAAAACCGGCCCACATCCCTCGGTCCCACTGGGGAAATGCCTGGTGCCCACTACTACCAGTCCGGCCCTGCTTGCTACCCCAGCCCCTGCTGTCCATATTCCATTATCAGCTTGCTGTCCCATCCGCTACCCACACATTTTCGGTTGTTGGCTTGCTTCCCCAGCCACTCCGGCCCACACTCCATTGTCTGTTTGCCTCCTCAGCCCCTCTTGACACACTCCATTGTCTGTGAGCTTCCCCATTGTCTCTTGCATGTCCTTCCCTCCCCCCTCATCCTTCTCTCCCACCCTCCTTCCCTCTATGTTGCCTCATCCAGCAACTCACACCTCCTTGTGTTTGTTCATGTGTTTTTTGTAATTAAAAAATAGTGTGTTAGCGCTGACCGAGTCATAGCACGTTTTAGGTCTGTCGTAGAGACAGCATTAGCTGACTTGCCGGCCTCACATTTCTAAGACATATCACACAAAAAGATATACATGTACAGAGGCTCTCAATCAACAGTGACTGTCTTTTGTTCTTGAACATCTATGCATACAGTTAAAAATAGCTCACCATGAATAAAACTTTTTGGACAGTTGTACTCCCCAGTGAGTGCTATTCCCTATGTTTAGTAGGGTGTCATCAACCATTTCCATAACCCTCAAGACATTTATTGTAAGCTGCAATGTTGACCTATCAATATCAACAAACTTTGGTGTATTTATTTATCCTTTAGAAAAACGAGCACAAGGCATTAGAGTAAGAAGAGTGTGCATGCAGATTTCTATCTTAAAGCCACATCCCCTCAGTATGTCATCTCTATTCCAGTCTTCTGTGAGGATCTCTATTGGTAATACTGTGTAATTGCAGCTTGCCATTTAGCTCTCCATTGTACTCTTCAGTGAGGACCTCTATTGGTAGTATAGCACAACTGCAGCTTGCCATCTGCCTCTCCAATGTACTCTTGTAGATGTGAAATCTGTAATACAAGAAATAATAAATAGAAATAACACAACCACAGTTCTTTGTCAGCTCAGAAGATGGTAGATTTATTAAGAACAACAAAACACCAAATACGTGTGACACGGAGACAATCAGCATAGAAGCCTGAATGTCCAAAGAGTTGATGTGTTTGGCATACTTTATAGACATAAACCACAAAAACCACCCATATGACACGTAGCAAGAATTATTATACGTGGCACCGTCCACCATGATTATTACAGCCAATGGACAAAGATCTGTAACAAGAAATCTCCTTGTAAGGTCTGACACATACATACTGTAGCTAACCATGTGATCTGAATGGGCAGTATTGGGGTCAGTCAATCAAATGCAAGCTGTCATGGCTTGGTATATTTCCATCCAAAACTGCAACATAAGCAAGGAGGCGAGTGATGTTGCGAAATCTGTTATTGCTAAAAGAATATTGTGCAAGCGGTGTGTCACGTATCTCGTCTGGGCATAGAGAAATGCAAGGGCAGCATTTCTCTGATCTGTGAAAGGGCAGAACTACCCAAGATGGAGGATTTGGATATAGGCTAAGCTAATAGGGCCTGAAGCTACAACATTTGGTATCAAAATCTAAGATGGCTTCTTCACTCTACTGTGAGGAACTCTATTGGCGCTATAGACCAACTGAAGCTTTCCATCTCCATTGCACTGTTATGTAAGGATATCTATTGGTAGTCTAGCACAACCTCAGTTTTCCATCTCCTTTGCACTCCTAAGTGAGGACCTCCATTGGTAGTAGAGTGCAAAACATTTTCCAGCTACATTTTAATACTCTTCTGTGAAAACCTCTGTTGGTAATACAGTGCAACATGTATGCATACACTTAAAAAACGAATCCCTATCAATAAAATGTTTTAAGCACTCCTACTCCCTTGTTTACTGGTAGTCTGTGTTTTCAGTAGAATATTATTAACTACTTTATTAACAGTCAAAATATTTCTTGTAAGTTGCAATGTTGATTCATAACTATCAACCAGTTGTGATATATTTTTTCATTGTTCAGAAGAAAATAGCTTGACTGTATGTGGAAATGTATGTGGAAATGTGTTGGTTGAAGCAATACCCCTCAGAGTTGTGATTGACATATAGGCCTCCAGATATAACATTTTTACACACTTGTAGTTCTCAGTGACTGCTAGTCCCTATGTATAGACACAAGACATATGAGTTGCAGTGTTGACACATCACTATCAACCAGTTTTGGTATATTTACTTGTCATTTAAAAAAAAATGATCACAAGGCATTAGAGTAGCAAGAGAGTATACGTGCACATTTCTGGGTTAAATCCATATACTTTCTGCTTTGTTATTGACAGTCCAAGCAATAATAAATAACTTGAGTGGGACCAGTTTAAGGAACTGCAGCAGCTTTCTGATGCACTGGTGTTACTGTTCTGTGTATTCATTGAGTGCCAAAATTCCAGGTTGTTAGAGTCAGCCTGGAGTAGTTGTGCAGTTGCCATTCTCCAATGGGGTGCACAGTGCACATTCTAATTCCTTAAAAGAAAGGAAGTTTAACAGTGAAACTCAGTTCATGACAGATGTTATCTTGCTGGTGATTATTTTTTGTGTATTGCCTTTTGCATAACTCAATCTTCCAAAGGATAAGTAGACACGCAGGACGGGCTATGATACTATTGCACCCATCTGTGAAATCCTCTGCTGGTAGTAGAGTGCAACAAGCTTTCCATCTCCATTGCACTCGTCTATGCGGACCTCTATTGGTAGTAAGTATGGGTGAAATTTGCGAATTCGCGGTCCGCAAAATCTGCGAATTTGTGCGAACTTGCGGATTTTTAAATTTTTGCGTGTTCGGTGGTTTTTTTTTCAGCACGGCTACCGCGAACTTACCCATGCGGTCGTTTTTGGGCGCGCCCATCTTGTTCGCGGGAAGAAAACAACTCGGCAAACTCAGAATCAAGGTAAGTCAACGCAGCACGCGCAAGATTGTATTTTTGAAGCGCGAATATGCAAAAAAATTTCACAAACTTGCGAATTGCGGATTATTTGGCAATTTCACGCGATTCGCGGACCGCAAAATTGCCAAAAATCCGCAAATTCCGCAAGCGGAACGAATTTTCAGCCCATGCTTAATTGGTAGTCCAGTGCAACTGCAGCTTTCCATCTCCTTAGAGCTGGTCTGTAAGAACCTCTATTGGTAGAATTGCACAACAGCAGCTTCCAATTCCCATTTTATTCTCCTATGACAACATCTTTTGGCTATATAGCCAAACTTCAGGGTTAATAGAATGATATTCTCCTTAGAGCACATCTGTTAACTGTATAGCGAATCTGCATCTTTTCGGGTTCTAACTTCGTTACCACTCAGACGCTCCAGGTAAAACGAGGAGCAGCCTTTTACATCTTTGGGTTGTGTGGGAACTCATGTCTCCTAGTGCACGATGCCGAAAGGAAATAAAACAACCCTTCTGCAGGTCAAAACAAAAATGGCTTTATATATACAATTCATGAACTAGATAAATAATGAAATGTTCGCTGACAGTGTCTGCTTTTCAGACATGAACTAATTTCTCAAGCCTTGCTCAAAAAGCAAAAGGACACATCTAAGCAAATAAAAGGATGTGAGAAGAAAATCATGCTGTGGGGTGATCCAAGATGTATTTAACAATGTCTCAAGCCAATATTGGAACAAGGCTGACTTGAAGTACGTAATGCATATGTTTGCCAAAATGGTACAGTCACAATTAAATTGACGAACCTATTACTGGTGCAAGCATTATTCCACATACAACCTAAAAACATATTTTCTCATTCAATTTGTAATGCATTCAACATTGCCATATAATAGACACAGTTGAGGCCAGACCTTATTGGCTTTGCCAACGCTTTTTTTTTAATCCATGTTACACACCAGCAGCGTTGCTCACAGCATGGCTAAACATCATTGCAAAAGCAAATAGCTCTCAAGGCGAGAGATCTACTGGCTTTGCCAATGCTTGTTTAAAGACTTGCCGCAAGGAAAGAATATTGCACCTCCGCAAGGCATGCAACTCTATTACTCTCTAAGACATGTGCGGTGTTTGCAATTATTTCGGCCTTTGTCAGCAAGTATGGTACAGAAAAAACCTGTCGGAAATGCTTAAACCAACGCTTCTTAACCACTCAGAATTCTTTTGTATAACATTCCACGACATTATTTTTAGCTCGTCTTCGCTACTTCAAAACGAGCCAACCACAAGCAAATCAGATATGACCCGTCACTAAAGGAGCAGTCCATCCCGAGCATAGTAGGATAATTTAGGTACAGTACAAGGAGGCTGGGTGACCAGATAAAGCGTCTCGTGGCGCAATGTGTAACTCTTTGTACGCCAGCGGAGATGACGAACCTTCTCGCATGCTCGGCAGCGCAGGTGCTGATGGCGGCACAGTTTCTGATCACCCCCTCTGGATGTGCTTCCCGGCCCTCGTTATGAATATTTCATGGTGCCAGTTTTACTAACCGGTGTGGGTAGGCAGGAGGGGGGCTGTATTCTTTCTAAAGGTTTCTTTTTTATTCTCTTCCGGGAAAATACACGCCTAGAGAGCAGCCTCAGCCCCTGGTGTTTTATTTTAAAATTCTAAATATATTCGTCTCTCGACGACTTTCATTAAGCCCCTGCCTCTGCCCGTGTGTTAACATTTCTCCTTCTGCTTGAGCGAGCACAGCAGCATTGTGGGAACAGACGTGTGAGTCTGTGATGGGTTGTGTTCTCATTAGCTTCCACTTATAACACGTGGATGGTTTATGTGTCCATTAACTGCATTTGCATTTCATACCGTCTGTATGTGTCTGGTCCTGAGGGTGATTCTAAATTGTGTACAATTCCAACAGCCAGTGGGTGTGCGGACGCCATACCTATTGACTGCCATTGAAATTTAAAAGCAGTCGCCAGGATACGTGCTCCAAGCAAAACACATGTTTGTCACTGGAGCGCTCCTCGCCCACTAAAGAAAGAGGGTGGCCTTCTGCGTTTCCTTGTTATTTGGTGGCACCCAGTCATGGAGACCTAAACTGGTGGTCACCATTTGGCTGGCTGTGTCACTGATGTTTTTTGTGATTCGATAAAGCAAGAATCTGGTTTTGGGGTGATGTTCTCATAATATGCCACTGGAATCAAGCTATCCTGGCTGATGAGGGCTGAAAGCCTGAAAGTGGTCCAAGGATGCTTGTTTCCAGTCCAGGGAGGACCTGGTTTGGCAGTTCGGACTTGACTGTTCCCATGGGGCACAGGGTCAAGACTGATTTGCATATGGCTGGGTTCAAACTGGAATGGCATGGTGAGCAAAAACAACTATGGATTTAGGCCCAGATCTTTGTACTGGGGTGAATGTATGACATTGTTCTGCATTATGTCCATCAACTGTTGTTATTGCGCTCATAATATTATCACCAGCACCACATTAACCCCTTGGGTGCACATGACGAGGGCAGCTCGTCATGAGCTACGGCGCTCCAGTGCGCCGAGCTCGTCATGACCGCGCCCGTTCCGTGGAACGCTCGTACGCTGGGCTGATTCCCCTGCTGTGCTGAACGTTCCATGGGAACGGGTGTGGCCATGACGAGCTCAGCTCGTCATGAGCACCGGAGCGCCGTAGCTCATGACCAGCTGACCTCATCATGAGCACCGGGGCGCTGTACGTGCCCCCCCGCCCCCCAGCACAGCGGGGGAAACAGTCCCACACGGAAGAGGTTAAGATGTTTGGGGGAAGCAGTTACATTTTGTTAAATTTGTTTAAGGTACTCTCTAGACAGATTTTCGATTAAATATGAAAATGGTAACGTAGGTGATACATTCAGCAAAAGAAGGGTCGAGGGAAGACTCGACCCTTCACAATACACAATACAATGTCATTTGTTTTATCCTTCGCAATTCGTTTTTCAGCAGCTTTAAAAATGTATTAGACAACAATCACAACAAGCTCAGAAGCAGAGATAGCATTGTAGCACACAATAGTTAGGGGCATAACTTGGGGCCAGATGTAGGTAAAGTACATTTACCGATTCTAGAATACCGAATTTTACCGATTCAGTATTCTAGAATCGGTAAATGCTATGTAGCTAAATATTCGTTAAGTATTACCGAATCGGTAAGATACGGTATTTACCGAATCGGTATTTACCGATTCGGTAATTGCCATTCAGTCCTATGGGCCTCCTATGGGCGTCTTACAAAGTGACGCATCTAGGTAGATGCGTCACTTTGTAAACCCCTGCGCCACATTATACCTGCGCCAGGTATAATGTATGCAAGGGGGGCGTTTTGACGCAAGAAAGGGTCATGGAAGTGACGCAGTGAAATCTATAAGATTTCACTGCGCCATTTCTTGGCCGCTAATGCGTCAAAATCTTACGCCTGCTTCATGGCAGGCGTAAGACTGACACAGGCACTAACAACATGCGACTTGACCATGTGAAAGTACACATTGCTGGAGTTGCGTCACCTTTGTGACACACTCCAGCAATGCGTCACTTTTGCGCCTACAGATACGTCAGAAATACTGATGTATCTGTAACTCCTTGCGACATGATGCGTCATATTATAAATATGACGCATCAATCATGGCGCAAGGAGTGCGCACTGAGAAGTGACGCATCGCTGCTTTCACACAGTGATGCGTCATTTCTCATAAATGAGGCCCAAGGTAAGGCAGCCTTGTAGTTACAAGTACCACATGCATGCCAGTGAGACTGAAAACTCCTTCTCTTCTTGCTTACATGAACACTTACAAAATGGAGTTTCAAAACTAAAGTATGGTGATCAAACACACTTTTATTAGCAGTACCATTCACACAGTTAAAATTCAAAACCCCTTTCTAGGCAGTAAGCCTTATCCACTCATACCTTATGAATGTATTAGTGTGCAGATGTTGGCATATAATCGGGTCTGGTTTGTATGTAACATGTATTATCAGGAACACCCATCCTTAGGCGACAACATCAATCATCTTGTTATGTAATGCTCTAACCCTGTTCCCATCTCTTCATGTGTATCCTGTGCTGTTGCACTGATCTTTGTGATTTGCAAGGGCAAAGTTTCTCCTATTAGGGAAATGCTTGGGTTGTAGTCAATGCTTCAGGAGTTGAGTTGTGGTCTCCTGTGCTGGAGGTCACATTGGTCTTGCCTTCATTTTCTTGAACTGGAACATGTTTTTTGTAATGTTCTTTCCTTGTCAGGAGACTGTGTTAATGCTGCCTGTGATGCTGTTCTTTGCATCTGTTTCAAATAGCTCATCACCCTTCTTCTGATACTTGCGTACTAACCCCCAGTATTTTCACATTCTGTGGTCACTCTGCTTTAGTTCTGTTTCTTTCTTCCTCTTCTCTGCACATTTCCTGTCCTAGCTAGTAATAGTTCTGTCTCTTAGAGACAGTGCCCACAGAGGTAATCTTATTTTAACTTTCCATCCAAACATTACATCTGATGGGCAGCTGGCCATTTTGCTGCCTGGGTGCTGCAGAAAACTCTCAGCACCTGTCTCAATGTTGATTCATTGAAGGGTGCTCAAGCTGTTCTACTGCTGTTTTCATGGTACTCACACATTTCTCTGATATTCTCTTTTCCAGGGGCCATAGTGGTGTGATCTTTTGGTGCTTGAAGTTTATGTATTCCCCCATACCTCGTGAACTAATCGATGGTAAACAGGGGCCATTATCCATTTTGACAGTGATTGGGATGTCCCCTAGGAGAAAACCTCTAAGGCACGGATCACCTTTTCTGCACCTGTATAAATAGCAATCTTCACAATTGGGAATCTGTAATATTCATTAACACCAGGAGTAATTTCTCCGACAATAGATGCCCAAACATAGACAGTGCAGCACTCTCCCTTACGCCTTCAGCCAGTTTTTACAAGAGAAACAGAACCAACTATGTTTTTTTCCCACTGATTTGACAGAGCAGATATATCTTTAGCTTGTTCCAAAAGCATGTCCAGTTGGGGGAACCATGCCATGTCTCATAGTGCCTTTTTTGTGGCTACTTCCCTTCTGTGACCTCAAGTGTCTTGTCAACAGGTTTCTGCCTGAGACACCTGGAGATAATTATGAATGTGTCCCTTAGTACCATGCTGTTTTGTTCCATAGTATGTTCATCTTGAACATGCATGAAACAGCTATTTGTGGGTGTCTACCCATGCCTGATGTTTTCGGCTTATTTCCTGTGCCTGCTGATCAGGTTTGACAAACCCCAGGTAGGCATCAGGTTCGGTGTTTACACTGTTGGGTGAATATCAATGTTGGAGGTTGTGGTAATGTTAATTGTCTCAATTAGATAATCCTCTGCTAAGGAATCTACGTTATCCTCAGTCTCGAGGAGATGGAGAGATCTATAGTTCATAGGATTTCGATCCTTGCATGGCCTATGTATGCTTTTGTAGTCATATTCTTGCAGGTGGATTCCATTGTCTGGCATGTGATATATCTGGAACCCTCTACCAGCTTCAGTGGATGATAACCCTTGTTCAGAATACATTTTGGGAATACCTGTACACCATTCAGTTGAGCTGCCATGTCATTAGCACTTGAACCAAGGTGTCTTTCCTGTCCAATTGCTTTGTTAGGTTGGCACATGTCTACACCTTAACACTTTCCTTCTTGATACTGCAGATGTGGGTGACTCCCATTGTGTGGCACCTTTCAAATCTTCAATAATTTCAAGTGCCAGCAGAGACTTTTGTTCTTCTATAGTCCCTTGTTGATTGACAGTGGTTCTGCAATAGGTTCAAGCAAAAGGCAAACGTAATTTTATCTTGAAAGTTCTTCAGGTTCCCTAGGTCCTTGAGTAGTCTTTGAAACTGTTTTCAATTGGCGGGAATACCTTTGTGTCTGTATCCAGCATGTAATTGAATTATAGGCCCATCACATCTGCTGCTTCAAAACTTATCAAGAAGTATGCAGCCATTTTCCATTGTAGCTCATGAATCAGTGCTAAAATCTGTAAATTCTTGCATTAAACCATCGAAAATGGCCTTACCACTTGAACAATGTGACTTAACCCACGTATAGATATACTGTCTGCTGCTTGTAGTTCATGTTGGTGGATTTTGACATATTCTTGTATGCGTCTGCACACATCGGCTTCAGTTAAGCCCGCTGTCAAAGATGTAGCGAGCTCTGTGCCCACCCAGTGGTAGTTTGGAGTGCGCCGTTTCTTCTGTCTCTGTGTGCCAGCCTTGTTTATTTCGGTCACTTGGCTGATAGCACCGGCTAGTCTGTATATATTTGCTGTATGAAGGCTCTACTAGGCATGCACCAGGTATTTCATAGTCAAACACGTGTCCTTGAGAAGTGAGTGACTTAGATCTAGACCCCCTACCCCAAATGTTGTAGGTAGCCACTTTGAGCTCCAGTTTGTAGAATAGTATATTGAGCTTGCTTCAATGCTAGTACATTCATCACTGTTAAGAGCACATTTGGGGAGATAGTCCTCAAATAATCACTCACCATTGGGGGCACCCATGTGCTCCAATCTCCCTGAGATCATGTAGAGCTAGCCATCAACTTCATTATCGGATAAGGACAACGATTCAACAAAGCAGATGCCTGTGACCTCTGTGACTTCATTAACGTTGTTTCCACTTCACATGCAGTTTGTCTGCCTGTCTTTACTTTGCTAGTGCCAATTCTCATTTTCAGTTTCATCTTACTTAATTTTTCCATGCACAATACCGACAATTGATTGGATTTGCAGTATCCATGATAAATGTGACCAATAACGGGTCACTGGTATTTGTGGGAGTAGTCTTGCACACACCCAAAACACTTGTTCAATTCCGCAGGTGGTTTATGCCCAGCTTTCAGCTGTTTGTTAGGTTTACCATGAGACTTCCTGCCCTTTTTGTTGGCCATTGGCATGACTTTTCAACAATGCAGGTGGTCTCAGTGCTGGTTGCCTATTTTTCTGCTCTGTCATCGGCCCATTTGGTGAATTACCACACGTGTTTTGTCAGTAGTTGTTCTTGAGAAAACTTTGAAAGGCCTCCAATAACGATCCAGAGATGTATGGATTCTTCTGAATTGAACTAATAGAGCTACTGCCTCTTCAAATGAGTCAAAGGATTTTAACTGCGTCACCATTTTCCCCCAAGAATGTGCTTAAGGGGCATATCAGGAAGAATGGGGGTTTCAGTAATGAGCTGCATTGTACGAGCAGACTTTCGTGCCACTCACTTAAGCAGTGTTTTCTTTCTCTTTTGGTTTACTCTTGCTTTGTTTCTCAATTTTTTTCATTTATCTATTTTACGTCTCTACTGTTCAATTACCTTTCGAACAACCATGTGATTACTGCCTTATACTCCAAATATGGCCGCAATGCCCAGTGGTCTTCATCCCAGCATGCCAGGGATTACTGCAAAATGGCCGTGCCCAGTGTCTGGGGCTGTACCATGTGTGTGGCAAGATGGCCTCTGCGAAAATTACAGGCACCCAGTGGTCAGTCCATCCTTTTGATTTTTTCACTGACCCCTTCATCCTGGCTTTGGTAAAGATAAATCCACTTTCGACTGCAACCTTCCAGAAACTCGGTAATGTATGTGTTTCTAGGGGTAGAGTGCTACAACTCACCCAGGATGCCCACCCTCTTCCTCCTCTACTGTGTCATGTCCCAGATCCTGCAGCGGCCACCAGGCACCATACTGGGGACGTGGTAGGGGATATCTGACTTTCTTCTTCTGCCTGTTTTGTTTAATCCAACAACAGTTTGCACTGAGGCTGATGGAGGCAGCAGGAGCAATGTGGGGAGGCTGTTTCCCACATTTGATGGGTGTGTCAGGAATTGCCTGGCCTGGAAGAAAGAGGGAAACGCGTTTGAAGGCAAAGTGGAAAATGGTAACTATTGTAAAGATGCAATACGAGTGAATCAAGAAAGAAGTAGTTTATTGGCCCAACAGGGAGGCAAGTCATCAACATCCGAGACCAAGAAGCAACTGCTGAAACATGTTACATTCTATGATGACATGACTGCATTCTCAGAGAGGAATGCACATAATTAAAGGCATAGATACAACACATCTCCCTTATTATAATAACAAAATAAAACAAGAAAGAGGAAGAAAAAGAAAAAGAAAATAAACAGAAAACAAAGATCCTGTGAAAGGAAAGAATCATTCAGAATAGTAATCTTGGAGATACAAAGGAGGTCTCCTGATTCTAGAGTTTGTCCCACGAGAAGGGACGCGCTCATCTTGAGGAAGCACATGCTCACCTTGAGGAAGTTGGAACGAGCGTTCAAGATCTGAGCATTTCACTGGAGCAGTCTCCACATTACATTTTCCAGGTACAGGACCAGATTTCACTGGACCAGATTTCACTGGAGCAGGTTTCACAATACCACCAGGTTTCACAATACCATCATCCCCCTCCACACACCTTGACAAACGTGACATGCTCCAGACATCTCCCCCAGCAAGCATCACCACATTCTTCATGACCTTTACAATGCGCCTAGGCCCAAAGAACTTGGACTCACCCTTAGGGGACCTAACAGCCTTTTTGATAAAAACAAAATCACCTACTTTCCAAAAAGAATCCTTCGCCCCTTTCAAGACGTCAAATCTGTGCTTGTACTTATCCTGGTAGTTTCCTAACCTAGAATCATTGAGTACAGAGCCTCTATCCTTAACAGACAACCACAAAGGATTAAGCTTGGAACCAGCAACTCTACCTTTGAGTTTCTTGAAAGGCGAAATCCCAGTTACACTATTGGGAGTGTTTCTGTGCGCCCATAGTTTTTCTCTGAGAATAGGTTTCAAAGGAAGTCTTCTCTCCAAAGCAGTCTGAGCACACGCCCTAATTAACCTATTCATGCTTTCCACCAGGCCGTTTGCCTGCGGAGAATAAAGGGCAGTCTTATGATGGGTGATAGATAGATCCTTGAGAAAATCAGACATTTCCTGGGAGGTGAATTGGACACCATTATCAGAGACCAAAATGTCAGGTACTCCTTTATAGGTAAAAGCATCCTTTAAAAACTCAATAACATTTTTACTTAAAACAGTTCCCATACAAGAAGCAGACAACCACTTTGAAGTGTAATCTACTAGAACGACAACAAATCTCTCAGAGGGTCCGAGGTTCTCAAATGGTCCAATAATATCAACAGCAACTTTTGACCAAGGACGTTCAGGTATGGCAACAGGAGAAAGAGGAGCGGTGTTCACCTTCCTGGATTTGTCATTACCAGCACAAATGTGGCAATCCTTGACAACAATTTCAACCTCTCGGTCTAACTCAGGCCACCAATAGGATTCTCTGACCCTTGCTTTGGTGAGGCTACGACCTAAATGTCCCTCATGAGCTAAGTTAATTATCTTTCCCCTCATTCCAAAAGGGGGAATCAGTCTATTGCCTCTAAACAATTCACTCTGAACAATGTTCAATTCTTCCCTTACATTCCAATAACCTTTAGCAGGATCAGGAACTTCTTTCAAAACAGGCCAACCATTGACCGTTGCTTCCAAAATAAAATTCCTAGCTGGATCATCAGAAAAACTGTCTTTCCATTCCACTTCATTTAATGCAGACTCCCTTACCCATGAGACAGTAGGAGAATCTGGATCATACATGGCCAACTTATCAAGGGGTAACCTAGAGAGAAAGTCAGAGGGGAACATTCTTGAGACCCGGTAAGTACTCAACACAGAAATTGTACTCCATGAGTCCTTCAACCCATCTCTTAATCCTAGGAGTTGTACATTCGACATTCCTACATGAGAACAATTGCACAAGAGGTTTGTGATCAGATCTAACCACAAAAGGTAGGCCCCACAAATAAAACCTAAAATGCTTGATGGCCCAAAAACAGGCTAAGGCTTCACGCTCAATGACCGAATATCGCTCCTCAGCACCCTTCAAGGAGCGAGACGCGAAACCAATAACCTTTTCTGAACCATCCACAAACTGTGACAATACAGCCCCCAAACCACGTAAACTAGCATCAGTGGACAAAATGGTCTTCTTGTGCACATCAAAATGCCCCAACGTTGGCATCTTTGCAATCTCAGACTTGACAGTATCAAAAGCATCAGAACACTCCTTGTTCCAATTGAAAACAGCACCCTTTTTGAGAAGAAGTCTGATAGGTTGCATAACACTAGCAAAATTTGGAATAAACTTAGAATAATATTCCGACAAACCATTGAAGGATTTTACATGATCTTTGTTAGAAGGGGTTTGAGCTTGAAGAATAGCCTCCGCAAGGTCAATCTTTGGACTGATGCCCTCCCCAGATATGTTGTGTCCCAAATAAGACCCAGACTTAACCCTGAATTTGCATTTCTCCCGTTTCAAGGTTAAACCAGCTTCCTTGAGTCTAGTCAAAACAGCAAATAAGATAACATCATGCCTGCTAACGTCTATCCCGTGGACCAAAATGTCGTCCTGGAAGAAGAGGACACAATCAATCCCTGATAGAATATTTTTCATGACTCTCTGAAAACAGGCAGCTGCGCTGGTTAAACCGAAAGGCATCCTAATGAACCTGTATGCACCAATAGGAGTCACAAAAGAAGTTAAGTGTCTTGACTCCTCATGTAATAGAACCTGGTGGTATGCTGCTGACAAATCCATAACGCTAAACACGGTAGCACCACCCAACTTGGTCAAAATCTCATTGATATTAGGCAAAGGCTGCCGGTCAACCCAAATTGAACTATTTAGACTCCTGAGGTCCACACACATCCTAATTTTGGTACCCTTGTTCTTAGGTGCCAAAACAATTGGCGCAAGCCATTCTGAGGATTCTATCTCCTCAACAATACCAAGTTTCAACAGCCTGTCAATTTCAACTTGAAGAGGTTTTAACATGAGATTGGGCACTTTCCGGACCTTGTGTACCACAGGCTTGGCATTCCCTTTCAAAACTATCTTGTGTTTGAAACCTTTCAGTAAGCCCAGATCCTCACTAAAAACTTCAGGAAATTTCTCAACAATGTCTGAAAAATCACCCAAATGAGAAACCAACATAACCTGTTCGGGTGCATTAGGATTTAAAGTAATTCCTAGATTCCGTTGGTGACGCCATCCAAGGAGATTATCACCCCTCTTTGCGACGTAAACCTTACCAACAGTTTCTCTGCCTTTAAAAGCAATGGTTTGGATGGAGTATCCTAATACTTCAATCCTCTGTTTAGCATACCCAACAGGATTGATATCAGGAGCCAAAAGTTTGATTTTATCTCCATCAAAATTGGCAAACCAAAACTTATCACTGATAAGAGTAAACAGTGAACCAGAGTCAGCAAGTACGGGGACAACTTTGTTGGCAATTTGGATGTCACAAGAGGGCATAAGTACTTCATCATCATCAACTTGACTCACACCATTGACAACATCATTTGTAATGCAATGAATTGAATCCTGGGAGTAAACTTCATCATCATCAATACAATTAACTTTGTTGTTCTTACACATCCTTGCATAGTGGCCCTTCCTTCCACAATTTCTACAAACAGTACTTTTAGCAAAACAGTTCGGATAGTTCGGTCCATGCTTCTCACTACCACATCTGGGACATCTAAATTTACTCTCTCTGTTAAAACTGTTAACATTGTAGTTTTGTTTAGTCCTTTCAGCCTTAAGAATGGTCTTCTCTTGTTTGGGAGGAGCTTTACCAACAGCAGCAACACTACACTCTGGTTGAAAAATTTGGCGATGTTCATGACTAACACTGGAAACAGGATCATTTTGAGAAGGACCCTTCCTGATCTCCTTAACCCAAGTAGAGGTATGTTCAACACTCTCAACAATAAGTATGGCCTCTTTTAAATTAGGATTTTTAGACAACAGTTTTTCTTGGATTTTGAGGTCATTAGTACAACGAACCAGTTGATCACGAATGAGAGAGTCAGTCAAAAGTTCAAATTCACAAGTTTGTGCAAGGGATTTAAGTGCTGCAACATAGTTTCCAACTCTCTCACTTTTAGCTTGAGTGCGCATGAAAAATTTGTGTCTCTCCATGACAACGTTAATGCGTGCACCAAAATGATTTTTAAGGAGAAGTACACTCATTTCATACACATCCGAAGGTTTACCAGCTCCCCTGCCAATAGGTATCGGATCTAGACTATCATAAATATTTCTTCCTTCGATACCAAGGTTGTTCAATAAAACAGCTTGTTTCCTGATAGCAGAAAACTTCTCTCCACCAATGGCAAGTAAATAAGAGTCAAAAATAGGTTTCCACTTTTTCCACGGTAAAATTGGTTCACCTTGCTCACTTAAAAACTGGGGAGGTTGATTCATTCCACTTGCAGAAGACGACATGCTGAAAGGAAAAATAACTAAACAAACTAACACAATAAGTTAACTAAATAAGCTAACACAACAATCTAAAATAATAATTCAAAATAAAGAATTAAAATAACAACAAGAAAAGCTTCTCTGTAGCTTCTCTTTAGTGCGTACTGCCTTCTTTTCCAGGATACTCTTTACTACTTTACTGCAGCTACTCCATATTACGTACAGCTTTTCTCAGATACTTCTTACTACTCGCTTTACTTGGATGCTTCTCTTCTTAAATAATACTTCTTATCTTCATACGAACAACGATAATTTTCAAAGTAAAGGAAATGACTTCCAGCTGATTTCTAGCTGACTACGAAAATCAAATGGTCAAATTTGCATCAAACATAATAAATTATGACTTGCCTCGAACTATCTTGAAAACGTGGTAACATCCGCAAAAATAAGGAAACAACAACATGTGAATCCGGGGCCACAGCGCACTTCCGTAAATGTTTTTGGAAAGATAAAGCGCGTCGGGACGGCAAACACGCGGTTGCTAGGTGACAAGGTAGCAACAACAATGCGCGTCAAACAGCAGAGACGCGGTTGCTAAGCACCACGGCAACACGTAGAGCGTGTATTTGCGTGTGACGTGTGGCTGAGTGCCGGTTTGATAGATGACGATGAGACGTTCCAAAGCAGACACGCTTCAACAATGGCAGGCACGCTCCAACCAGTCTGAACACTTCGCGTGCAGGATTTGAAAGACGCCGAGCAACGAAGGTAGGGACACTTTCCACAAATGATCCCTGATTATTAAATAAAGAAAGCTGTACCTGCCGCTGAGTGCCGCCAAGGAAATCGCCACAGTAGAAATCACGCAGAACACGTCAAAAATGAACACGGCAGCCCATATGAATAAAAATGAAAAAAACGAAAGTTTTCTTTAAAAAAAAACTAAAATCCTTTTCACGCTGGGTTCATAATCGCCTGCTGGGCTCATCGTCGCCAGTATTGTAAAGATGCAATACGAGTGAATCAAGAAAGAAGTAGTTTATTGGCCCAACAGGGAGGCAAGTCATCAACATCCGAGACTGCAACTGCTGAAACATGTTACATTCTATGATGACATGACTGCATTCTCAGAAAGGAATGCACATAATTAAAGGCATAGATACAACAGTAACGCACTTACCTTTTATCTCTTTGTTGGTGAGCTGATGTGCGCGGTGCTAAATCCACCTTTGTTGCCAATTGTCATGTCCAAGAGATCCCCACAGTATGACATGAAAGAAGACACTGACAATGATCATAATGTCCAACTATTCTTTATTAAACCTACTCTCCAGGGTCGATCTGGGACACAAAATAGGCTGGGGCGGCAAAAGAATAGTGGCTCCCCATTAGTGAATTAGGATGCTTCAAAAATGGCCCAAATTTTCAAATTGGGGCAGTTTTGAACTTGTGGAGACACAGGAGACAATCTGGGCTTGCTGCAGGCAATGTTTGTATTCATATTAGGGAAATCAAGAGTAAAAACAGATCCAACAGATTATAAAACAGGCCCATAGACTGTCAGACAACAGGCCCACAAACCGACATGTCAGACCAGCCCATCAGGCACTGCCTAATTACCCTATAGGTTTTACTGACCCTGTTACCCTCTATGCACTTTCATTCATATATGAATGGTGGGCTAGCCTCAGAGCGTGCAATCCATTCTCTATCTTTCTCTTGACTAGCCCTTATCTTCTTGACCACTGCCTCTTCCTCTTCATCCCTGGTTGAAGTGGGCATCATTCTCGAGTCTGAGATTATACCCAATGAAAAAAAGAATAACATGGATCCATAAATCCTCTCAAATTATAGGCCCATCTTTCTACTCCTGCTTTAGGTACGCTGCTGGAAGGCTTAATCAATAAACAACTGACTAATTATCTTGAAGTGAGCCAGATTCTGGATCCTTCACAATCAGACTCCACACAGATATGGCAGTGGCAGATCACTTGAGTGCTGTGCACCGGGGAGTCTTCCTCCAAGTTGGGGAAGCTTGGTAGTAGTGGCAGATCTGAGTCAGATTTACAGGCTGCTTATGTGGGTGGGACAATCAGTGCTACAGGCCCACTAGCATCATTTGATTTACAGGCCCTGGACACACACAGTGCAATGTACTAAGGACTAACTAGTAAATCAAATATTCCAATCATGGAATCACTAATCCGTAACAATAATTTGCAAAGGGAGCACTTGCATATCATTTGCATATAGCTGGGTCTGAACTGAGATGGCGAAGTGAGCTAAAGAATGATGATGGATTCAACCCAGATCTGTGACTGGGGGTGAGTGTCTGAAAAGTTGCAGTGCTCCGCCCATCATGTCATTGTGTTTGCTTAGCACTTGCACTTTGGCACCGAACATCAGTGGCAAAGTGCCCGAAGCATCTAGACTAGAAAAAATGTAGTCCAATACACAGTAAATACGCAGGAGCCCAAGTAAAAAATACAGGGTGTTAGAACTGGGGGTCTCTAGTTGGCTGAAGTAGGTACCTTAGTCCAAATATGGACCCTTGCTTCTAGTCAGGGAAAGGAGGGACACCCTCTTAGATATTGCCCCCGGTAGCGTAGCAGGAGCAGCCAGGCTTATCTCCAAGACAATGTGTAAAGTATTTGCAACCACACTCCCAATAACACGGTGATAACACCACAAATGGACACCACGCTGTTTTTTATAAAAATAGCAGTATCTTTATCAAAAGGAATATGATGAGACCAAACAATAGAAATCCAACACATGCGTATTTGTAATCTTTCACTTTACTGGTTATTAGACCAGCAATCACTTATAGGTTCTTGCTGTATTACTGAGCAGTTCCCAATGATCTCCTGCAGTCCTAATGCAATGCTATGTAGTTTGTAATGCAGTTCGTAGTGTAGTAATGACACCGTCCTTAATGCACATACTAATGCAGTTCGTAATGCAGGAATAATGCAGTTTGTAATGCTAGAGTAATGCGATTCGTAATGCAAGAATAATGCAGTTCATAGGCAAGAATAAGGCAGTTCGTAATGCAAGAATCAGGCAGTTCGTAATGCAAGAATAATGAGATTTGTGATGCAAGAATCAGGCAGTTCGTAATGCAAGAATAATGCGATTCGTAGTGCAAAAATCAGGCAGTTCGTAATGCAAGAATAATGTAGTTCGTTATGCAAAAATGTGGCAGTTCGTAATGCAAGGAATAATGCATACGCCAATCTGCGTGGTCAACTCGAACCCCTACTAGGCCCCAACACCAGAGACAAGGGTAATAAGATTAAAGGGGTGGCCCCGGTGCTGCTGGGAAGGTACGGGCCACGCGGGGAATCAGCGCGTCTAACGCAGTGTAGCGGGAGAGAGCTCGGAACACTTCTGTACTCCTCCTCAGGCCACACATGCTTGGGGCTCCCGACTGGAGTCCAATCCTTACCTGGGAGGGTGGGCTGCCCCGCTATCTCTCTCCCCGCTTGTCAGACGTCCTGCTGGGCGGCGGATGACGTTCAGCTCCGATGTTAGGCGGCTCTGTAGCCGGACGGGTTACGGCACTGCCTTCTCCTTTGTTGACGATCTTGGGCAGATTCGTCTTGGTGAACAACAATCACAATCCCTTTCACCTTGCAACTTTCTTAGCTTCAAGAAATCCCTGTAGCATGTTGCGGCACCGGCCGGTAGCAGTGATCCTCACTCACAGCCTCAGTTACGATGACTGCTCAAACCACAAACAGCAATATAGGAGCGTGGACGATGTTTCACGCTGCAGGGGCACTGCGATCACGGGGCACCTCGTAAACAGGACCACGGACCACACGGCAGTCTTCCAGAAATCCTGTAGCACATTGCGGCTTGGGCCAGCGGCGGTGATCCTCACTCACAGCCTCAGTTACGATGACGGCTCGGGCCACAAACAGCAATACAGCAGTGTGGACGATGTTTCATGCTGTGGGGGCAATGCGATCACGGGGCACCTCGTAAACAGTACCACTGACAACACAGCAATCTCAGGCGTGCAAAAGCACCACACACCAAGCATCGCTGAGACACAGTTGGAAACTTTTATGTTCCCTAGTTTCCACAACAGGGGACCAGCTCTCCTCTGGCCCTTGGAGACACGCTACTGCAGGACACAGCACACAGCAAAGTCCTCACAAGCTGGGGGACACAGCACACAGCAAAGTCCCTTGTCCTCTCCTTAGTCAAATCAGCAAACTGCAGGCCAGCCCCAGAACACACAGCAAGGGCAGTCCTTCTCTTCAGTCTCTTCAGCTGTTCTTTGGCAGAGGTTCCTCTTGATCACAAAGTAGGTTCAATCTGGATTTCAGTCTTGAGTTCAGGGGTTTCAGCTCTCACACTTATACCCCTAAATGCCTTTGAAGTCTTTGTGTTTAGGGGGCTCTGACCCCAGTCCAAACCAGACCTGGGTGTCTTTCTGCAGGTGCACACCCTCTTCCTTTGCTAGTGCAGGTCTGGACTCCAGATGCTCAGCAGGAGGTGGAGCCATCCTTTTGTGGCAGCAACACAGCCCTATTCACATCCAGGGGGCTACTCCTCCCCCCTCACATCAAATGCAGGCCAGCCTGTTGCTGTCTCACCTACCCCTCTCTGAGGTCAGGACACTCCCCAGACCCTGTCACATCCAAACCCAGATGGTCAATACACAAACAGGAAGAGGCAAACAGGATGGTTTATGACAAGAAACCAGCCACTTCTAAAAGCATGGTTTCTCAACACACAATTCAAAAACCATCTTCACAAAAAGATGCGTTATTAAATTCTGCGTTCAGCCACACTAAACTCCATCTCTCCGTCTCATGCCTATTGGAAGATATGCTGGAAACATGTGACACAGCATTCCCCATTTATCCTATGGGCAAGATGGCCTTGCAACAGTGAAAAACGAATCTGACATTATTTCACTGTCAGGACATGGGTACACACCTCAGTACATGTCCTACCTTTCTCATACACTGCACCCTGCCCAGAGGGTACCTTGGGCCTATTATAGGGATGTCTGATGTGCATAAAAAGGGAAGGTAAGGCCTGGCAAGTGGGTGCATTTGTCATGACAACAAGGCAGTTAACAAACTGTGCGCAGGCACTGCAGTGGCAGGCCTCAGATCTCTTTTTAGGGCTACTTGTGTGGGTGGCCCAATTAGTGCTTCAGGCCCATTAGTAGCATTTGCATTACCAGCCCTGGCACACATAGTGCACTTTACTAGGGACTTTACTAGTAAGACAAACTAACCAATTATGGACAACCAATTAACATAACACTTTATACAGGCAACACTTGCACTTTGACACTGATCAGCAGTGGCAAAGTGCCCAAAGCATCTAAGTCGGCAATATTATGTCAGGAAAAGGTCTAGGAGGAAGGCTAAAAGTTTAAGGAATTTTAGCCGAAAGGGCCAAGTCCAACACAGGGGAAACCCGCGCCAATGGTGCCAGGTCTAACAGTTGTTAACCCAAATATGTTTGTCTTGGAAGTGATGTAGTGCACTACAATAGCCTCATTGGGTGGATTATGAGATTGGGAGAGCTCACACTCACTTGACATAATATCTCGTTTGAAAACAAGAAATACTTACAAAAATATGGCACGTCTATGGGAAGCAGGTTCAATCCCAGCGTGGCTTGTCTTTGAATAGTATGTTTATGGTGTAGCTACATTGATAACTTATTTGTATGTCACTGCCTTGCATTATTCTACCCTGAGAAGGTGTTCCATGGGTGGAGCGTGGGTGTTCCAATTCATGCAACCATGGGTTTTGGCGTATTCCCAAGATTTGCTAGACTGATAAACCTGGGATTCTGTCAAAATGGTGTGCCTTCCCAGGGGAGGTGCAACAAAGAGAAATATCTTTATTTCTCCTCTTTGTTTACTATTTTCTAAGTGCGCCACATAATGCAATACACTTATAATGAAGAAAAAGCTTCAGGGGATTGTTTTTGTACAGGAAGGTGCACCATGGCACAAGGATGCCTACGTTGGTGCTAAGCAGCAGATTGTGCACCGGCAGAGGCAGGGAGGAGGAATGCACCATATATTGCCATATATGGTGCATTTCTGCTCTCTCCCTTTCATGCAGCGCAGCAAGTTGTCTTGCTGCATTGCGTTGTTTGAAAGTTTGATACATCTAGCCCTTGGTGTTTAGGACTTGTGTATGTGGGATCAGGACATGGTGCCCATTAAAACCACTAAGTCCTGGCTCATATTAAAATCAAATCCTTACAGATCAAAAACTGACACCAACATTTCCTGGTCACACATATCAACCTTATCCCTCCAGATCAAAATTGAGCTCAGCACAGCACATCCTAGCATCACAATGCAAGAAAAACCCTACAATTGACCATGAGAAGCATCAAGACCGTCGTTGTCAATTGTATCAATTCTTATGTTAAGGAAGCAACACCTATTAGAATGGACGGCAGGACCCTATGTGCAAGGGCTGTTGTTTACTTATGTACAGGATAGCCCGTTACTGTAGAGTGCTGCATTTCGTAGTACACAGGCAATGCAGATCAAAACTGAAAGCTACATTTTCTAGCCTCACAGCTAAATCCTTGCACATCAGAATGAAAAGTTAATTTTCTAGCACCCCAACAATAAAAGCATTGGACATCAAAACTGAAAGATGCATTTTGAAGTCCTATAATACAAACAAAGCCCTGCACATCAGAAAGCAGAAGTTGTATTTCCTTGCCCCAGAACCATAATCATGCACATCAAAAGCAGTATACCCATCTTCATACACCAACCACATGCCTGCAGATCTGAACTGAAAACAAGTACTGGCTCCAGAATGCAACAGAATCTCGGCAGATCAAAGCAGCATGTTCTGACGGTGATCCATATACAGTGGTAGAAGTGGGCGGGATCGGGAGGGCACGGCGTGCCCCTACTTTTAAAAATTCTTGCAGTCCGTTCCCCTACTTCTGTCATTCATAAAATCGTCCCGGGACGGCAAGAATAGTCCAACTTACAAAACGATTATTCTTTCATCTTCCAGGGGCTGCTTGCACTTCTCTGTTGAACTCGAGAGGCTGCAGCAGCCCCTCCCTGAGCTCACACAGACCGAGGGCGGCCCATTGTCATTCCGATTGAGGCCGATTGAGACTGATTAACCCTTTCGAATGACAATGCGCCGCCCTCTGCCTTTAGCATATCATGCTGGGTTGGTGATTACAGAGGAGCTTTCCCTAGACAGAGGACTGTCCGGAACTTGCCACCAACTCTGCGAAAACTGCATGATTATTTTTAGGTTAAGGTGGTAAGATGTCTTTGTAAAACGTTTGTGAGGAAAACAAACGCATGAAAAATTGTGACTTGTGTTTTTAGGCCTTAATGTCCGTGCCAACTGATCTAGTTTAAACTTGATACTCCTTTGACCAGCTCCTTGAAGATGTCCATTCCTGCGAATGTCATGAAGCAACCAGGGCCAGAAACTGTAGATCCACAGCCACACCGTGGCTTCAGCATACTCTATACTTTTTTCCGGACAATAATTCGGGGTTTTCCTGCACAGCGGCTAATTTAACATTCCAGGCCTGTTCTGTAATGTGATGTTAGTCTCGGATCAGTGAAAGAATATCGACGGACAGAATATCGACCATCAAAAATATCGTTGAGAAAATATCGACAGTCAAAATATCGAGTTTCTATCTACAAACAGGTAAGTACAAAAATATCGAGTTAAAAATATCGTTTACAAAAATATAGTTGTAAAAAATATCGTATTTACTAAAAACAGTGTTAAATTAAATTAATATTAATAATTAATTACTAAAATATACTTAAAATTACTTAAATTAACATAATAATTAAATAATTAATGAAAGTTAAATAAATATTTTTTTATTTCATATTTATTAAA
Source organism: Lissotriton helveticus (assembly GCF_964261635.1). Classification (NCBI taxonomy): domain Eukaryota; kingdom Metazoa; phylum Chordata; class Amphibia; order Caudata; family Salamandridae; genus Lissotriton; species Lissotriton helveticus. The sequence continues at coordinate 899,398,790 of NC_136070.1, read as the reverse complement.
CATATATATATATAGTAATAAAATATAATAAAATAATACCCAAAAACTGAAAACTGACCCTGAACCCTAAAAATACCCCTTTACCCAAAAACTGAAAACTGACCCTGAACCCTAAAAATACCCCTTTACCCAAAAACTGAAAACTGACCCTGAACCCTAAAAATACCCCTTTACCCAAAAACTGAAAACTGACCCTGAACCCTAAAAATACCCCTTTGCCCAAAAACTGAAAACTGACCCTGAACCCTAAAAATACCCCTTTGCCCAAAAACTGAAAACTGACCCTGAACCCTAAAAATACCCCTTTACCCAAAAACCCAAAACTGACCCTGAACCCTAAAAATACCCCTTTACCCAAAAACCCAAAACTGACCCTGAACCCTAAAAATAAAAACGATATTACTTCACTTACCTTAAAAACGATATTACTTCACTTACCTTAAAAACGATATTTTGGCTGTCGATATTCTGTCCTGTCGATATTTTCTCCAAACGATATTTTGGAGTCGATATTATGTCCAAACGATATTTTGGAGTCGATATTATGTCTGTGTACCGTTAGTCTCTTGGTGTTTTGTCGTGATACTTGCTTATCGACTTGCATGCTTTGTGTACTTTTGCTTATTCAGGGCCTGTCATTTTTAACAGACAGCTCTGAACGCGGCATTTGTGGATATACCCGTATTTTGCAGGACAAAATTGTTTGGGGTGTTGGGGAATGTTCTAGTCTGCAATGAACTGGACATGTATTGCTCTGAACCAGAAAAGGCGACCAAGAGTTCGTTTTGACCGAGTATCTCGGAGGTTCCCAGTTTTCTACAGCAAGTTGTGGTGGTTGGAAGCGATTGTGATTTTGCGTGAATGTTCTCTTGAGTGAATGTGCTCTAAAGGCATGAATTTTCGTGGAAACCCCTGTCTGTAAAGACCCGTGCTAAGGGAATCATTTGCGCGCTGACCAAGTTACTTACATACATGAAGGTTGTTTACTTGCTGTCCCGTTAGTAGAGGTGATGGGGCGGGAGAGGTGACCGGGCAGGAGAGGCAACAGGGATGGAGAGGTGACGGGGCAGGAGAGGTGACGGAGCAGGAGAGGTGAAGGGGCAGAAAAAGTGATGGGGCAGGAGCTGTGATTAGATATGTGCAGGAGCGGTAACCGGGCAGGAGCGGTGAACAGACAGGAGCAGTGAATGGATAGGGGAAGTGAATGGATAGGGCAGTGAATGGATAGGGGCAGTGAACGGATAGGGGCAGTGAATGGATAGGGCAGTGAATGGATAGGGGCAGCAGTGAACGGATAGGGGCAGTGAATGGATAGGGCAGTGAATGGATAGGGGCAGTGAACGGATAGGGGCAGTGAACCGATAGGGGCAGTGAACAGATAGGGGCAGTGAACGGATAGGGGTAGTGAACGGATAGGGGCAGTGAACGGATAGGGGCAGTGAACGGATAGGGGCAGTGAACGGATAAGGGCAGTGAACGGATAGGGGAAGTGAATGGATATGGGCAGTGAATGGATAGGGGCAGTGAACAGATAGGGGCAGTGAACGGATAGAGGCAGTGAACAGATAGGGACAGTGAACGGATAGGGGCAGTGAATGGATAGGGCAGGGAATGGATAGGGCAGCAGTGAACGGATAGGGGCAGTGAATGGATAGGGCAGTGAATGGATAGGGGCAGTGAACGGATAGGGGCAGTGAATGGATAGAGCAGTGAATGGATAGGGGCAGCAGTGAACGGATAGGGGCAGCAGTGAACGGATAGGGGCAGTGAATGGATAGGGCAGTGAATGGATAGGGCAGTGGATGGATAGGGGCAGCAGTGAACGGATAGGGGCAGTGAATGGATAGGGCAGTGAATGGATAGGGGCAGTGAATGGATAGGGGCAGTGAATGGATAGGGGCAGTGAATGGATAGGGCAGTGAATGGATAGGGGCAGATGGATAGGGCAGTGAATGGATAGGGCAGTGGATGGATAGGAGCAGTGAACGGATAGGGGCAGTGAGTGGATAGGGGCAGTGAACGGATAGGGGCAGTGAACGGATAGGGGCAGTGAACGGAAAGGGGCAGTGAATGGATAGGGGCAGCAGTGAATGGATAGGGGCAGCAGTGAATGGATAGGGGCAGTGAATGGATAGGGGCAGTGAATGGATAGGGGCAGTGAATGGATAAGAGCAGTGAACGAATAGGGGCAGGAGAAGTGATGGGACAGGAGAAGTGATGGGGCAGAGTGCTGACTGGACAGGAGCGGTGACCGGGCAGGAGCGGAGACCGGGCAGGGGAAATAACAGGGAAGGAGCGGTGACGGGGTAGAAGTGACTTGTACTTATGTTCCTTGCCTATTTATTTAGATACTATTACATGACATTCACTGATGTGTCTGCAAAGCATACCTGTTGTCCCGAATTTGTGTGCTGAATTTTGACCCCTTGTCCTGAATTTTTACACTCACCATCCTGAATGTGCGCCCATGCCATTGTTCCTGCTTATATTTCGCAAGCTTTACATAAACCTGTATTCCCTATGAGTATTTGCTTTTTCCTGAATTAAACCTCAAATAAACATGTTTATCCATTGTTTGAATTAAATAACGTTATAAGCTGTAACTGGTCAGTAAAAAAGGCTAAACGTACTAAAAATTGGTATGTTTTGCGATTTCTAGCCACACCCCTGACTCCGCCCACTAATCTAATCTTCGGTTATTCCCGCCCCCTGATTCTCCACCCACAGTTCCCCTACTTTTTATTCCCCACTTCGACCACTGTCCATATATAAATAAATTAAGGTGACAGAAAACCACATATGACACGTCTAGTCTGTTTTTTCTGTCTGCTTTCTTTGCTCTTATGTAAGGCATATGCACTTCTGGAAAAAGGAATCCAAATACTGGATATATGGTCTTCTTTTCTAAATGGTATCAAATCAGTCGGACCGGAGAAGAAAATAGGGAGGAAACGAAGGGAAAGGAAAGAGCAGAAAAAGGGGATGGAAAAGAGAGTAAAGGGGAAGGAGAGAAAGGTGCAGAAGATGTTACATTGTCATCATACATATTGTGCCTATTACCTTTAGAATGGCACCACAACACCTTCGTGTTCTCAGCACCATTAAAATGATGCTCAGAGTGGGCCTATGGTTGGGAGAACTGGCGGAGAGAAGGAGTAGAGACATAGGAGTGGGAGATCCACCACAATGATTTCAGTGTGCAATGCCTGAAAGAGTTGCTTGTTCAGCTTAAAAATGAAGAAAAAAAAACAGTTTCACCAAATGCGACTTTTTAAAGAAAAATACACACTAAAGATTCATAGTGGGTTAAAAAGTAACACTTCAAAAATATTTCTGATGGACGGCTAATTAGAAACGAAAATAGTGTATATAATGTACTTTTGCGCTCATAAGGGGCAAAGCTTCAGCTTTCTGAAACAAAGTTAAGCTATTTTATGCGTAAAAAACAACACATCTCATACAGAATATAAAATCTGGAACCCGTTGTTATCTCCTGTGATTTATCCTCTCTTCCCAGTAAGCATAATAAGCATCCACCTAGAAATTTGTACAAATAAATTATTGGTCACCTTAAAAATAGCGAGCCAAGTTCTCGGTGGCCAGTAAGATGTGGAGGTTGTGAAAGTGGTCTAGCAAGGGGGGGCAAGCGGTCCACCTCAGGTGGCATGAGTTTTGGGGGTGGCAGCCGGATCCCCCCCTTACCTGTGGCTGTCGCAGTGCAGCGGCCACAGGAATCGCCAGCACGCCTCCCCACCCGCTCTTTCATTCAGCCGCGCGGGGAGTAGCAAACGCAGGGGCCGTCCCCCGGCAGCCTAAGGCCTAGCTACGCTACTGGTTTGTGAGAGAGAAAGAGAAGCCATACTTTCTTGCTACTGGCAACACAATATTTACAATGTACTTAGCAGCTTGGCTCCAGCGCAGGCACCCTTGCACCATAGTGCAAGGGTGCCTGCTGCAGGAAGATTTTTTATGTGCAGGAAGGTCCCCCTTCCTGCACATAAATAATCTTTAAATGCCGTTTTGTAACTTCTTAGAAGTTGCAAAACGGACTTTTTTTTAAATGATTGTTTATGTGCAGGAAGTAGACCATAAACAATCATAGGCAATTTTCTGTTTCTATGTGAGCTGCAAAAGGCAGCACACATGGAAACAGAAAAAACGAGGAGAAATAAAGCATTTCTCCACGTTTAGCCTGTTTAAGACCAGGTTTTTCCTGGTCTTAATTTTGGTGCTGCCTCCTATTTATGCTGCCCTTGTAAATAGGAGGCAGCATCAAAATCAATAGGTGTTGTTGGGGAACGCCCACCGCAACACCCATTGCTCTCCCCTTCACGCTAAATACAGCGTGAATGGGTGCCTTTATTACAAGGCAGTGATGTAAATACGGCGAGGCCCCTATCGCCATCACAACCTCACTGAAAGTGATGGTGGTGGCGATAGGGGCTTGTAAATATGCCCCCAAGTGTCAACAGAAAGCGTTGCATGCAGCTTTTGAGGAAGAAATGCTTATTATGTGACTGTGGTACCATATTAGTAGACTGGCTCTTACATATATGGTGGTGGAAGAGGTGTGCAGAAGGAACCAAAAATACACAGCCTTGTTGTTGGGTAGCCAGAGGCATTCAGCAGCACAGTCCTAAGAAAATCTCTGGCCCCCTCACTTTTTTTTCAAATGAAGCACTGCTGAGAGCACAGGCACGCCTCTGGGCATGCTATAATAGGCTCAGCCTCAGGGCGCCCAAGCCTCCACAGAACATCACACATACACATATGTTGCGCCTGTATCTATAAATTCATCTTCAGCTATAGAGTTGGATTGCAAGCATGGGAGACATTCAAGCATGCTACATACAAACCTAGTTGTGATTTACTTCTAGCTTAGTTGAGTTGGGTGCTGAGAAGCACGGGTAGAAAATTCAAGTTGTAGCTATGGAGAAAATGGTATAACCACACAAGATGTGATCCAGTTAGAAGTCTCGTTATAGATTGGCAGGAAGAGAAATGTATGTAGCATGTGCCTGCAATTGGTGAGGTGAGGGCCTTCGTCACACTAAAGGATCAAACACTCTGGCCCACATGTTTTCTTGTACCCATGAGCAGACTGGTTTTGAGGTTTTCCCTACAGCGACTTGTCGCCAGGCTCCACCTGGGCTCTTTCTCTGTTTGACTCTAGACTTCTTTAGGTAAAGGGACTCTTTGGATGAAGAAGAGATCCGAACTACATGGCACACCCAGGATCGTGGTTTTTGGTGGGAATGGCCAGGAGGTTTTTCAAGTCCAAGAGATTCCTGTTCAGTAGCTCAGGGCGTGAATACGATGGCGGATGGACTTCAGTCCGCTCGCCATAGTATCGGGGACTGGGACCACCCGGCTACAAGGCGGCGGTCCCGCATGGCCAATTGCAATGCAACCACCACCTTGGTTGTCTGAATGTCCATATTTTACATTGGGGCGGGTGCTGCTGGCTGCAGCACCCGCCGCAATGTAAAAACGGGACATTTTACATATCCCTGCACTATGGGACAGGCACCATGCAGTGCCTGCCACATGGTGCAGAGATATGTGGGGGGGGGCACCATAGGTGCTCCCCAACACCCAAAGAAATGTGCCAGGGGGGGAGGCCCCTTCAGCCTTTTCTTGGTGGGTGAACTGACATGGAAAGGCTGGCGAAGAGGGACATCCTAATCCCTATGGCAGTGCCTTGTAGTCACCACCACCAATGCAGGGATTGAGAGGCCTTCTGCCGCACTGGCGTCCTCAAGGAGCCCGTCAAATGCCTGGTGGTCGGAGTTTCCGACCATCATTGAACCGCCATCATAATGTGGTGGGCAGGGAAAGGCCTTCAGATGGCGGTGAGACCACCACCGACAGCCTGTCAGTGGCAGCCTTGCTATCATCGTACTGGTCCACTTAGTGAGGATGCCATGGGTCCTCTTTGACTGCTGTTGAGGTTGTGAATGAATGAATATCTAAAGGCATTTCTATAGCGCACATCTACTCAAAAGTGTGTCCCGGTGCATCAAAGGCCCCTGGAGTTGACCTTTCCTACCCGCTACAATTGGTAGAGGGGACAACAGAAAGCGAGCGGCCGAATGCTCATAGTTATTGGTTAAAAAACAGAGTTTTGAGACGCTTCCTGATAGTAGCTAAATCTTTCACCGCTCTCAGTGAAGCAGGCTGTGCATTCCAGACCTGAGCACCAAGAAAACCAAACGTGGAGCCCCCAGCCCGGACGCGGGAATATCTTGGGACCGTGGCTAGATTCATCGAGGAAGATCTCAAAGTCCTGGAAGTAACATAGTGTGCAATCCTTCTACAAATGTACTTAGCCCCCATACCATGCAAAGCTTTAAAGAATAGCACCATAGCTTTAAATCTGATTCTATTCTTTTCTGGTAGCCAATGGAGCGCTCCGAGATGGGGGGACATATGATTCCTAGCTTTAAGACTGAGGATGGCTCTGGCGGTGGCATTTTGTGCTACCTGAAGACACTTGAGAAGATATTCTGGAAGGCGCAGGTAGAGTACATTCACAAAGTCCAGTCTTGTGAAAGTAATCATTGTCAGGGCTCAACGGACCTTTCAGAGCTCCGGGCCCAGATGCAACTGCAAGTGCCGCACCATTGGTAGCTACGCTCCTGCACCCAGTCATCTCTCTTTGTCTGTGCTCTCTTCCGCGACTACACAAAGCAGCAATTTGACAATCCTGCCTCATTACTTTTTCATAGCTTTCAAAACCCCCCAGCTTTATTTTGCTTGTCTCCACTTGTATTCTGTTTAGGAAAATTGTTGCAGCTTCATTTATGCTTTTGTTCTTAAAGATTAGTTGAATGGTTGTCGATTGCCTAGCTCAGCTCATGAGACCATGGTGTGATTCACGCTGGAGTTCGGAACCCACAGGTGGGTGGCAGTTTCTTGCCTTTGGTAATAAAAAGACTATACGGCTGAAGAGCTTCAAACATGGGTGTTTTTGTTTTCTTGAGGAATGGATCTCACTATAGGAGCATGCACCACGGGCCCGTATAGGTGCCCTCGGGACACAGTTTGTGTTTTTTTTTTGCACAGTACTAATTTATGTACAGCACCAAAGACATTGCAGCTATTTAATATTCTTTTTTTTTTTTTTTTTTTTTTTGAAAACCTTTATTGAGATAAAAGTAGGAGATACATGCGCAAGCCCACAACCATCACGGCCGGCCGCAAAGACAGGTGATAAAAACAGGAGAACAGCAGGCCAATAAACAATCAGGATATTGCAAAGTACGCCAGAAGGGACTACGGGGTGCGCAACACAGGATAGGAGGTTTTCGTTTTTAAGTTTAGATGAAGCGAGGGGGCTGCAACAGGAAGGACTACACACCTTACATAAAGGGACACAAAAGAAACGCAGCAAGAGGGGCGTACCCCATGTACAATCGAAATTAGGCTATAAATACCGCAACTATATGGGCTAAGCCACCGCAACAATATGACTGGACAATAAGCAGCATTACAAAAAGCGACAGTTCCAATTACAATCCCAGAGTGCCCACCCCTAAGAACAGGAAACAAAGATTCGTCAAGACACAGGAAGAGAAAAGGTGCAAGACCCAGAAACAGCCAACCCTACGAAGAGGAAAGAACCCTCCCAAGCCGGAAAAGAGCGATAGAGACCATAGAACAAAACAAACTAAAATAACAAACCCCCCCCACACCCACCACCCTGCACCCCTGTAATGGCTACGGCCAAGACCACTAACAGCGTGCCTGTCACCCCGGAACTGCCCCACAGTAAGGAAAAATATAAAGAGTGGAGGAGGAGAGAAATAGACCAGCTCCCAGCATGTATTACTCGGGCCGCCCGTCCCTAGGCCCAGGTACCGATACAAGACGAATGTTCAATATCCCCGGCTATCCATCAGCATCCCAGCAGTGCGAGCAACAACAATCCTGACATGAGAGGAGACACCCTCAACCCTCCCCCCGCGGTCCGGTGTAGTGACATAGTCCAGTTTCATAGTAGACATCCTGGATGAAGTGAGCGAACAAGGTGACCACAGCAAGGTAGGACGCCGCCCACCAAAGTCCATCCGACACATTGCCATGCGAGGAGCAGCGGTACAGGAAGAAGCGCACAGTAGCGATCCTCCAAGGTCGGCCAGTCCAAGCAGTAGCAACCGCTCCAGGGTAAGGCAACGAGGCACGCCAGTAGTCCCAAAAGGAGTCGCTATACGTGGTACCCGGTGACGATCTCCCAGCCATTTCACAGTTCCACGAACATCAGACCTCTCCAAGGATATTCCAGCCAGCACCTCAGCAGGAGCAGGGTCTCGCACCCCCAACGCTTCCGTGGCGACCGGGGCAGAAAAACCACAGTAGTCAAGCACAGGGTGTGGCGCAGCGTCCCGCACTAGAGGGCAGTCACCGACAGGCATGGGTACTACAGACAGAGCCGCGTCCAGCCGGTTCCCCAAATCCCGGGCAGCAATACGTAGGGCAGTTCTCAGCGTGCCTAGAGCGCCCAAAACGTCACCAATCGACATTGGAGCCTCAGCGAGAGAGGATGCAGCAGTCCCCTGAGCATGGGGCGCACAAACGCGTAGTAGTCCCGGAAGCTGGCTGCCATCACCCCCAGCAAGTAGTTGATCACCCCGCCAGCACTCATCGTAGCACAACCAGTCCGGGGGCACAGGGGTAGCACACTCCATTCCCACACGGTGTCAAAGTGGCGTGGACTGGCGTCCGTGTCGTAAGTAGGAGCCCAGGATCCTCACAATCAGGTGCCGAACGTAGTCAGCAAAATGGCGCCCACCACAGCGCTCGGGGAGACAAAGTAGCGAGCAGAGCCGTCCGGGGGCTGGGGAGACGATACAATGTATCCCTCTCTGCGGCGGTTCACAAAGCCTCTGAAGCGGCGAACCAAGATGCGGAAAAACACAGTGCGGCAACCACGTTTCGCCGACCGGGTCCGTCTCGCCTGCAATGGCCGCTGTCGTTGAGTTCAGGGCTGTCCGCACTCGGAGAACAAAGCCCCTTACACCGCCGCGGAGCACCAGGAGGAGGCGAGGGCGCCTCGTCACTTCCACTGCGGGGACCGAACAGGAAAGCACACCGGGAGAACCGGGGTCGCCTCCCGATTCCGACGTCGCCACTCAAAATCAGGATCACCAGCAGGATAGGGCGGAATACGGGAGAAAGGCAAGAGGGTCGACGGAGCCGAGGAATCAGGCGGCCATCATGGTTGCGGGCTAGGCTCCTCCCCCGCTATTTAATATTCTTGAGTTTCTTCGATAGAGTGTATATTTTACTCAGAATTTCAGCAAATTTAGTTAACTGGCAAACGGTTACAAAGAGTTATTAAGCAATGCAGTGCTTCAGGTACTACGGCTGATCATTTTTCTTTGTTTTTTCAGCATCCTTTAATGAGGGGGCGCCACCTGTTCAAGATGGCGGAAAACTAATCCCAAAAACAGTAGAGGGACACGGAAGCAGGCAAGCAACGACACGGAATGAAGCTAACAGTGTAATGTTCGGGATAAGGAATTACTGCTGTTTAAAGTACACAAGCACATGGATAGTTTAATGATTTTGAGGGACAGGGCCAAATGTATTTGGGGCCTCTTGTTCGGAATAGCTTTGAATTTATTATCCAATTAAAGCTATTTCATGCCCTCTTTGGCCAGGCCCCTGACACACTGACAGACACACTGGTCGAATTTCTAAATGCATTTTCATCTAATATTCCGGGATAGTAAGGGGTGTTTCAATATTATAATGCGGCAGCCGATCACTAATATTATTGGAAATAATCTGTGACCCTCTCCCCTTTAGAATATGTGAGGTACAGGTTGGCCTGAAAGTATTTTCTAATGGCTGTTGCATGGTCTCGAAAAGCATAAACACAACATTTCTCTGCAAAATGCCTGTAACAGACTTCCACGCATTACCCATATTGAAAATAAATTAAGGGAAAACAGTATTTAAAACCTTCTATGTTTAAGAATTACTCAAGGTTATCAGGGCAGGACTGTCTGCAAAACAGAGCCAGCTCTATAAGGGGTTCCCTGAAATGCTGGGGTCCTGGGCTAGAGGCCACTTTGCCCATGCCTTAACCCCTTCGGCGCTGATGACGAGCTCAGCTCGTCATCAGTTGCGCCGCTCGCACGCTGATGATGAGCTGAGCTCGTCATGTAACGCGGCTGTTGGAAAAAAGCCGCGTAGCGCAAAAATAGGTGCAGCGCGCATTCGGTTAAAACAAGATCTACGGCATTAGCAAGCATTCATTTACAATGTATGCTTTGCCTCAATTACAGTGCAGTGCCTTTACCATTCATTGCCTTTACCTCGCAAACCTTTACCACTCATATACCTATACCACGCATGCATTTACAAGTAGGGTAAGTATATGTAAGGTAAGTGAAACACACACACACATATATATACATAGCGGACATGCTGCAATAAAGATTTCTGAAAAAAGATACACCGTCTAGAGTGCCCACATTTGTCCCTTGTCACTGGAGGAAATTGTGAATATATGTATAGGTAAAGGGACCATTGACCAATGGCTAAAACTACATATGGTGGTTGCTAAATACACAGTTTGCAAAAAAGGGTCATATGTACATGGCGTTCATGGACTTATCAGCCGCATGCGATTGTGTGGCTCATAGTAAGTTAGTCCCATGGGAATCATACTGCAATCATCAATTTTATTAGGCAGCTTTATGCATGGGCCACAGCCAGTGTAAAGTTTGGCAGATCTGGGTAATATACTAAGCCAATTGGCATTAAGGGTGGAGTGAGACAAGGATGCGTGCTTGCTACATTCTTGCTTTCCCTGTAAACCAATAGGGTGGAAAATGCCCTAGGAAAATGCACTAAGGAGATACCATATATTGAAGGCGATAAGCTCCCGATTCTCCTCCGTGCAGATGATGCAGTGCTCATGGCACGTACTCCTAGAGAACTGCAAAGTCTCATAGAGAAATGTGCTAGGTTCATGCTTTCCCTGGACCTGCATGTCAACCAGTCCAAATCATTTGTATTAATCTCAGGTTCACCATCAAAGAAGTGCCCAGTATTTTATCTTGTCCAGCGCAGTGTGGAGGTGGTTGACTCCTTTCCATATCTCGGATTCTTATTTGACGGGAATTCTTCATACAAATATATGGTGAACAATAGAGCTCTGCATCTGGAGAGGGATGTTGCAGCTGTCTTTACATTTTCAAAGAAGGTGGGGAACAAACCTACTCCTGAAATGCTACAGATTTATTCCTCTAAAGCTAAGGTGGCAGCCACCTACAGGGCGGCAGAATAGGGCATAACAAACACAGATTTTTTACAATGCTTAGAAGATGCCTTGACTAAAAGGCTACTTTCCTTGCCTTAAAGCTGTTCCAATTTTTTATGCCATAATGATTTGGGATTCTTTTATTTTAGTGATGCTGTTAAATTTGCCCCTATGTTATTGTGGCTTTCTATTTGGAAGAGTGAGACATTGATTTTAAATCGAGCATTATAAAAGGATTTCCTTAAAATGGATCATGCCCCGGGGACCTCATCACCCTGGGCCCGGCCACATGTGCAAAGGGACTAGAGGCTGCGGGGCCCCTGGCTCTGAGACATTAATGGCTCTGGAGACCCCTTCTCCCAGGGGTGGCTCATATGCCATGTCCGGCGATGCCCTCCCCCCAGTGCATAGAGGTTTCCCCACCCACTCTGGCATGGGTTGGGAAACCTGTTTTTGCTCTTGTTTGGCAGGAGCTATTTCAAATATTTTACCAAACGGATGAAAAATGCTCCCACTCTTTGAGAGCGGACTTTAGATCTGTTTCCCTGCTCACAGTCATACGAGCAGGGCTACAGATCTAAATATTGCAACCAGCCTGCAGGGAGCACCATTATTAGCTTCTCCCTGTGGGAGGGAGAAATTCTGGCTCCCACTAGATGCAGGGAGTTTGCTGGGGGCTTGGGGCTGCCCCATTGACCCCTAATAATAGAGTGGTGAGTGCCCTAGGTGGGTACCATGACACCCACTCTTTGTTGGCTAGGTCCCAGAAGATGGAACCACAGTGCTAAAATCAGGCTGGGAAGGGGGACTTGTTCTCTCTTCCCCTTAAATATGTTGTTGGGCACCAGAGAATGGGGTCCCAGGGGCTAAAAGGGGCTCGGGAAGGGGGGCCATGTGCCCCCACCCCCTAGAAAATGCGTCCGTCCCGGGGGATGAGGTCACAGGGGGCAAAATCGGACTGGAGAGAGGGGCTGGGCAGGGAAAATGAATTTGACATTTTTACTGCCCTGTAAACCCTACCTTAGCAGGGGCTACCTCCTTTTTGAAGATGTCATCAGTGATGTAATTTAAGATGTCATCATGTAATGAGTGATGTGATATGTGAGGTTATAAGCAGTGCATTGCAGGGGGTGTAAGTTTTATTTAGCTCAGGTAACAATAACTGCTGAATTTCTATAGTTTTGTGTATGTAAAGTCTGAAACATTTGTTATTTTCAGTGAGTTTATAGGTTTGAAAAAAATATTCTATTTCCTAACTCTAATATCCCTGTAACATTTGTTTTTTTAGTAAATTTCAACTGTTTTTAATGGTATTTCCTAACTATAACATCCTTGTAACCTTTGGCTTTTTAGTGAATTTTACAGTTTTTTAAAATATAAATTGTACTACAATTTGACCCATAAGTTCAATTTACTAATATACATTTTCACAAGCTTATAAATACATTGTATTCACACAATCATTCTTTTTATATATTTTGAAACAAAAAACAAAAAATTAAGAGAAGGTAACTAATGTGGTCTTTCTATGAATGCAATGCAGCAAGGCTTATTTTAAAATCCATTTTATGGATCTGTTCACAAGAAAACACACACACATCCAGTTCTAAAACAACAACACATTTAATAGAGACATATGCTATTGCAATTTCTGTAAGTTTGTCACTGACTGTGTGAGTGACTGTGTGGGTGTGTAAGTGACTATATGGTTGTGTGAGTGACTGTGTGGGTATGTAAGTGGGTGTTGGAGAGGCTTTGTGGGTGGGTGTGTGAGTGGATGCATGGGTGTGTGAGTGGTTTTGTGGGTCTGTGAGTGGGAATGTGAGCAGTTTTGTGGGTATGTGAATGGGTGTATGAGTGGCTGTATGGTTGTGTGAGTGGGTGTGTGAGTGGTTGTGTGGGTGCGTACGTGGGTGTGTGAGTGGCTATGTGGGTCTGTGAGTGGTGGGGAGCCATTCTAAACAGTGCAGCACGCATTTGAACTTCAAGCATCTCTTGGAGGAAACTAATAGTTATTTATATCTAGATTGAAACTTTATTTAGGCGATCTGAACCTAAAGTCAATTTCAAAGGGCAATGATAATTTGGGTTTATTTAACAGTCTCAAATGACATCCTTTTGGCTGAAGATGATTTGTCCAATGCAGGTTGTGAATGATTCTCCTTTTGAAGAAGAAGTTAGAATGAACACTTTCTTTTCTTTGAAGCCACAATCCCTTAGGGATTAATACACCGCTAAGTGGCACTACAGTTAGCTACAGCTCTTTGCAAGGACCAAACTAGATAGGACAGAGAAGCAGTTTACCACATTACCCCTAGGCTTGTCAAACAACAAAGAATTGCTAGAAATCTTAGCATTCTTAGAATGCTTAGAAGGTCAAGGCTATAACTTTCAAGGCGTAATCAATCCCTACCCATCTACCAAAAACACATAGATTGTTTTGAAGTCTGATGGATTCTGAAAAATTATTTTGGACTACTGAAATTATATAATATATGCAGTAAAAATACACCTTTTAAATGTATAATGATGCTACTTACAGACAAAAAATGTAAAAGCCCATGTATTGTACCTAATAGTTTCTTCACAAGACATGTAGTACCGGAGTCATAATATTCAACAGTCTTTACATTGAGAAGAACATAATATTTTTCCAGGTGTTTACTTCATGTGTATTATTATTATTTAAACTTGCTACCATACACAACTCCATCCCAGATGAACATCTTGGCGTTGGACACAGCAGGTTGGCATTATTAGTCACCAGAGATTAAGGCCTAGATGTAGGTAATTTTATTTTACCACTTCTTAAATACCGAATTTTACCGATTCGGTATTTAAGAAGTGGTAAAATAGAGGGGGGGGATGTAGGTATTACAGATTCAATAAATACCGAATTGTTAAGATTCGGTATTTACCGATTCTGTAAATACCGATTCGGTAATGCCCATTGATTCCTATGGGCATTGAAGCCCATTGGAATCAATGGGCATTACCGAATCGGTATTTACAGATTCGGTAAATACTGATTCCAGCAAGGGTGCAGGGGGTGTCACTTTGACACCCTCTAGCACCCCAAATACAGGCATGTGTGCCAGGTGGCACACAGACATGCCCTAAGGGCATGTCTGTCTGTCACATGGCATAGGTGTGCATGCACACATGTGCAAGCACACCTGGATTCGGTATTTTACCACCCAATTGGATTGGGTGGTAAAATACCGAATCTGAAAGGCCTTTGGGACTCAGAAGAGTCCCACCTACATCTAGAAGTTACCGAATCGGTAAAAATACCGAATTGGTATTTTACCGATTCGGTAAATTTACCTAATCGGTAAATTTACCGAATCGGTAAAATTGGCCCCCTACATCCCAAAAACCCATTTACCGGTCGGTAACGGCCGAAATCGGCCGTTACCGGCCGGTAAATGGCCACCTACACCTGGCCCTTAGAGAGAAACATTGCTCACGGTTTCAATAGCTTTTTGAATTGAGCATGGTCCTTACATAACCGAATAGACAAGGTAAATTTATTCCAGTAAAATAGAGGCAGATGGGAGAATGGTTTACTGGCGAATCTGTCCATTCTGATGCAAGGTATTATTAGATAAGACTTGTTAGAAGATCTTAAGTCACAAGAGGGCTGATACAGGCAAAGCTTGGAATGCAAATTAGTAAGCAAGGCCTTAATTAAGGATTTCTGTGTCAAGCAACATATCTTGAAGAATATACTCTTTTTTAGGGGCAAAGCAACATATCTTGAAGAATCTACTTTTTTTTATGGGCAGCCAATGCAGGTCCCTTAAAATGGGGGCCATGGAAGTACGATGAGGCAAGTTACAAATTAGTCAGGCTGCATTATTCTGTACTACTTAGAGTTTTGATTCCAAGATTTCATTAGCTACTCCTAGAAGTGCATTACCATTGTCCTGGCAGTTGGTGATAATAGCTTGGACTAGAGACTTTCTGTATCTGGGAGGGGGGGGGGGCTACCTTAAAAGCCTCATGGTGGCGTACCAGATACACAAATAGAGCCAACCTGGGATTTCATTGATAAAGATTGATTTTGATCTGCAGATTGTTTCTACCTGTTTGGGGGCTGGGCCAAGCTCAAGCGGCCAACAGTCAGCTGACCAATTTTCCAGGGCCTTGCCACAAAGTGGAATTTCAATTCTTTTCTGTTTAATTGAAAATAATTATTGATCATCCATGTCGCAATTTCATGCATACATTGAGAAAGTGTGACTGAACTTTCCTGGAATCAGGTTCAAAGGAGATAAGCAATTGCATATAATCCACATAGGATAGGATCTCAAATGCATACGTTCTCACTATCTGTGCTAGAGGCGCCATGCATATGTTAAAAAGAGTCTGGCTCAGGCAGGAACTCTGTGGAACTCCTTTCCTGATTCTTAAGGTTTTGGACCCAAAGGAGCCAAGACAGATGTTTTTGGTTCAGTTGTCTAAAAAATCCTTTAACCAGAGCAAGGCACTGCCACACATACCAGCCTCATACACCCCATGGATAAGAATGGAATTAGAGACCATATCAAACACCGCAGAAGGAGCGGCATGATTGCAGTCTCAGCATATAGAGAAAGTCTAATGTTAAAAGAGACTGTTACCAGAGCTGTCGCTGTACTTTGGGATGCTCTGAAACCTGACTGAGTTATCTAAGATTGAATGCTCTTCCAGAAATGACAATTGGGAGTTGACATACCTGTCTAGCATTTTGGCCAGTGATAGTAGTAAGGAAAAAGGGTGATAGTTAGAAAGAACCTCAAAGTAGTCTGGGGTCTTCCCATACTTTAGTAGCTACTACAAGAAGATATATGTTCAGTATCAAATTTTGATAACCTTTACTGTACTGAAAATCCCATAGGTGAAATAAAATAATTACCATCCTTGCTGCAGCAGAATAAAATAGATTTTAGGAAATCAAAGATTTGTTTTAGAATGTGATTTTCCTAGACTCTGAATTGTCTTGTGAAGCAAAGGAACAGGTCATGAATACTTAGAAAATTGTGCCACATCAGAGCCCTCTAACTCATGTCTCAAATTTCAAGCATTAATATGTTTCTAAACTTTGATCACACATATCTACAACATTGACTTAAAAGAATGAAACCAATATACTTGTTTATTAACCTCATATTCATCGAAAAAACTGAACAGAACATATAGTCATACTTCCATACTGAAGGAGTTACAAAGGAAAATGGTTGCCTGTGCATGGTTGAAGACCCACAATAATGAACATGACTTGTGGCTTGATTTAGAGTCTGGCAAGCAGAGTACCCTGTACTCTAAACCTTTGTCCGCATGCCTCATTTAGAGATATGTACATCATGGGGTAGGGAATGCACACCTATTCTCAAAGTTAATCCAATATTTCTCCAAATGACTGTATGGTGCCTGCTCCTTGGAAAAGCACCTTACCCAAATGGCACTTGAAATTAGATACAAAGTGTGATGGAGCGACATTTCGCCCCAATCCAAAGGCACAGCTTGTTTCATTCCTATTATTTTCACGTATCTAACAATGTGTTCCAAATTTATGCCATGTAATCGTTCACTTTTTCCATGTTCTCCTGTTCATCCATTTAGTTTCCACGCGCACAGAATCAAGCCAATTTTCTAAGTTTCTCATGCTCTCGATGAGTCCGTCCGGACCTCTATTCAAAAACACGTACTGACGCTTTTGTTCATCATATGGCAGCATTTAATAAGACCCAATGCATTTCGGGCCACTGGGGCCCTTCGTCAGGGGTTCACTACAAGTAACAATAAAAACACACAATTATAATTTGAATTTTACAAGTTCTCACAATTCTAGATACAAAATGTACAGTGTGAAAATCCCATTAGCCCCACCCTAAATGTATCTCCATTATCTTGCAAAACTTCCAATGTTTTACTGCAAATTGTATCAACCCGTTCCTCAGAGTTATTAGATCAAATAACAATAGATTATCCGACAGCGGTCGTTCTCCTCCTAAATATCTTCAAGTACTCATGATATTTTACAGATGGCTCCCATTTAGATGATAACCCCATCTCTCTCCTTCTACCCCCTTCACTTCCCAAAACCTCTTCATTCACATCACGTCCATTCCGAACTCAATCACCTTCCTAAAACACGCCCACTCCCTCATTTAGAGATAGGCAGACCGTAATTGTTACATTAACGAAGTCTCCATTGGCTCTGACTGGTTAACATGTTCCTTGATGGACTGATGGAGTGGAAGCTGCCGTAGGAAGGACATTACATTGCTCCCCATCCCCCGTATTTAGGCTGGAAGGTGTAATGTCGCTAGAATAACCCCCACACTCAGGGAGAGATCTTCTAGGGTCATTTGTTTCCTGTTTTTCTGGAGCATACTACCACTTTGGGAGTTTGTTTCTGAAAACAGAAAACTTTGGAAAAGTTGGCTGAACAGCCATCAAAATCGACAGCAGCCATCCACCAAACCTTTTCTACATTGAAAATAACTACTGTGACAGAGGTTCCTTTTAATGTGCAGGGATGAATGCTGGGCTGGAGGTCATCTCTAAACGGCAGGTGGTAGTCAGTGTCCTCCACCACCCTGACAGATAGAATACCACCTGCCATACATTAAACCAAGCCCTTGGTAATGAGTGCGATTCTGAGTCAGCCAGATTTATAGTATTGTAGTATATAATGAAGATCAGATCACACCATTAGCCAATAAAGAAAGGTCAGCAGCATGGGGTTAGAAAATTACAACTGTGTTGCCAATCTTTATATTTTAAATTGTAACCAAGGCTAACAGACCTAATTCTAGAGCTCAAAAGATTAGATAGGTACAATGGGCAATGACATATACAAGTTCTGACATTAAGGGGCTCATTAGGATGGCGGACGGACTTGCGTCCGTCCGCCACCCTAGAGGAGGAGTGACCGTCCGCAGGGGCAGCGGCGGTCCCTCCAGTGCAATAAGGATGTGACCGCCAGCCTGGCGGTCACATCCTCAATATTTAACATTGCGGCGGATGCTGCTTGAAGCAGCACCCGCCGCAAGGTTAAATATGCATGCTTCGCATTTGCATGCACAAAGCGGCAGGCACCACGCGGTGCCTGCCGCTCCGTGCACGCAAATGCAGGGGGGTACCATAGGTACCCCCCCCATGTGCACCCCCCACCCCCCGTCACCCTGGGGGCCCGCAACGGGCCCCCAAAGAAATCTCCGTATGCCTTTCCACGGCGGAGAAGCCGCCGCGGAAAGGCATCAGTTTTCCGCCATCCTAATATGGCTGGCGGTGTCTGATAGACGCCGCCAGCCATGTTAGAGCTTTTCCGCCGCGGTCGGAAGGCGACCGCGGCGGAAAAGCTGCGGACCGATTTTGAGACCCACCGCCATCCTAATTTGGCGGTGGGTCTTTTGTGCCTCCCCGGCGGTTTTCCCGCATCCTCCGGGCCGGCGGTGGCTTCCGCCAGCCCGGAGGATGCGGGAAAACCGCGATCCTAATGAGCCCCTAAATTTGAATTTGAGGCAGCATTACGTTTTTCCAATAACAACAAGAATTTTCACATACATAATATGCCAGTCCTCAGTACAAGCACCACACAGAGTTGTATACTGATGGCTATGTGTAGCCAGTGGTCGGCATCAAACAACAAGATTCTGCTGCTTTCACAATTGAACAAGCAGTGGTGAATGTGGAGTATAGGATCAGTTGAGTTCATGTCAAATCTCTGGGATTCACCCATATATTAAGTGTAAATCAATGCATTACTTTTAACTGTACAGACAGCAGACCCAGCAGTTCTCAAACTGATTGTTCATTCTGTGTGGAAGGTTACAATGTAGAGCTTGTGCATGACTAAAGACTAAGGCCTTGATTATAAGTATAAGTGGTTATTATTGCAAATGATAAATAATGATACCACGGGGGACATTATTTATCGAGTGCTGTAAATACTACGTTTTACGAGTTTGTGTGGAATAATCTGTGGATTTTTGCTCTGTAATGCCCCTAAATCCGCATGATACAGTAATACCATATTGTTTTCCTCCATTAAAATTTGACGGGTTTGACCTGGTGAAATTTTAAGATAGTTGAGCTACTTAATGCATCCTATAATTATCGGATGAGTTAAATACCTAACAACAGGCAATTCCTACTCAGGCGCAAAAATGGGTTTAAGCAGGGGTCGGAATAAGCCGCACAACTCGTATTCAGGGCCTACGGGGGAAAACAACAATCTCCTGCAGATGTCGGGTACATCTATCTCTCTGAATGCCCTCACAGTTCAGAGGTGGGTGTTTCATGTGCACAAATTGTGGACCAGATGTCATTTGCACCATTGCAAGCAATCTAGTGCTGGCAATATTTGTGTTGGGATGTATGACGTTACAACGCATACTTTTACAACGCCTACCTTTACAACGCATTTTTTACAACGCAACATCCATTACAACGCATTCCATTACAACGCATGCATTTACAACGAATTTTTAAAAACTACCTTTACAACGCATTCCATTACATCGCATACTACCTTTACAACGCATACCATTACAATGCATAACATTACTTTGCATGTAAGGTAAGTATTGGATAGTGTAGGGGTAAAATGTACTATTCTAACTCCAGGGGGTGCAACAGTAGGGTAAGTGATGGATAGTGTAGTGGTAAAAATTACTATTCTAACTCCAGGGGGTGCAACAGTAGGGTAAGTGTTGGATAGTGTAGGGGTAAAAATTACTATTCTAACTCCAGGGAGTGCAACAGTAGGGTAAGTGTTGGATAGTGTAGGGGTAAAAATTACTATTCTAACTCCAGGGGGTGCATCAGTAGGGTAAGTGTTGGATAGTGTAGGGGTAAAAATTACTATTCTAACCTCAGGGGGTGCAACAGTAGGGTAAGTGTTGGATAGTGTAGGGGTAAAAATTACTATTCTAACTCCAGGGGGTGCAACAGTAGGGTAAGTGTTGGATAGTGTAGGGGTACTATGTGTTGTAATGCTATGCGTTGTAATGGTATGCGTTGTAATGACTGCGTTGTAATGACATGCGTTGTAGTTGTGTGCGTTGTAGTGTCATGCGTTGTAATGGTTGCGTTGCAATGGTTGCGTTGTAAATGCATGCGTTGTAATGGATGTTGCGTTGTAAAAGTTTCATTGTAATAGTAGTGCGTTGTAAAAGTTGCGTTGTAAAGGTTTTTTCCCTTTGTTGTGTTGAAGGGGCTGCCCATTTAGGAGTGCGATCACTGATTGGCATTTCAAAACAGAAAAACCTTTAAATGCTTTTTATGTCCTGGATGAAAACCCCAATCATGTGGGGAACATTTGTTATGTAAGAACAGAAATGACTCCACATTTTTTTCCCTGAAGTGACATCCACCTTTCATGAAAAAAAATTACAGGAGGGAATATGTATAGCAGCAGTTGGTGTCTTTAAATTTGGCAACCTGGAGGCAGAACTCTGCTGTTCAGTAGCTTGGCTGACAAAGTTAAAATTACCTTGTAGTATCCACCTTCAGCTTCGACTCTAACTGATGATCAGCGAAGCAGTGTTCTTTGGAAAGCATAGCAGGCTGAAGGGAGGTAGGTGACATCAGAAAGAGAGACATAGATTCCGGCTTCTCTTACATGTAAAACATATATCATGTTGCACTAAGAAGAAGGTAAATATGAATGTGTATGCCCCATGCAAGTGTGCCTCTTTTATTCTATCCTTCCTATTGATTATCCTACCGGATGGTAGTTAAAAAACAGCAGAGATTAATGTGGGGCTTTTTCTGTGTTCACATCGCGAGACTGTTGGACGTACTACTTTCTTATAAGTGAAATGATGGTATGAAAGCTAGATATTAGTTATACTAAAGTCTCATAAGGTAATACTCTGTAATTAATCAGGAATTAAGAACAACAACTTGTTTATATAGATAGTAATTAACCAGGAGTAAATAAAAATAACTTGTTTATGTAGATAGCATTAGGTATAGTCATTGTGCCATTTTATAGTGTTGTAAATCAGAGATAGTACTATTACTCAATTTGTTGTACTTGAGATCTTACACAGAAAATATAAAAGGCCAAACGGCTGAGTAACCCAATGGTAGCCAACAGTGACTAGGGATAGATAGGACCACATTACTACATGAAAAGCATTTTTTTGCTTATAACTTTGGTGGTATTTGACGAATGTTCGCAAAAATATCCTCCGTCCCACCAAAAAATGTCATCTACTTCAGCTCCATCTTGGCAAGTATCAGGGTAATCTGTCAAGTGGGGGTGAGAAAAAACGGGGGGTCCCAAAGCGCATTTACCCCATTCAATTTCTCATAGGAAAAAAGAACATTGATACCGCAAAAATGTATGTATATAGAAGGCTGGTCTAAAGCTACCACCAAATGAACAGAGTTGTGACGGCAACCATTTTAGAACTCGGGGACTCAGTCTCCTCACCAACAAGAAATATAAGGAAAAACATATAGAGGGTAGGGTATGAATATCCTGCACCCCTAGGTCTAGTGGGGGGTCCCACCCAGGGCCAAAATGTCATTTTTTTTACAGCACAGATCTGCGATAGCATTTAAAAACAAACTGGTGGGCTCCCGCCCTTTTATATTTGAATCCTCCTTGAGTAGGCCAGGCCGGGGGGGGGGGGATTGGTGTATATCGTTTTTTGGGGAGAGCGCATGTGACCCCACTTTTGTAGCCTTCTGAAGATGCAGGGGGTTCCCATCCCACAGGACTGTTTATATATTTAGGGGAGGGAATGTGTGGCACCAATCCTCTGAATCAATACCTGCAATTATTGGGAAGGAAGTGATCAGCCCCCTCCATGAGCCTCTAGAAAGCCCAGTTGACCCCACTATTCTGGGCCATTTTCAACTTTAGGGGTAGGGACACCTTCCTCTGGTGTTGATACCTTTAATTAAAGGGAGGCTAGCGTGCAGGCCCCCGCCTCAAGCTTTTAGCAGGCCCCGGGGAGCCCATTTCGTGGACTAAAAGTGCATTCTTTTGGCTCGTCATTTTGTCCCATGTCACAATTTGATTATGTTGAAGTGTTTACATTTCACGTAAACTAAAACTGAGAAATGGTGCACTACTAGAGGCAGACAGGGAGTAAGAAAATACAAGAGCCTAAACCTTCATATTAGGAGATTAGTGATGTGGATACTCTCCTGACCTTGACTGGATTGCATCATGATGTGTTGAGTGAAGGGGATCCATACCTTAGGTTGGTCGATCTAGAAGTGGAAGTGGGGTTGAGCTATCCCAGTAGTTTTATGCCTGAATCAACTTTTGAAGCCAATATGCCTTATGGTTCTATAGATGCCGTTCATGATGTAGTCACTTGTGAACTTAAAAGACTACGAAGAAACACAAAGAAGTGCAGGTTTAACTGGGGTGAGTGGAAAGCCCTTAAAACTTTGCAGAGTCAGAAGGATATGGGGGTATATTACCAACCAATAGAGATAATTTTTGTCTCTAACTTGTTTAGAGACAAAAATTATCGCCGCAAATCGGCGATTTTTATCGCAGATAAACCTTGCTATTAGCAAGGTTTATCGCAAATGCGATAAAAAACGGCCGCAATGCATGAATATCGCTGAAAAGTCCGCGATATTCATGCATTATCGAGCAAATGCTCTTAGCCATGTTATCCACCTCCCATTGGATAACATGGCTAAGAACTGCTCCTGGGCAAGTGTTAGCTTTTGGAGATATTCGCGCTTAGCGCGAATATCTCCAAAAGTTGGTAATAGGAGATAGCGATGTTAGCGACTGTTTTCAGTCGCTAACATCTTGGCACGCCCACTTTGCATGTCATTAGTGATAAATATCACTGACATGCAAAGCGGGGCCCAAGATGGTCACTATCTCCTATTAGCTATCGCTAACTGGTGTTAGCGACAGCTTGGTAATAGGGAGATAATTTTATCTCTGCTTTCTTGGCTTTTAAAGCCAAAAAAGCGGAGATAAAGCCCCTTGATAATATGCCCCATGGTTATCAAAACTTCCGATAAGGGAGAGAATCTGGGGGCATATTATCAAGGGAGTTTATCTCCGCTTTTTTGGCTTTAAAAGCCAAGAAAGCGGAGATAAAATTATCTCCCTATTACCTAGCTGTCGCTAACACCAGTTAGCGACAGCTAGTAGGAGATAGCGACCATCTTGGGCCCCACTTTGCATGTCAGTGATATTTATCACTAATGACATGCAAAGTGGGCGTGCCAAGATGTTAGCGACTGGAAACAGTCGCTAACATCGCTATCTCCTATTACCAATTTTTGGAGATATAAGCGCTAAGCGCGAATATCTCCAAAAGCTAACACCTGCCCTGAGCAGTTCTTAGCCATGTTATCCAATGGGAGGTGGATAACATGGCTAAGAGCATTAGCTCAGTAATGCATGAATATCGCTGACTTTTCAGCGATATTCATGCATTGCGGCCGTTTTTTATCGCATTTGCAATAAAATATACCAAGGTTTATTTACGCTAAAAATCGCCGCAGCTCAGCGGTAACATTTTGTCTCTAACTAAGCAATAGCGATAATTATCGCTATTGCTTGGTAATATGCCAACTGGTGTTGTTACCCAGAACAATGTACCTGAAGGAGGGTGAAAGGCAATTGAGTGACACTACATGCTATTTAAGAATTGCTAGGAATTAAGTGAGTCACAGCAAATCTATGTATAATGAACTTGTTTAATGAAGAGAGAGGATGCAGTGTCCTTCCTCAAAAAGTCTAATAAAAGCAAAAACATATAGGGGGCAGGGTATGGACACTCTGACCCTCCCTAATTCTGATGGAGCGTCCAAGAGGGACACACCTGAGGTCCAAAAATGTAATCTTTTTTTTTAGCGAAGGATCCGCAGATCTGCAGTAGTGTTAAAAAACAAAATTACGGGCTTCCGCCCTTTCATATTTGAAGTGGGCCTTGGCCCCATGGATCGGCGCATATAGTTTTTTTGGGGAGGGGGTGTGTGGCCCCATCCATGAGCCTATAAGACACTGGGAACACTCCCCCAGGGTCGATAACTTCAATTATTGGGGGGAAACATTTGGCCCCTCTCACTGAGCCTTTAGAAGGCCAGCTGACCCCACCCTCAGGGGCTGTGTTTAAAGTTAGGAGAGGGGGCTGGGGAGATGACAGGGGCTGTGGGGGCCTTGTGCCCCCCCCATAGCTACAAATGTAATACAAAGTTTGGGTGTTCCATGTGAGACCAGGACACCCAAACATATATATAAACCTAAGCAAAAGAATAATATAAAAGAAGCAGGAACCACTCATTTAATATTCACTGCACTAGGAAAGGAGTGACCCATAATGCCCTGTTAGGTCTTTTAAACTATATTATTTATTCTTGGGGCAGGGGCCCCACCAACTATTTTGTTTTAGGGTGTGGAGGGCTGCAGAGAAAACAGCAGCTCCACAAGAATATTAAAAACACACAGTAAGTCTCCTGGGTCATTGAGTCAATTAACCCAGGAGAGCTTGCCATTTTTTTAATGCACTGTAACTTGGAGCTGTATGCTCTTCAGCTGGACTACATGGATTCCTTGTGGTTGGCTCTATGGCTACAGGTTAGGACCCAAACACATTAAAAAAAGACTCAAAGACATGCTTGTTTTTTTAAAATAATGCTTTATTGAAAAATATTTAGTGCCAATCACTATTATTAAAATTAGCAATGTGTATATTTATAGAATATACTTACACATGAGATTATAGTTATGGGTGACTTTTTGACAAAGCTAATTGGTCTCCTTTATTTATGTTGATTTGCTGACCCCTTGATAAAGCTAGTGGACTCACAACTTATATTTTGGTATTCTGACACTTTGTCAAAGCCACTAGGTCTGCCTTACTTAAAATAACACCCTTTATATTGTTAGATCACATTGTCAGCTGTATGCAGCGGTGAAGGTGCCAACCCCATGCCACGTATGGCCGGAAGCCATGCACAGCGAGAGGTTAGGCACTCAAAGGGGGTTGGGCGCATAGTGATGGACATTTTCAGTCAAAAACGTTATTTCGATTTTGGCAAAGAGGATAACCACATGCCGGTTTTCTAAACTAACAACAATCGCCCTGTAACTTCATGATATAGCAATAAATAATTAAAATCTTAGTTAGCACCAATTTAACAGAACATTTTAAAATTTCATATCCGCAATTAATATTTATACAGTAAAGTGCAAGTGAGAAAATAACTACAACACTTAGTCAAATGGAAGTAAGCCAGTTGTTTTGTTTTTCCAGTGTATCACCCATACCCAGCCCAAAAACTTTGCAACAGCGATGACAATAGGACCCTCCAAAGATTTTTTTTTTTATGTCCTTTTATAGCGCTCCAATCACCCGGAGGCATCTCGGCGCTTGCCTTGGGAACCCGTCCTGGCTTTTCCCTGTGAGATAGCCCCTACAGGGCATACCCAAGGTGAAAGCCAGGCATCCCGCCGCAGGGGGGCGTTGTGGAGATTAAACAAGCTTAGTGCCCAGAGTTGCAGAGTGAGAACCCATGATTAGGGCAGGCACCGAAGCGAGAATTATCGAGTCCGTGGACATTTGAGCTCAAGACCCTGCCGCGTCGGGAATTGAACCCTGTTCCCGGGTCTGACCTCTGCTCCAGGGTCTGCCTGCTCTAACCAGTGAGCCACACTCCTCCAGATGATTTCAGGATCCTAAAAGCATCGGTGCTAGACCTGGTTCCTAAGTTTAGAGCAATGGGTTTCAGCCATCTAGACCTTCGTTTGTAATACAATGGACATACAAAAAAGATATGTGGCTCTGATTCCTTCATATCCTCACAAAAGGGACAGTTGCTGCGATGGACATTTTACTTTACGTTAAAAAAACATAGAAATTCATTAAAAAAAACATAAGATAAAGCAACGATATAGTTAGGAATTGTAATAATATTTTACTTTATATTAAAAAGAAACATTTGAAATTCACTGAATAAACCAAAGGTTAAAGGGACAGTTAGTTGACAAGGTTAGTTAAAACACATAATTTGAGATGTATAAAACCACTGAAATTCAGCAGTTACAATTATCTCAAGTAACTATAACGAGTAACCTAAAGCAGGTATAGCTCGCACACTCTTCATGCACAGCCAATCACTTCACATATTACATTATTCATGACATGTTCTATAACATCAGTGATAACAGCACTGCGGTGTTGCTAACAACACTGCGCATCAGTTTGTTGTTTATTTCATTCACCTCAGATTACATCCATTTCGTTTTGTGCCTTTCTGTGCATAGGACAGAGTTATCACTGCGACTGACACCTCTATAATCTTTGCCTTATTTGTGAGCTTTTCCTTTGCAACTCTGTCCTAATTTATTGCAGTATTGTTGTCAAAAATTGGGAGCATGATACCATGTCACTGTACTCTCTGTATTTTCTTTCATTGCGGGTTGTTCCTGATTTTGATATCTATTACTTCAATGTTATATAGCTTACATATTTGTAAAGCAAACGCCTTAATTGTATTGGCCTATAAGGCGTCTGTCATAAGCACATGACATCCTTTGGGCATGTGTCAGATTACCTGTACCTCCGTATGGTCAACCCTGCATTCATCTGAATTACACCTTTTTCAAGGTTGTATGTCATTACAACGCGGGCTTTTACCCCGCATGCCATTACAACGCGGGAATACAACGAAAGTTGTTACAACGACTTTCGCTGGAGGGCGCTGGATAGTGGAATAGTTTAATTTTCTATTCCAACTCCAGCCCACGTTGACAGTAGGGAAGGTGTTGGATAGAAAATTAAACTATTCCCTATCCAACAGGGCCCTCCAGCAAAAGTCGTTGTAACGACTTTCATTGTAATCCCCGCGTTGTAATGGTAGTGCTGGGTAATCCCCGCGTTGTAATGGCTGTTCTCCCTTTTGCAATATATCCAGACAAATATTTTGTAACAAATCTTTATCCTGGGCTGATATTATTTGTCTCACATCTATGGTTCCTCTATGGTCCCTCCTCTGCCCCCCCACTCATTTATCTATTAGTTTTCTCTAAGAGTAACATATATTTTGTAATATATTTCCTGCACTCTCCAGATGGGGCCTTTTTGTTGGCGAACATTCTTTTTTGCTGTTTTTGTTCTCTGTAATGCCTCTGTTAATCCTTGGATTGAAGCTCTGTCTAACTTGCCATCAACTTTCAGAATGCTTGCATACGTTTAATGATGGAAGTCTGATTTTATATTACAATGGATAGTACGCATTTGGATCTTTTGATGTTATTAGGTATGTCTGCAAAACGTTTATTGTGAAATTGTAGCTGTCATTTTTAATGAGGCTCATGTTCCCTCCTGCTCTAAGAATGTACACTAAGGGAATATTTTGTTTGTCTTAATTGACTGATGAACATGCAGTCAATTCCTTAGATTCACATCTCATTTGTAAATTTCAATTTTTTGCTGCACTGAACTACCGCAGAGGACAGGAGCACTTTGTAAAAGGATAGCCCACAATTGCATTCACGGCTGCCTAAATGGGAAGCTTAGATAAGCTGTTCATGCTCTCTTGAATTCTCCAATCTAGCAATCTTTCCTCCATTTCTCCCTTGTGGGCCTCCTGATGTTTAGGTAGAACTGACAGGTAGGATTGATAAGAAACTAGGACAGATTACTATTTGTGCTAATCTTGCAGTTGTGTGTATCTTACTATTAGCATTCCTGTCTGTCGCCTCATTTATATGCCATTCAGTGCTTGTGCCAACTCTCTATTAATGTCCTTCCTCTATCGTGTCCCTCAAACACACACGTACATTGCCATGTGCCCCTTTGTGTTGAAAGCATGTGCTTGTTCTCCTAGTGTGTCCAATTTGGTGTGTTTCTTGTGTTGGGCAGGATCTATTTGTGTGCCACTCTCAAACTGAAAATGTGTGCAACATTTCCTTATTTTGATTCACAAATATAAAGTGCTAGGGCCCTATTTACGAGAAACTAACGCAGTGCTGTGCAGCAAGTCATTTTTGCTGTGCAGTGCTGTGTTAGTTTTGAAGCACAGGGATGTGACATATTTACAACAATATGTTTCATCTCTGTGCTGGCACACAAACTGCTGCCATGCGCCGGCACCCTTGCACGTAAATCTGGAAATGCGTCAGAGGACATGGGTGCTGCCTGGGAACACCCACAGCAACACCCATGCCACTCCCCTATCATGCAAAGTGTTGGTTGAAAAGGGCCAATATTTACGAGCACATATAAAGCCATGCAGGGTGGCTTTATGCGTGCTGGTAAATATCACGTGGCAGGTTGCACCTACGGTGCGTCACAAAACGTGACACTCCGGCTGCGCAAGGGGCTTGTAAATAAGCCCCATAGTTTATAAAGTGCCAGTTATATGTTCAAATGTCCTGTTTCTGAGAACAATATTTTCCTTTGTGACCATTTTCTATTTCTGTAAGTGCAAAATATCTCCGCGTGTGAGGTTGATGTCCAGTCTGCAGTAGTAAAAAAGCTACATTGGTTTCATAAAACGCCACAACATATTTCTGCCAAACAAGACCAGGTTAGTATGGTACAAACTAACAACTAAAGGTACTTGAGAGCTCCTTTGCTTTCTGTTTGTTGGTGATAGCATGCTAATGGCATAACTCGTGTTTGATTATAACTGTACAATACATAAACACTGTCAAAAATATCATTAAGTGAGAAAACAATAAAGAGTGCCCAGACCACCTGGCATGAGAAAAAATGAATTGAGGGAAAACCTAAATATGAAAATAATACGGAAGTGTGGTTCATAGAAATAACTATCCCCCATGGCGATCTTATTTCCCCATAGAAATAGTGACAAGCATTTGCAATGCAATAGGTCTCACATTTGTTAAACTTAGAGCTGTTGGCATTGAAAATGACAATGTTTTTCACTTTTTTTTTATTTGCATTGGAGTCATTATATTTGCATAGCACTATTGCCAATGGTATAAAAAAGCAAAAGTAAAAAATGTAATTTCCAAAGCTAACAGTTCTAACTTTAACAAATGCGAGACCGATTGCCTTGAAAAAGCAATCGGTTCGCATTTGTTGGAGT
Organism: Lissotriton helveticus; assembly: GCF_964261635.1. Lineage (NCBI taxonomy): Eukaryota > Metazoa > Chordata > Amphibia > Caudata > Salamandridae > Lissotriton > Lissotriton helveticus. The sequence continues at coordinate 899,369,470 of NC_136070.1, read as the reverse complement.
TGAAGTTATTGGCGTTATAAATGCCAATGGTTTTTACCTAGCCATGTTGTAGGGTGCAGTACCATATGTGGCCAAAATAGGTCTCATCGGACCTCTTTAGGCCACTTATGGTACTGCACCCTACAGAGGATATGGTAACCCTACCCTACCCATAATGCATTGTATGCAAGACAGTACCACAAGTACAAACAAATAGCTAAGTCCATGTATACAATTAGTAGATTTGAAATGTGACAAAATAATTATTATATTAATTCCAGATTAGGTTGTACTCTGTGTGGACTGATGAAGGGAAATTTATAGAAGGTCTCATATAAATGTGAGATGGACTAGTGAGTAAAGTAACCACTGCCAGACTTGGTTAGGACCAAGCGTTTGTTGTGCCTGAAGCCCTTTAAGAAAATAGTGCTCTGAGGCTGTAATTAAAACCTAGGGAGTAACAACACATGTAACAGAGGGTGTTCTCATGGGAGCTTACAAGAAGAGACTACTAAGCCTATTGACCAATGAAAAAAACTATTTACAGAGAACAGGGACAGGAGCCAAATAAAAATATGGGTGGAAAGTTGGTGGATCTTTTTGCCCATATCCTGAATACAGCATGTCTCAAAGGTGAGACCTAAAAAGGGCATTCAGTTAATGTAAAACATCACTAGGAAGCAATAAATGAATCACGAGGGAAAATGGAAAAAAATTAGTAGGTCTGAAAGAATAAAACTAGAATATTGATTGACAAAGTTAAAAAGTTCTGGCTACTAATCATGTTTTAAAGTTAAACAAATTTTCTGAACCGTGAAATAGCAACGTTTAAACTGAAAATTGTATGATTCCAAACCTAGTTGCCGTGCAGGGCTGTGTTGGTGCATCTCGACAGCCACTAACTTTTTTTTCTCAGTGGTGCTGCCCTATGTCTCCTTCCCCTGCTGCTGGAGGTCCAAGGATCGAATTCTGGCAGAAAGGAATGAATGAATAAATTAATACATGAAAAATATATTGCAGGATTAATTAAATAAATTGCAAACATTTTAAAACCAATCTTTGAAACATACAGTTTAAATCGTAGCAAACATAGTAAGAACAGTCTTCATGACATTCAGGGCCAGATTTACATACATTTTGTGCTGTGCTTGCATCACAAAAGTGACATAAACTGGCACAAATTGTTTTGCTGTATACTTACCAGCACAAACAAAACTTGTTTTCACTGGAAAGTTGCCTAAAAGTAACACAAAGCAGTGCAAAGCACTGCTTTGCGTTGTTTAGTGGCAAGGGGGCATTACATGTGTGGTACAGGTGTGTTCCCAAGCAATCACCTATGCTTTTTGATGCAAAAACCTATCTACCAAAAATTTGAGATGGGGTTTGTGTCAAAAATTAACACCACTTGAAATCTGGAATTGAAAGGAGAAATGTTTTCATTTTTCCTTTCTTTTCCGACTTTGTATATGTGCTGCAATGTACAGCACACATGCAAAGCTGGAAACATTTTAAAAGTTTAAAGCACCGTTGATAAAATGGTGGCACAGGAATACTAGAGGCAGTACTTGCATATAGGATATCCTCGGAAAAATGCTAGTATTGGCACTCTGTAGGTAAATTTTGGCATAGAGCACCCATGAAAAATTGTCAGCGATGGCACATTGAAAGAAATTGTTGTCATATGGGAAGACCACTGTGGCAAGGTCGTGGGACAATCCGTGACAAAATATGGTCATTGACATATTAGACATAACCTTTGACATAAGGGAACTCCATAGTGCAAGAGAAGCAGTATTTGGAACATTCTTGCATGGCATATTGTACGTAATGTTTGGTAAAAGTGGCACCATGGCAAAATGGTGGTCCCAGCAATGGAGGAAGGGTTTGCCATAAGGGGGCACATATATGGGATTTTTTTAAAACATAATTGAATGAACTCATGGAATCTGTCTGGTTTCAGTTTGTTGACACATCATGAAAGGACTTGAATATTTAGTGCATTAAAATGCACTAGCGAAGCCCATTTTTTTCAAAGTTTTCTCAGGGAAGAGAAACACCCACTCTTTATTCTCCCCTAGTAGAATGTATTATATTAATTATGCAATTATGTAACTTCAGCAATGTTAGTTATTGCAATGTCATCAGGATTTTGGTTATGTGACATCACTTCTTGAAACAACACAGGTTCAAAGGTTGTATGATGTCACTTGCTGTGACATCAATAAGGTCAAAGGGTGTATGATGTCACTTCCACTACCCCAGGCATTTTGGTGAATTGACATCCATGGAGAGAGGTTACTCATTAAGGAAATTTGTACCCTTGCCCTTTGGGCACAATCTCAAATCTTGTAAACAGACACAATGCACATTCTTCCTCTCCCAGCTAGTTCTTGGCAACTAAATGTCCTCCAAAGTAATTGGGTGATTTGAAGTTTGAAGAACTGTCAAGCATACTTGATGAATGAAATTCAAGGTGTGAACCCTGGTTCCCATGCTCCGTTACTTGCCTAGCTACACCTCCATTGGTACAGAAATCCTAAGCATAGAACGGACACTCTGTGCCCTCTTCCTATGGCCAAATCTTATCGGTCTGCTTTATCTTTTTCCGGGAGACAACCTGCAAGTCTGTTGGAGATACTCCACCTTTTAACCTTTAACAAAATAAAAGATGGTCTTGAATACTGCCAAGTCTGATTTCCAGCACCTGACAGTAGTCCAACCATTCCACTAATTACTTTCTGTTTAATTTGTGTTTTATTTGTGTGAGTCTCCCTAATTAGGAGAGGTATGGCCAGAAAAGTAGCATGGGACTTAAGCTGTTCTTTATTGTTAAGTGTGAGAATGGGCTTGACATGCCTGTGTTCTTCTTCAGAAGAAACATGGCCTAGAAATTCAGTCTGTCCTGTTCCTTTTGTGGCTGAGCCAAGCCAGATTTGCATATAGTTGGTTGCTGTCCATAATGACACATGTAGTTAGAAAACAATGGACTAAAATGCAGTCCAGGTGATTAATGATGGTCAAAATTAATGCAAGGATTCCAGCTATCGGTTTTTATGATTTTTTGCAATTTTTGTAAGTAGGAAGGGAATGCCAAGATGTGGGTCCCAAGCTCGCTTTGCCCTAAGAGTTAAGTTGCATTTCACTGAGGCGGCCCACGAATGCTAAATGCCTGGGATTTCGTGAGTCTTCATTCAAAAACTATGTAACTTAGCAATATGGGTGGACTGTTATTGTTTTATGGGGCTAAGCCCGATTTGCTTGTAATTGCATAGATGAGCGAAACACTATGGTATGGAATTTTCTCCAGAATGATTAATAGCAGCTGAGGTTAATTCTGGCATTCCACCCACAACTTTTTGTGCCACCAATTTATTAGAGATGCTCAATAGCTGAAAGAACGTACAGCCAAATTGTACCTCCACTGATAGTTTAGGGCTGCTAATGCCAGGGTGTGAAGTGACTGACGGTTGATAACAGTGTTATGTTATGTTAATAGGAATTTTTAGAGCACGCGGTCACCTAATGGTTTCATGGCGCTGATTGAGTTAGGCAGGAGGTTGGGCAGAGGGCAGTTACACAAGTGCCTGTACGTACAGCCAGATCTTTAACAGTCGTCTGAACTCTAGTAGGTTGTTGCATTTCCGGATTACTAGTGGCAGTGAGTTCCAGAGTTTTGGAGCCAGATAAGAGAACCTACAGCCACCCTGGCGTTTAAGCCGAAAAGTGGGGGTGGACAAAAGCTGAAGGTGGGCCGAACGTAGGTTACGGGATGGAACGTGTCTTGCTATCAGGCCGTTGATGAATTTGGGACTTTTCCCATGTAGGGCCTTGAAAATGATACATCCTGACTTAAAAGCCACACGTTGGGCAATAGGAAGCCAATTAAGCTTATCCAGCAGGGATCTGGCAGATATCCATTTCGGTTGCTTGTAGATGAGCCTGGCGGCCTGATTTTGTATCATTTGGAGACGTTTAAGTAGGAATGAGGGAAGGCCAAGATAGATTGAGTTAGAAAAGTCGAGGCGGGAAAGCACTAAGGCGGTGACTACCTGGATGAGAGCTGAGTGGCTAAGAAGATGGGAGATTTTCCTTATCTTACGTAGCTGAAATAGACAGGAAGAGACCACTGTCCCTATCTGGCCACTGAGTGATAGGTCGGCATTAATAATGACCCCCAGACTTCTCACAGATAGGGAAGGGACAGGAGGGGGCCCCAGTTCTGCCGGCCAGTAGTGAGGGCCCCAGAGAAGTGCACTCTTCCCAGGCAAGACTAATTCGGTCTTGCCTGGGTTGAGCTTCAGATGATTGCGGTCCATCCAGCACTGGATATGGAGCATAGTAGTTTGGAATTGATGAATAGAATCAGAAGAATTGTCTAATGTAAAGATGAGCTGAAGGTCATCTGCATAATTATAGGTAATTACCTTCAGATGTTTGAGAGAATGAATCAAAGGTCGGAGATACAGATTGAAGAGGAGGGGGGAAAGAGAGGAGCCCTGAGGGACTCCGCAAGAGATAGCAACCTCAGGGGCGGTAAAAGGGGCAAGACGAACTGCCTGGGTTCTACCTTCAAGGAAGGATTTAATCCAGAGGTAGGCAGGGCCCTGTATGCCAGCTTGTTTGACACGGTCGAGCAGAATTTCATGATCGACCGTGTCAAACGCGGCCGATAAATCCAGTAACACCAAAGCTTGTGCGTCCCCTTTATCATCATTGGCTCTGATGGTGTCAAGTAGGGCCAGGATCACTGACTCAGTGGAATGGAAAGGCCGGAATCCAGCCTGGCATGGCTCCAAATACTCGGATTTCTCAATAAAATGAGATAAGCTCGTAGTAACATGGGCCTCCAGAATCTTAGCCAGATAAGGGAGGAGAGAGATAGGCCGGTAGTTGGAAGGGTCTGTGGAGTCAGCCTCGGGTTTTTGAAGCAGAGGAACCACTACTGCATTCTTCAAGGCGCTAGGGACTTTCCCCTGTATAAGAGACTCGTTAAGAAAAGGTAGCACACTGTGAGGTAGGGTGGAAAAAATATCCCTCATGATGTGGGGGGGGGGGCAGGGGTCATTAGGAGAGCCGGATTTGACACGCATCAATAACTCCGCAAGAGTCAAAGGGCAGATGGCGGGAAAAAGATCAAAAGTAGATGCATTAGTAGCCAGAGTGTCTGAAGAATCCCTGATTGACGTGATGGCAATATTGGCTTTGATGGTAGATATTTTGTCTATAAAAAAATCGTTCAGGGAGTTGCATAGGACTTGGGTGGGCAACTGGCTTGGAAGAGTCCTATTGACATTACATAGGTCATTGACTATAGAGAAGATTTCCTTGGACTTATTTTGGGCAGCGGATATTCTGTGGGAGAAATAAGCCCGTTTAGCTCCCAGGATAGCTGTCTTGTATTCTCTGCGAGCAAGTAGGAACTGAAGTCTGTCTTCGGAGGAGAAGCGTACTCTCCATTTCCTTTCTTTTTGGCGAAGTTCAAGTTTCTGTTTTCTCAGCTCTGCTGAGAACCATTTGTGAGCGTCCGAATGACGGGGACGGGTAAATTTGGTAAAGGGGGCATGAACATTGCTGGCAGCTAGGAGCCATGTAGACAAGTTTGCTTCCATAAGGTTGACATCAGGAATAGACAGAGATGTAGAGCTGGCCAATGTGTCGATGAAAGCGTGTTTGTCGAGGGCCCTCCATTTTCTCAAAAGTCCACCTTTAATGGGGTGGAGCTTAGATTTAAGAAGCAAGGAAATATTGAATTGTATTAAATGGTGATCTGACCATATACAAGGGGAAATAGTCAGACGGGATAACGTCATATTGGTAGACCAGATTTGATCCAATGCGTGGCCCTTTATATGGGTAGCAGAGAAGATATGTTGAGTGAAATTCAGATTTTGTAATAAATCAGCTAGTTCTGCAACATGGGGCCCCCCTGAAGCATCATTAAACCAGTAATTCAGATCCCCTATGAGTAGGACGTTGGAGAAGTTTGTAGCCAAATTGGCCAGTTGTTCGCTTAGGGAGATGGGAAAGTTAGGCATGGGCTGGGGGGGACGGTAGAGCAGGACAAAGATAAGAGCACCAGAGCCAGAATCAAGTTTAATAACAAGGTTTTCTACGGCTGGAAGCACCAAGGGAGATATCGAAGTAAGCTTGTGGTTTTATTTTTTGATGCATTCCTAGATCTAACAAACAAGGCAAACCTGGGGATGAGCCAAAAATACATGCCTCCCCAGATGAGGCTTAACGAGGAGCAATATCCTTAGTTCTCCTTGTTGCTTTCTCTTTCTATATGTGCTGCAGTCTGCAGCACCCATTGAGGAAAATGCCTCTATGGATTGCTTTTGTGCAGGAAGGTGCACCCTCCTGCACAAAACAATCTTGCCTACAACACAGGCACCCTTGCACCATGGTGCAAGGGTGCCTGTGTTGGCACTAGGATGCCGAAATGGCACCATTGCAAGGGAAAAGGATAGGCATGTGCCTTATTGAATTAATATGGTTCATTCCTGTCCTTTCCCTGTGATGCAGTGCAGCACAGTAAGGTAACTTGCTACGTTGCCCTGTGCCACAATTATCGTAAATATGCCCCAAAGTGTATTGAGTGCTGTTGACTGGGTCTTACTGTAATTAAGTCTGTAGCTCATTCCACCTTCTCGCATCTGCATTGACTACTAGTTTAACTGCCCCATGAAAGCCAATATTTCAAGAGCAGTAACTTTGCTATTAAATTGGACTGCGTTAGTGTTTTTTGCCTAAAGACGGCAGTTATTTGTGTTCATGGCTAAGAGTTAGTGAGAGAACCATGCAGACATGTTGATCAAAAAAACTGTGTTGATGACAAGTCATTTTGGTGTGTTAGTGGGGCTTTTTTGCTAGACGGGAAGTAAAAAGGTGTTTTACATCACATTAGTCATTGTAGTACACATTGTGTGATAAGGTACAGCTATCAGACAAGCGCTGATTTGAGTTTTGTATTCAAAGGTGGTGTGATGTATGTTTTGTACCTGGTAGTCCGAGCTTCAAATGTTTTAATTTAGTAATATGCCAGGGACTTTGCAAAATGGTGTTCCTTTCATTAATTGTTGTGTTTCTTATGAAATTAAGTTCATACACAACACCAAAGAATAAACCTTAGATGAAAAATGGCACTGATACTACCCACTCCTTCATACAGAACAAACAGCATAGGTGGAAGCATCTTCTTGGTGCAAAGATGCATAGTAAAGAACATCCGCTCAAGACAATAAGGATGATCAGCAACCACTTAAAAGTTTGGCTTTTCCACAAACATGACGCAACCTCTAGAAGAGTGCATATGATCTCTCTGATACGTGGATCAACATGCTCCAAGACCGTTCATACCAAGGCCATAGTGGGTGAAGCCTGCAGTGCCTCGGGGTAGACTACAAAGCTAAATAAGTGCTCAGATTCTATCTCACAACAGTGTGAACTACAAAAAGATGTTAGAAGGTGCTCCTAAAAGTGGACCACCGAGGGATCAACTTTGTGTACGACAAGTACATGCTTGTGCAGCTGCACACATCTCGCCAACCCACACGCTTGTGCAGTGTTAAGGCCCTGCACAATGTCTCTACCTTGCCTTCCTATCTCACTCACTTTAACTCATTTTTCCCCAGATAGGCTAAACTACAACCAATAGGACATCAATTAGGCTAACCTATAACCAATAGGATTTCAATCAGACACCGAAGAACGTCCAGATGCCGAACAAAGTCAGCGCCCTTTCTTGACCTGGTAAGGTCTCAATTGTGTAAATATAAAATATATACAAACTAGCTATTTACTCACCATACAAGAAAGAGCCTTAAGCCTTGTATGTAAAGCGCTATATAAATACCAGTGCAGTACAACATGTGCAAAACCCACAGATTAAGGTAGTGGATTACAGGTGTAGTTGCAGCACTACCTTTAACCAATTCATATATGTCCTCCTACCGCTTTTGAGGAAGGTGCATAAGGAGATAATTAAAAGTCCAACCCAGCCACCAGAGCAGGTACTACATTATCAACTCATTTTCAAAGATGGAACATTTTGAAATGAAACCCCTCAAAGCTGTTGTTGGAACAAACCTGTGTTGGAGCAAAATCCCACAGTAATCTCTCTTTGGAAAATCTAGGAAATCTGACACCATTACCTCTGATTACGGTTACCCTTGTTTCCACTTAAGGTCGTTAGATCTTTGCTACCGTTTTTGACCAGGGACCACCTACATAAACATGAACAATTAATAAAATGCAAATAAACTTGTCATCCAATAATGAGAGTTGTGAGTAGTTTTAAAGGGATTTATGTTCTATTCAAGAATCTCTGACTCTTCATTCAGTAGTCAGGTATCAATCAGGCTACAGAATTGATAGTAGAAAATTTAAGTTAGTACAAGCATAATAAATTGGATTACAAGCGTTCCATAAAGGATGAAATAATTCCTATTCTAGCACAATGAGGCACAACTGATGTCAGTCAGGGTTCATGAAGGGTTCTAGAAGCTAAAGTGTGCTTAGCCTTTAAGCTAAATCAATTATTAATAATTGCAGAATCTTCCATGAAGAGAAATCAAGCATAGAGCACACAAGCCATGGCAAAACATGTTAGTCAAAGCAAAAGTCAGAATGGAACTAAACCTACATCTAATATGCCTACGTCTGCCTCCGTTCTGCTCTCCATCAAGGTCTGCCCTCTCCTTCCCTGCATCTACAACTCACTTCTGCTCTCCTCACTTCATTTCTGCGTCGGAGTCTGAAACTCCTCTGCAGCCTGACATCTCTAAATCTGTCTGCATGTCTCTCTCAAAGGGCTCCAAAAGTCTTCCTGCAAGTGTTCTGAAAAGTGTCTTGAAAAGTGTTCTGAAACTCCTAACTAGGAATGCGTTTATCAAAGAATAATGTTACAAAGCATGTAGCATGACTTTGCCTTCCTCCAACTGAAATCCAGCATTCTCCAAAAGGATGCCTTCACCCATTGGCAGATTTCTTACCTCATCTCTCAGACAGGCAAAGATCCTCCTCATTGCATATTCTGCATCTTATTTAATACAACTTCATCTCCTAACCTTCCTTTTAAAAAATACGTTTTATTTATAACTAAACTCATAGCATGAGCTGCAAAAGAGCCCTTTTAATTAAGCAAGAAACATTAAACATGGTAATGCACTTTTAAAATACCTGTGTTTTCTATTCTCACTAATGCAAAGAATTAAATGAAGCTTTGTATAACATTTTCAACAACTACAGAGATAAAACTCAGACCGAGGTCACAGCTGTAAATTATGCCAGAGAAAAATTCCTTTGCTTGTCATGAAGGCCAACAGAAACTCTGAGAGCAAGAGCTGAATTACAAGTGGTTCTGTTTTCTACATTATAAAATGTAGTGTTCATTCTAATACAAGTTTTATTCTACTAATGCACATTTAACATTTTTGCAAGTTAAAATCACATTTTCATAGTGAGAACAAAATCGAACTAAACACATTTAAGTCAAGCTACGAATTCCGTGTGCAATGATTTACACGAGTTGCTAAATGGAACGCGTCTGACTAAAGTCTGTGAAATTCAGACCTCATGTTTTCACTTTTTAGCACAAAATGCCTGCGTGTCACTTTCTTAAATGCAGTTTTTCATTTCTGAAGCCCAGTGGTGCTACATTTTAAAGCACATGTTTAGGCTCTTTCACCTGTTCAACGAACAAAGAGATTTGCCATCAAGTTTCTGAACGGCGCATATTCTTTTGACATGCATTCCTTGCAGCTACTGATGGAGCTAGCAACTGTAAACAATGGATTGTATTGAGAGGGAGTTTGAGGGCAAGATTTATCAAAGGTTTGTTTCGCCCATACAAGGAAAAGCAGGGCGACATTAAACCTTGAATAACCAGTGCACAAATGTAAGGTTACAGAATGCGCAATCCATGGTAGCAATCTAAAGACACATTATGATCTCAACGACAGCCAATGTAGAAACATACCTTGTCTGGGTCACTAATCCTGTATATCACTGTTATCTTTCTCTTTTCAGACTTTTCATTATACATTTTAAAGTGTGCTTCCCAGTTCAATGTGTTTGGACACATGTCCTTCCACCCTGTCAGTGTAACCAAACTACTAACAAAGCACTTGTCACTTCGTTTTGTTCTGCTTATTATATGCGACCCCTTGACATGAATTTTAAGACCTATTCTATGGATATCCAACCTGAGTTACCATGTGGATGGCCTGACTTTTTTTTACAAAATCTCAGAGTGATAGATGTGTGTTTTGCCATTCTCAACTTTATCAGGAAAGTGGTAGCTATTAGAAATAGATATAAGAGGATCCCACTTTGATACTGAGGCCAGCTTCCCACCCCTGTAATTGTATTTTAAGATCTTTTTGCTTTCTAACCTGCTGAATGTTTTAAGATGTTAAAATGGTCTTTGACACAGTGCCTTTTTTTCAATAAGCCTAAAGATCTGCTCTTTGGATAAAAGTATTTTTTGATCGTTTTTTATGGAAGAATGATGTTCTTGCAATCAAATATTCTATAAAAAGTAATTGCACTGTACATTTTTACTTGTGACATTCATGTTTTTTTTTTGCTGAATAAAGTTTGATTTGATGCAACCTGCCTTGCGTTACTTTCCCCCAGGGAGGCATTCCATGGGTGGAGCATGGGTGTACCCACACATTGACCCATGGATTTTGGTGCTTTCCCAGATTTGCCATGAGTGGTTGACCTGGGAATGCGTTTAAATGCTATGTCTTCCCAGGGAAGGTGGAACGAAGAGAAATATCATTATTTCCCTTAATTGTTTCTTCTTTCTACATGTGCTGCAATCAGCAACACATGTAGAAGAGGAAAAAGCCTCAAAAAATTGTTTTTGTGCAGGAAGGTGCCTCTTCCTGCACAAAAAACCATTGTGTCTGCAACACAGGCACATTTGCATTATGATGCAAAGGTCCCTGTGTTGGTGCTAGGCAGCCCAAAGTGCGGCAGCACAAGGAGAGAGCAGGAATGTGCCATATCTTGATAGATATGGCACATTCCTGCCCTCTCACTTTTATGCAGTGCAGTGTAGCAAGGTGTCTTGCTGCGTTGAGTGAATAAATGATAAATATGACCCTAAGCTTTTATTGAAGAGGTTTCCCCCGTTGCAGGCACAATTACACATGGTAAACAGTGTTTGTAACCTTTAACCAGCAAGGGATTGAAGGTTCTCAAATGCTATGAGGAAACAAATTGAAGAAGTTGCTGGCCTGGTGGATTTGAACCTACTAAAAAATCAATAACATGATTCTTTGTGCTATGTGGAGTCAGTAGACACAGCACTCATTAAGGATATGTTCTGGCGAACATAATATAATCACATTCATTCATTTTAAGAGAACTTGGCTGGGAAAATATTGAGAGCCCGAACATGTAGTTTTTTTTTGAAGAGATTGAAATCCAGGCTGAAAAGAAAAACGTGTGTAATAAATGCATTGACACAGATATATATATATATATACATATATATATATGTGTGTGTGTATATATATATATATATATATATATATATATATATATATGTGTGTGTGTAGGTATTACTTAACAACAGAAAATTCCCTTTTCCACGGATTATGTAGGGGAGAGATCCTATGCACTCCCTATCTTCTTGTGGGAAGGGGATGTGGTGTAGGGACAGAGTTTACCCAGGTTACCAACTTTACAAAACTCAGGTTCTATACATTGTCATTCCATACGTAAAGCAAATCAAATGTAACTAAAATACCAGAATGCGATATATATCTTCTTTTATTATTATTGTTCTTAAGTCACCAATACATTGTCATAATCATTATCAAAAATATTTTAAAACACTTAATCATATTGTTTATTAAAACATATACATTTCAAAATTAAAAATGAAAAATATTTTTATCGAAAGAATTAAATATGATGTTCTTATGGAACAACTTGTCGACGCGGCGTTTCGGTGTTCTACAGTATCTGCACCTTCTTCAGGACATTGATTGTAATTAATAAAAACATCTAATAGATCTCATCAAGAGACCTCCTAATATCTGTAATGTTCGGATTTTCTGAGCTCGCTGGTAATTCAAGCTCGAAAAAGTGTTTATTTCCTTGAGTCAATCTCTTTATGTTCTTATCGGATAAGACTTGACCTTTTTTTGCGGTATTTCTTAAATTACTCAGTGGTTTCTTCTTCACTGGTCTTGTGCCAAGTTATGAAGTATTAGCTCTATTAATTATGGGTGAATTTTTGGAAGGACGTGTTGAGCCTTACAACTTTCTTTTTCAATTCTGGAAGCTTTAAGCAATGCCTGCTAATTCTTCTCCTGATCCCTTAATTTAATTTGGGAATCTTATATGGCAGTTTCTGTTCTTTAAGATTTAGTTAGGCTGGAAGCTGCTGGATACACGTCCTTCCTTCTTGGGTTCCGCTCTTCAAGACCAGTGAAGAAGAAGCCACTAAGTAATTTAAGAAATACCGCAATAAAAGGTCAAGTCTTATCCGATAAGAACATAAATCAATCAATCAATCACGGCATTTGTAAAGCGTGCCACTCACCCTGGAGGGTCTCAAGGCGCTGGGGGAGAGGGTGTGTTACTGCTCGAACAGCCAGGTCTTGAGCTGCTTCCTGAAGGAGAGATGGTCTTGGGTTCGCCAAAGGTGGGTGGGGAGGGAGTTCCAAGTCTTGGCTGCCAGGTAGGAGAAGGATCTTCCTCCGGCGGTGGCTCTGCGGATGCGTGGTACGGTGGCGAGGGCGTGGCTGGTCGATCGTAGCTTGCAGGTGGGCGAGTAGAAGGTCATGCGGTCGTTGAGGTACTTGGGGCCCAGGTCGTGGAGAGCCTTGTGTGCGTGGGTGAGGAGTCTGAACGTGATTCTCTTGCTTACGGGGAGCCAGTGTAGGTCTCTCAGGTGTCTGGTGATGTGGCTGTGTCGGGGGATGTCCAGGATGAGTCGTGCGGAGGCGTTCTGGATGCGTTGGAGTCTTTTTTGAAGTTTGGCTGTGGTTCCGGCGTAGAGGGTGTTCCCGTACTCCAATCGGCTGGTGACGAGTGCCTGGGTAACAATAAAGAGATTGACTCAAGGAAATAAACACTTTTTTGAGCTTGAATTACCAGCGAGCTCAGAAAATCCTAACAAGACAGATATTAGGAGGTCTCTTGATGAGATCTATTAGATGTTTTTATTAATTACAATCAATGTCCTGAAGAAGGTGCAGATACTGTATAACACCGAAACGGAGAGTCGACAAGTTGTTCCATAAGAACATCATATTTGATTCTTTCGATAAACATGTTTTTAATTTTTAATTTTTAATTTTGAAATGTATATGTTTTAATAAACAATATGATTAAGTGTTTTTAAATATTTTTGATAATGATTATGCCAATGTATTGCTGACTTAAGAACAATAATAATAAAAAAAGATATATATCACATTCTGGTATTTTAGTTACATTTGATTTGCTTTACGTATGGAATGACAATGTATAGAACCTGAGTTTTGTAAATTTGGTAACCTGGGTAAAGTCCGTCCCTACACCACATCCCCTTCTCACAAGAAGATAGGGAGTGCATAGGATCTCTCCCCTACATGATCCGTGGAAAAGGGAATTTTCTGTTGTTTGAACCTATTCACCCATTCCTTTTCCAGAAAAAGGGAATCTCCCTCCATATTTAAACCGGTATTACTTAACATACATTTCTATTTACTGCAGGTATTTATTACTGATGTTCAGGCCAGGTGTGTCCTTGGAGCGAGGTAAGGCAATAGGCATAGCCATGGTGAAGCAAACTGACTGCCTAACACCACAAAAATAGCCTTTTATAAGTGTATCATAGCTATTCCAGTAGGCAGGTTTCGACTTTACCTAGAAAACTGAAAATCGTTGCACTGTTCTCGCTGGTGTCTTAGGACAAACAAATGCCATTACACTTTAATTAGACAGCCATGATACTTTTCCTGGTCACCTAACTCTTCTGGGGCAGAAAACAGTCAAGGTTTCCTCTGGGGGGGCATATGAGTTAGAATCTGAGACAACAATGTATTTAATTTATTTTACTCGACCTGAAGGTATTGGAGTATTTTACACATGACTACCAGTTACAAGGTGACATATATTAGTTTTTAGGTCTCGCCTACAAAGCGCATTTGCTGTTTGTTCGAGATATGTTTTAAAAAAAAACTTTTTATTCATTTAACAGATAGGCAATGATGACATAATCACAATAATCACATTTTACAGTTAGATCACATGTTTGAACACCTTGTTGCTATCACTCAAGAGTAATCTATGTGTCCTATAGTTTCCAACATTCGGCTAAGCAGTTCCCATCGAGCCCACCTTCCCCCCTAATCCTCATCTGAACTATCCAAGTCTAAATCTGGTATTGGGTCGCATATGTCCCCCTATAAGCGTTCCAAGTCGCCCACATTTTTGTCCACTTCCTTGGGCTTTTACGGTTTGCGTACACTGTTCTCTCCGATATCATAGTGAGATCCATATCTCTGCACCAAGTCTCTAGCGATAGGAAGTCTACCGCTCCCCACTTCTGCGCAATGTTCCTTTTTGCCACCATGAGCCCCAGGGTGACCCACGTTTGACCATGGCCCGTGAGATCATTAGGCTCCCATATGTTGAGTAGACATCTGCGTGGCTCTGGCAGCAACGACACCTCCATCACCTGCGATACAAGATATGTTTTTTGTATGAGTGAGCTTGGAAGCCACCCACTAGTAGGCCTCATTGCCACTCTCCTTTGCCTGCTTCTTATTAGTCAGCAGCCTTAGGCTTCCTTCCTTTTCCTTTTCATGGGTTTGTCACTCTCCTGAAGCATGGACCCATTAATTGTGTCCTTCCATTGCTCTTCTTCTAGGTGCTACTTTTATATTTGGGATTAAGCACTCTACCAGGAGTGCATCCCTCGAGAATGTCTAGCACTTCCCCCCCTCTTTGTGTAGTTGCTTGCCCCCACCCACCCTGCTTTTGATGCCTGTGTTATTGCTTATCTCCGGAAGATGCCTCACACCCTCCGTTGTCTCGGTGCTTCCTCCTGCCCTTCCATCCCTCTGTTGTCCATCCTGCCCCAAACCCTTTCCTCCCTCTGTTGTCCATGTTGCCGCTCCGACTCCACATCCCTCATTCCTTTTTGCCTGACAACCCCCATTTCCTCCATAATTAAAAAAAAACAAGCTTTGGCATAGCTAATAGGTCTTGCCTTTAGGACCTTATAAGTGTTAAATCATACAACACATTATCCTGGGTGCTGTGCCATCAAGGATTGAAGAACTATACAAATGTCATGTTGCAAGGTAGAACAGAAATAATACACCACAGAACGACTGTGCGTACACCTAATTTTTATATACCATTCCTTAGGCAAAGCTCCCTCCAGTAAAGACAACAGATCTGGATGTAAGTTTCTATATGTTGTGCTGTTCATACAAGCTGCAGGACCAGTGCACAGCAGACTGTTACTAGAGGAAGATCAAATCCAAAAGAAGGTTGTGGTGTAGTCTGGTGGAAACACTGCTGATCTTGTATCTCATGAGATGTAGGTTTTAGATACTAGACAAATCATCAAGTTGTGTCTAATTGTGAAAATTGCGACCATCCTATGGCTCAATATGTGTTTAATTGTGTAATGATTAAATAGGTGACTAGGTAGAAAGAAACACATCACTCTTCATGGTTTTACCTTTGCATTTCACATCGGGCCTGCCTGACATTGAGGGGCTTATTTACAAGCTCATTGCTCCTCTGGTATGTCACTTTTTTGACACACCAGTGGTGCTGTGTGCCTGCCCATATTTACAATGCCACGTAAAGCCACCCTGCATGGTTTTTCATGGTCTGTAAATATGGCCTCTTTCACGCATTACTCTGCATAAAAGTAGCATTCCATTGGTTTTGTTGTGGGTGTTCCCATGGAACCTGATACATTCTCAGATTTACAAAGTTTTGTAAACCTGGGAATGCGTGAGATTCCTACGCCTCCCCAGGGGAGACGTAAGTGACACGCAGGGCTGGCTTTAGTGCTAGTGGCGCCGGGGCGACAATGTTTGTTGGTGCCCCCCTTTCCGTGGTGGACGAGGTGACCACCTCCACCACATATTCCCTCACCACCACCTTTTAACAGTGCCCCTCAAAATTCCATAACCACTCTCTTTCAGATGCATTTAATTAGTTATAAAGTGTCACTCACACCAGTGTAGGGTGTCAGAGCACTTTGCATCATACACATATTGCACAAAGACAATCAATCATATATGTGTAAATCAGTGTATAGGAAATATTACATAAGCCAAAGAACTACATGGTGAAGGAGTGACATGTCATCCATACTGATATGCAGTATAGTTTAAGAGTGCTTGGTCTGGAGAAGCACAAACTCAGAATTTAAAACAGAACACCTTAATTGGGGGCACTCTTTAATAAGGTGAATCGATTTTTACCCAAATGAACCCTTTTTACAACATTAATCTGTGCTCTAATCTACACTTTGCAGTGTGCATGCAATTCTTTGATGAGAGCTAATAATTCACTTTTCTATGTTAGGATTTTAGGAAGGTGTCCCTTTCTACACAAAAACAATCATCCATGGCACAAAGGTGCCTGCATTGGCACATGGCAGCCCATTTTGCACCAGCACAGGGAAAAGGACAGGAATGCACCATATCTCACAGATTCCTGCCCTTTTCATGCCTCAAAATATTGTAAATGAGGCCCTGAGTCTGTAACTTACTAACCTATATGTGATCACAATTTACCTCTTCGTTTGTGCTCAGATTAGGAATGCCAGAACATTGCTATGATTATTCATATGTAGGCAGTTTGAAATTACACCTTTTCTGCTGTACGCCATTTATGCACATGTCAATTTCAGAATTCCTATAGAAACCCAAATATTTGGATATCCTTGTCCAACACGTCATCAATGAGCCAGGTCACTTAAGACGGTATTGGAACACAATCCTGGACAATGCACGACTTCTAAACAATTGACTTGTGATACGTCATCATGGAAAGGTAATAAATGGACCATCAAAACACACAAGATAATGTACGGAGGGTTGCACAATGGCAAAACATTCACCCCCAGTCACAGATCTCAGTTTAATCTATCGTTATTTTGCTCACCAAGCCACCCCAGTTCGGACATGGCCATATGCAAATCAGTCTTGACCCTGTGCCTCATGGGAACAGTCCAGCCCGAACTGCCAAGCCATGTCTTCCCTCGACCAGAATCAAGCATCCTAGGATTGGTTTCTGGCTATCAGCCATCTTCAGCCAGGATAGCTTTACTCCAGTGGCTTAGTGGGCACGGGACCCACATCTGGGCATACCCTTCACACATATGGTGAACAGTAAAACACACAAGATGATGTACGGAATGTTGCACAATGGCAAAACATTTACCCCCAGTCACAGATCTGGGTTTAATCCATCGTTATTTTGCACTGTTTATCAGGAACTTACAGAGGTGCACCAATTATGTGAAATTCGCCTGTCGCAAATGTAGGACGTTTTAATTATGTGACTCAATCCTTTTAACTGTGAGTCACGGATGCCTGGTATACAGGTAGAAAGCAGAGTTTTAAGTGGTTCAAGAGGATGACAAAATTGTGCAGGGCATGCCTTAAGAATGAGAGGTGTACGTGAGAGGTGTGGCGCGCGTCATGCATACATGCCAACATTTTTTGAAGAGGAAAGTGCGTGATTAAAAAAAAATTGGGAGAATGTATTCCCCCCAGTGACTTATATTTAAGTCAAGGCAAATTCAAGCGGGAGAGAGACCGGGGACCGGACCTCAGGGAGAAGCTGATATGCCACTCCCTGTTTTTTCAGCCGACACACGATACTAAAACATGAAAGCAGGCTTGTAGTTAAAAGGCACAGGGCCCCCAAATAAAAATAATTAAATGAAATAAAATCTGCGCTGGCTCCAAAAGCACATGCGCTAACTCCTCGAAAGGAATAATTGAAAAGTGAAACATAAAGTGCGGCATCCATGAAGCAGGCGCCATGGCGACAAAAGCCATGTGGGCTTCAAAAGCATATCATTAAACAAAGTTTGTTTACACATGCTACCTTCTGGTTGCAAATTGGAAATGCTGTCACCTGAGCGTGCTTCGCTCGATTAACACAAAAAAACACATTCCGAAAACACACGACGAGAAGTAAAAAAAAATAGTGTGCCAATACTGAACTAAATAAACAGGAGTAAATGAGTACATTTAATAGGGCCAGTCGCAACTGGCAGGGAATCAAACGCCAAAGTAGACAAATACAACCTATGCACCATTTAAAAAACTGGTTTTCAGAATGGCACACAAAATAACCAATAACAAATGATGGGCTTGCTTGAAGCCCACAGAGTAAATACAGCATGTCTCAAAGAGACAGTGTAAGGCTGCCTAGGCAAGACCTAAAAAAGTGCTATGACGTGGTCAGCGCTTACTGCATCATAGTGCTTTTTCTTAATTTCGGGCATACTGCCCAGCACAGTCTGGAATGCTATCTGCAAGGTAAAGGAGCAGTGAGTTTGCAGCCATAGCTGCATTCCTTAAATGTAACAGGTGTTTAATAATGCACTGCTCTCAGAAATATGCACACTCTGAGCGGTTCATAAATATTTTTAACTCTTTATCCATTACAAAAATATGATTCCAGTCTGTGTTACCAAGAAAATGGCCATACAATGCATGCAGGTCATCTGCACTGGCATTTAGACAATCCGTGCAATGTCTCTTTCACAGCACACTACTCGGTCTGAGCACTTTTCTGTAGAGGCGTTGAGCCTTTCTGTAGCCTAGACACAGCTGCTGAACTTTAATAAATGAAAGTGAGGCAATCTTAGTGTAGACACTATAAATGCGCAGTGTGCTAATACAAAAGTAATGTTTGTGTTTGCATACCCGAGCTTGAAAGTTACAGCACACTTTGCAAGCATAGCAAAGCAGAGGGGAGAAATAAAACAAAAACCCTCACACCTGAGTAAATATTAGATACTGAGGTAAGATTATTAAACTTGGTTCCAGTCTTGAACAGATGCATAGTTGATGCTTTTTAAAAAATTATGAAATGTTCGAAGAAAATATGATTATCAAATGGAGGTCAAATACACTTTCATTACGTATCCTTTTTGAAAACAGGAACTTCTAAATTAGTGTCTTCCATGGATTTTGTGTGTAATTTTTTGCGTTGTATCTGAAGCGTAGGCAAACTTGAAATAGGCACTGCTGATTTTAACCACTATTAGAACAAGCACTGGAAAAGCCAACAGATCTTGCCAATGTGAGATTTATTGGCTATGTCAATTTGTTTTGCCTTCTGTACAGCATGGTACAAAAGGGGGTGGTGATGGACGGAGCATCTGAACCAATCAAACACTCACACCCAGTCAACAGATCTAGGTTTAATCCATCACCGTTCTTTAGCCCACTCTGCCACCCCAGTTCAAACATGGCCATATGCAAATCAGTCTGACCCAGTGCCTCATGGGAACAGTCCAGCCCGAACTGCCAAGCCATGCCTTCCCTGGACCGAAAACAAGCTTCCGAGGACCGGTTTCTGGCATTTCAGCCGTCTTCAGCCCGGCTTGCTTGAATCCAGTGGCAAAGTGAGCAAGGGACTGAGCATACCCTGCCAACTTATGGCGAACAAAGTGGTACAAAAGGGGGTGGTGATGGACGGAGCATCTGAACCAATCAAACACTCACACCCAGTCAACAGATCTGGGTTTAATCCATCACCGTCTTTTAGCCCACTCTGCCACCCCAGTTCAGACATGGCCATATGCAAGGATTTTGTGTGTAATTTTTAGTGTTGTATCTGAAGCGTAGGCAAACTTGACATAGGCACTGCTGATTTTAACCACTATTAGAACAAGCACTGGAAAAGCCAACAGGTCTTGCCAATGTGAGCTTTATTGGCTATGTCAATTTTTTTTGCCTTCTGTGCAGCATGGCTGAAAGTCAGAAAAAAAGTGCTATGATGAAGACTGCGTTGACCACTTCATAGCATTTTTTAATTTTAATTTCAACCAGGCGGACAGTAGCTGCACTAACAACATGGTAAAAAGAACATTGACAAAGTCAAATAGCTGAATTATTTGACTGTATCGAAGATTTGCAAGCTATGTTGTACAGCAGTGAGGCTGCTGTGCTGCATGATTGAAAGTGTAAAAAAGAAGCATTATGATGCTACCAGCATTGACTGCATCCTAGAACTTTTTAAAATGTACTTTTAATCATGATGCACAGCAGCTGTGCTGCTGTACAACATAGCTTAGAAAAATAGACAAAGCCAACAGATCTTGCATATGCAAGACCTAATGGCTTTGCCAATGTGCTTTTTTTTCAGGCAAAGGGAGATGATGTGATGGCCCAGGACCAAAAGATGGTGAACTGAAGCAGAGACTCCTACCCGGTTCCTCAGTACCAGAGTTGGCAATTCTAGTTGTAACTTCACATTCTCTCCCCATGACATATTAAATATAACTTAATGCACTCAATGTGTAGTCATTGCTATATCTTTGTAGAAGAATAGGGATTTCATGTACAGGTAACTAAAAAGAACAGTTACATTTAAGAAACAGGAAAATAAAAGGCACCAGCACTTCTGGGGCCATAAAATGACAGCACACATTTTTACAGCATTTACTTCCTACCCACTAGATTTTCTGTAACATCTATGCCAGTGTTATAAAATAGGTCTGCATACAGGTGAACTTAGAGGAGGTCTGGCTCCTTGGGATTACTATACCATTGGTAAACAAATTTCCAATAAAAGGGACAGACTTGTCAAGCAAAACGAATACAGGGCTGCAACTTTGTCAAGATACATATTGTACTATGTATTAATGACCTCTGGGTCATGGTTCAACACCGGACAACTAAGTGTGCTGATGCCACAGTTGATGAGTTTCCAGTTAGATATAGTAAAATTCCTTCAGTTAAAGTCTACAACAGATAAACTCAAAAAGACCTTTTGCAGTCAAGATTGTTTGGATTTCCCTTGGACTAAGGGTAATCTTTAGACAGATGCTTCTCCAGTTCTGTACGTTCAAGTCTCTAAGGGGCATATTTACTAGTAAAGTGGCGAAGCATGTCATTAAGCCAAGAAAGCTAACAAAACGCTCTGTCACTTTAGAAACGAAGGGCTGCACGATATTTACGAGACTCCTTGAGTGGTTCTACGGATGGGTTTTCATTCAGCTGGGCCTTGTACTGTCTTTCCAGTGGTATGGTGTAGCTTCCCTCCATGCTGGGTAGTCCAGCTCCACACTCCTGCCCACAGATCATAGCGCAAGGTTTTTCAGGCATGGGCCAGCAGTGAGTTAGCAACCATCAGTAGCAGTTTCCTAGAATAAAGCTGTTGTGCTAGAGTGGCAGTATTTACAGCACATAGGAGACAAGGGTCCACCCAAAATCTACCTTTTTAATACCAATTTGGTCTCCAAACAAGGGAAAAGTGCATGTTTCTTCTAGCCATCATCTTTTTGTCAGTTTTAGGATGACTAATTCAGATCAGACCAGTTCAGACTGGTCGAGCTATTGATGTGGATTGATAACAGACAGACAATAGAATAACTTGGTCAGTAAGACTGGGTAGTCTGAGCTTCAGATTTTCAGACAATAATGCTGGGATATCATGTTAATTATTATATGAGAAGCAATGCATCGGGGCATAATGGCCAAAGGAAAGGAGTGCGGATTGTGAGGGGTACATAAAAGAATAACCATGTTTTAAGACCTTCAAAGCAGGAAAGTGTATGTGTGTTTTTGTCTGAGAGAGTATTTAAAAATCACAGGTGAAATTTGATAGACACCTTGCATTATCCAACTGAATGCTCCTGTACCCAACTATTTACTAAATAATACATTTATCAGGGTGGTGTAACACCTCAAACACCCCCTGAAGCAATGCCTCTGCAGACAGACCAAACAGAAGGCCACCATTGCCAGGTAACAGAGAGCCTCAGAGGAAAATGGCACTGGGGGAAGAGTTTCACTGCAACAGGGGAAACGTAGGGTCGGAATTAGAGTTTGACAAACAGGGTACTCCTACCCAATGGCAACAGAGTACTCTGTTTGTCAAATTATCCGTCCTCCCGCCATATTTTGAATTGGGCTGACTACCAGGGTTATGCCAGAAGAATAACATTTACTCCATTGGCATAAACCTTTGCATGCCAGTCTGAGCGAGTATGGACCATCAGAGATAAGCCATCCTGTCATCTGCCCTATTTTCAGGGGGAGCCAGATGCCTCTTTTATACTGTCTGTCAGTGTCAGGAATTTCCTGGTGGTGAGTGACAATAAAAATAAAATATTGCCACATTATTTGTAACCTGACCATATGCCTTCCCCAACCTGTGAAATATCACGTTTTACTTGGGAGTACAGAAGATCCAATGGACAAATAGATGCTGCATTAAAAGGATCACAGGAAGTACTAATGGGCAATTTTCCTGTGGACCTGACTTGGTGGTGAGTGGCACCTCCATGCAACTGTAACTTTTGCCTGGTATATGAGAGATATTTACTGAAGATCTGGATATTTTTTATCAAAGCAGTTTGTGTCGAAACATTTTTGTTTCTCTAAGTTATTTTGGGAGTTTTACCTTCTTTCAGTGTCAACATGTAATGTACTCTTATTGCCTTGTGCATCTTTTTATAGTTTGGTTCACCAAGCTTTTTTTTCTTTTTCTACTTCTCAAACCTGACTTTTATCTATAAGTATTTTAACTAGCTTCTGCTATAACGTGTCATAGTAAATGAGATTGTCTTCACTTTTGTTTCCTATTAAATTTGCATCTCCTTTATGAACATAGTGTAGACCTTTTTACACCCTTCAATTTCTTAACATTATTGTTGTTTTTGTTATTGCCTCACTTTTATTACCTAAACAACAAAAAGAAATGCCAATACTGATGCTAAATTCTAGGGAGATATTTGAAACCAGAATACAGACCACAGTTCAATACTCAGGACTGCTATTAAATAGCTGTTTATTCAAAAATATTATTTTAGCAATGCACGAATTTGAATTAGTGCTCAAGTTCAAAACACATTTATGAAACAATAAAGGACATAAGGACACAAAAAAGAGAAAATGAAACCTCATCCATACTCTCATTCGTTAGTCATCAAACATATCACATCCAACCTACTAACATTCAAGCATTCAAACAAAATACTTCACACCATCTGGGAGAACAAGATTTGAACCAGTTGGTGAAGTAATAGGTCTGCTACTAAATCTAAAAAATTCTATAATGTTCCAAATCATACATTGCTAATAATGCGGTTAAATCAGAGGAAGTTTCATCGTAATTAACAGCATTAAGTGGAAACACAAATCGGGGTGCAAAACTAGTGAGCACCAAGATGAAGATAGCAGACCCAAAGGCCTACGCGTTTCGAATCCCTTAGAATGGCTGGATTCTTTTCAGGGCCACACATCTCTGAAACAAGAAAAAATGAAACCATATATCTAATATCTAAAACCACAGATACTTCAGAGCACTACTACATCTAAGTACCACTCCAGCTTACCGGTCTTTCTATCACCAATGGAAGGTATTCCAAAGGGTGGCCTCCTATAAAAGTGAGGGAAAAAAGGAAAAGAAAAAGAAAAGAAGAACGTTTTTTAAGTATGAGCAAAGTGTTCTTAAAACGGGTGGCATTAAAGGAGTAACAGCCTGATTCATCATTGTTCCGTTTTGCGAGTCCTTAATAGCGATTATTAAGGAATCGCTATTGAGGACTTGCAAAACGGGATTCATGTAGGAATCGCTAAATAAATTGCGATTCCTACACATTCCTTATTTTCGATTAGCAAATTGCTAATCGCAAATAAGGAATAACTCCCCATATATTCCTATGGGCCTAAAGGCTCATAGGAATGAATGGGGAGTCATTCCTTATTTGCGATTAGCAATTTGCTAATCGCAAATAAGATAGCGATTTCAAGTGTGCCAGGGGTGTCCAAAGGACACCCTGTAGCACCCCTGAAATGTAATCTACATTGGTGTTGCGCACACACATGTCCAAAGGACATGTGTGTGTGTAACATGCAACTTAGAAAAATGCATTCAAATGCATTTTTCTAACTTTTCGCTATTTACCACGAGGTTTGACCTCGCGGTAAATAGCAGCCCAAAATTGCGATTTCGCAGTTTTAAAATGGTTCATGAATGGTTCATGAATTGCGAGCGCAATTAAGCTTGATGAATCAGGCTGTAAGACCTCTAGGCAATAGATACCTTAGCCAAAATGACGTTGTGTCCTCAGCTTGCTTGTACCATTGATTGAGCTCGCTGAAAATTAGTTGAGGGGTCTAATACAAAAAAAACAGACAAAAAAGGGCGAGCTGTAATCGACCTCAAATAGAGGGAAGTTTCTGGAAAGCCAGAAAAGCCCTGCAGGTTCTTACCGTGCAAATCCTTGTAGCACAACACGGCAGTAGATTGTTTATCAGGTGAGGCGTGGACGGGTGAATCAAACCAGAGCACCACACTGGGGGGAAAAGAAAAGGACAACGTGGAATTTAGCCCTGTTCAAAAATTGAAATCCGAGACAGATGTATATTTGCCCGGTGCAGGCTTCAATAGAAAAGTTTGGACAGAAATACCTGGAACGGCAGAAAAGTTGCCGCGTTCTCAATATCCAAACAGCATCGGGAGCAATTGACGCATAACGCATGCGCAAGCTCTACCGGTGCTGGGTAATGTAGTCTGGTGTGCGTCATGACGCAGGTAGGCTCCCCCAGTGGCCGAAAGGCTTAACCAGCAGGAAGGTACGATAAGTCCAAAGGCAAAGTGAATGCTGGGACTGTTGGTTACAAATCACAGGCTCATACTGCATAAATTTCGACCATATCTAAACTTTGAAAAAGCAATAGTAGAAAAGGAATGTAGAGTTGTTTAAAAGTGAAGGAAGATCCCTTAAGGTGAAAAAAGTGTTAAAATCGGACAATGCAGTTGTTTAGAAAATTGGAGCAGGTTCAAAAAGAAAGGACATATTGGGATGTGAAAATATCTACAATTTGTAAATCTCTGAGAGTTTATTGAGGCCTGACACCGCCGTGTCAAACTTCACAATCAAGAGTGCCTCTCTTTTAGATAATTTTAAGTCCAAGTCACCTCCACGTAGGTCTCTTTCGACTTTTGAGATTACAGTCCATTTTAGATCACTGATTTGATGTTTCAGTCTAGTCCAGTGGTTAACCAACGGCGCCGTTTCCACTTTGTTCTTAATCCTGGATTTATGTTGTGAAATTCGTTGGCGATTTTCCTGGTTGGTTTTACCGATGTACAGGAGTCCACATGGGCATAAAACTCCATAGATGACGTATTTAGACTTGCAGTTACTGAAGGAATCATGCTTCCACGAAATGCCATTGTGTTGAAAGAGTGAACCTTCCATGGTCTGATTGCAGCAGAGGCACGTACCACATTTGTGGTGGCCTACAACGGGGGTTAGACCCATCAGGTGTCTCAGGGTCAGCTGGTTTTCTCTGGGGGCCGCCGCTCTTACCACATGATTGGCAATACTGCTTTCTTTCTTGAAAGCGAAAAACGGGAGTGCCCGGAGACTATCATCCAGATTTTTTATCAAGTGCCAATTTTGCCCAATGATTTTTTTGAGTTTATTAGCATGGGGGCAAAAAGTGGTGACACAGACTTGCCGTTTTAGTTGTGGTTTACTTTTCCTTTCCAGGAGAGTCTCCCTTGGGGTCCATCTAGCTCTTTTCATACAATTGCGGACTAATTTCCTTGGGTAACCACGTTCACATAATTTGGATACCAGATTTCCAGCATGCAGATTGTAGTCCTCATTAAAGGAACAATTCCAGCGAATTCTCAAAAATTGCCCGAGGGGTAAATTTTCTTTCAGGCTCCTAGGGTGGTTACTCGAAAACTACAAGGCCTTGTTGTGATCTGTAGGTTTGGTGAAAAGTGAGGTTGCCAATTTACCTTCAGCCGGGTAAACCTCAACATCCAGGAAGGATATTTTATTGTTGGAGTGGGAAATGCTGAACTGAATGTCAATTGTTCTAGCATTCAACCAATTATAAAACAATGTAAGTTTTTTTCACTACCTGTCCAAATCATAAAAACGTCATCAATGAAACGTAGCCACGTTCCAATGAATTCTGTAAATGGGTTGTTATTGTGGACATACGTATCTTCGAACAAAGACATAAATAAAACCGCCAGCTCTGGGGCAAAAGGACACCCCATAGCCACTCCTTTGATTTGAAAGAAGAATTCTTTGCCAAAGCAAAAATAATTCTTTTTTAGGGCAAATGATGCTAGGTCAACCAAAAATTGTGTAGGCACCTGGACTGGTCTGGTTCTTAAATCTCTGAGGAAATGTTTGCTGTGTGAACCAGCTAGCAAGGGTGAGCCAGGTATTTTTCACAGAAGCTAGTTTTCCTATCAAGTCAAATTATGCTGCTCTGTGAGAGCTCAGCTAAAACATAGGTTAACAATAAATTGCCCCCATACAATTTATTTTATAAATCGGGCACACAGATGAAATCTGGAAGTCTCTCTAATCATTTTTAGCAATGATTCACTAATGAGTACATTCACATTTTCTGGCTCTGTTCCTTGTGCCTGTTTTAATTTTATATTGCTTATTCTAAGTTTAAAAAAATATATTATGGGCACATGGCTGGGCAACAAGCATGGAGAATGTTTTCATGCAGAGCTACCAAGGTACGAATTCCATGTGGCCAATAGACATGCTGGAGTTACCCATCCATGAGTGACTTAATTGCAGTTTTACCTACCCCCTTCCTTGCCTTTACTCCTGTATAATTTTCACATCCCAGTCCTCTACCTCATGTTGCTTCTTCTCCCAATGTAAGTCTTATGATGCCAACCTCATTGGCCATCCTTTCCTCTATCTTTCTATTGTCACTTTCCCATTCCATAGGTTCTCCTCCTGCTCCACAGTAAGGACACATGGAGAGGGGCCCTTTTTCAACCTCTTTAACTTTCCAACCTTACTTATTATAGGTTGCCAACTCACTAAACTACCATCAGCTTCCATTTATGTCCTTAGTTGTAATTCTATCACTAGAAGTCTCTGTCCTCCAAGTATGATATTCAAGCTGCACCCATTCTTTGAGTGGGAGGTAACCTACGCTTATACTAGTTCCTGTTGCCCCAGCCACCAACCACCGACGGTGAACCTTATTGTAGGACAAAGTGAAGGGTATGCTCTTTTTAATAAATGTCATTTTTGTAAAATGCTTTTAATTGAGAATTTGTTATTTCAGAAGGGAGTTAACCTATGTTTTTTCTACTTGGGACTGGGCATTTGGATTTATACAAAAATATTCTCCCTTTACAAAGGTAAAAACCTCTGACAGACCACAATTTCCCACACTTGTATACTTACTCAATACACAGGGTTGGAGATTTTAGAAACATTTTTAAAACAGTTTTCGTTCCATTTCCAGGTCTGGGCAAACAAAATGTTACCTTTTTTGCCACAGCTCATGTATTCACATGGTCATATCTTTATTGAAAACAATTTCATTAACAGTGGACCATCCTGGAAATTATCATTCTATATCCTTCTTCCTTAATATAGTAAAACAATTGGAAAATGTGGCATTCTGTCAACTTCAGTCTTTCATTGAATTAAACAACCTATTAAACTCAGTTCAAGCTTATTTCAGACCAGGCTAGAGTACAGAGTTAGTGGTAACATCGGTGCTGGATAATCTTTATCGTTCATCTGATAATGGAGAGTTATAAACCTTATTTTTATTAGATTTAAGCATACCATTGATAACTCTCTTCTTACAAGAACTCGTATGTTTTGCTTGATGCAACCAACTGGATAGATTCTGTTTTTTGTCAGATCTCTATCAAACAATTTTTGTCTAGTCAATAATCAACAACCTCTGTAAATTGAGGAGTTCCACAGTCAGAAATCCTATCTCCTACACAGTGTTGAACATGGAAATTGACTCAAAATCTGGGCGTACAATTCTATGATTATGCTGATGACAAATTCTTTCCAAATTGGCATTGAGAAATGGAAATCACACTAACTCCAATACTAATATTAACATGCATTAAAATCCTAATTTTGAGTGGTCTTGGATTGGCTGCCAATTTATTAGACTGAATCCGATCAACATAGAATTCATTTTTTGGGAACTTTACAGGAAATTGACACCCACTTTCTGTCCTCCACTCCTACCAATTAAAAATGTGAATAATTTGGGTATTATTTTAGATGTGAGTCTGTGTTTATACCCCAAGCAGCAAAGTTTTCTAGCACTTGCTTGTGGCACCTCAAGTTGCTTAAAAATATTTATACTAAAAGTTGCTATTTAACTTTCAAAAAAAGTCTCGGCAGGTGTCAGCTGATTCAAAGTGAAGCTGCTCAGTTCATTTCTAACTGTACTTACAAGGATCATATAATATCTGTTTTATTTCAGCTTCATTAGTTCATTGGTTACTTGTTGAATACAATATTTGCTTCAAGTCTTTAGCCATCCTTCATAAGGTTCTTTATGGACAGGACCCTTCCTATCTAGCTGACAAAGTTCACATCCATTCTCCATCTAGTGCTTTACTCTGTTGTGCGAAATGTTTGTTGAACTAACACCTTTGGTCGAAAAGCTTTTTCCTTTGCAGCTGTCAGGGAGTGGGACCTTCTTCCATTACCCCAACATTCACAAATCTCACTTGATTTTTTCAGAAATAAGTTTAAAAACCTTGGGGCATATTTACAAGAGAATGGCAGAGTATGGCGTTAAGCACAAAATGCTAATGCCACACTCTGCCATTCCGAAAATGCAGGGGTGCACTGTATTTGCAAAGATATGGTGCACCCCTGCGTTTTCCCTAGTGCTGGTGCTAAAGTAAGCTGCTTAGCACCATCGCAGGGTGCAAGGGTGCCTGATTGAGGGAATGATTGTTTATGCGTAGGAAGGTGTCCCTTCCTACACATACTGCACAATGCAGCACACATAGAAACAGCAAAAACGAGGAGAAAGAAAGCATTTCCCCTCGTTTTTCTCTGGTCTTAATTTTGGTACTGGCTCCTATTTACGTCACCCTTGTAAGTAGGGGGCAGCATCAAAATCAATGGGTGTTGGGGCAGAACACCCACCACAACACCCATTGCCCACCCCTTTCACGCTAAGTATAGAGTGAAAGGGTGCCTTATTTACAAGGTGGAGTTAAGCCACTTTAAGTGGCTTAACGCCACCTTGTAAATAAGGCAAAACCCCTATTGCCCCAGGAACATCGTTAAAAGTGACTCTCCTATGGCGATAGGGGCTTATAAATATGGCCCTTTGTTGTTTATGATAGCCTTCAATCCATCATAATTTTCTTCACCAACATGAGCACTGTTTTCAGTCAAGTGTTGTTGCTTTAACTCCATGAACCTTCAGCGTCTGCTGCGCTTAACCCCTTCGCTGCTAGGCCTTTTCCCCTCCTGTGCTGAGGCTTTTTTTGGCGTTTTGGAGTAGTGCGCGCTTAGGCCCTTGTAACTTTTTGACCACATAAGGTATCCACGCCAAATTTGCGTCCTTTTCTTCCAACATCATGTGGATTCTAAAGGCGCCCAGGGTTTGTGGATTCCCTTGGAGGGGTCCCAGAAATTAACCAAAATATAGTGATTTGTTTGTTTTTTTCAGAAAAATGGGAAAAACGGGCTGCAAATGAAAGCCTCTGGGTTTTTCCCTGAAAATGGTATCACAAAAGGGTTTGTGGGGCTGACATCTCCATTTTCTCAGCTTTCAGGGAATGACAGTCTTTTGTCAGAGAACCGAAATTTTTCACTCAGTTTTGGCATGTTTCTGGGACATAGTCTATTTTTGCTATTTTTAGAGCTTTCCACCTCCTTCCAGTTAATGGTAGAAATGAGTTTGAAAGCAATAATGGATCCTGGAAATCTTTACATTTCCGAAAAGTAGACAAAATTCTGAATTCAGAAAGGGGTCATTTGTCTAAATCCATGAAGGTGTCGTTATAGAAACTAACATTTATATTTTGGAATAATTGAAAATTTGTTGAAAAAAACAGCCTTTTGTCTCAACGTTTTCACCTATAACTTTTTATAATTTTGACAGCTCTTGGAAAGCAATATACCGTTACATCCGTTAGACCTTCCTGGTTGTGGGGATATATAGGACTTGTAGTTTCACCAAAAACCCGACGAACCCAGATCCAAAAACTGAGCAGCAACTTGCAATGGTATTTTTTCATTTACTGGGTATAGTGTACTTTGTCTTGGAAAATGTATACATGGAATAATCTGTATGAAAGACACCTATGTATTTATGAATTGGGTACAAATTATAGAGTTCAGAAACAGTATGTAATTGCACATTTTCAAAGTTGGGAATACTCATACTAGCATGAGAATTATTGGTCATTTTTCATAAAGATTTTTTTTTTACACAATGTCCTTCATTCAAAGGGAGAAATGCATGAAAGCTCAATTGGTAATAACAGTTGATTTACAAATCTGAATTACCCCAAGTGTCCCGATAAAAACGGTACCTCACTTGTGTGGGTCGGCCTTGTGCCTGTGACAGGAAACGGCGCAAAATGCAACGTGGTCACACCTAAATTTTGCAGTTACAAATTGACCCTTTTGTGGCAAAGTGCCTACCTGTAGTTTTTGCACCCTAGCTCTGCCGGAACCTAGGGAAACCTAGCAAACCTATACATTTTTGAAAAGTAGACACCCAGGGGAATTCAGGATGGGATGACTCAACTGCCTACCACCAGGTTTTGTTACCCAGAATCCCTTGCAAAGCTAAGATTTTGACAAAAAAAACACATTTTCCTCTTATTTCTGTGGTGGAAAGTTCTGGAATCTGCGTGGATCAACAAATTTCCACCCACCCAGCGTGCCCCCATGTCTCCCCAAAAAAATGGTACCTCACTTGTGTGGGTCGGCCTTGTGCCTACGACAGGAAACGGCACAAAATGCAACGTGGTCGCACCTCAATTTCCCAGTGAAATCTTAAGCTCTTTGGACAAAGAGACTACTTTTTGTTTTTGAGCCGTAGCTCAGCCAGCACCTAAGGAAACCTAGCAAACCTATACATTTTTGAAAACTAGACACCCAGGGCCATTCAGGATGGGGTGACTCGTCTGCCTACCCCCAGGTTTTGTTACCCAGAATCCCTTGCAAACCTAAAAATTTGACAAAAAAAACACATTTTCCTCACATTTCTGTGGTGGAAAGTTCTGGAATCTGCGTGGATCAACAAATTTCCACCCACCCAGCGTGCCCCCAGGTCTCCCGAAAAAAATGGTACCTCACTTGCGTGGGTAGGCATAGTGGCTGCGACATGAAACAGCGCAAAACGCAGCATGGTCGCACCTCAATTTCCCAGTGAAATTTAGCACGTTTCGGACAAAAAGATTACCTTTTGTTTTTGCGCCGTTGCTCTGCCAGCACCTAGGGAAACCTAGCAAACCTATACATTTTTGAAAACTAGACACCCAGGGCAATTCAAGATGGGGTGATTTGTCTGCCTACCCCCAGGTTTTGTTACCCAGAATCCCTTGCAAACCCTAAAAATTTGACCAAAAAAACACATTTTCCTCACATTTCTGTGGTGGAAAGTTCTGGAATCTGCGTGGATCAACAAATTTCCACCCACCCAGCGTGCCCCCAGGTCTCCCTAAAAAAATGGTACCTCACTTGCGTGGGTAGGCATAGTGGCTGCGACATGAAACAGCGCAAAACGCAGCATGGTCGCACCTCAATTTCCCAGTGAAATTTAGCACGTTTTGGACAAAAAAACTACCTTTTGTTTTTGCTCCGTAGCTCTGCCAGTACCTAGGGAAACCTAGCAAACTTATATATTTTTGAAAACTAGACACCCAGGGCAATTCAGGATGGGGTGAGTCGTCTGCCTACCCCCAGGTTTTGTTACCCAGAATCCCTTGCAAACCTAAAAATTTGACCAAAAAAAGCACATTTTCCTCACATTTCTGTGGTGGAAAGTTCTGGAATCTGCGTGGATCAACAAATTTCCACCCACGCAGCGTGCCCCCAGGTCTCCCGAAAAAAATGGTACCTCAGTTGCGTGGGTAGGCATAGTGGCTGCGACATGAAACAGCGCAAAACGCAGCATGGTCGCACCTCAATTTCCCAGTGAAATTTAGCACGTTTCGGACAAAAAGACTACCTTTTGTTTTTGCGCCGTAGCTCTGCCAGCACCTAGGGAAACCTAGCAAACCTATACATTTTTGAAAACTAGACACCCAGGGCAATTCAGGATGGGGTGACTCGTCTGCCTACCCCCAGGTATTGTTACCCAGAATCCCTTGCAAACCTAAAAATTTGACAAAAAAAACACATTTTCCTCACATTTCTGTGGTGGAAAGTTCTGGAATCTGCGTGGATCAACAAATTTCCACCCACCCAGCGTGCCCCCAGGTCTTCCGAAAAAAATGGTACCTCACTTGCGTGGGTAGGCATAGTGGCTGCGACATGAAACAGTGCAAAACGCAGCATGATCGCACCTCAATTTCCCAGTGAAATTTAGCACTTTTCGGACAAAAAGACTACCTTTTGTTTTTGCACCGTAGCTCTGCCAGCACCTAGGGAAACCTAGCAAAACTATACATTTTTGAAAACTAGACACCCAGGGCAATTCAGGATGGGGTGACTCGTCTGCCTACCCCCAGGTTTTGTTACCCAGAATCCCTTGCAAACCTAAAAATTTGACCCAAAAAACACATTTTCCTCACATTTCTGTGGTGGAAAGTTCTGGAATCTGCGTGGATCAACAAATTTCCACCCACCCAGCGTGCCCCCAGGTCTTCCGAAAAAAATGCTACCTCACTTGCGTGGGTAGGCATGGTGGCTGCGACATGAAACAGCACAAAACGCAGCATGGTCGCACCTCAATTTCCCAGTGAAATTTAGCACTTTTCGGACAAAAAGACTACCTTTTGTTTTTGCACCGTAGCTCTGCCAGAACCTAGGGAAACCTAGCAAACCTATACATTTCTGAAAACTAGACACCCAGGGAAATTCAGGATGGGGTGACTCGTCTGCCTACCCCCAGGTTTTGTTACCCAGAATCCCTTGCAAACCTAAAAATTTGACAAAAAATACACATTTTCCTCACATTTCTGTGGTGGAAAGTTCTGGAATCTGCGTGGATCAACAAATTTCCACCGACCCAGCGTGCTCCCAGGTCTTCCGAAAAAAATGGTACCTCACTTGCGTGGGTAGGCATAGTGGCTGCGACATGAAACAGCGCAAAACGCAGCATGGTCGCACCTCAATTTCCCAGTGAAATTTAGCGCTTTTCGGACAAAAAGACTACCTTTTGTTTTTGCACCGTAGCTCTGCCAGCACCTAGGGAAACCTAGCAAACCTATACATTTTTGAAAACTAGACACCCAGGGAAATTCAGGATGGGGTGACTCGTCTGCCTACCCCCAGGTTTTGTTACCCAGAATCCCTTGCAAACCTAAAAATTTGACAAAAAATACACATTTTCCTCACATTTCTGTGGTGGAAAGTTCTGGAATCTGCGTGGATCAACAAATTTCCACCCACCCAGCGTGCCCCCAGGTCTCCCGAAAAAAATGGTACCTCACTTGCGTGGGTAGGCATAGTGGCTGCGACATGAAACAGCGCAAAACGCAGCATGGTCGCACCTCAATTTCCCAGTGAAATTTAGCACTTTTCGGACAAAAAGACTACCTTTTGTTTTTGCACCGTAGCTCTGCCAGCACCTAGGGAAACCTAGCAAACCTATACATTTTTGAAAACTAGACACCCAGGGCAATTCAGGATGGGGTGACTCGTCTGCCTACCCCCAGGTTTTGTTACCCAGAATCCCTTGCAAACCTAAAAATTTCACAAAAAATACACATTTTCCTCACATTTCTGTGGTGGAAAGTTCTGGAATCTGCGTGGATCCACAAAATTCCACCCACCCAGCGTGCCCCCAGGTCTCCTGAAAAAAATGGTACCTCACTTGCGTGGATAGACATAGTGGCTGCAACAGGAAACGGTTCAAATCGTATGGTGGTGAATTTACATTACCTTATTGCAAAACTACCTTGATTTTGGGGGGGGGCATCTGAGTTTGTGGCCCGGGGCTCGGTGGTATTCTTTGGAAAGTAGCAAACCCAAACAGTTCTGAAAACTAGACATCCGGGGGAGTCCAGGGAGGTATGGCATGCGTGGGTCCCCCAATGTTTTCTTACCAAGAACTCCTTACAAACCTTAAAATTAGGTAAAAATAGCACTTTTCCAAACTTTTTGTGTGGGTGCCCCAAAGCAGAACACCCCAAAAATGAATTTTGAAAAAAGTAGTTTTTAGTCATATTTAAGTTTTACAAATTAAGCCCCCCAGCCTGAGTCGCATGCCTTTGGCCCACCCACACAAGTGAGGTATCATTTTACTCGGGAGAACAAGGGAAACGCTGGGTGGTAGGACATTTGTTCCGGCAGCGAGATCCCACCCAAAAAAGTACGGAAAAGTGGGTTTTTTTACCAAAATTTCAGGTTTGCAGGGGTTTCTGGGTAGGAAAACATTGGGGGACCCACGCATGCCATACCTCCCTGGACTCCCCAGGGTGTCTAGTTTTCAGAACTGTTTGGGTTTGGTAGTTTCCAAAGATGCCCGCCAAGCCCCGGGCCAAAAGCTCAGGTGACCCCCTCAAAAAATAAGATTATTTGGCTAAAGGTAATGTTTTAGTCGCCACAGTATGAATTGGGCCTTTTCCTAAAGCAGCCACTATGCCTACCAAGGCAAGTGAGGTACCATTTTTATCGGGAGACCTTGGGGAACGCTGGGTGGGAGGTAATTTGTGTGAGCCCAGTGATGCCACGCTTTCCCACACTAAAACGTGTGAAAAAACTGATTTTTTTCAAACACAAAATGAGGTTTGCAAGGGATTCTGGGTAAAGGAACATTGGAGGATCCACGCAAGCCATACCTCCTTGGAAGCCCCCGGGTGTCTACTTTTCAGAAATGTGTGGGTTTGGTAGGTTTCCCTAGATGGCTGTCTCGCACGGGGCCAAAAACCCAGGTAACCCCTCTTGCAAAAGCTGGTGAACTTAACATTTTCACCATTGTTCCTCAAAGACACACACATACAGGTTGGATTTGGCACGAGGGCGAGTGATGGTTCAGTACATAAAATTTTATTAACAAGATATTTCAAAAAAATGAAATGGTCTGTCAGTAAATAAATGCATAAAAACCGAACCAGTGACTCGCAAATCGTGAGCTGTAAAGCCACGACAAGGCACCAACCGTTTTACAGGCCATTCACGCACCTTTCATACCTGATACAAACCAGACCATTGACAGCATCCGAATGGAAAAGCAACACATTACAACAATCACAATAAGGGACAAGGTACACCCTAATGCAGAAAGAGAAAAAAAACAACTATTACTGCACACCCATCTAATCCGCAAGCACACACACATACTGGTTGGATTTGGCACAAGGGTGAGTGATGATTCAGTACATACAATTGGATACGCAAGTAATTTCATCAAAAATGAAATACACTGCGTATAATTGAAAGTATGTGTTGGAAGTGGGTAGCCTGGCCTAGGGCAAGACATGCATTTCAGAGGCACAGTGTTAAGGTTGCAGACCACCCAAAAGTAAAACCCCGCAATAGCACACAAAAGAAAACGCTACACCATAAATGTAGGAAAATAAGCACTGCTTTATAAAAATAATATATATATATCTCTTAGCTCTTTTCACTTTCAAGATTCACAGTTAAATTATCATACAGGTTGGTTGGATTATAGCAGGAATACTTTTTCAATTCTAAAACATAAGAACAACCAACATTTGTAAAACAGATAAATCACCTGGACATTTGGCAAATAATTCTTACTCTTTTATAATTCAATCAAGTAATGTCTGTACCCAGCTTACTTTATATTATTTCCAAACACAGCATTACTTTAAGTTTTGGCACAAACAACTTCTAAATCCAAGCAGAGCAACACTCCCATCTACATAGGAGACATTTAGATATTCTTATTACTCAATTGAAGGCCATTGGGTTAAGCCCACTTAAACCAGCATTTAATTAGGCCCCTACAGGTAGTCGAATGGAATTCTATGGAGTACACTATGCTTGATTTACACAGTACCAGTAACCTCCTTCTGATAGTACATAGTCATTGAGGGATTTCTCAAGTTCCTCCCCACTGAAGGCTATACCACTGTGGCACAATGCTCATTGAATGAGTTATTTCTTGCTTAGGTTATAGCGTTTCTCTCCCCTTCCAATAATACCTCCTTACTTGCTTGTCAGGCGGTGATGTTCTTGTTGTATTAGAGGATGAGGGAAGGACAGGGGTTAAGACAAGGGGGAGACTCGTGCGGGTGAGGTATATTAATCTCTGGGGCCCCTCAGCTCTCCTCCGAGTATCACCAACACTCAAAGAGGCAGTAGGCCTCAGAATACTTCAGCCGCTTTTGGGCTTCTAGGCTCTCCCTACCCGCTCGCGCTCGCCTCACCAGAGGGCGCTTGAGCAGGGGGGAGAGAAGCTCTTCTGCCTGGCTTCCGCCGAGGGACTCCCGGCGCCTTTCCTCACACTACCAGGTGTCGCGCTGATCCTCCGGTCATGCGCGAGGGCTCCTCCTCACTCTGGAAGGGGACGCGCTGTTCCCTGGGGCATGCGCGACGCTCTCCTTGCTCCCGCCTTCAAAGATCCGGCTCCGCCTCACGGAGCCTGACAGCGCCACCGGGCATGCGCGAGGGAGCAGTGTCTCACCGCCTGGGACCGCGCTGTTGATCTGACGCTGCTCTCCAACTTGGCAATTAACAAGGACTTCCCTCAGCCCACTTCTCACCACAGGGCACACAAATTCGGCTCCACAACGGCGCCGCTCGCCCAGTATCAGCTTGGGGTTGAAGAAGGGTGGAACAGCCCGTTTTCTCCTGGTCTCTGCTCTCCTCAGTGGCGCTCCACCACAGCAGGTGAGAGGGGACGCTCCAGGGAATCAGGGACAAAGGGGACAGTCTAGCACAATTACCAGTCTCTCCAACTGGGCAGAGGACTGCGCTCCGCAGCGCTGCAGTCTCCTTCTCCTATGGACTTCCCCTATTATTTAGAAAAGGGGGCAAGCCAGGCGCCCAGGGTCTCCAGTAACTTCCCACAGCGGGGCCAAGACAAGTAACCAACAGGGGAGTAGTGGGTTGGACCAATAAGGCAGCTTCCCAGTCCAGGAGGTCAACCCTGAGTCTAACCTCTTCCCACCCTCAGCTACCACCTGTCCTCCAGCTGACTTCCACAGGTAGACAAAATGGCTGCCCCGCATTCCGCCTTTTATAGGCTGCCCTTCAATGGTCCAGCATGGACCAGAAGGTTCTGGAATGCCCTATGTTAAGCTATGGCCAAGTTCTAGGTGTGACAGTTGGGGCAGTTGGTGGCCACCATTTTAGGTGGTGCCAACTTTCCTGTCAGAACAGGCCTCTGGGCCTGAGGTAAAAGACTATGGGGGGAAAAAGAACACCTATCCCCTTGACCAACACCTAAAAAAGTAGTAGACACAAAAATTATCAAGGG
The DNA here is from genome assembly GCF_964261635.1 of Lissotriton helveticus. Lineage (NCBI taxonomy): Eukaryota > Metazoa > Chordata > Amphibia > Caudata > Salamandridae > Lissotriton > Lissotriton helveticus. The sequence continues at coordinate 899,331,908 of NC_136070.1, read as the reverse complement.
TATGAGGGGCAAAAAGGGGACAAAATAAATAATAATGAGGAGGGACTGCGCAAAAAAATCCAGACAGGTCTAACACGCGTCCCCCCCAGCTGAAAGTGGGGAGAACTACCCAACCCCTTGGGAGTCCTCTTCACTAACGCGGAAATACCTGGAGAGACCGTCTGCGTTTGCGTGGTCCACTCCAGGCCGATGTTCCACCCGGAAGTCCATTCCCTGTAGGGAGATGGACCACCTCAACAGCTTGGGATTTTCCCCCTTCATTTGCATCAGCCAACGAAGGGGGCGGTGGTCAGTCTGAACCAGGAAGTGCGAGCCAAAGAGGTATGGCCGCAGCTTCTTCAGAGCCCACACCACCGCAAAAGCTTCCCTCTCAATTGCACTCCACTTCTGTTCCCGGGGAAGCAGTCTCCTGGATAGGAAGACTACAGGCTGATCCAGGCCCTCTTCATTTAGTTGCGATAACACTGCTCCAATGCCATGTTCGGATGCATCTGTTTGCACAATGAACTCCTTGGAGAAATTGGGAGCCTTCAGGACCGGTGCTTCACACATTGCCTGCTTCAACTTTTCAAAGGCTTGCTGACAAGCCTTTGTCCAAACTACCCGTCGAGGTTGTTTCCTAGAGGTGAGCTCTGTGAGGGGCGCTACAATAGTGCCATACCCCTTCACAAAGCGACGGTAGTAACCTGTGAGGCCCAGGAAAGCTCGGACCTCAGTCTGTGTCTTGGGGGGTTCCCAGGCCATGATTGCCTCAATCTTCGCCTGCAGGGGCTGCACTGACCCCCTACCCACCAAGTGTTCAAGGTACACAACCGACCCCTGACCAATCTGGCATTTGCTGGCTTTGATGGTCAATCCAGCTTGTTTCAGCGCCTGGAGAACTGCTTGCAAATGTTGCAAGTGGTCCTCCCAACTGCTACTGAAGACAGCAATGTCATCCAGGTAAGCAGCCGAGAAACCCTCCATTCCAGAGAGGACCTGGTTCACCAGTCGCTGAAATGTGGCAGGGGCGTTCTTGAGCCCAAAGGGCATCACACAGAACTGGAAGTGTCCCTCAGGCGTGGAAAAGGCTGACCTTTCCTTTGCTCCATCTGTCAAGGAGATCTGCCAGTACCCTGAAGTGAGGTCAAAGGTACTCAGGTATTGGGCCGCTCCTAGCCGGTCAATTAACTCATCCGCCCTGGGGATTGGATGAGCGTCAGTTTTGGTAACTGAGTTCAGTCCTCGGTAATCCACACAGAACCTCAGTTCTGGTGTGGTGCCCGGTGGGGCGGCTTTTGGGACTAGCACCACCGGACTGGACCAAGGGCTGCTGGACGGTTCTATCACTCCTGGCTCTAACATCTTGGCTACTTCGCCATGGATGCTAGCCTTCACCTTGTCTGACAGCCTATAGGTCTTGGATTTCACTGGGGGGCTGTCTCCTGTGTCCACATCATGGGTACACAAGTGGGTTCTTCCCGGGACAAGAGAAAACAGTGAAGAGTACTGCCCCAATACCTGTCGGCAATCCTCTCGTTGCTCAGGAGTGAGAGACGGGGAGAGAATTACTCCCTCCACCGACCCATCCTTCTCTTGACATGAAAAGAGGTCTGGGAGAGGCTCGCTTTCTGCTTCCTCAGCACCATCAGTCACCAACATCAGGATGACCTCTGGCCTCTCATGGTGGGGTTTGAGGCGATTGGCATGCAACACCCGTAGGGGCTGCCTCGGGGTCTTAAGATCCACCAAGTAAGTGGCCTTACCCTTTTTCTCCAACACCTCAAAGGGGCCTGTCCAACGATCCTGAAGGGCACTTAGCTCTCCAGGTTCCATTACCCAGACTTTCTGGCCAGGCTCCAACTCCACTGGGTGAGCATTTTGGTCGTACCATTCCTTCATGACTGCCTGACTGGCCTCTAAGTTGTCAGCAGCCTGCTTCCACAACTTGGCCATCTGGCTTCTGAAGGTCAACATGTAGCTCACCACATCCTGGGGAGGTTTTCTGGGAGACTTCTCCCATCCTTCCTTCACCAGGCTGAGAGGCCCACGCACTGGGTGCCCATACAACAATTCGAACGGGCTGAAGCCCACTCCTTTCTGTGGCACCTCTCGGTAGGAGAACAGTAAGCAAGGTAGGAGGACGTCCCACTTCCTCCGTAAGCTCTCTGGCAGACTTCTTATCATGCCCTTCAGGGTCTTATTGAACCTCTCAACCAGTCCATTGGACTGGGGGTGATAAGGAGTGGTGAACCGGTAGGTCACCCCACACTCCTTCCACATGGTCCGCATGTAAGCAGACAGGAAGTTAGTCCCCCTGTCGGACACAACCTCCTTCGGGAATCCTACCCTAGTAAAGATTCCCATCAGGGCCCTAGCTACCACAGGTGCAGTAACAGTCCTCAGAGGGATGGCCTCTGGGTACCGTGTGGCATGATCCACCAGAACCAGGATGAACCTGTGACCAGCTGCTGTTGGTGGATCCAATGGCCCTACAATGTCGATGCCCACCCTTTCAAAGGGGGTGCTAACGACAGGAAGTGGTTCCAGGGGAGCCTTTAGCTTTACCCCTGTCTTCCCACTGGCCTGGCAGGATACACATGTCCTACAGTATGTGTTGGACGCCACTTTCATCTGAGGCCAGTAAAAGTGGAGGACAAGCCGTGCAAAGGTCTTGTCCTGGCCTAAGTGTCCTGCCAGTGGTATCGCATGAGCCAATTCCAGCAGAAAGGCTCGGTATTGCTGCGGGACCACCAAGGCCCTTGATGAGCCAGGTAGAGGTACCTTGGGTTCACTGTAGAGGAGGCCATCCTCCCAGTAAATATGGTGGTGTCCCGTAGCATCCCACCGCTGCCACCAAATTTGGAAGTGGGTAGCCTGGCCTAGGGCAAGACATGCATTTCAGAGGCACAGTGTTAAGGTTGCAGACCACCCAAAAGTAAAACCCCGCAATAGCACACAAAAGAAAACGCTACACCATAAATGTAGGAAAATAAGCACTGCTTTATAAAAATAATATATATATATCTCTTAGCTCTTTTCACTTTCAAGATTCACAGTTAAATTATCATACAGGTTGGTTGGATTATAGCAGGAATACTTTTTCAATTCTAAAACATAAGAACGACCAACATTTGTAAAACAGATAAATCACCTGGACATTTGGCAAATAATTCTTACTCTTTTATAATTCAATCAAGTAATGTCTGTACCCAGCTTACTTTATATTATTTCCAAACACAGCATTACTTTAAGTTTTGGCACAAACAACTTCTAAATCCAAGCAGAGCAACACTCCCATCTACATAGGAGACATTTAGATATTCTTATTACTCAATTGAAGGCCATTGGGTTAAGCCCACTTAAACCAGCATTTAATTAGGCCCCTACAGGTAGTCGAATGGAATTCTATGGAGTACACTATGCTTGATTTACACAGTACCAGTAACCTCCTTCTGATAGTACATAGTCATTGAGGGATTTCTCAAGTTCCTCCCCACTGAAGGCTATACCACTGTGGAACAATGCTCATTGAATGAGTTATTTCTTGCTTAGGTTATAGCGTTTCTCTCCCCTTCCAATAATACCTCCTTACTTGCTTGTCAGGCGATGATGTTCTTGTTGTATTAGAGGATGAGGGAGGGACAGGGGTTAAGACAAGGGGGAGACTCGTGCGGGTGAGGTATATTAATCTCTGGGGCCCCTCAGCTCTCCTCCGAGTATCACCAACACTCAAAGAGGCAGAAGGCCTCAGAATACTTCAGCCGCTCTTGGGCTTCTAGGCTCTCCCTACCCGCTCGCGCTCGCCTCACCAGAGGGCGCTTGAGCAGGGGGGAGAGAAGCTCTTCTGCCTGGCTTCCGCCGAGGGACTCCCGGCGCCTTTCCTCACACTACCAGGTGTCGCGCTGATCCTCCGGTCATGCGCGAGGGCTCCTCCTCACTCTGGAAGGGGACGCGCTGTTCCCTGGGGCATGCGCGACGCTCTCCTTGCTCCCGCCTTCAAAGATCCGGCTCCGCCTCACGGAGCCTGACAGCGCCACCGGGCATGGGCGAGGGAGCAGTGTCTCACCGCCTGGGACCGCGCTGTTGATCTGACGCTGCTCTCCAACTTGGCAATTAACAAGGACTTCCCTCAGCCCACTTCTCACCACAGGGCACACAAATTCGGCTCCACAACGGCGCCGCTCGCCCAGTATCAGCTTGGGGTTGAAGAAGGGTGGAACAGCCCGTTTTCTCCTGGTCTCTGCTCTCCTCAGTGGCGCTCCACCACAGCAGGTGAGAGGGGACGCTCCAGGGAATCAGGGACAAAGGGGACAGTCTAGCACAATTACCAGTCTCTCCAACTGGGCAGAGGACTGCGCTCCGCAGCGCTGCAGTCTCCTTCTCCTATGGACTTCCCCTATTATTTAGAAAAGGGGGCAGGCCAGGCGCCCAGGGTCTCCAGTAACTTCCCACAGCGGGGCCAAGACAAGTAACCAACAGGGGAGTAGTGGGTTGGACCAATAAGGCAGCTTCCCAGTCCAGGAGGTCAACCCTGAGTCTAACCTCTTCCCACCCTCAGCTACCACCTGTCCTCCAGCTGACTTCCACAGGTAGACAAAAGGGCTGCCCCGCATTCCGCCTTTTATAGGCTGCCCTTCAATGGTCCAGCATGGACCAGAAGGTTCTGGAATGCCCTATGTTAAGCTATGACCAAGTTCTAGGTGTGACAGTTGGGGCAGTTGGTGGCCACCATTTTAGGTGGTGCCAACTTTCCTGTCAGAACAGGCCTCTGGGCCTGAGGTAAAAGACTATGGGGGGAAAAAGAACACCTATCCCCTTGACCAACACCTAAAAAAGTAGTAGACACAAAAATTATCAAGGGTATGAGGGGCAAAAAGGGGACAAAATAAATAATAATGAGGAGGGACTGCGCAAAAAAATCCAGACAGGTCTAACAGTATGATAAACTGAACCACTGACTCACAGCTCGTGAGCTGTAAAGCCACGTCAAGGCACCAACCTCTTTACAGGCCATTCATACACCTTTCGTATGCGTGACACATACAAAACATTCACACCGCCAGCCGCGGACCCATCACATTTCAACACTCACACCAGCAAACAGCGCCATTCAAGGGCCCATCACTTTCACACGCCCACATTTCTGACACTGCAACTACACAAAATGATGGACTGTGTGGAGTGTCACTCAACTAGCAGTGTGTTTAGTGACCAACAGAAAGTAACTACTCACACACCGCCTGCCGAGCGCCAGTCCACCCACACCACCATCCAAGCACCAGACCATGCACACTGCCAGCCAAACACCACTCAGCGCACACCGACAGCCAAGTACCACTCCACACACACCACCAGCCAAGCATCACTCCACGCACACCACCAGCCAAGCGCCACTCCACAAACACAACACCAGCCAAGCACCACTCCACACACACCGCCAGCCAAGCATCACTTCACGCACACCACCAGCCAAGCGCCACTCCACAAACACAACACCATCCAAGCACCACTCCACACACACCGCCAGCCAAGCATAACTCCACGCACACCACCAGCCAAGCGCCACTCCACAAACACCACCATCCAAGCACCACTCCACACACACCGCCAGCCAAGCACCACTCCACACACACCGCCAGCCAAGCACCACTCCACTCACACCGCCAGCCAAGCACCTAACCATGCACTCCGCCAACCAAAGCAAAAATCCACGCACCCCCCAGCACAACTCCAATCCATGCACTATGCCAGCCAAGCACCAGACCACGCACACCACCAGCCAAGCGCCAGTCCACGCACACCAACAATCCAAGCACAATCCTGCACACACCACCATCGAAATTAGAATTTTTTAAAGAAATACCACAAATCAAATGTAGAAACCTACAAATCTGCTAACACAAATTCAAAAACTAAATGCTTTGCACTAATGCAAACCTTAAAGCAGACTAAAAAATATTACAGAAAACAGACCAGACAGTACACTTACAAGCTCAATGAAACTCCCAAAACTTCTTTTGTGTGTGGTACGATTTAAAACAAGCTGGCACACACAATCCAGGATTTGAAGGACAGTCAGGACAGTGCATACGAGACTCCCTCCGCACTTCTCTTCGCCAACAGACTCTACATCTTTAATGGGATTGTCTTTTGCAGTTGTGGGAGGAATGTATTCTGGAAAGTGGCGATCTTTCAGTCTAGCCACTTCCTCCACCACTCCAAATCTTGCCACACTTGCCTGTTCCACTAGTACAAGGCTGCCTATTACAGTCTCCTGAAACTTAACAAAAGGCATCTTTGACTCAGGACAAGATTTCTGGAAAACAACAAAAGCATTAAAGGATGCCAAGTGGAAAAGATGGATAGCCAACTTCTTGTACCAAACGTAAGCCTTTCGAAGAGCAGCATAAAGTTCCAACCTCTGATCTACTCTGTCAACACCACCCATGTGCCTATTATAGTCTAAAATGCACACAGGTTTACGCACTTCAGCAGTCTCACCCCGAACTGGCAGAGCTTCAGTGCTTTCGTCATGGATAGTAGTCAGCATGTAAACATCTCTCCTGTCTGAAAACTTCACAGCTAGAAGCTTCCCACATCGCAATGCAGTAGACTGTCCCCGCACAAGCCTTTTGCAAACAAGTTCTATTGGGAAACCTTTCCGGTTACTGCGCATCGTGCCACATGCAACAGTGCCCACTTTGGCCAACTCCTTGAACAAACGCACACTAGTGTCGAAGTTATCTACATATAAATGGTGGCCTTTGTTAAATAATCGTCTACCTAGTTCCCACACAATTTTCTCAGTCACTCCAAAAGTGGACGGACAAGCAGAAGTGTTAATGCTGGAATCCTTACCGGTGTACACCCTGAAATTATAAACATATCCAGTATCACTGTCACACAGCATATACAGTTTGATTCCATAGCGTGCCCTCTTACTAGGAATGTATTGCCTAAAAACCAAGCGGCCCTTGAACAATACCAAAGACTCGTCAACAGCTATTTTTTTTCCAGGTGCAAAGATCTCAGGAAAACGATCAACAAAGTGATCAAGGACAGGCCGAATCTTAAAAAGACGATCACAATCAGGGTGATCGCGTGGCAACGCTAAATCATTATCAACAAAATGCATCATGCGAAGAAGAAGCATATATCGATCACGAGTCATAACTGCTGGAAATATAGATGTTGCCATCAAGGGACTAGTGGACCAATAAGAAGACATTGATGGCTTCCTTAGCAAGCCCATCAAAAAAGTTAATCCCAAAAACTTCTTCATCTCTTCAACATATGTGGGAGACCAATGGGTAGCTCTAGAATGGGGCTTAAGGCTGGCACTGTGGTCCCTCAAATACTGCTCTGCATACAAATTAGTTTGCTCCACAATCTCCTGCAAAAACTCATCGTCAAAAAACAACTGAAAAAAACGAATTGGCAAAAAATTGTCAGTATTCACTCTACACCCTGGAACACCAGTGAAGTCTGGCAATTCCGGCTGCACCATGCCAGGGGCAACCCAGACGTCATCACTAACATCAGGAGAAGAAGCCACCCTAGCCTGCAGGCCAGATGCCTCTTGCTGCACTACATCAACGGGAACACTAGCATCCCCAGATGCCTCTTGCATCACTACACCAACAGGAATACTAGCATCCCCAGATACATTTTGCATCTCTACACCAACAGGAGAACTCACATCCCCAGCTGCCTCTTGCATCTCAACATCAACAGAAGAACTCGCATCCCCAGATGTCACTTGCTGCTCAACAACAACAGAAAGACTAGCAGCACCAGATGCCTCATGCTGCTCTACAACAGGAAGACTAGCAGCACCAGATAACCTTTGGCGCACCACAGCAATGTGAAACCTTTTGGGCGCAGCCTTTACCACACTTGCCTCTTCCCGACGAGAAAAAAAGGGAAACCTTGAGGACCTAGGCTGCCGCTCACATGGCTCTTGCCTCTCTACCGGCACATCAATGTCCCTCTCTACCACAGGCACTTCATCAGCACTAGAAGAAGAATCATCATCCGATGATACCATGCGAAGAGAAAACTCACTGCCTGAATCTTCTGCACCTACCTCATGCTCCGAATCGGAGTCAGTGTCTGGACCATGGTCAGAGGAAGACTCAAAAAGCAAACTAACAACCTGCCTAGCAGTCATCCTGCGAGCAGCCATTATCCTTACAAAGCAAGAAGACTACACACACAAGTGAACAACAACCTACACTGTGCAAAGTAAGAAGTAAACAAGGTAGAGTCTTCACACAAAAATCAATACACTCAAAAACAATTCAAATCTAACCAAATATAAGAACACTCACCAGCACCTACTCTGCTGAAACACAGCAAAAAGAAAGGAAATCCCACTGGAAAGAAAATAAAAATATAGATTAGACAAAGTACACATCAAGCAGCAATACAAAAAAAAAAGTTAACAATCAAGAAACACAAAGCCACACAAACAGCAATAACTTCACTTTTCATAAAAACACATTCATCTAGGAAAAGTAGTACAAAAAACATTTACTTACCAAGCACATGCAACTACACAAGCTGCAAAACCAGCATTAACTGAACCACAACCTACACCAATACAAACAGCAAAAGCCTGGATCAAAAACAAAGAAGAAAAAAAAAAAAATTAATACTACATTTCACAAACAACATAACAAATGAATAAACAACACACAAATTTACCCCCAAAATCACATCCACACAGATGGGCCATCAAAAAGGGCAAAACGGACAAAAGTACGGGTTGATTTGCCCACCGGGGGGGGGGGGCAGAAAATCTAAATTTAAAATCCGACCCACCTGGAAGCGACCCTTGCCCAATGGGTCACTTCCTACAATCTAAAATAAGATCCCTGGTGCTAGTGGGGGCATTTCCACCGCACAATCGCAATGCTGTGCACGACCATGAGGCAGAAATGCCCTGCAAAGAGACATCAGAAGAGAGGAAATTCACTTACCTCTCCCCTGATGCCTCTTTGCAGTCCCAAACCCCTCCAAATATCTCAAAACCAACCTAACACCTCCAGGCGCAGGAAGCAAATGGCTTCCCGACCGCCTGGGAATCCCTGAAGATGTTGGCGCGTGCTGTGCGCGCTGACGTCATCAGGGATTCTCATGGGGAGTGGGACAACAGAATTACTGTGGTTAACTGTGATGCTGGACAGAGGCACTTGCATCCTTGATTTTCACAAGCGCAATCCAAAAACAATTCCTATGACCAGGAGCTTCTTTCTCCCCATCTGCTGCTCTCATCAGTCTCTGACCATTTATACACAGAAGATCCCCGTTTGGCAACGCCCACCAACTAGCGGAGTGCACCATCTTTCCTAAATTTACCCACTATGATGGACAGCTCACTCAAGGGACCTGTGCACACATTGGTGCGATGGCATAGTAACACACACGGTCACTGGAGACAAAGCAAGCGCTCGAGTTGCAGCACAATTTCAGGAAAACAATCATCAGCCCAAAAACATTTGAGACCTTCCCACTATGATGGACAGCTCACACAAGGGACCCCTGCGCACATCTGTGCAATTGCATAGCAACGCACACATGGACACTGGAGACAAAGATGGCGCTCGAATTGCAGCACAAATTCAGGAAAACAATCATCAGCCCAAAAACATTTGTGAGCTTCCCACTATGATGGACAGCTCACTCAAGGGACCTGTGCACACATTGATGCGATGGCATAGTAACACACACGGTCACTGGAGACAAAGCAAGCGCTCGAGTTGCAGCACAAATTCAGGAAAACATTCATCAGCCCAAAAACATTTGTGACCTTCCCACTATGATGGACAGCTCACACAAGGGACCCCTGCGCACATCTGTGCAATTGCATAGTAACGCACACATGGACACTGGAGACAAAGATGGCGCTCGAGTTGCAGCACAAATTCAGGAAAACAATCATCAGCCCAAAAACATTTGTGAGCTTCCCACTATGATGGACAGCTCACTCAAGGGACCCCTGCGCACATCGGTGCAATGGCATAATAACACACACAAAGGTCACTAGAGACAAAGCAGGTGATCGAGTTGCAGCACAAATTCAGGAAAACATTCATCAGCCCAAAAACATTTGTGGCCTTTCCACTATGATGGACAGCTCACACAAGGGACCCCTGCGCACATCTGTGCGATTGCATAGAAACGCACACATGGTCACTGGAGACAAAGATGGCGCTCGAGTTGCAGCACAAATTCAGGAAAACAATCATCAGCCCAAAAACATTTGTGAGCTTCCCACTATGATGGACAGCTCACTCAAGGGACCCCTTCGCACATCGCTGCGATGGCATAGTAACACACTCATGGTCACTGGAGAAAAAGCATGTGTTCGAATTGCAGCACAAATAAAAAAAATAAAAAAAACAGCCCAAAAACACTAGTGAGCTTTGCCTAGGCAGGACAGGTAAGTTTTTTAGCCACTTCAGATAAACACAAAGTAATAGAAATGAAGGACAGAGGCACTTGCATCCTTGATAAATATTAGCACAATAATACTATTTTCAAAATGTCCCCCATAAGCATTTTATTTTGAAAAATCGACCATTCCTCAACATAGGAGGCACACAAAGACATCCAAATTAATGATCCCCCAAAAAGGGGAGCGACCCTTCCCCAAGGGGCCGCTCCCCGAACAGCGAAAATGGCAAAAAAAAATTTTTTAAATCCCTACCATTCCAGCTGCACGATCGCACGATCGTGCAGCAGGAATGCTCTAAAGTTGCATCGAGGGAAAGGAAAGGCCTTTCCTTCCCCTCGATGTACGTTTTAGCAAATTCCCCCCTGCCCCAGCCGCAAAACAAACCTCTTTGCAATCCGACGCGCAGGAAGCAAATGACTTCCCTGCGCGTCGGTAAACAAAAGGAACCTCCAGTGACGTCAGCGCGCCTCGCGCGCTGACGTCATTGATGACGCGGGCGGGGAGGGCGGGGGAAGGCAGGGGAAGGTCTTCCCCTGCCATCCCGGCAGAAAAGCAGAAAATCGGGCAGACTCGGGGGGAGCGCTGGCGCTTCCCCCGAGGGTGGGGCTCATGACGAGCTGGGCTCGTCATCAGCGTGCGAGCGCCCTGCTCCATGACGAGCCCAGCTCGTCATCAGCCCCGAAGGGGTTAAGAAACATAACATAATATAACACAAAACCTATTGAAAAGCAGCATAGAACAACAAGCTCTGTCCCTTGCTTGATTTTCTTCTTCAGGGCATTTAATTGAGCAATAGTTGGCTCAGCCACATATAAAGCAGTCCTGCTACTCATAACTGAGAGATATTTTGTTAATGCAGATCCATATCCTAAAAGGTAGGGCATGGCTTTGCATGGTGTAATCCTGTGATAGGTGCATAGGAAGTGCCTTTTACATTGTGAACTCTAACTGCCTGACAAATGTAATCGGGAGGGGATCTAAGTTGTGACCTATGAGGCAAATGCAATAGCACAGGGGCTTACTTTATGAACTGTGTGACAAACACATTGGGAGAAGGCTAACATAATGTAACACAAAGAGACCACGTAACATAGATTTTCAGTTCAGGATGGGATAAAGAGGTCTGGTTTTCATTGTCTACATTTTTAATTTTATGTTTAATATTTAGTTGTGCGTGAATGAAAGTAGTTTATCTTTTTTAAAGTAAACCATTTACTGGACATCTATTTATTTAGTTTTACTGTATGCTCTTCCTCACTGCCCTAAAGGACAAGCGTTAAACAGATTCACATTGCTGTCTGATTGAACCCAACAATATCTCCTGGACACCCAAGGTGAAACATTACATTTGTTTCAATTTGCCCACTTTCAAACATTTCCCACATCAACTACAATGGAGGTGGATTGGTATTCCCCAGTGCCAAAAAACAGCCCTACCACTATCAATCTCTCCCAGGGCCCAGTGATGGTGCACTGCATGCTCCAACAACTGTAGTAGCTGTCAGCACTGAATAAATAGTAATAGTGCATCATGCTGTATGTGCCAGCAGCAGCACAAGCAATATACCGTGATATGGCACGCTGTTGCATCCTCCTCACAAACATGCAGCAAAGACAATAGGTCTGGCTGATAACTGAGATTGCTTCCTGATTGGTTGGTGGGTTTGTTTGCTTGGTATTGTGAAAGAGCTAGTGGGGTTATACAAGAATACGTTAATGGGGTGATAGACGCATGAGTGTAGAGATGAGTGAGTCCGTGGGTGATGAGTTTTGGAGTGCATGGGCAGATGGATGAGTAATTGCATGGAAGGAAGCATGCAGACAACTTCGGCTACAAGCCAAAGTTACTTGCTGGAAAATAAACTTACCTCTACATTGTTAGAAATGGGGGTCTCTAGTTGGCAGAGGTAGGTACCTTGGTCCAAGTAGGTACCCTTCTTCCTAGTCAGGGTAAAGGAGTTACACTCCTAAAATAACCCCTGCTAACCCCCTTAATAGAGGTAGTGTGTAAAGCATTTGCACATAACTAACAGAAATACAGTGAAAAACATGACCAAGATGATAAAAATCCAACTACAGTTACTTAAAAATATGCTTTGGAGGAATACTTCAGAAATATAGGGCCAGATGTGCAACTCGCAATTTGCGAGGCGCTATTTGGCATGTACAACAGTATGTTTGACACTGTTTGCGATTCCCAATGGAGTCGCAAATTGCGAGGCTCATGAATATTAATGAGCCTCTCGCAATTTGCGAGCCCATTGGGAATAACACACCCTCCCAGGGATGGTGGACTGCTGGGCTCAGCAGACCACCATGTCTGGGACTGCTTTTAAATAAAGCAGTTTTTTTAAGGCATCCCGTTTTCCTTATAAGAAAACAGGATGCATTTAAAAACAAGCATTTACAATGCAACGGTTTCGCCTTTGGAAATGTTTGAGCTATTGGCATTGTCAATGAGAAAATTTGTATTTCTGTGTTGGTTTTGAAAACAGATAAATAAATGGCATTGTCCTTTACATTGCCAATAGCTCTAACTTTTCCAAAGGCGAAACCGTTGCATTGTAAATGCTTGTCTCTTTTTCTCTCCCCCCCTAAACACATCGCACTACAAAGTCACACGGGAAGAGAGAAGTGGGGATCTATTTGTCCAGCAGAAAGAGCATATCCATCCCCGTCCAGTTTTTTACCTAACCTAGAGGAGCCTCTAATAAATATATTGGGGTACCAACGGGTTATTTTATTTTCACTCTCACTCACAGCCTTCACTTGGCCCACACACCCACATGCACAACTGCGGCAACTTCATGTAATCTTATACACAACAGCTTGATAGAACGCTGTTTGTAATGCTCAATGACCATTTTCAATTTAGATGGAAGCAGATAATATTAAAATATCTAATTCTCATCAGAAATTGTTTTTTTCCTATAAAGACTTGTGTCTTGTTTCAATTGTTGCTTAGCTATTTCAGTATGTCATTTTATCAACTTCATGTTTATCTAAGGCCGCATAAGATCCAATACTGGGATACATACTGTGTCTGTGAAGATAATGGGAAAGGGTAACTTCAGATGCGAGACACGTGGTTTAGAGAGTACACGTTCTAGTCGCACATAATGTAGACAGTGAGCACAGAGTTCACATGCTGCTTACAAGGATTCGACGTGTTTGATGTGCTGGAGCTTGAGCACCTCTTCCTTCTTCCTCCGCTTCTCCCTGCGGTCTTGCTTCCGTCTGGGGGAGCTGGAGCACAGCTCATCCTGCTGCTGGGAGGAGGAGGATCGGCGTCGCCGACGACTGCTGGACTCAGCTTCTACTCCATGCTTCTCCCTTAGAGACATGACCAGCTCCTCCAACGTCCACCCAGGCACGGAGACGATAACGTAAAATTAGCTGGACGGCTGCTTCTTTGGCTGCTAACCAGGCACACAGAGAGCGCAGCCTGTACTGTAGCACTATGGAAACAGAAGACGGCATAGAATTTTCTTAGCATTCCTTTCGTCGCACCTAACAGTGGTGGCCATCTTGAAATGGTCTTATTTGTAATAAGATGCTAGAAATATTTCCCCCACCAGATTATTTTTTAGCAATATCTTAATAAAATACTTTTATAACGAATAGCGTTAAAAAATTGTATTGAGTGACTATGTTTAGAAGAATATTAAAATACCATCAGGTCAAGACAATTTCCTAAAAGCTTTGTCTACTCAAAACATCTTTTGGAACTTTTTGTCCTGTGGGGGAAATAAACAATAAAAGACAAGCATTGGCCGCGCGGCCGAAAAAGTAAAGCCATGCAGCCGCAAAATGAAACAAGTCAGGTCCCGGGCCGCGCTGTGATTGGCTGACGTCACGGGGGTGTCCCGGGCCGGCAGCCAATCACAGCGCGGCCCGGGAATGACGTCACGGGGGTGTCCCGGGCCGGCAGCCAATCGCAGCGCGGCCCGGGACAAAGGGGCGGGGCTTAAAAAAAGCACCAGAAACGCCCCCGAATCGCGTTTTCGTGAGAAAGCGCGGTTGACAGCCTCTGTCTCCCAATGGCTAGTCTCCATTTATGGAGCTAGCCAATTGGAAACAGAGGCGGTCCGAACCTCACTACTGAAAACAAAAGATTTCGATCTGGGAGGGGCTTTGCCCCTCGCCAGGTCGAAACCTAAAAAGATGAAACATTTTTGTTTCATTTTTTAAGGACAGATCGTGGTCCCTTGGACCACTGCCTGCCCTTAAAAAATAATTTTAGAGACAGTCACAAAGTGGAAGGGGTCCCCTTACAAATTGTGACTGCATTACCACCCTCTTGAAACGGGTGGTAATTTGCAAGTGTTTTCCGATCGCAATTGCGGTCACAAAACATTCATACATTCCTTTGCGGACGCTATTAGGAAGGGAACGTCCCTCTCAATAGCGAGTCACAATTCGTAAATAGCGACTTGCAAATAAATTGCGACTCACTATTTAGGAATTGCACATGGCCCTGGGCCATTTTGCATGCGCAAATGGGTCACAAACCCGTTTGCCCATGCAATTCAGGGTCATACATCTGGCCCTTAGTTCCTTGAAGTCAGTAGCTCCGTGCACTGAAAACAACAGAATCCAACTGTTCCGTCTGACCGCGTTGGTCAGGAATGTTGGCAGTCTCATCACCAGAACCTTTTGTGTTACGGTCAACTCAGTGGTGCAGGTAGGTCAAGGCAACTGTCACTGTTGCGATGTGAAGCAGAGCGGTGGAGCATGGGATGTCTTCAAGTCGCAGCTCAGTGACGATCACCCAGCGGTGTTGGTGAGACTAGGGCTGCAATGCCGAGTGAAGGCGATGCTCAATGCAGTGCTGACAGATCCCGGTCCAGATGACAGAGCCGGTTGCTGGGAGCTGACGTTGGTCGGTCCGGACTGCGGTGTGTGATGGGACGGTGTGTCATGAGACTCATGAGCAGTGCCCCAAGCCAGGATGCGGTCATGGAGGTTGCGGTCAGCGATGGCGTCAATGAGACCAGGGTGGCAAAGTGAAGTGAGGCTGTGCGAATTTCGGTGCCCACAGGTCACGGTGCAAGCAGCAGCTCGGTGGTGGAGTTTGTTGTCTTTGGTGAGACCAGGATTGCAGTGCGAAATGTAGTCAGTGCCCTCTGCTGTGCCTTCAGAACATGGAGCAAGCGATGGACTCGGTGATGGAGTTGGCCACTTTGTCCCCTCTGTGGCAACTGAAAGAACGGTTCCAGAAGCAGTAGCTAGAGGTCGGTGAAGTCTTTGCAGTCCCTGAGACCTCAGAAGAGGAGGCAAGATCTACTTCAAGCAACAAGAGGAGAAAGTTCAGTCCAGTCCTTTCCCAGCCTGAGGCAGAAGCAGCAACTGCAGGACAACCCATCAAAGCAACAACACAGCAAAGGGGCAGTACTCCTCCTGGCAGTTCTTCCAGCTCTTCTTCTTGGCAGGTTCCTTGATTCCAGCGAGTTCTAAAGTTCTGGGGTTTGGCCCCCATATTTATACTCAGTTTCTCTTTGTTGTCTCAGGCTGAGAGACTCTGGGCTCAATCCAAACCAGTTCTGTCCTCTGTGGTCCAGCGCCCCAGCAGGAGGTGGATACAGCATTTTGTAAGGCAGAACAGGCCCATTCAGAGGCATGAAAACCTCCTCCCACTACTCTAAATGCAGCCCAGGTCTATTCAGCTCAGCCATGACTCATCCAGGAAGGGGAGGACACACCTCACCCCCCCCAGTGGTTGTCTACAGTGAATGCACATCCCCAGCCCTGTCACTCCAATGCCAATCAATCCACAAAACCAACAGAGGCACACCGGATGGCTAAGCAAGAAAATACCTACTTTCTAAAAGTGGTATTTTCAAACACAGAACATAAAAATCATCTTTACTAAAAGATGCATTTTTAGATTTTGAGTCCAGGCATACTAAACTCCATTTCCCTATCTTGTCCCCATGGAAAGATTTGTTTAAAAGATGTTATAAGCAATCTCCGATTCAATGCTAAGGAACAGATAGCCTTGCAACGGTGAAAAATGAAATACACTGTAATTCACCACCAGGACATGTCACAGACACCACTACATGTCTTACCTTTAACATACACAGCACCCTGCCTACAGGGCTACCTTGGGCCTAACTTAGGGGTGACTTACATGTAAAAGAAGGGAAGATTAGGGCCTGGCAAGAGGGTGCACTTGCCAGGTCAACATGGCAGTTCCGGACTGTGCGCAGATACTGCAATTGAAGGTCAGAGATAGATTTACAGAGCTACTTCTGTGGGTGGCACAATCAGTGCTGCAGGCACACTAGTAGCATTTGATTTACAGGCCCTGGCACTCTCAGTGCACTTTACTAGGGACTTACTAGTAAGTCAAATATACCAATCATGGAAACACCAATCCATAACACAATTTACAACAGGAGCACTTGCACTTTAACACTGAAAAGCAGTGAGAAAGTGCGCAGAGACATAAAACCAGCAAAAACAGAGTCAAAACTGGGACGTCAGAAAGCAAAAAGCCTGGGGAAACAAGTCATAGGGTGCCAGGTCTAACATATATGCACTGTTCCTAACCCAATCCGCCTCTCCAAGTGCTTAATAGCTTTTTCCTCGGATTTCTAATCCCTTTTTCTTAAACATATTTCCTTCCACACAAAGCTCTACGGAAATGAATACTATTGCTTTAATTTACACTTGCTCTTACATGATGGTATGGTTGTGAAATTACAGAAAATGTTAAAGTATCCTTTTGTTGTTTTTTCTTTTCATGGAGAATGTTATTTCCATGCAAGTATTTTTTCCCCCCACACCTCCTATAAAATGGGGCATATCATTGCACTTTTCCTCACTTATGCACTGATCTAGATTTTTAATAGTGGATTTTCAATCCTGCCACCAAATTTCGGCACCAGATATGTACCCATAAAGTAGGGGTACATTTTCAACAACTACATAAATTACCACCCTCTTCCATGCTTGGGGTGTTTCCCAGCATGGTGGAAATAATCAATTTTACATTAGGTGAACGTCCACCATCATTGAGGGTATCTCCTAAAATTAACTTCACCACCCACGGTGGCACTCTAATTCAGCGTTGACTCACAACTTGATGCACTCAATGCTGGAGCTTCTGTAAGGCAGAAAGGCAGAGGTTTGCCATCGTTGGAAATCTTAATAGGGAAGTTGTGCTGCCTAAGGTGCAAAGAGAAATCTTTTTTTTCCACAGTTCATATCTTGTTACCTCCCTCCGCTAAACGAGCCACTTAGTGCACCTAAATAAATGCAAAGAGCTGAAACTTATATTTTAAAATGTTTAAAAGATCTTTTTTGTACAGTTAAAAATTTCTATGAAAAAAAAAGCTTTTCCACGAAAACGCTTTTTCTTTCATTAGATGGGGAATATTGATTTCTTCAACTGTTCTAGAGCTCACTTGAAACTCACTGAGCCTGATAACAAGTGGCCTCTTACTGTCCCGTGTTCGTGCAGGGATTAAAATTATACCTGATACGATGTTTATCACAGCCAGTAATTACTTGGTGCGACAAACGTTCATTACATTTCGTCTGGGAAAATCAGCCTTAATATAATAGGAG
Organism: Lissotriton helveticus; assembly: GCF_964261635.1. Taxonomy (NCBI): domain Eukaryota; kingdom Metazoa; phylum Chordata; class Amphibia; order Caudata; family Salamandridae; genus Lissotriton; species Lissotriton helveticus. The sequence goes on along the minus strand of NC_136070.1, from coordinate 899,313,892 downwards.
AAAAGGACCTGTATTTGCCAGGACATGCAAGTTTTAGTGTGGTGCACCAAAACCTGCATGTTATTTCCCAAAAAGTCAAAATATGTGTAATAATCACATTTTGTTTGATTTTAATGTGCTCTATAATTATTCACAAACCACACGTTCCACTCATAATCAGGTTCCAAAGATTCAAGGTCAGTGATTAGTTGTCCCAGAACAAATTCGCTAATTTATGCAATACACATACAGGCACATGCATCAAAGCATTTTGCGATCGCAAACGGTGCGAATCGCAAAAATCGGCCGTTTGCGATCGCAAAAATTGCTTTTGGAATGCATGAGACAAGTAGCCCCTCGCAATTTAAGAAATCGCAAAATTTGCGATTTCTTAAATTGCGATTGCATTTAAGGAATCGCAATTTACGATTCCTTAAATGCAATGCAAGAAAGTAAAAAGATTTGCGATTTCGCAATTAAGAATCGCAATTTACCATCACGTGTAAGGTGATGGTAAATTGCGATTGTCCTAAAAAAAGCATCAAAGTGCATTTTTTAAAGTCCCATGTTAAGCACACACATGCCCCGGGGACATGTGTGTGCGTAACATGGGTGCACATATCAATTTCAGGGGTGCAACAGGGTGTCCTTGGGACACCCCTGCACCCTTGAATTCGCATTCTCCATTTGCGAATCGCAAATTGCGATTCGCAGAATGAAAATGTCTTCCCATTCATTCCTATGGGCCTCTAGGCCCATAGGAATGAATGGGGAGGGATTCCTTAATTGCAACTCGCAATTTGCGAGTCGCAATTAAGGAATGTTTAGGAATCGCACAATTTTCTGCGATTTCTACATGCATAGGCATTTGCGAATTCTTAATTGCAATTCCTTAAAAATCGCAATTAAGAAATCGCAAATGACTACAATGATGCATGTACCTGATACTCATTAGTTTCGTACCAACACCTCGATGGTAAAACCTATTTGACCATTGGGTACTCCCCACAACCAGCCCTTCACAGACTTTGAAAAGGGTTCTGGTATTGGGAGGGAACATTACCTAATGCAACTGCTGCAATGAAGCATTTCGACGCCTCGTCAGGGGTAGTAAACGCTATTTAAATGCAATTACAATGGCAGTGATGATATTGCTAGCATTATTAGTCAATATTAAAACCCAGTGCACTGGCTGTGTCACTCTCAGCCAACCTTTTAGGTCAGTGCTTAATTTGTTAATTAGATCACTTTAGCTTGCTCCATTGCTCCTGCCTGCGGTGCCAGTGTAAGTACCAACACAACCACTAACCATCACACTCCTACAAGTGTCATAATTCGGACTACTCCAGGTGTCCTCAAGCTATAAGAATGTATTTTTTGAAGGGGGAGCAGGGATAAATCAGTCTTAATCCATATAGAATGGATAAACAGGTTGTTGTGCTCATCTTTAAATTAGACAGATAGCCCCACCCTGTGGCAGAGTGTCATATGTGTGGATGTTGGCAATTAAGTGTCGCGCCGAGCATTGGACACCACCGGCTCAAATTAAGCACTGATTAGATCCATGCAGTAGGTATGGATGTCCCTCTGAGTGGTCAATAACTCTAAAGTCAACAAAAGATGCTCAGATTTCTGACAGGAAAGATGAGTAAGTGCACTTCTTGTGTTCTTTTGTTACTTGTGTATATTTCACTGCATTGTGCTCTTTTGCACTTATGGCATTTATAATTGTTTATCTGTATAGTTCATCTAGAAGCAGCCACCGACGAGACGGGGAAATCATCTACTCAGAATCAAAAGCAGTGAAGTCTCCTGGTTAAGAGGCTTGATTGGCTGAGCTTCAAAGTCTAGATACACGGCTATATAAATCTGGCCCCTAAGGGAGCCCTGTTTATTGAATGGAGGTGAAGGAAGAGCAAACTGAGAAAGAAAACTGCAGAAGAGGCTGGCAGGGGAAATGAATCTAGACAGAGGCCGACTGGCACAGACTGACTTGCACGTTACTGAGAGGCCTTTAAACTGAAAGGGGGGTCAGGAGAGTTTTCAAGATATGGGTTGATATCCAGCTGATGTTCCAGGCCTGTGCCCTACTTGTAGGCTGTGTACTGCACACTCGGCAGGTGGGAAAGGCTGCTTTCGAGATGGCATGCTGACACCGCCTAAAAAACCTCCTACTGGTTGCCAGGAGCGGGAGTAGGCATCAAACTGTTCAGTGCTTTATGAGATATCGAACTCCCAATATCCTTCATCCGAAGGATAAAAACAATATAAAATTCATCCATATTTTTATTTGACAATACAAACATATTTTTAAGCAAGCATTGGCAATGCCAGTCTGGCTCTATCAAGCCAGACCTAGTAATCCATATACATTAATGACTGCCTCCCTACCATCTCTGCTGTTGCCAGAGAAAAACGCAATTAGTTGTCTAAAACAGTTACTAGCAATATAATGTAATGTGTGTGCCCCTGAAAGTTCAAGCTCAGGCAGCTGGATAATTAAACCAAATGAACACATCTGTGTGGAGGGAAACCTCGCCTTTTGTGAGAAAGCACAAAACATCTGCCCAATCAAAACATGTACTTCTGGTTCCCAACATGTGGGAGGAGCCAAATTCCTTTTTCCTGGTGAATCTCAAATAATTGTCTGGCGACAGCAGCGCTATTAACTCAGATCATAAAAAACGACTGCCTTGTTCCATAATACATATCCTACTTCTCATAGAATCTGCAGATGTGCAGGATGAAGCGCTACATACACTAATTACTAGTTTTCATTGCTGGTGTAATGTAGTGATCAATTTACAATGAAAAGCATGATACAATTCACGTCTAAATTGCATTAAAAACTTGATAGGCACATTCCTCAGTTGTACCTATTACTAAAAGGCAATCTTCTCCACAGCAGAGAGTATGTAATCCAAAGTCCTCAAACATTTAGGTTGATGAAGCACAATTTTCTATAACTTTGGGGTCTTATGTAGTAGTCAAACAGATTGCACCACTAGTAGTAGGAATGTTTATGTATCAACTGAAAGTGTATTCTGAGAGGTAACCTCAGAACAACAAAGTCAGATTATAATGAAACCCATTTGGCTCCACAAAAACAAGGATGGTTTCCAAACCAAACCATTTATTTTTATTAACACATTTATTAACAAATTAGTCAAAGTTACAGGCTTTATTCATTTGGTCAGCTGTCAGATTAAGCATTTAGGGGCAGAGTTACTAACAAGTGAAGCAATGCAACACAAAAAGACAACTTGCTGAGCTGCATTGCGTGACAGGGAAAGGGTAGGGATGTGCATGTCTGCTCTCTCTTGTGCTAGCACACTGAGTGCAGCCTAGCGCCAATGCATACACCCTTGCATGTTTTTGTGCAGGAACGGACACCTGTCTGCTCAAAACAATCGTCTGGGGCTTTTTACGCTTTCTATGTGCTGCAGAATTCAGCACACGTAGAATGTATGTATGTATGTATGTATGTATACTTGTTAAGCGCAACTGCCACCCAAAGGGTATCCTGGCGCTGTGACCATAACAATCCATCAGGTGTAATACACTACATTGCTCTTGGAAAGAGGTGGGTTTTAAGATCCTTCTTGAAGGAAGTCAGATCTTGCATACTCCTCAGCGACAGAGGTAAGGTGTTCCACAATTTGGCGGCCGCAAAGCTGAAGGCACGGCCGCCCATACTCACTCTGTTAATCTTAGTAGAAGGAGAGAAAACAAGGATCTTACCTGGGGAGGTATAGCTTTTTGACACATTCCCAGGTTTGCTACTCTTAATCTGGGAATGCACCAAAATACATGGGTGGATGCATTGGTAAACCCAAACTTCACCCACGTAATGCTTTCCCAGGGCAGAGTAACACCAGGCAGCGACTTGCGCTGACTTGCATTACTTGAGATTTACTAAGCCACACAGAGCCACACAAGATGCCTTTGCATGGCTTAGTAAATCTCAATGAAGCCCTTGTGTTGCCTTGTGCTGCCTTGCATGATGCAGTAGGAAGGCAAGGGCTTTGTAAATCTAGGCCATAATTCACCAAGTGCAAGATGCGCAGACAAGAAAGTATTGATTCCTTAACCCCTTCCATGCTCATGACGAGCTCAGCTCGTCATGGCATATACCTCTCAGGTGCTCATGACGAGCTGAGCTCGTCATGACCACACCCGTTTTCGTTGCTGTCCAGCACAGCAGGGGAAACTACCAAGCAGCGATGTGGCTAAAGGAACTTCCCTGAGCTAAATAAGGCATCTGAGAATGGCAAGGGGAAATCCTAAACAGAAGGCGTCAGTCTAAAGTGAACCAGATTAAGGTTCAGGGTAAGTACGAAGCATATGAGTTCAAGAGACCAATGGAAGGCTAATAGGGGCCCTGTGGTGGGGAGGTGGAAGGCTGAGCTGCTCAAATGGGCCCGGTGTGAAGGAGAACTCCGTATGCAGGCTGCGCTTAGAGCGGATAATGACACGGCACTGGAGAGGGCCAGGGCATGGGAGGGGCTGATCTTACACCTCACACTTTTGGGCCTGGAGGAGGAATACACCCCGGCACATAGCCCTGCCCCGGCGGACCACTTGCCCAGAGAGGTGGCGACCTAGGCTCCCTCCCCTGTCCCCCTACTTCCTGAGTGAGGAATACGAATCATTTGTTGGTTACTCCTGATGGCCTACTTCGGGACTGCATTGGTCGGGATGACTGTGATCTCGCATTGGTGGTGAGCTGGCCCGCCTGGGAAGGTGGGGGGTGGAGTTGTGCGAAGGGGGGGGAATGGGGGGGACGGGGTGGGTTGGGGGAGTGGGGAGTTCTAGCTCAGACGAGTAGGAAGAGAGACCATCCTGATCTTACTGGACAACGTGATTCGGTGGGAGAGCAAGAGGATTGAAAAGCAGCACTGTCTTGCCCCAGAAAGCTCGTAACAGCTGCTCTGTGTTATTCCACCCTACACACGTATTTATATACTATTGTGCTGCTCGACCTCCGGGGTGTGAGCTAAAGAGCTGTGTAGAACGACTGTTGCAAATTTATAAGGGGAATGTTCACCAGTAGAAATGACACATATGATGTGATTGTACCATTTATCTTGCTGCAATAAAAAGAAATATACAAAAAATGAGTTCAAGAGACCAACTCAAGAACTAGGAATATGGAATCTAAACAGAGTTAGGTAAAGGTCCTCCCTCAGAAAACTCAGGACAGAACAACTATTTTAAGACACACAATTAAATGCATTGCATTCTTTCCAGAACTTCTTCTCACCAACTTCTCCAAACTGGGACCAATCAGATTGCGCTGTTTCCTTGGAACAGATAAACTCACCTTGTTCCACCATCAAACAAAGGTGCACAAAGCTGCAAAGCCTTTGATATATTATCAGCCTAGACTGCATGGTACAAGAGGACCATTCGCATCCTCACTCACAGTGTAAATCACAGGCAAATCACACATAAATCACAGCAGACTTCCAATTAAAATGATCTACTCTAACATTTATAAAAACAAACAATGAACCACTCCTTTAGCTAACGTAGGTTATCTTCTTCCTAGAGAAGAAAAACACAAAAGCACATTTTGAAATCAACAATATGTTTAACAGTGAAAGGCTTTTGAGCAGCTGAGGCCTACTCACAGTTAGGACAACGTTAAGAATGCACTTTTGGTTAACATGAATATGGTTGTACTTCAATTATACTAGGTGTAGATTATTTATACGTATTTATCCACACAATTGGTACAAAAGGGGGTGGTGATGGACGGAGCATCTGAATCAATCAAACACTCACACCCAGTCAAAAGATCTGGGTTTAATCCATCACCGTTCTTTAGCCCACTCTGCCACCCCAGTTCAGACATGGCTATATGCAAATCAGTCTGACCCTGTGCCTCATGGGAACAGTCCAGCCCGAACTGCCAAACCATGTCTTCCCTGGACCGGAAACAAGCTTCCGAGGACCGGTTTCTGGCATTCCACCGTCTTCAGCCCGGCTTGCTTTAATCCAGTGGCAAAGTGAGCAAGGGACTCACGTCTGAGCATACCCTGCCACACTATGGTGGCCAAAAGCGGTACAAAAGGGGGTGGTGATGGATGGAGCATCTGAATCAATCAAACACTCACACCCAGTCAAAAGATCTGGGTTTAATACATCACCGTTCTTTAGCCCACTCTGCCACCCCAGTTCAGACATGGCTATATGCAAATCAGTCTGACCCTGTGCCTCATGGGAACAGTCCAGCCCGAACTGCCAAACCATGTCTTCCCTGGACCGGAAACAAGCTTCCGAGGACCGGTTTCTGGCATTCCAGCCGTCTTCAGCCCGGCTTGCTTCAATCCAGTGGCAAAGTGAGCAAGGGACTCACGTCTGAGCATACCCTGCCACACTTATCCACACAATAACACACCGATTTATGTATGATTAATACAAATAATAAAACATTAAATTTTTGCTACTCTAGTCCCTCCTTTGGTGGCTGGAATAGCCATCACACAATACATAAGGCCATCCCACAACTACTTTAAAACTTTGTTACCTGTTGCTGTTTATGCTTAGAATTCTCCATCTCCCTCAACTCACCATAAATCTTGCATTGCTCATTCTCCACCTCTATTTCTTCTCTCTCTCGTTTTGTACTCTTACTCTCAGAGTGTATTTTCTTTGCCCTAATCAATCTATATCCCTTTCCCATAGCAAATAAGCAAATCACACAAATAATAATCATCAAAATAGGCCTTAATACGGTGCCTAGCATGCCACTACTAATGATACTAAGCCAGCGATCGATAGGAGAAAGTCCCTTCTCAATTTCTTGCCAGGTACCTGTCACTTCCAATTATTTCAGGTCTTTCGACTCGAGAGTAATAGTATTCAAATACATTCTGATCTCCTTGCCCTTGTCTGGATGTGTGTGTAGCACTGCTGCTCCTTCAGCATTTTACAGACTCTTCCCTCTTTGCAAGTAAAATACCTAAGGCAAGCTTGTTTTGTAAAACCATATCCCTAATAGCTATCAGTTCAGTATCAATAGCTAACAAAGCTAAACAGTGCTGGTTGCAAGCTTATCAACAAGGGTAGAAAGCTGTCTAATATTTAAGTCATTCAAGACAGCACCCACAGAAGGAATGATAGCGCCAAAGATCTCTCCCACTAACTGTGAAGCATTACTCCGCTTAGTTGTACCATGAAATCCACATTTTTGACTATTCATATTATCTACATGATATATGTTATGAAATACTAGTGTTAAATAACAAGTTCCCCCCCAATTGGCAGGGAGTTTAAAGTTGGAGTTCTTTCCACATAGATAATACACTTCATGCGTGATAGGATCCTTCCAGACCTTCAGACTTGTGAGGACATTGACTCAATCCCATTCTTTTAAAGTGTCTGACCGTTTCCTCTCTCCTAGTAAAACATAACCTTCATTTGTGTTGCCAGTCTCAACTCAACTCGGGTTGTATTCCAAGCATTTGCATTTCTTCTCTTCCTTTACCCGTATGTCTTACCCAATATATCTCCCAGTTTATGTCCTCGCTTCAATCTGTGCTCTCCTATTCTCCAGGTCATCAATAAACGTCTTTTCAATTGGAGTTAACCAACATGTTAAGTTTTGTCTATGGCCATGGGCAGTGTCAAGCTTAACTTGGGACCTGAACAAGTGTGTGGTAAATGAATTAAATACAGCCTTCTAGTACATATATTTGTGTTGCTTGATTCGAGTCAAAGCAGTTGCGACCACCTCCCATCATCCATGCCGGCCAGAGAAACTGTCCTTCATAGAACTCTGGCCTTAAACAAAGCATGGAAGTCCACCACCATGAAATTCAAAAAGCAAGGCATAAAGTTAAACAATATCTTATTACACATCTCTTTCCCTTCTTACATAAAATGGTAAGAATAGCAAGATAATGAAAGCAAAGCAAAAACCACAAAACAATTCAGGCAATAGTAAGAAGAAAGGAAGGTAGCACAACAATAAAAAAATAACAAATGCATGTCTCAATGTACATATTCCTTAAATAGGTGCCCTGTGTTCTCACTGTGCATTATCTTTAAAGACGACAGGAGGCCTGTATTCTCTTACACACCTGCCCTCCCCAGCAACACCCTGAATAACAGATCTAGCTTCTGTAGCTAGTTTGAAGACACCCACCAAACTGCTTCCAGAACCACATGCTCTCAAAGAATGACCAGTACCAGAATGTGGTCTCACACAATCTTCATCACTCATTAACAAAAAATTATTACACCTGTCATCGTTATTCAGAGGGCACTTACCCTCCTTTTGATATAATGCTACTCTGCGATGATTCAATCATTCGCCATTTTCAAGCAAAACATTACATTTATACACCTGTTTGATTCTGTAAGGACCATGGAAATTTGACAAGCCTTTTGTAAATCTACTTGCCTTGACTTTGACCCAATCACATGTTTTTATGCTATCATTCACACACTCAACATAAATACGCTCACTCCTTTACTTCATCCCCCTTGCACCATCAACTCTTTTATCCAAGCAGGTACCAATTTAGTGCTTGGTACCATATCTCTCATGACCTCAAACTGAGATTTGGACGTAGGTTCTTGAATCGTTGTGTGGTATGCCAACCCATCTTCTTGACTTGCCTCTCTACATTTTTTCCACTCTTAACAGCCATCTGAATAACACCATTCACCAAACAATTCACCCTTGGCACAAAGCCATTGCCTTGAGGATTATGAAATTAAGTGCAGTTCTGTCTTATATCACAAAGTAAAAAAAAATCGTTACCTAATCTGAAACAAGCTGGGTGCCATTATCTGGCACACCTTTCTCAAGGAATATACAATTCGGACATTGAATGGCACTTTTGGTGGTGATCACTTTCAAGAATTTCACACAAATCCATTTTCAAAATGCTTCCACCAAAACTAATGCAAACCTATTCATCAGACTAATAAAACCAACTACACTGTGCCAGGGTACCAGGATTTTAAATATGTCCTACAATGGATTGCAAACCCACTTTTAGTCTTTTTTTCACCTTCTTTACACACTGAACATATCTCAATCCATGAAATGACCTTGCAATCAAGTCCAGGCCACCTAAATTGAGGTTTGAGTCTATTTTGTGTCACAGTTTGGCCCAAATGACCCTCATGAGCCATTCTTACAAGTCTAGATCTCAAACCAAAAGCTGGTACAAATCTGTCACACCTCATGAGTAAACTATCCCTACACACTGTTAAATAATCCATCAACTTGACGAAGGGATACACAACTTTCCCTTCTCCCACTTGATCTCACTGTGTGCATCACCTCTTTTAATAATTGTTCCGTCTCCATCTCTTGACTACATTCATCAGCTGAGAAAGCACCTTTCAGACTCCACTGCATCAAATATAGAAGCTACAGCAGCATCTTCCTGAACATCAACAACACTTTTCTCTAACGAAAACCTAGATAAACAATCTGCTTGTATTTTTTCCACCAGGAATGTGTTCAATTTCATACCTGCACTCTTGGAGTCTAGCTGCTAATCTCGTCAGTCTCGCTGACCCCTTCCCTGCTCCAGCTGGGAGAAGTACTTTGATAAGAGGCTTGTGATCTGACCTCAGCTTGAATTTCATACCCCATATGTATGGACGAAAGAACTCAGCTGCCCAAGCAGCCAAAGTCTCTCTTTCAGTAACTGAGTAGTTTCTCTCTGAAATTGAGAGTTCTAGAAGTGAACACCACAGTCTTTTCTGTATCACCATGTTTTTAGGATTGAATAGCCCCCAAAACTGTGGAATTAGCATCAACAGTCACAATAGACCTGAGAGATTTATCAAAGGAAGACAATACACCTGCCGTACATATTTCTTTTTTTATCTTCATAAAACTCTCTTCTTGCCCATGTTCCCACTTAAAATTACAACCTTCCTGCAGTAAGATTGTTAAGCTCTCAGTTTTATCTGCAAACCCCTTCACAAACTTAGAATAATATTCAACGAGACCCATAAAAGATCTTAATTGAGCTCTATTGCAGGGTGAGGGAGCCAACCCAATTACTTCTAACAAGTTCGCTTTGGGTTTTGCACCATCAGCTGTCATTGGATATCACAGGTACTCGGCTTGCTGCTCCAGAAATGCACACTTCTCTCTTTTAAGAGCTAAGCCCATGTCCGCAATTCTCTGTAGAGCTTGCCTAAGGACCATATTGTGTTGTTCTATAGATTCGCCAAAAATCTAAATATCATCCCGAAAAAAAAATATATTATTGACTCCTTTAAACAACTCACTAATCATGCGATGGAATACACTTGCAGCCGATGAAAAACCAAATGGCATGCGAGTGAATTGAAATGTACCCTCCAGCGTGATAAAGGCAGTAAGTGGCCTGGAATCTTTATGGAGTTTAATCTGGTGGTAAGCAATCTTGAAGTCCAGCTTAGAAAAGTACTCACCACCTTTCAACGTTAGTACCATTTCATTTATATTGGGAAGAGGGTACGTGTCCGCTATTACATTGTGATGACAGGATCTAAGGTCAATACAACGTCTAAGGCATCCGTAACACAGGTGATACCCATCCACAGGTCTCAAATGGCTCTATGACACCTTCATCTAGCATGTCTTGAATATTTTACTTCCTCCCATACTACTGGCACTCTTTTAACTTTGGGTTCCATGGGTACTGCTCCTTCCTTCAACTCTATCTTGTGTGCATAACCCTTAAGTTCTTCCTGACTATCTCTAAAAATGTGCTTCACTCCCTCCAAAATGTCAGAAATAGACTCATCCTCAACTACCATAATCTGAGAGAGTGCACTTGGATTAATAATGATGTGCACGTACACCTTCCCTTGAATACTCCTTCCACTGAACATAGGGGCCGATTAGGATGGTGGACGGACTTTGTCTGTCCGCCATCCTGTCGTGGCAAGGGGCCGTCCGCCATGATGGCGGAGGTCCCGTGCGTCGAATTAGAATGCACCCGCCACAGTGGAGGGTGCATCCCGCATTTTTAACATTCAGCACCGCCCGCTGCAATGCTAAAAATGCATGTTGTGCATTTCAAAGCACAACATGACAGGCACCGCGCGGTGTCTGCCATGTTGTACTTTGAAACGTAGGGGGGTACCTCCCCCATGTGCACCCCCACCCCCCCTTCACCCAGGGGGCCCGCAACGGGCCCCCAAAGCAAAGAGCGTATGCCTTTCCGTGGCGGCATTGCCGTCACTGAAAGGCCTTCCCCAAAGCCCATCCTAATATGGCTTGGGGTGTCTGATAGACACCGCCACCATATTCGACCTTTTCCGCCATGGTCACAAGGCGACCGCGGCAGAAAAGTGGCGGACGGTCTTCCCGTCTGCTGTGGACCCCCCAGCAATCCTAATGTGGCGGGGGGTCATTTGAGTGAGGATGGCGGACGGATTGCCCCCGCTGGGCCGGTGGTGGCTACCGCCAGCCCGGAGGGGGCAATCCGTCCGTCATCCTAATCGGCCCCTTAATGTCAACATCCATGTAATCCAAAATGTCTATAGATTCCCCCTGATAACCAGCAGGGGAAATATCTTTGGGTAGTAATGTTCTATCATGCCACTCACAATCAAACGTACTCCTAGGAATGATCGTTTACATTGACTCTGTGTTAACCATGAGTTGTCCATTACGACCATAAATCTCAAACTTAGCTTTAGGCCGCTGAATCCTTTTACCTTCACAATCACTGTCACCTTCTGCACACAAAATCCTGTCGCATTCATGGTTACACTCTTGAGTCTCCAGAGAAATTGTAGACACTTTAACCCGTCCAGTTGAGTTACACATCTTACTAAAATGACCAACCTGGCCACATTTTCTACACTTGATGTGGTTGGCCGAACAATATTTAGCATCAGCTGTATGACCCATGCGCCCACATTGGTTACAACACTTGGTAGAGTGCCTAAACTGTCCTCTCTTTGAGCATTTCCTTTAATATAATTTTCTGAGATCTTACAGCTAAAACACCGCTGCCACCTGGACTCATAAGTGTGCCTACTTCTGGTGTATCATGACTCCCGGTATTATTTTTGCTTTTCATTTCCTTCATACAAAAGTTGATTGTTTAACAACTTTTGCAATGTCTATTACATCTTTTAAGGTGCGTTTTTTAGCTGTGAAGAGCTTTTTTCTGTACTTCTTTACTATAGCACCATATTGTTTGCTGGTCTCTAATAAGTTAATCTGTCATGTTACTAAACATATATTTGGTACACAATTCCATTAGTCTGACCACAAATTCATCAGTAGACTCTTCCTTTATGTGATGTTGAGTGTGAAATTTGAACCTGGTCATGACTAAGTTCTTCTCCTTCGCAAACTTAGTTTCTAGGCACACTTGGTTTCTTTGAACTCATTTCGGATAGGTTCACCATTAGTTCCTAAAGCTTGAGGTAAGTATCTGAAAATATGCTGATCTTCCTACCCCAAGGTGCTTAATAGCAGAGCCTTTTTCCATGCAGCAGAGCATTCAAGACCATCAAACGCCACAATGTAATTTTCAAGCCTAGGTAGCCAATATTCCCATGGAACAGATAGTTCTCCAGCTTGTGTTAAAAAACTTGACGGTATTATTACCGAAAGTTGTGAGGCTGCCATGTTTTTACCCGCGATATGTGGCACTAATTGACTGCAAAACAAAATGCCTGAATTACTGCTTTCTACTATATATTCCACACTACAACAAATAACGCTAGATAATGTAAGATGCGTAAATTTAATTACTGTCACCTAGGGGCCTATTAGGATGGCGGACGGACTTGCGTCCGTCCGCCACCCCCGAGGTGGAGGGAACGTCCGCAAGGGCAGCGGCGTTCCCTCCATGCCAATTAGAATGTGACCGCCACCCTGGCGGTCACATCCTGTATCTTTAACATTGCGGCGGGTGCTCCTTCAAGCAGCACCCGCTGCAATGTTAAAAATGCATGCATTGCATTTGCATGCACAAAGCGGCAGGCACCGCGCGGTGCCTGCCGCTTTGTGCATGCAAGTGCAGGGGGGTACCATAGGTACCCCCCATGTTCACCCCCACCCCCCTTCACCCTGGGGGCCCACAAGGGCCCCCCAGAAGCAAAGGTCCACATGCTTTTCCACGGCCATTTTTACACATGCTTCCTAATTTGGCTGGTGGTGTCTTGCAGACACAGCCACCAAATTGCAGGCTACACCCCACGGATCAGCGGCGGACGGAGCTGCCGTCCGCCGCTGATCCTACCACCATCCTGATCTGGCGGGTGGTGTTGACAGGGACCGTGGCGGTGAATCCGCATCCTCCGGGCCGGTGGTCGCTTCCACCGGCCCAGAGGATGCGGATTCACCGCCATCCTAATCTACCCCTTAGTGTGTAAAACCTATTGAATGCTAATAAAATGCTTGAAGTATTGCCTTCTACTGTATTCCAACAAATAATGTTTGAAATTGCATGAAACCTAAAATGAATTACCGACTCTTGGTGTGCGTGTCATCGTGAAGTACTGACACTTGGTGTACATGTCACCTTAATAACACACATTATCTTCTATTTTATTTAAAAGGTGTACGCATCACTGTTTTTCAACGCATACCCGATCAGGATTCCTTTCGGGCTGGATGGGCTATGTGTCTTCTTCCCAGATGGCCAGTATGAGTGATGCACGTCAACATCACACACCAAGAAAGGCTAGAACAGGGACTCCAACTAAACTCAAGATGGCCACTGTACATAGTATGTGATATGCTCGCAGGCGAAAGCCAGCGTGCGCTCGAGCTGCTAAAAATTCTGTGTGAGGAGCGCAACTGTAATTCCTATACTGTTACTTAAATTAGGAGCGTACTTGCCCACTGGACCGTCAAGAACACTTCTGATATGCCCTGCATCTCAGCACTGTCTTTGACTCAGCAGTGGCATTCATGGATTCTGGGCAGCTACACCACTGCTGCAACTTATACAGTCCTGTCTATGGCCCCAATGTGTGGAGTGCATCTGGCCAGCTCATCACGAAAATTGTGGTAAATGAATGAAGTACAGTAGTATATATATATATATATTTGTGTTCCTTTATTAGAGTCACAGCAGTTGCGACCACCTCCCTTGCCGGCCAGAGAAACTGTCATTCATGGAGTGGCTGTCTTAAACAAAGCTTGGAATTCCACCTCCGTGAAATTCCAAACGCCAGACATAAAGTCAAACAATAACTTATAACAAAGTGCCTTACAGCATCAATTTCCTGTGCATTGGAATGGGGATTCAAATGTTTATCCAGAGGCCCTTCTGAAAGGACCAAATCATAATTAAAAAATAATATTCAAAGTGACCTTGACGATATAGCAAACGAAAGATTACACTATAGGAAATTCCAAAGGTAAGGGGAATGTAATTGTAATTGTATTTATATACTGCTTACTACCCCTGATGAGGTGCCAAAGTGATTTTCGGCGAGTAGCACACTACTTCGGAAACCAAAAAGGATTAGTATAGAGCAGTGAAAAGTGAGTCTGGTAGTTGGATTGAAAAGGATAATAGAGGGATAGAAGAGGGAAGAGTCTAAAAAGTGTTTATTGGGAGATCATAGTAGTAAGATGAGGTTTTGGATGAGCCAAAGAAGGGATAGGTGAGGGAAGAATTTAGAAGAGATGGAGGAGGGATGAATCTCTAGAAATGGATTTGGAAGATCAGAGTAGTTAAAATGAGATCTGGGAGGGATACGTGAGGGAAGAATTTAGAAGGGTTGTTGTGGAGATCATAGTATTAAAAGGAGGTTTGGGGTGATCCAAGAAGGGATAGAGGAGGAAAGAGTCTAGAAAGGGTTATTTTGAAGATCATAGTAGTAGAGAGAGGTTTGGGACGAGTCAGACAGTAGAGATAGAGGATATATTGAGAGGTATTGGGTGAAATATAGAGTAGTGTATTGGAGAGAGTAAATAGTTTTTACAGGCAGAGTAAAGTAATAAATCCTTTTCCGTGCTGATGACGGAACTGCTCTGTCATCAGCCGCGGTGGCGCTGTGCTGATGACGGAGCGGTTCCATCATGGCCCGCCCAACGCACCTGCGCTGATTTTGCGCCTGCGCGGCACGTTCTATTGAGCGGGCGGGGCCATGACGGAACCGCTCCGTCATGAGCACAGCGCCACCGCGGCTGATGACGGAGCGGTTCCATCATCAGCATGGGCGCGCCGCGCGGCCCCCCGCCCCCTTAGTGCTTCAGCGGAATAGCCGCCGCAGCGAAGGTGTTAAGTATCTATATTATGTATATATCTATATATACAGTATCTTGGGGAGAGGAGTTGGTATAACGGCTATGGAGGTCGACTTAAAATCAGGGGAACTGGGTTCGAGTCTCGGCAAGGACTCGCAACATCGTGTGATTCTGGGCAAATCACTTAATCTCCCTGTGCCTAACAAAAAAATGAATGTGTCCTCATGTAACGCAAATGGTGCTCATGTAAAGAGCTCTGATGCCCGATCCCTTCGGGTCAAGTTTGTGCTATATAAAACTCTGTGGAAAAAAATAAAGTACACATTATGAAACATATTTATGTCAAGGAATAAACATGTCTAGATACATACATTTGATCAAATAAATGTTTATATACACAGAGATATGCTGTGCATTTCTGTTTGAGTATGGTGGTTATGTAGGAAAGAGCCAACTCTTCATTGGCTTTCTGAAGATAAGAAAGTTATCTGTGGAACTTATGTTTGGGGGTAATGAATTCTATAGTTTGCTGCTTGAACAGAGAGAGATGTGCCACCTATATTTTTTTTGTTGTATGTTGGTACTTTTAACCCCTTGCGTGCTGATGACGGCCCCCGTCCATCATGCATCACAGTGCTCGTGTGCTGATGACGACTGGGGGCCATCATGAACCCGTCCACTCTTCAAAATGGCCACACAGGTGCAGAATTGCGGCTGCGCCCAAGGGGTTAAGTCAGGTGCCAATCTGGAGTGGAGCTTCCTTTATTGAATGTATTTAGTGATTTTTTCCTGATGAAAAGCGGTCCTGTTCCATGAATTGCTTGTGGGTGATACAAAGCAGCTTAAATGTGGATCTTATGCTAACCGATAACCAATGTCGGGCCCTCAAGGTAGGGGGGTGTGGTCTTGTGGCTTTACATGTAGGAGTAGTTTGGCAGCAGAGTTCTGAATGTAGTCTTTTAATAGTCGATAAGGATGATCCGTGATAGAGGCCGTTGGGGTAATCAAGTTTGCACAGTGCAAGAGAGACAGTGTTTTGGACCTGGTGTGGAAATCCCAGGTGGGGGAAGATGCGTCAGAGAGTTTTCATAGTAATGAAGCTTGATCTTGCTAACTTGCCCACTTGGGCATTCACTAATAACTTGGAGTCCATGGCAATCCCAAGCTTTCTTACTCAGATATTTTAGGAGATGGTCCCAGATCATCAGGCCAGATGACAGTGGGTCATAATTTTTCCACTCGCCACATGTGAGTATTTCCGTTTTTGAAGTATTCAATTTGAGATGGCTCAATGTCATCTACTGATCAATGGCTCTGAGGCAACTGAAGATTTGTGAGTTTCCAATGTCATTAGGACTTTCCAGTTTAGGGAGCATGTGTGTGTCATCTGCATAGTTATAGCATGTGAGCTGAAATTCATTGATGATTGTCGGTAATGACTTCTTGTAGATGTTGAAAAGCATGGGTGAGATGATAGAGCCTTGAGTGGCCCCTGCTTTTGTGAAGTACGGTTTGGATAAAAAAGATGGAGAATGGATAACATCTGCTCTGTTTTGAAGGTAGGATATGATCCAGTTGAGAGAAGTTCCCTCTATGCCAGTGTCATAGAGCCTTTGGATTAGAGTGGCATGGTCAACTGTGTTGAAGGCAGCTGAGAGGTCCAAAAGAACTAGTACAGCACCCTTTTGTCCATAGGAGTGACATGGACCTCTCCCAAAAAGCCACTAGAAAACATCCAGGTGTTGTGCAATGTGACAGCCATGCCCACGGCTCATGTCACGGTATCAACAGAATCCAAAACACACTTCAGAATCAGTGTTGAGTCATTTTAACCAATGTGGAAAAGGATTTCTGTATCTATTCATAGAGTGTCTCCTTAAAATGGAGGAACGTGTCTGTGACTGAAGCAGTTGACTGTAAGAATTTTTGCAAAATGTTAATCTCAGGCACTGTTAAAGTATTTCTGTATATGAAATTTTGTGATACAAATCATTTGTGAATAGTAATGTTTTTCCCATTAATATAGTCATAACCAAATAATTATTAATGTTGCACTTAAAACAATTTTATTTGGAGATTTAGAAGTGTTTAATAATGTAGTTTAGTTATGGAAAGATTTCATTGAGACACTATTTTATTAAAATTGATGCTGTATTTCTAGTTCTATTCAACTTGCTCTTGCTCATCACCCCTCCCATGCAAGTCTTCTCTCCCCACGGTTTTTGCAGAGCACAGGACACTGTGACACAATTGGTTATTTTCCTTTTGAGAGCATGTATTGAGAATGACGTTTTTAATCATGTTCCTAATGTAACTTTATGAAGGACATTTCCATTGATGTAGGCTTGCTAGCACACTAGTGTGTTAATCTTTTTTTGACAATCTTTCACATTGTGTTGTATATTTCGGACTGATGTTGCTGTGGAAGCTAATGAAGGATTTTCTCTAATTCCTCTTTCTAACTGGGTTAGTGCTAAAATATTTCTATGATGGTCGTGATGCACTGTGGTTACTCTTGATTTATTCATCACAGGCTCAGCGCTTGCCTCAGCTTGACTTTGAGACACTTCTTGGCTTAGGGGCACTTTTTGATTTTGAGGCGGTTGGGTGCACTCTTCTCCCTTCTTTTCCCCTTTGGGTGGTCAGAAGTTCAATTCTGTAAATCAGTGGTTGTTGTCACAGCTTTTTCACCACTGTGTCTCACTCATTGACTTTGGGATTCATGCACCAAGTTAGGCAGGCCACCACAATTGACAGCTGTGTTGGTAACCAAGATGACCTAGAATGGGCCACACTAATGGGGTTCCAGGCACGATTATCAGATGTGCTTCTTCACCAAGACCCATTCTCCAGCATTAAGGTCACTGCATTGCTGCTGACTCGGAAGGACAGTTGCCACTTTGACCTAGTGAGAGACAGAACACACCACATCAGCCATTCCTTTGCAGTAGTGGAGAATTAGATCATCTGAAATATTCACAAGCGCATTCGCAGGCACAGCAGGCTGCCTCATGGCCCTCTCCATGATGATTTCATACTGGAACAATCCTGTGAATGATTGGGGTACTACGGAGACTTATCAACACCAGAGGTAATGCATCTGACCACTTAAGGGATGTAGATACAAATACTTTTGCAGGACAGAATTTCAGTGTCCCATTGATCTGTCCGACAATCCTTGATGCTTCAGGCTGGTAACTACAATGCAGTCTCTGCTCCACTTGGAAGGTTCTTGTTGTAAACTGTCTTTCATGCATAGCATGAAAGGGAGGCTCTATCTCTCTTCTTACCATTGCGTAGACCCCCTAACATGAACCCTCCACTCCCTACAGTGATGTTCAAAAGACATACTCTCACTCGCCCCTCTGTGGAGCACTTCAAACCCTTTGGAAGTGACCTCCTGGCCTTCCCCATCTCCCTCTGCCTCAGAGGTAAAGGCCTACTTCCTGTTCATCCTGACATTAAGGCCTCCTTTTTTTCGCAGGACATTCACAAACCCAAAAGAACCGGGACTCAAGATCTCAGGTTCTTTTGAGATTTGGTGGCCATCTTGGACGTGGTCCAATAAAGACTGTGCCCAGGCCTAGGCATGGCTTTGAGCCTTCAGACAAGATGTTCCAGCTCCTGATTTCCAACTCAAACATACTGAAAATTGACTCCAGCGATGCTCCAGTTCCAATGGTCAGAATCTTTGAAAGTTTCTCAGCAATCCCTTTGGCTCTTCAGCTCTAGTCTTCTTTGCTTGCTCCAGCTCTTCTGTCATCTGAAAGAAAAAAGCAACAGAATGATAAATTGAAGAACTTTCGCTCTCAGAAGGTCAGTGCACTGAACCAATTCTGTGGACATTACAAACTTAGAAAAAACTATTGAGACTAAACACATGAGAAGATTTTGAACAGTGTGAAACAGCCCATTTGAGCGGCAAAGCAGGATATTTGTTATTGTGGACTAATTGGATGCTTTGTGTTGAATCTTTGGATTTCACGTGTCATAAAACCTATGAAGGAATAGGGAGGGATTTAGTACTTGAGAATGTGAGTAGAACACTTGATTCCCAATGCAATAAATCTAGAGTGATTGAGAGATACAAATCTGAAACCTGTGATATAACTTCTGATTTTGGTCACTCACTCTAGAGGATTTGGATGCCAAGAACTGAAAGAGAGCCTGTCAGAAAACTTAGTGTCGAGAAACAAAACACTTGGACCTGCGAGAGGACCCAAGAATACCAGCTAATGAAAACAGTGGCTCACCACCCTGAGGGAGAAGAACCCATTCATCATTGTCTTATCTTCTTCTCTGTCATAACCCCACTTCCCCTGGAGGTTAACTGCCAATACTCAGGTCTGTCAATTCATGAGTTGAGGGTCAAGTTCAAGGTGATTGGAAGGACTCTCTTTGCTCCAGCAGAACCTGGAATTCTGGTAAGTGGCACTGGACAGCTACAAACAGCATGTTCAGGACCTCATTATTGAAATGAGTCCCATGGTCTGACTCAAGAGGAACTGGAAAACCAAAATGAGGGATTGATTCATGCAGCAATAGTTTGCCTACAGTTAGACTGTCATTTCTCCTGGTCTGGTACACCTCCACCCAGTGGGAGAAGCTGTATACCACAACTAAACATCCATTCCAAACTGGCATTCAACGAAATCTAAGTGCATGCGATTGACAGGACATCCTGATCTCTCTATATAATTCAGTGATACTGCTGTTCTCCTCCACACATTTAACGGTTCACAAGTCATCCACCAATGACAAAGATCCTCAGCCATCATCCTGAAGTGTGAATTAAACCGATTCTGTTTAAACAAGTGCATCATTGGCCTCTCCCTAGAATAATGGGCCCATGACAATTTCTTACCATAGGTGACAACAGGCTGTCCGGCAGAAAAGGCCTTCTATCTCCAGAAACTCAAATCTCATTCTCATTCTTCATGCAACTTGCTCTGATCAATCCCTGTTGCTCACTCTCTGGTGCTTCTTCTTGTAGCCTCTTTGCACGTATCAGCAATGGTCAACAACAAGTTCATGGTGATCTCATTTTTAGTTTCATTTGAATATTGTCCATTGATGGCACAGGATCCATGAGTGCAATGTTGGGCAACTTCGTCAGCGCACTGATTTCTGGCACTGACATAATCATTTCCGCTCCTATGTGCTGTACACTTCAAGACTGCTATTTCAATCAGCATTTGTAAAGCCTGGGAAGTCTGAAATGAAATGAAATGAAATGAATGAAATGAAATGAAGTAGATTTTATAACGCGCTACTAAGCCCAAAGGCATCAAGGCGCCTACCAAACGAAATCAAAAATAACCAGATAACAATACTACGGGTATGCCTTTGAGAATAGCCACGTTTTCAAAGCTTTGCGAAACTCCAGGACCGACAGTTGAGATTTAATTTCTAGGGGAAGGCTGTTCCACAGCTTGGGAGCTACCGTTGAGAACGCCCTACCACCCCATTTACTTCTTTGGACACGAGGCACCACCAACAAGCTCTTAGTTGATGAACGGAGGTCTCTGCCCGGTGCATAAGGAAGCAACAATTTCCTCACACCACCAGCCCCTTTACCAGCAAGTGCTCCATATGTCAAGCACAAAGTCTTAAAGGCAATCCTGGATTCGATAGGGAACCAGTGCAGGCTTTTCCTAGTGGCCGTGGCAGAAAAACGTCTGGGAGCATCCAGTACAAATTTGGCCGCCGCATTCTGGGCAGTCTGAAGGCACTGCACCAGCCCTTTATTAACACCAGCATACAAAGCGTTGCAATAATCAAGTCGCGAAGCGACAAGTGCAACAACAACCTGCTTGCGAGCCTGAGGAGACAAATAGTGTTTGATTTTCCGAAGAATCTTAATAATGCCCCAGCAAGTAGCGACTGTCCTGTTAACCTGCCGTGCCATTGAGAGAGCTGGATCGATCATCACTCCCAGATTCCTCGCAGAGTCTGTTGGTGTAGGACAGACTCCCAACGAGGGGGGCCACCATTCGGCTGTCCAGATGTTAGAGTTTCCACCGAAGACCAGAATCTTGGTCTTCTCCCCATTCAGTTTTAGTGAATTGTAAATCATCCACTTAGAAACCTCATCCATGCAGCTTCTAAAATTATGAATGGGGGCGTTCACCGAATGAGAGAGGGACACCAGGATCTGAGTATCATCAGCGTAGGAGACTACCTCCATCCCATTCCCATTCCTAATTGGGGACCAAGAATTTGTCACAAATTCTTTTTGTGACCACAACTGCCCAAAGTCATGAACTACAACAAAGCCATACTGACTATCAGTGTTATTGGTAACTCTCAATTGGTCTGAAACACAGCAGGCTACTAAGAGCAAACAATTCAGCCACAATGCTGAACCATTTTTACAAGGCCACACAAAGCCACCTACCGTGGCTTTTCATGGTCTCGTGAATATGGCCCCCTTTCACTCATTACACTGAGTGAAAGAGCCATTCTATGGGTGTTTCTGTGGTTCTTCCCACTGGACACCTTTAGATTCTGATTCAATCCTAGATTTAGAAGGTTTCATAAACCTGGGAATGCGTCAGAATTCTAATGCCTCCCCAGGGGAGGCGTTGACGTGGAGCAAAAAGGAGAAATACCTTTATTTCTCCTCTTTTTTCTCTTTCTATTGGTGCTGCATTCTGTAGCACACCTAGAATAAGGAAAACGCAATCAACGATTCTTTTTGTGCAGGAAGGTGTGTCCCTTCCTGCACAAAAACAATCATCCCTGCAACACAGGCCCCCTTGCACCATGGTGCAAGGGGGCCTACGTTGGCATCCAACTGTGCACCAGCACAGAGGAAAGCACAGTGATGCATCATATTGCTGTAAATATGACACATGCCTGCACTTTCTGACACAGCTCAGCACAGCAAGATGACTTGCAACGCTGCACTGTGTAATTTTCTAATGAATATGCCCCAAAGTTTCACCAACGCAGTCATGGTCCCCATTCACTTCAGCTTCAGGCAATGGTAATAATATAGCAGGGTTAAGACATGAGCAACTCTTTAGTGAAACATTGTCTGCCACCAGTACGACTTGCTTATATCTGGTGATGCAACTATAGGTTATGTGCTTCGTCTTAATACTTGTTAAAAGGACCTCCACAGAGTGATGTACCATTACAAAGAGAGGGTGTCCCATTAAGATACCTACACTCTGGTGGATGCTGACACCAACTGCTACAACTGCCTTTAGACAAACCAGCAACCCTGTGGCTACTGGATCAAGAGTTGCTGAAAAGTATGCAACGGATCTCTTCACATCACCATGGACTTGTGTGAGGGCACCCTTCACTCTCACTGCAGTACAAGATGTTCTCTTAATTTAATATGGCACTCCTAGATCTGTGGCATAGCAGTGATTTTCTCACAGTTTGAGGATGAAATTCCTACTTTTGGTGTCCAAAGGTAGTGGATCAATCTCATCCTTGTGTGTATGCCTCTTTAGAGTCTTTGCCACTAAGGGAAAGTTGGCTATCCACTGATGACAGTAGACTATTCCCAGAAACATCCTGTATCACTGTATAGATGGATGGTTAATTCTTTTTTTAAAACAGATATTCTCTCCTGAGACACTGTCCTGTCTCCTTTCTCAATAAGGTTTTCTAGATACAAGGCTTTCTTCTGACAGTATTGCAACTTGCTTGAGCACACTTTATGTTCATCTTTAGACAAATGAATCAAAAGGGCAATATTATCCTGTGTGCATGCTTCTTGTGACATCAATGCCACTAATAGTTTGTCAATGTACCTGAATAGGCCTGAGTTGCACTGTAACTTCAGAGTCTCCAGAATATTGAAGGAAGAAGAACGTGGCAGAGGCGATAACAGAAACTCGAGCAGAACATATCCAGTTCCCAAGCCAAGATATACTGATATATGCCCGTTCATGAGAACATTTTAATTCCTACAAAGATATTGATACAAATCAAAAAGAGGAGGGGATCTACGCCCACCTGACCATAAAACAAGGGAAAGACCTTGTGTACTTGAGGAGCTATACCACCCCTGAGGTATATCAAAACCTAGAACAACAGGGATCGTCTGGAGGAGGCCTCCCCGACGTCTGTTTTTCCTGGGGGACTCCTACAATACCCACAGGAGATTTTTAACTATAAGTCTAGAAGCCGGTGACCCCAAAGAGACGGCATGTTCTGATGAAGGTGTTACAACATCAAGTGATATAACACCGAAACGCGTCAACGCACTTTTAATGTATTAGAATACAAACAAGGTCAAGGAAGTAACAGATATTCATATATTATTGTTACTGTTTACTGCACCACCAATATTAAAGAAAGACCAGTGGATCTATAATAACAGTGGCGGGAGAATCTTAAGGCCACAGTGGTAGGGGGTTTGTGAAAAGGATCCAATTGTATTTTTGTATGATATTTGTATTGATTATTTCTCCTTTTTATCTCGTGTTGTATAATTCTAATGAATGTGATATTGTTTTTGATCATGTGTGTAATGATTTGTTATTAATTGTCTATTTAATTTTATGGTATCTGTTCAAAGAGTTTTCTTTGAAATTTTAACCCATTTTTGTGTGAAGTGGAGCCTTCACTTTTTATAATAATAAAAAGACTGTGAACGTTCATTTTTAGTGTGGAAATCTATTTTTAATTTTAATTTTCATATATTTTTCCCGTGAGGTCTGTATAAGAAAAGTGTGCATGACTGGGTAGAACCTATATAGCAACACAATACGTACTTGCTTCAACGTACACCCAGGGATTTCCCTTTGACTAAGTCTCCAGAATATTGATCAAGATCAAGTTAACCTCTTCCATGCTCATGACAAGCTCAGCTCGTCATGAGGCACACTGGAGCTGTGCTAATGACAAGGTGAACTCGTCATGAAATAATGAGATTTCAAAAAGTTCAGCACAGGAGGGGAAAAGCCTTAGCAGCCAAGTGGTTAAAGATCGAGGGGCTCTCTGTATAACCTTGTGGAATTTGGCACACTGCCAGAATTGTACTTTGCAACTAGAATGCAAAGAGAAACTGTCTCTCCTAATGCAATGGGATGGAAAAGAATGCTTGACACAAGTCAATCACTATGAACCACTCAGCTTCACATGGTATCTGAAACAGTATTACTGCAGGATTCCGTACCATGGGACAAAACATATTATTAATTTTCCTAAAAACCTCAAATATTCTATATTTGCCAATAGGCTTCTGCAGGCCTATGATCAGGGAATTACATGGACTCCACAAGATCTCATTCAAAATGTCCTGTTCTATCATGGACTCAATCACTGGGGTGAACCCAGCCACCATCTCTGGTGAGAGATTGTACTGGGGAATTTGAAGATCCTCTGAATCCAGTTTGAGTTTATTCACACTGGTTCTAAACCCTTTATGAGGCCAATATCCTTACCAGAGTACAAACTGGAACACAAAATTGGTCAAATTTTCTCACCACCATGCTTTCGGAACACCTGTATGAGGTGTTCATAAAAGGAATGCACTGATCCTTAGCGTCTTGATTGGTTTGATTGATCTTCAAACAAACAATCTCTTCCTGTGGGAACTTAGTTTTCAAAAAATGTATTACTTGATCATACTTCAACATGACATTTGGAAATGGGGCCTTTGTCTGGAGTATTCTCGGGGATTCTGCCTTTGGCTACTGTATCAACACTGCATTCAGCCCAAAAATGACTAGAAACCACAATATCAAAGAAGATATTCAAATCTACCCACTACACTTTTGAAATCTTCACAAGCCACTCACCTTGGGTGTACCACACATCACGATTTTCTGTAAATTTTAGTAATTGATTTGTAAATGTAGCAAGAGCACCATGACTCCAGAGCTCATTGCAAACCCCGCTCCATTCACCTCTCTTTTCTAGAAATCCATAAACACCCAATGTATCTGGTACAGTAGCATCACCTTGCAAACTTGGAACACATACACATGTTTCTGGGGCTGTGGTGGCAGTAGTGATAACTGGGGTTCCTTTTGACGTGATTGGGACAACTCCTGTTTGAGGTTGTCCCTGGTAAGTAGGAGCAGTCACAATATTGTCAATAGCTGGCTGATTCGTTCCAGCAGGCTGAACTACATTATATGGGGTGGTCAGGAAAGTTCACAGCCTTCTCGGGCACAAAGCTGACACCATACCGCGAGACGCACACATCAGCACAACAACTGTAAAGTTTGACAGCACATAATTAGTGATACCTAGCCCCATTTATACTCCCTCCGAGGACACCACAACCATCCTCAGAAATGCCAGAACATCGCAGAGTCTCCAGAACTGGCCATGGACTTTAGAGACCTAGCTGGGCTTGGACAGATTCTAATTATTTCTGTGGTATTTTCCACCTCCCCTCACTTCAGTGATAAACCATTATTTTCGCTACCAATTGAATCACCACCATTTTCTATACATTCAGGCTCTGGTGTAGTCATCAAACAGATTGTGCAACTGGTCATATGGACCTTTAGGTATCAGCTGAAATTGTATTCTGGGAGGTAACATCAAAACAACAAAGTCGAATTACAATGAAACCCATTTTGCTTCCCATAAACGAGAGAGAAGATGGTTTCCATAACATGAAGGGGCATATCATCAAGAAACTGCGTTAACATTATCGCCGCTTTAGCGGCAGAAAACTGTAGCTAAAGCGGGGATAATGGGCTTGATAATATGCTCTTGTGAATTCCCAAAGAAGCCCATGTTCTGGTGTAACCATGGGCTTCTATGGGAATTCTCTGCGGTGTATTATCAAGCCCATTATCACCGTTTTGGCGGCAGTTTTCTGCGATAATGTTAACGCCGTGCTTGATAATATGCCCCGAAGGTTTATAAATCAATTAGTCAAAGTTACAGGCTTTATTCATTCAATTAGTCATTGGTCAAATTAAGCAAATCATTTGGTAAACTCAACCAATCCAGCAGTATAAACCCAGATAGATGGCAACACAAATCATATTCTAAGTACAAGATGGAAAGCAGAGAAAGTATTGGTTCCATAAAGGAACTCCCCTTAACTAAACAAGGTGTCTAGGAATGGCAAGGGGAAATCCTAAGCAGAAGGTTTCGGTCGAAAGTGAATCAAATTAATGTTCAGGGTGAGTACGAAGCAAAAGAGGGCAACAATTCAACTCATGAACTAGAAATATGTAATCTCAGCAGAGTTAGCGAAGGTCTTCCTTCAGGAAAGTCAGGATGGGATCTCCTAACAACTATTTTAAGGCGCACAATTAAATACATTGCCTCCTCTCCAGAACTTCTCACCGAATCCTCCGAACCTGAACCAATGAGGTTGTGCTATCTTCTTGGAATAGGTAAATGCCCCTCGTTCTCCTCATCGAACAAAGGAGCACATAGCTGAAAGACCTTGGATATTGCATGGATCCATACTGTATGATACAGGAGGATCTTTCTCATCTCCACACAAGGTGTAAATCATAACAGACATCCAATTAAGATTATTTACTCTGACATTTCTAAAAGCAAACAATGAGAAACTCTGCTAACTACTGTATGTTATCTTGCACCCGAAACACGAATGAAAATGTGGAAGCACATTTAAAAAATCGAAATGTTTTTTAACAGCGAAAGGCTTCTGAGCAGCTGAGAACTACTTGCAGGTAGGCCAACGTTAAAAATGCTCATTTATTTAACATGAATATACTATAGGTTAAATGGTTATACTTCATTACACAAAGTGTGTTTTCTTTATACATATTTATCCACACATTAATACATGGAATAACATATGAAAAATAAAGATTGTAAAGCATATAATTTCTGCTGCTCCAAGGTGAATTATGATTATTTTAAGTTTCAATCCCCAACTTTAGAGAAGATTATCGAAAACATGTTTTTACATGAACCGAGCACCCCTCCGTAGGCCTTCTGCACAATTCCTACATGAAATTGCCACTGTATTGACACTTTTCATTACTTCTTTAGTCGCTGCATTTTACAAACCTCAACCACACCAACCATCACAATACCCCCATATCCTTATTTTTTTAAATTGAAAATACAGGAAATAGATTACAACCATTCAGGAGCACCAATAAGACCTTCATATATTGCAAAGCTTCCAAAAGGGATGTCATGTGACAAAAAGCACCAAGAACATGTTCACTGATGTCGAGTGTCATGATGGCCGAAGACCAGTCCTTTCTGGAAGAGGTGTGGATATGCTCGAGGTAACCAAGAAGTGGTTCAGACATTTTTGAAACCACAAAAGGAATATTTGGAAGGAAAACCCTTTTTGTAGCTGTCCAGTGTTGAGTTTGTGAGACATGTTCTCTCCATCCTTGTTAGACATGTCATCCTTATGGTGGTCTTTCCCTAAACATTTTTCCTTCACCCCCATGTTTTCTGAACCTGTTTTTCTGGCTTTTAGGACTCTGGTCACTTTAGCACTGCTAATCAGTGCTAAAGTGCTTGTGCTCTCACCCTTAAACACTGGAATATTGCCTTACACCCAGTTGGCATATTTAATTTACATATAAGTCCCTAGTAAAGTGGTTCTACATATACCCATGGCCTGTCAATTAAATTCTACTATGACTAGAGGTCCTGAAGCACCAAATGTCTCAGGCCTGCCATTGCAGCCTGTGTGTGCAATTGAAACTGCCACTTCAACCTGGCAAAATAAACCTTTTGCAAGGCCTAAACCTTTCCTTTTAATGCATATAAGTCACCCCTATGGTAGGCTCTAAAGAGCCCACAGGGCAGGGAGCAGTGTATTTAAAAGGTTGAAAATGTATTTTTATGTTGTACATGGCCTGGTAGTGGAAAAGCTATTACATTTGTTTTTCAATACTGCAAGGTCTACCTTCCCCCGGGATAACATTGGGTTACCTTATTAAGTTTAATAAGTGATAACTTTTGATTGGGAGCAGGTAGGAAAGTAATGTTTGGTGTTTAGGAATTGTAATTTAAACCCCACTTTAATGAGAAGGTCAGATATTAAGTCACAATTCTGAAAATGCCACTTTTAGAAAGTTGTACAAAAGGGGGTGGTGATGGATGGAGCATCTGAACCAATCAAACACTCACACCCAGTCAACAGATCTGGGTTTAATCCATCACCGTTCTTTAGCCCACTCTGCCACCCCAGATCAGACATGGCCATATGCAAATCAGTCTGACCATGTGCCTCATGGGAACAGTCCAGCCCGAACTGCCAAGCCATGCCTTCCCTGGACCGGAAACAAGCTTCCGAGGACCGGTTTCTGGCATTTCAGCCGTCTTCAGCCCGGCTTGCCTGCATCCAGTGGCAAAGTGAGCAAGGGACTCACGTCTGACCATACCCAGCCAACTTATGGCGAACAAAGTGGTACAAAAGGGGTGGTGATGGACGGGGCATCTGAACCAATCAAACACTCACACCCAGTCAACAGATCTGGGTTTAATCCATCACCGTTCTTTAGCCCACTCTGCCACCCCAGTTCAGACATGGCCATATGCAAATCAGTCTGACCCTGTGCCTCATGGGAACAGTCCAGCCCGAACTGCCAAGCCATGCCTTCCCTGGACCGGAAACAAGCTTCCGAGGACCGGTTTCTGGCATTTCAGCCGTCTTCAGCCCGGCTTGCTTGAATCCAGTGGCAAAGTGAGCAAGGGACTCAAGTCTGAGCATACCCTGCCAACTTATGGCAAACTAAGTGGTACAAAAGGGGGTGGTGATGGACGAAGCATCTGAACCAATCAAACACTCACACCCAGTCAACAGATCTGGGTTTAATCCATCACCGTTCTTTAGCCCACTCTGCCACCCCAGTTCAGACATGGCCATATGCAAATCAGTCTGACCCTGTGCCTCATGGGAATAGTCCAGCCCGAACTGCCAAGCCATGCCTTCCCTGGACCGGCCATCACCACCCCCTTTTGTACCACTTTTAGAAAGTTAGCATTTTTTTGTCCTAATCATTTGATACCTTCACCCTATTCCTAGTTCCCATGACTAAGGGGTCCATTATGATGTTGAGCAGATCGCCATCGCTCAACCGGCGACATCATTCCCTGACCACCCTCCATTTACCCCCGCCATATTACAATGGCGGGGGTTACAGCGGAATGATGATGGACTAAACCAAGATCAGTTGACTGGGGGCGAGTGTTTGATTTGCTCAAACGCTCCGTCCATCATTCCCTTTGGTCTCGCTTTGCTCGCCCTAAGTTGGCAGGGTATGCCCAGACGTGGGTCCATTGCTCACTTTTTGCCACTGGATTCAAGATAGCCTGGCTGATGAGGGTTATGAACCCGAAACCGGTCCCAGGATGCTTGTTTCCGGTCAAGGGAAGACATGGATTGGCAGTTCGGGCTGGACCGTTCCCATGAGGCACAGGGTCAGGCTCATTTGCATATGGCCATGTCTGAACTAGGGTGGTGGAGTGAGCTAAAGAATGATGATGGATTAAACACAGATCAGTTGACTGGGGGCGAGTGTTTGATTTGCTCAAACGCTCCGTCCATCATCCCCTTTGGTATTGCTGTGTTTGAGAGATGTGCAAGGGCCCCACTGCCAATCAAAATCATGTTTCAAAATGAGGAAACAGCCAATCAAGCTGCTACTGGCTTTTTCACAGTTTGGGGATTCAGAGGTATATTCCAGTCTGAAGGAGAATACATTTTTGCTGAGCAGGGCAGGCTGGCATTGCTCCTACTATGATTTTGTATATACAGTAAGGTGCTTCTTCCAATTCACTTGATATGAAGGATAACATGATTCAGTTTCTTTCAGAGTTAAATTTTGTGACTACTGCAAGAGCCTTCCGGGGTCCTCAGCTTTATTATAGAAATGTCCTTGTTTCCAGTGACCTCAAACCAGCAATTGCGACATCTACATGTTATCCAGCAAATCTCAATAACTGCAAGCATTGTTCCTGACAGAGAAAGCTTTGTTGTATGGCATTTGCTTAGGGCACTGCTGCCACTTGTACAACCTCCTAGTGCTCAATGCATATTGTTAGGTCTAAATAAAATATATTAAAACACTTGCTTCCAATAAAGAGCTGGATTGCCTTCCATCAGAGCACCAGCTTCTCTTCCAATCTTATAGTCCTAATTCAAAATGGAGAGAGGGCATTTGCAGCAGGTGTTTCCCAAGCTTTGGCAATGACAACATCCACACATCAGAATTGTAGGGAGCAAATATACTCACTTATAATTGCCAGTTGTTATGGAGCATGGTCAGTGCTTAATTTGAGCTGATGGTTTTCCGGTGTGCAGCACCAGCACTTAATTGTCAACACTATACTTACTACAGTCTGCCACATGGTGGAGCTGCTTATCTAATTTAGAGATGAGCAGAACAAAGGTTGTTTATGAATACAATATGCATTAACAATTACTAATACCTGCCTCCCCAGCCATTCCTTTAGCGTTGGGTACCTAGAATAATCTGAACTGTCGCAATTGCAGATGAGAGAGATGGTTAGTAATTGTTTTGGCAGCAATGACTGGGTCAATAGGTGGTGCAAGCTGCAGTGGCCTCCTAGTCAGGGTCTTAGCAATTATTATTTTACAAATTAAGCACTGGCATGGTGGTGTACATATGTGCTATAAATCTCTTGGGGAAGCTGATCCATGCCGGGTGTCTTTCCAGTCGTGATATCTGAAAAGTAGTACTCATGGAAGGCCTATTAATTTCCTCCTGAGAGTGCCACATATTAACTTGCTCTTCTCTTATTGCTGTTAGTGGGGTGCCTCTATTCTCTGATTTATTCAGTGATGCTAGCAACCTACTGACCCCATTTCCCTCGGTATAGGTCCTTGTCATGTATGATTTATAACCAAAACAGCAATGTCCTTCTATTAAGGTATTATTCGCTAGCAAGCCAGAGAATCTAATAACCATTTTTGTGCTAGCTCCCACATCTCATCCATCAGACCTATTGCTCATTCCTAGTTCATATTTATCATTTTGCATCCATTAAACATCATCCTTACTTCTCATGTTTCATCCATCATCCTTATTTCTCATACATCAAACTCTACTTCTCATCCTTACTTTTCATCTATCAGCTGTCATTCCTACTTCTCATCTGTAATCCCTACTTCACATAATTATTTCTGCTCATCGAACATCCATAATTTTCATCTCTACTTCTCATCCATTGTTCAACATCCCTGCTCTTCCATCACCCATATTTCTTATCATCATCCATTCCTAGTTCTCACCCCTACTTCACATCATGCATCTCTACGTCTCATTCCTCGCCTCTACTTTTCATCCATAATCTCAACTTCTTGTCACTACTTCAAAATCTTCATATATTATGCCTGTTCTCATTTCTACTCCTCATTCCTCATCATGATTCCTACTTCTCATCCATCATCTCTATATTTCATCCCAACTTCTCATCCCTCATCTCTCAGTTATCATTCTCTTTCCTCATCCAAACACAATTTCAATGTTCTGTAATACCACCTCACACTTATTGGTTGGCAACAACCAATCAAAGTAACAAGTGTGGCCAACATTCTATTGACCTATCCATTAAAAGACAGCTATCTCACCTGCACATGCTGGTTGAGGGCAGAGGAGAGTAAGTGCCACTTTGTGCATGTGTCTAGGAAATTCATTTTTACATATGGATCTGTTGAAAAATCCAATAGGTTGCAGAGGACAAGTGGCTTATTGGGCTTGGCTCGTAAATCAATACTTGGATGAAGGGCTATATGAGTTCATCCTAAACCTTATCTATTTTCTGTTTTATACCTAACAAATAAAAGCTTTTTATCTGATACTGGATTTAGCTGTGAGAAATGAATTTATGGTTTCCTTGCAGGATGCAGATTTCAGACCTGGCTGGGCTTCATATCCCGGTCATAATTAGAGCTCTCCAAAGGACCTCAAGAGCCTTTCAAGCAGGAAGTGCAAGATTTGGACAGAGCATAAATGTAAGATAAATGAAGTTTCAATGAAAAATTAAATGCTAGCTTGCCTTTTACACTTAAAATTATAGCCATGTCCGGTTTGTCATTATCATGCTTCACATGAAAACTCTCAATGTCAGCAGCATGCATTATAGAGGGTTACTTTTATTCATTGCTCTTAAATTACTTGTATTTAATTATTTTATAATATAGTTGAAATAAACATTGGCATCAGAGAGAAAGTTAGCCGATTAGGGATACTCTCCCACCTTTCTGTTATCTTTTTTCATGTTACCATGCTGCATTTGAACAATGGGCCTGATTAGGATGTTGGGCAGACCGCCTCCAACAGGCCATCATTGGCAGTGCGCCTGACAGCCTGGATAGTGGTTCAACTGCCACGATCGGAGGACCGGACAAAGGCCTTAGGCAGACTCAAGTAGCCCGTCGGGGCATCAGCCAAACGGTAATACCAACAATGAGGATTGTGCCTGCGGAGGCACCGCCGTAGGGATTACAATGTCCATTTCCCTCTGCCTTTACATGGTGGTTCAGCTGCCATGTAGATGCATACGGAAAGGGGCTTTGAGGGCCCCTAGTAGGGCCCTTGTCCCCCACGGGCCATGCAATAGGGTCCAGGGGGCACATGTCACCCCAAACATCCATGCACCATATGGTAGGCACCACATGGCACGCGGTGCGTGGATGTTTGCAATATGCCTTTTTCCATTGCGGCTTGTGCTGCAGTTCTTTTTCGAGCCACAGCACAAGCCTCAACGAAAAAAAGGCATTATTCTAACCGCGAAAAAAGAAAAACCAAAGGTGATGATGGACGGAGCGTTGACAATACAAACACTCACCCCCAGTCAACTGATCTGGGTTTAATCCATCACCGTTCTTTAGCTCACTCTGTCACCCCAGTTCAGACGTGGCTATATGCAAATCAGTCTGACCCTGTGCCTTCTGGTAACAGTCCAGCCCGAACTGCTAACAGTGTCGAACAGTGTCTAACCCAGGGTGGTGTGGAGTGCAAAAAAACGATGGATTTAGGCCCAGATCCTTGTACTGGGGTGAATGTATGACATTGTTCTACATTCTGTCCATCAACTGTGTTTTTTGCAATTTTCACCCCGAGTGTGCTGGGTATGCTCAGACGTGAGTCCCAGGCTCTCCACACCACTGGAGTCAAGCTATCCAGGCTGATGAAGGCTGATAGCCAGAAATCGGTCCTTGGATGCTTGATTCCGGTCTGGGAAAGACATGGCTTGGTGGTTCGGACTGGACTGTTCCCATGAGGCACAGGGTCAGAGCTGATTTGCATATAGCCAGTGTCTAAACCAGGGTGGTGTGGAGTGCAAAAAAACGATGGATTTAGGCCCAGATCCTTGTACTGGGGTGAATGTATGACATTTTTCTACATTCTGTCCATCAACTGTGTTTTTTGCAATTATTCTAACCGCGTACACGGCAGTCGCATCGTAAGTTGCCGTATGGAACTGCCGACTGCATGTCGGGTGGTTCCATTCCTGTGGCGATGGCAGTCTGACGCTCATCAGACCACCATCGTAATCAGGCTCTATGTTTTGACATCTTCCGCCCTGTGTTTTACATATATTGTTTTTGAAAAGCAGCTGATTGAAAGTCTATTTCTAATGACATGCATCAAGTTCTTGGTAGGCATCAGATATACATATTTTTGCCATTTTTAAAATTCTCACCCCTTGATTTTGATATTTTCTCAGCATAAATTATCTTTTTTGCACCAATCTGTTTCACAGATATTTTTAGCTACTTGTGGATTTGTTGACACCTGCGTTTCGTATTACAGAAACAGTTTTGTTTTGCTAGTATTCTCAATTTACGGCTGTATTTGTAGGACTTCAAGCCTAGTTTTGAGTCTGCAACATTTTAATTCATTACTGATCAATGCAAAAATCTACTAAATTGCTAGAAATATCTGTGTGAAAGCTATCTCACAACTAAATTGACATATTCAGGGGAACTCTCGAAATGAGGAGATATGAGGTTTCAAAAATTACAATATATGCATATTTGAGACCTACTATAAATGTGATGCAGGCCATTACAAATAACTCTAACACAAGTTACATTAAAAAAAATATATATACATGGATATATATTACCTACTGGCGGTCGCCAGTAGGTATATATAGTTAGGATTTTTTTGAATAGGGATTTCTGAAAATTCTATGTTGAATAACTTTGGCGTTGATGGATGGAATTGGCTAAAGTTTTCAGGAAAATGGCACATTTAGTTTCTGAGCGTCCCCTGAAAGTTTGGGGGGGTTTCGTCAAGCGGGTGCCGAGAAAAAAGGGGGGTCCGAAAACGTGTTTTTAACATTGAGTTTTCCATAGGGCGGTTGGACTCACTTTTAACTCGAACGGCTGAATGGATTTCCACAAAACTTGGCAAAATTGTAGGGACTGGTAACCCGATGTGCCCTTGCTATGTCTCAAGATATATGCTCCAGTGGTTTTTACGAAAATTAACTTTGAAAAATATATATTGGGCTACATTGGGCTATATATATGTTAGAGCCCAAATGTAGCCCAATGTAGCCCAATGTAGCCCAATGTAGCCCAAAGATGGCCACCAGAGACAAAAAAAACAAATGTAGCCCAAATATCAGCCAGATGTAGCCCAACTATAGCCCAGTGACAGAATGTCCCAGAGTGTTCTAAAGAACAACTAGAGAGCTAACAGTCTTACTTATGACAAAAGTATGGCACACCTGAAGTAATCTTGATTGGAATAAAGTGTTAACACTTAAAACGTTTAATTTGCAAAGGAACAAAATGAGGGGGTTCATTTTGCCATAGAAATTATGATTAGTGCTGAAGAAAGAAAAATTAGGGCACATTTTGAGTGACTTCTCAAATCCTCCTATATTTCATTAAAAAAATTCTGATATGCAGTCTCCCAAGATGGCCACCAGAGACAAAAGAGCCCAAATGTAGCCCAAATATCAGCCAGATTTAGCTCAACTATAGCCCAATGACAGAATGTCCCAGAGTGTTCTAAAGAACAACTAGAACGCTAAACTTATGACAAAAGTATGGCACACCTGAAGTCATCTTGATTGGAATAAAGTGGTAACACTTAATACATTTAATTTGAAAAGGAACAAAATGAGGGGTTTCATTTTGCCATAGAAATGTTATATATATATATATATATATATATATATATATATATATATATATATTACCTACTGGCGGTCGCCAGTAGGTATATATAGTTAGGATTTTTTCCCTATGGGATTTTTGAAAATTCTATGTCTAATAACTTTGGCGTTTGTGGACGGAATTGGCTGAAATTTTCAGGAAAATGGCACATTTTGTTTCTGAGCAGGCCCTGAAAATTTGGGGGGGGGGTCGTCAAGGGGGGGCCGAGAAAAAGGGGGGTCCCAAAACGTGCTTTTAACATTGAGTTTTCCATAGGGCGGTTGGCCTCACTTTTAGCCCGAACGGCTGAATGGATTTGCACGAAACTTGGCAAAATTGCAGGGACTGGTAGCCCGATGTGCCTTTTGTAGGTCTCAATATATGTGCTACAGTGGATTTTGAGAAATTAACGTTTAAAAAAAGATATATATCTGTAACAGCGGACCGGGCAGCGCTCCAGTTCGCGTACTTTTCGCGTAACGGAACTTCGCGTAGCGAAGCTGATTGGCTCTCCGGTGTCTGTCAACATTCTAAACAGTCCGGAGCGGCCGCCATCTTGTCTCTCGGTAGGATTGAGAGACAAGAGGAGGCCAAAACAAAGGTGGAAATAACCATAAGGGGGCATAGTAGATCCTCCCTGATCCCCTAGGTTTAATATGGAGGCTTTAAAAGGGCACCGCGGGGCAAAAAAATAAATATTTTTTTTTTGTTTTTTTTCGTGGGTAGCGCCCGGTCCGCGAACCGGGAAGCGTTCTGGGCAGCGTACTGCAATGAAAAATGAATGAGAGACTTTTCAAAGCAGTATGTTAATTGATTGTTGGTTTTGTTGATTATTTTTTATTTTTTTTATTTTTTAAGCAATTATTTATTATTGTGATTGTGTTTGAAAATGTAATAACATTTCTAACATTTAACTAGTTTATGAATTACATATAAAAATGATTAAAGACTCAAACAATTTTTTAATATTACATACAATTTTATTTTTCGGATTGTTTTTCAAAATTTAATAGAACGTCTAGCATTTGACTGTCCAGTATGTCCTCTTGTTGAGTGAACATAAGTTCCCACATTTGACCGTCATCATAATGAAGTAAATGATCCACAGATTCTACACATTGAACTAATTCATGGTCCCGTGATTCATCCATGAAATCTGAGTCATCATTGTCCTCAATATCTTTTTCTGTGTTGTTCTCCAGAACAATTTCGAAGGAAACATTCTGCTCACCTTCCATTTTATTGCTGTAATTTGCATAAAAAATAAATATATCAGTAGAGATAGGGCACTGTTGGGTTTAAGTTCAGACAGGTACTTGTGAGTTTATAACAGAGAAGTAATCTATGGGCACTGTATGGTTTCAGGCGTGAAGTAGTACTATTAAAAAGTGCCTGTGAAGAAGCCTAAGTAAATTCATAATTATACCACAGAAACCTAAATCAATCCATAATTAAAATAAAGAAGCCTTTCTCAATGTCTAACTCTTACAGAGGGATAGTATATAACTATCTGAAAATGTTTTCAAATTTATAAAATAATATCTCACCTTCTAAAAACAAGTTTAAGTTGTGAGTGAAAATGATCTTGCAATGTAGTTCAGGAAGTAGTAGTCAAAATGGCTGTGTTTCTCTCTCTTCCTTTATATATATTCAGGTACATAACCAATCAAATGTCAGGTAAAAAAAGTAGAAAATGAAAGTAACATTTTCATTGGTTGTCAATTCCAACACTTCAGATGTGTTTTGTGAAGTAATTTACCTCAGGGTATTTAGAGAGGTCTACAGGCTAAATGACTAAATGAAATTCCAATCAAATTTGTGAAAATGGTAGGGATTGGTATGTAGTATGAGCTAATCTATATTTGGTGAAATTGTCTCCAGTGGCTTTTCTGTGAACTACTTTCCCACTTTTTTTGATGGTGCGCTTCCCAGGGAGCGACCCGGTACGCGAACCGTTGAGCGCCTCGGTTCGCGGACCTTAAGCGTTCCGGGAGTCCACCATTTTGTTTTTCGGTCGAATTAAGATACAAGATGGAGGGTAAATAATGTTCAGAATGGGTAGAAGGGGGCACGGTAGAGTTATCTTGACCCCCTAGGTTTTGTGAGGGTGGCTGAGGAGGCTTATATGTGCGAAAAAAAAACATTTTTTAAAAAAATTGCGCGAGGTTAGCTCCCGGTTCGCGTACCGGGTAGTGCCCCAGGGAGCGTACTTTGTTGAAAATTAGTGAAAAATGTTAGAGTAAAATAATAATTGTGAGTGATTACATGTAGGGTAGCTCTGAGAAGAGCTTTTGGGTTTATGGTACATTTAGGTACTTATAAGTAGGTACCAATGCACATTCTTAAATTCAGAGTGAAAATTCTGTTGCCCTCATCTGAGAAGTGAACTCCATCTCCTCTGTAGATATCTTGCATGTAGTAACGCAAGTTATTGTTGTACAGGGAGCCCATTCCATGGTCTCTCATGTAAGCTGAAACAGATTTGTTTACATGCTTCCTCGACTTCTCAATTTGTGGACTAAATTGCTTGGACCACCTCCATTTCTGTCTTTGGCATATATTTGAATATACCAAGGCAGTCTGAGGAAAAAGTGCCATTAATTGCTCAAAGGTGTCCTTTAAAAGCATTTCCAGACCTACACCAGTCAAAGTGCCCAAGTCATTACCTCCACAGTGCACAATTAACAGGTCAGGTTTGGGCAAATGCATAAAGGTTTTCACCAATGGTATCAATTGGTGACATTTTAATCCTCTGTGGCCAAACCACTTAATTTCCACATCTTGTAAATTGAGGTTAGGTAATTTCCTGTTTTCAACGTACCTTTGAGCCCAGTGAATATAACTATGTCCAACAATCCAGACAGAAAACATGGTGAGAGAAGGTTCTCCTGCAGTCAGATGAAGTGTGGCAATGAAATGGCAGTTGAAAAAATGAGAGTGTAAAATGAAAAAAAACTGTGGAGTTTCTGTGTTCATGAAGCAGTAACAGTGATTGGTGGATTTTGATTGCTGAAAACAGAAAGTTAGGGTGCACAGATGTGTTCTTTGAAAGATGTATTTTGAGTGGTCAATAAAAAATCATTAAATGAAAGAATGCACTGGATATGCAGGTGCACTGAGAGTTCAGAGTTCAATTGCAACATTGTTGTGTGAACTTGCAAACAACAGAGGTCTTCCAAGAGGTGGTTGCCATGCAGATAAGGCAGAAATGGCAGAGGGGGGATGGGTTTTCATTTGAAAAAAAGTGAGGGAAGACTTTTGATTGGGTGACATGAGAGATATGTGTGAAGAATTACAGCATTTCTGTGCTTTTGATAGCTGCAGACTCTGGAGTGCATACCTTTTGCTCTGCTGAAGACAAATTGGTGTGTTTCTGAGACTGTTTTCAAACTCAAAGTATTTGCTAAGGTGAGAAAATATTTCTTTAATTTAGATAGAGAATAGTGTGCTTTAAGGAGAAAATTATGAATTATGTGGCGCAAATTGCTTGTAAATATGCTCCCACCTGTGCATGGAAAATTTAGATTTTGAATGTTTGTGTTACATAGCCATGTTAAAAGTGATACAAACATGCTGCAAAGGCAATCAAAAAACACTTTCATGTGTCTTAAGGACATTTTAAGTCATTTTCCCATGTGCAGTGTTTTGAAATTATGATTTGAAAATCGTTTTTGGGGAAAAGGAATTGTTTTTAAATTTATGACAAGGACATAATGGTGTATGCTTCTTTATAAGGCAATTGACTGTCCCTGATGTTATTTTTCCCATTTTAATGTAAGACCTTTCTCTGTGGCGCAAATTGCTTGTAAATATGCTCCCACCTGTGCATGGTAAATTTAGATTTTAAATGTTTGTGTTACATAGCCATGTTAAAAGTGACCCAACCATGCTGGAAAGGTAATCAAAAAACGCTTTCATGTGTCTTAAGGACATTTTAAGTCATTTTCCCATGTGCAGTGTTTTGAAATTATGATTTGAAAATCGTTTTTGGGGAACATGAATTGTTTTTAAATTTATGAGAAGGACATAATGGTGTATGCTTCTTTATAAGGCAATTGACTGTCCCTGATGGTATTATTCCCATTTTAATGTAAGACCTTTCTCTGTGGCGCAAATTGCTTGTAAATATGCTCCCATCTGTGCATGGCAAATTTAGATTTTGAATGTTTGTGTTACATAGCCATGTTAAAAGTGATACAAACATGCTGCAAAGGCAATCAAAAAACGCTTTTATGTGTCTTAAGGACATTTTAAGTAATTTTCCCATGTGCAGTGTTTTGAAATTATGATTTGAAAATCGTTTTTGAGGTAAAGGAATGTTGTTAAAATTTATGTGCGCCATATGCCCCCAAATTTCTTTTTCAGCGGTGCAGCAGGGTGTTATTGAGACACCCCTGCACCTTTGGAAAAATTCCTATTTTGTGATGAGCTAATTGCTAATCGCAAATTGCAACCTTCATTCCTATGAGCGTCCTAGCCCATGGAAATGAATGGGTAATTTGCAATTAGCAATTTGCTCATCGCAAAATTGGAATGGTAAAGAATCGCTATTTATTCCTTAAAATTCGCTATTTTGGAAATGCAAAATAGTTATATGATACATATGGCGGTTGATGTCTAACAAGATAAGAAGCTTAGGGATACATTTATGATGACTGGCGCAATGAAGTGGACATTACTTACTTCATTGGTAGAGCTTTACATGTATTATCTCCTCTGTATTCTTCATCAAGCGTAACTTTAATCTGCAATCCTGAGTAGGCCTCACCTTAAACAAACCTCTGGATAGGCCACATCTTATTGTCATCCTGAATTAATCATTTAAAATGCTAGGGACAGATTTATGATAGGTGTATGCCTCTTTTGCGCCACTTAGAAAACACTGTCCATGGGGAAATGACTTAAAATGTCCTTAAGACACATGAATGTGTTTTTTTAAAACGTTTGCAATTTTTTTGGGTCACTTTTAACATGGCTATGTGACTCAAACAGTCAAAATCTAAATTCGCCATGCACAGGTGGGAGCATATTTACAAGGAATGTGCTCCACGGGGAAAGGTCTTATAATGTAATATGGGAAAAATGACATCAGAGACACTGAAATGCCTTATAGAGAAGCATACACCATTATGTCCTTGTCATAAATTTGCAAACCATTACTTTTCCCCAAAAACGATTTTCAAATCATAATTTGAAAACACTGCACATGTGGAAATGACTTAAAATGTCCTTAATTCAAAATTTGCTATTCCTTATTTTGCAATTGCACTGAAGGATTTGCAAATTTTGCGATTCCTTAAATGCAATGTATCAAACAAAAAATATGTAAAAAATGATATTAAGGATTTGGAAACTACCACCAACTTCTAGTTTGTGGTAATTTGCGAATTCTTTTCAAAAAGCATTTTTTTCTAAAAAACAAAAGGTCCCATATGACGCCCATACATGCCCTTAGGGCATGTATGTGTGCCATATGCCCCCAAATTTCTTTTTCAGGGGTGCAGCAGGGTGTTCTTGAGATACCCCTGCACGCTTGAAAAAATTCCTATTTTGTGATGAGCTAATTGCTAATCGCAAATTGCAACCTTCATTCCTATGAGCCTCCTAGGCCATGGAAATGAATGGGTAATTTGCAATTAGCAATTTGCTCATTGCAAATTAGGAATGGTAAAGAATTGCTATTTATTCCTTAAAATTTGCTATTTAGGAAATGAAAAATAGTTTGATGGTACATATGGTGGTTCATCTGTAACAAGATAAGAAGCTTAGGGATACATTTATGATGACTGGCGCAATAAAGTGGACATTACTTACTTCATTGGTAGGCCTTTACATGTATTATCTCCTCTGTATTCTTCATCAAGCGTAACTTTAATCTGCAATCCTGAGTAGGCCTCACCTTAAACAAACCTCTGGATAGGCCACACCTTATCGTCATCCTGGATTAATCATTTAAAATGCTAGGGACAGATTTATGATAGGTGTATGCCTCTTTTGTGCCACTGTGCGTCACTTTTATGATGCAGCGGCGGTGCAAAAGATTTGCTATGAGGCGACAAAATTACAAATTGATGCATTTAGGCAGATGTGTCATGGTGTAAAAAAAACGTACCACATGAAACCAATGCAGCAGTGATGCAAAAGATGCACCATGTCGCAAGACAGGCCTCACTTGGGGCCATATGTATCAAGCTAATTAGCATTCGCAAAGATCAAAATTCTACGAATTTCGGCCTTTGCAAATGTAAATTAGACAAATGGTATGTATCAAACAAGTTTGATGCAAAATAAGGAGTAGCAAAATTTGCTATTCCTTATTTTGCAATTGCACTGAAGGATTTGCAAATTTTGTGACTACTTAAATGCAATGTATCAAACAAAAAATATGTAAAAATGACATTAAGGATTTGGAAACTATTGTGGTAAATTGGTGGTAATTTGTGAATTCTTTTCAAAAAGCTTTTTTTTAAAAAAACAAAAGGTCCCATATGACGCCAACACATGCCCTTAGGGCATGTATGTGTGCCATATGCCCCCAAATTTCTTTTTCAGGGGTGCAGCAGGGTGTTCTTGAGACACCCCTGCACCCTTGGAAAAATTCCTAATTTGTGATGAGCAAATTGCTAATCGCAAATTAAACCTTCATTCCTATGAGCCTCGTAGCCCATGGAAATGAATGGGTAACTTGCAATTAGCAATTTGCTCATCGCAAATTAGGAATGGTAAAGAATCGCTATTTATTCCTTAAAATTCGCTATTTAGGAAATGCTAAATATTTTGAAGATCACTGTTATTGTTTTACTGTTTGGTAATAATGGTTAATAACATTTTTTAATATATTTTACCACAGATTCAACTGCAGATTATTTCAAGATTTCACCATGCCTACAATAGAAAGACAGAGAAAGGCTGCAAAACGTCAAAGACAGCAGGTGAAAAAAAATAAGCAGCAGTCCTCTAACAAAAAGATTTGTCAAGTCACGAAGAAAGCACCGGATAAGAGCACAAAACAATTCATAAGAAATATGTGTAGTAAAAAAAATATTACTACAGAAAATGTTTCAGTCCATAAAACGAGAAGGAAATCAAATGGAAAGGAAAGACCAATGAAAAATGTTACTGCTAGAGCAAGAGATAACTCTGTGCATGATAGTAGAAGGAAACAACAGTTTAGGGAGATTCGTAAACGAATGTTCCGCAACAGGATAATTGGCAATTTGTTAAAAAATATTAAGAAACGTCAACAGAAACTGGTTTTTTATAAGAGAAAAAAAAAAGTTGAGAAAGTTATTGATCAGGCATTTGAAATTAAACGTAAGGTATTTATTTTGATAATCAATAGAATTAGGAAGCTAAACAAGGCAATTTATGATTTCAAAAGAAATAGTAGTTCGAAGAGAATAGTTAATCGTAGTAATTTTTGTGAAGTTTTTTCTGGAGAATGGATGCATAGTTCAAGCTGTGAGGCATTTTTTAATGAGGAGAGTTATTTCCAGGATAATGATTTGGTGCATGCAGTTGACACCAGTGGTCGTGCTTATGAAGTGAAAGATGGTTGTCCAGTTGAAAAAGAAAAACTTGTGACAACAGAGGCAGAAGAGGTGTTAGGTAATGAGGTTTTAGGAAGACGTGCTAAGGGTCCTGTGTACACCTGGAAGTGTAGTAGTATTTGCAGTGTGCGACAGGATTCCATCAATTTGCTTTGTGATTTTGTACGGTCATTTAATAAGAAAAGTTTGAAGCAGAAAATAAGGTTGTTGCAAGAATTAGATCCTTGCAGAGTGAGAGAAGTGACAGGTTTGCATGGTCATTCACTGGCTTGTCTTTCCAGGAGAGTATGCCAGAGTGTTTTTCATCATTTCAGGATGCTAGCAGTGCATCATAATAAAGTGAGGAAATTAGTTAGAATGTTGTATTATGCTAAGAGTCCAGCAATTATGCTTAAAAAATTATGCGCTGCTCTTTTGCATGGTTCTGAAATAGATGTGAAGAATATATGTGAAGAAATTGAGTTTTGTTACTTTGGAAGTAAAGAGGAGAATGTTGAAATTGAGCAAGAAGAAGAGGGTCATGTGGAAGATAGTGTACAGGTTTCCAGTACAGATAATTTCCAGAGGGAAATTGCGACATTTGAGGTGAAATCAAGTGAGAGGCCTAATTTCACTTGTGTGTGTTGTCGACGCACTTATTATAAGAATCAGACTAAGTTAGTGGATTTATATGCAAAAAGTGAAAGGGAAAATAATAGTGAATGGAAGGATTTTGCAACATACTTGATGGTAGAAAATTGTTTTGATTTGGGATTGGATCAACGTGTGTGTACTTATTGTTGTTGCAAATTAAATCAAAACCAGATGCCTGCTAGAGCAGTTCATAATAATCTGGAATTGGTTGAGATTCCTTCTGAATTGAAGGATTTAAATACTTATGAATCTATTTTGATTCAAAGTATCCATCCCTTTCAGGCTATTGTAAGAATGGAGCCAAAGACAGGGAAATTGCCTCCATCAGATTTACAGAGAGGATTAAAGGGAAGAGTTGTTTATTTGCCTCTAGATTTGAAGAAAAACATTAACACAATTGGAGTAGAAAAAGTGGAAGAGGAACCTCTGGTTATCTTAGTTAATGGGGTTCCGACAAAGAATAAGAAAATATGGCAAGATTTAGTAGATGTTAGGAAAGTTAAAAAGGCAACATTGTATTTGAAAAAAAATAATAAATACTATAAGAATGTATATGTTGCAGAAGAGGAAGTAAGTGAGGAAGAGGATAGCGATTTGTGTGCTGGTCAAATTGAGAAAGTAGAACCCTCTACTAGTGAAGAAATATATGAACATTATAGTGTTCATCCTTTGCATTCCAAGGAAGTCATGGGGAATGCTATTGAGTTGTTTCAAATGAAACAAGCCAAAGGGAGTCCCATTAGTGTTTGGGAGGAAAGTTTGGAAGCTCGGTGTTTCCCACAGCTTTTTCCAACAGGTCAGGGAGGAAGATATGATGAGCGACCTCATCAAATTCCTGCTTCTGAATACCGGACTTTGCGATTGTATGCAGGAGATGCTAGGTTTCGACAATGCATTCCTTATTTGTTTCATCTCCTGTTTGAAAGCGATCTGTCTGGACTGTCATATGCAGTGAACCACATCTTGAAAAGTGGTATACACATGCAAAACATCTCGGCAAGTGACTTTATGGATAAAGTCAATGTCCAAGACAGTATTTTGGATTCTCACCTAATTAATCTCATGGCGTGTCAGCGTGGTACTAATGAGTACTGGTACCGTCGTCATGGTGATTTAAAATGTATGCTGAGGAACTTAGGTACTCCCACATGGTTCCTCACTCTGAGCTGTG
The DNA here is from genome assembly GCF_964261635.1 of Lissotriton helveticus. NCBI lineage: Eukaryota > Metazoa > Chordata > Amphibia > Caudata > Salamandridae > Lissotriton > Lissotriton helveticus. The sequence goes on along the minus strand of NC_136070.1, from coordinate 899,269,298 downwards.
CCGAGTATGGCTGGGAAGACTTACTTGAATTTCTACGAGAGGCAAATGCTAACGTAGATAACATCGAATTCAAGACACCCGGAGAACTGTGCTCTTTGGATCCAGTCAATGTATGTAGGTACTTCAATCATAGATTTGAAGCTATGATGTCTTTCATCATGAATAAGAAGAATCCACCTCTTGGAGAGGTGTTGGATTTCTTCTGGAGAAAGGAGTACCAAGCAAGAGGTGCTCCTTATATACATATGTTGCTGTGGATCAAGGATGCACCTAAATTTGGAACGGATCCAGAAGACTCAGTGATGAGTTTCATCCAACAGTATTCTACGTGTGCTGTTCCAAACGCAAAGGAGAAGAAAAGCCTAAGAGAAAAAGTTCTGCGTTTCCAAAGCCATCGATGTGGAAAGTACTGCCGTCGTAAATTCCGAAACAAGGACAAGTTCTACACTAAATGTCGTTTCGGCTTTCCACGACCGGTGATTTCTAAAGGAAGAGTAAACAGTTTGATGTCTTCGCTGCGACACAATGTCATGAAGAAATCACCTAAAAACACTTACAATTTGAAGAGGAACGAAGAGTCCAAGTACATCAACGACTACAACCCGGTGATTTTGTCCATGTGGAATGCTAACATGGATATACAGTTTGTGGCTGATAACTGTATGGCTGTGGCTCGGTATGTGACGTCTTACATCACCAAAAAAGAGAAGACAGAATTGAAGGATATGTGGGAGGACATTTCCCATGAAAAGAGCCTCAGCAAGAAGTTGTACAGTTTCAGTCTGAAGATGTTGTCGCATCGAGAAATCGGAGCGTACGAATGTTCTGACCGGTTGTCTTCAGCAAGTCTCTATGCCAAGTCCAGGAGTATTATTTGGGCGAGTCTTGGTCTTGCAGCAACGCGTAATCGAGTTCTCAAACCTGTGCGGGAAATTGAGTATTTGGCGGAAAAGGAGCCAAACAGTACCGACATTTTGAAGACAAACATGTTGGATACATATTATCCAAATCGAAGCAGTCACCTCGAGAATGTTTGTCTGTATGAGGTTCTGCAAAATTACATATTCAAGAGGAACATCAAAGAAGATACGGAGAAAGGAGTGTATGCTGTAATAGGAAGTGAGGGATGTCTGGTCAAGCAAAGAAAATGCCACTTGGTAAACCATCGAAAATTGAGTGGCGAATCTCCTGAAAAAAAGGAGTTTTTCTATTTAGCACTTTTGCAACTTTTCAAGCCTTGGCGTGCAGAAGAGGAACTGCTTGGAGATTTCCTCTGTTACGAAGACTCTTTCAATGCCGCCAAGGAGACCATAGAATGTCCTGCTTTTCCCAAATATGTAGAAATGTTGAATGCGGAAATTGAGCAGGAAGCAACGATTGCAGCCGAGATTGCCAGAGACAGTTCTCAGGACAGTCAGAGTTCTGCTTCATTGAGTCAGGATCCACTAGGAGGACCTGTTATCGAAAATGAAGCTGCCACTGCTATGAATGAAGTGGAAAGAGCCATGGCACATGCTCAAGAGGATGCGGTTAACTTAGAAGAGTTGGAAAGACAACTCAACGTTGAGCAGAGGAAAATATATGACGAAGTTACCATGCAAATTGATCATGGATTAAGTCATGATAAGAAAGAGTGCTCATGTACGTCGTTGAAGCCTGTCCGACTGTACGTGAGTGGAGAAGCGGGAACTGGAAAAAGTTTCCTCATTAAAGCAATTTCATGCTATTTGCAGGAAAGGACAGAGTCATCGCTGTCTTGTGTTGTCACTGCTCCAACTGGACTGGCAGCACATAATATTAAAGGGATTACTTTACATCGTTTACTGATGCTGCCAGTGGAGCATGACAACAAATTACAATATCACAAGCTATCTGGAGATGCTTGTTTTGAAGTTTCAAGAATCTTGAGGAAAATGAAACTTCTTATCATTGACGAAGTAAGCATGGTTTCCAATGTCATGCTTGCCTTTGTGCATTTGAGGATGCAAGAAGTTCTCAAAACAGAGTATGATGTGTTATTTGGTGGCAAACACATCATTGTTTTCGGAGATCTTCTGCAGCTGACACCAGTGAAAGGGCAACCTGTGTTCAAAATGCTCACGCATGAAGATACCAGGAAGTGCCTAGGCAGCATTGGCAACGTCAATATATGGTTAAACTTCAATTATGCTGAACTGCATGAAAATATGCGTCAGGCGAAGGATGAAGTTTACAAGACTATTCTACAAGATGTTAGAATTGGAAAAGTGACCGAGCATGGGAAAGAAGCTTTACATGCACGATTACTGTCAAATTTATATCCAGAACAAGATGTTGTGCCTGAGAATATTTTTCAGAAAATTACTGAGAAGAAATCTGGAATATGTTTGATGCCAACTCTTGCAGAATGTGCCAAATTTAACAACAAAATGTTGCATTTAGAAAAGCAAGAGATTGTGAAACTGGAAGCTATTGATAGAGTAGAGCATATGGGATCAACAATTAGTTTGTCTGAGAATCTGAAAACAAAATTGGATTCATTAGAGAAGAGTATATCTAAAACTGCAGGTTTTGAAAAGACTCTGAATGTGTGCTTGAACTGCCGTATAATTTTAAGAAGGAATTTACATGTTGAAAGAGGTCTGGTAAATGGATCAATGGGTAATGTTGTTGATTTTGTGAAATACAGAAATAGAGATGGAATTGAATTTTTAAAAATTAAATTTGATGGCATTGAGGAAGTACAGCTAATTGGTCGTTGTTCTGCTAGATTTTTGCTTGTAAAAGACTTATATGTTCGCCGTAAGCAGTTTCCTGTTTGCTTGGCATATGCGGTGACAATCCATAAATCGCAAGGTTTAAGTGTAGACAGTGCATTGGTGAATATTGGCAGTTCTGTGTTCAAGGAGGGTATGGCATATGTGGCATTGTCACGAATTAGAACTTTATCGGGATTGTACTTGATTGAGTGTGATGTCACAAACATTTGTGCGGATCTAGATTGTGTTAAGGAATACAATAGGTTAAGAAGAGAGTATGCGCCACATTTGCCTCAGTATCCTTTGTTTGAGAAACGTGTGGTAGGCCGGAAACGAAGAAATGAGAACAATACTGGGGAGGTTGTAGCAAAAAGACAAAAAGTCAATGAACCTAAAATTACAAGCAGAAACAAAAAGGATTCTGTTGAAGATGTTGTTGGTTTTCAGTTTGAAAACAGTTCTGGTGTCAACTGCTATGCTAATGTAGTGGTTAATGTTTTGTTTTCTCTAAAAAATGTAAAAGAAGAGATTGTGGTCAATTCTGATCAAAGATTTTGCAGTTTGTTAAATTCTGTGTTAGAGAAATGTAGCACTGATAGAAGAAACATAGAAAGTGTGTCTGAAATTCGAAATCTGTTAGACAGATGTTCAGGCCAAACACAATTCTCTCAAAATATTCAGCAAGATTGTCAGGAGTTTTTAATGTATATGCTTGATGTATTGCATGCTGAAGGTGTAGATGTAGATCACCTGTTTGGGCTTTCTTATCAATGGCAGCATGACTGCGAGAACTGTATGGTATCAAGTACTACTAGTGTAGACTCAGAAAGATTTATATATTTAACTTTGCCAGACAGTAAATCAGTCTCCTTTAATAAGCTAGTAAAAGCAGCTGATCACAACATGGAGTGTAGCCAATGTAAATCTGAAATGATGTCCACATTATGTATACAAACATATGGCCAGTATGTCATTTTAATGTTCCAACGATGTAGGCCTGATGGAACAAAATTGACAACTTTAATAAAAAAATTTGTAGCTTCGCAGTTGTCAATATCAGGAAGGACTTTTGTAACTGCAGCAATTATATATCATGATGGCCCTTCAATAACATCAGGACATTACACAGCTTATTTAAAGTGTAGAAATGGCTGGTCATTCTGCAATGATTCTGTTTTAATTTTCAAAAAAAAATTGCCGTATGACCTTAAAAACTCTTACCTGGTGTTTTTAAAACCAAAATTTTAGGGAAATAATCTCGGGATGTGCTCTGTGGAATTTCAAGAAGTTCTAATGGCTCCTACACAATTTGGCCTTGAGGATAAGTGTAGTTCAGAGACATAACTTCTAACCATAGGACTGGACGTCATGAAGAAATATGTGCACTTTCAATGAGTTCAGAAAAACTGTTTCTTTTTATAAGCTAATTGAAGCAGCCAATCAAAACATGGAGTAGAGGGAATGTAAGTCTGCAATGCTGTCTACTGTTTTACATTGCTTTGTGATTAAAAGTGATGTAGAGAATTAAATAATTGGAGTAGTCATAGAGGTAGTGTAAGTCTGCTTCATAGTAAGCAGTATCAGTGTCATAGGAAATGTAGAACATGACTGAGCAAGAAGGGGAAGATATTACGATTCCAGGATTGTGAAAATTATCTTCAACATTTTAATTCTGAAAGTTGCGGAAATGCCAAATGACGGGATTGGCTTACAAGAAATCCAAGAGTTATAAATGGCTCTGACCAGATTTGGCCTTGTGGAAAATTGTGGTAGAGAGCAAGAAGTCATTTATTGCATGTAACGTGTTTTTAAAAACGATGGAGATTTTCTTTCAGAAAGTGGCGGGCTGAAAGTAATAACAGCACAAAAGAGTGTAAGCTGTTCATAGGACATCCTTGGACGTCATGGAAAGTAAGTTAACTTTAAGGAGTTCTGAATTTTGATTTCTGATGTTGTATGGGTTTTTTAAACACAATCATTTTGATTGTGTTTTTTTTTCCCCGCTGTTACATGATGAATACCTTCAAGTCACTGTTTTTAGTGAAATTTGATACATTCTGAGAACAGCAAAAATAAACCATTTAACATGTATAATTAATGTTCTACTTTTTGTACTTATGATATACATTTAGAAATGTGAGGTAGATATGGAGAAACTGAGGCTTCTGTAAGTGTCAAAGTTAATGCTTACAGTGCTGCACTTCTGGGTACTGTTTTTTTTTTGAAAACTGAATAGGCCTCACCTTAAAGAAACCTCTTGAAAGGACACATCTTATTTGTATCCTGAAAGAATCATTTAAAATGTTAGACACAATTTTATGATGGCTTTACATCTTTTTTGCGCTGCTATTGCATCACTATTGTGAGACATCAGCAGTGCAAAAGATGCACCATGTTCCAAAATAGGCCTCACTTCATCAGCATCAAGATACTGTTTGTTTAAAATATATATCTTTAGCATTGTGTAGGGGACGTATAGCAGCAGAGGCTTCTGTAAATCTCAAAGTTTTTGAAAAACTGTTTCTTCTTGAACCTTTTCCCTTGTCTTTTCAAATTTTTAAATACATGTTTTAATATTTTTGAAATGTTTCTTCTCTCTTTTACAGATTGAAAGTATGAAAAAATATTTGAAAAAGTTAACAAGAATTATAAGGTAAATGTTTTCTACTCTTTTAACTCGCAATCCACTGCTGATGATGTCATTGACTATGTCATGAATGATGTAATAAGTGGACATGACTTACTTCATTGGTAGGCCTTCACATGTATTAATGCATACACTGCTGCACTTCTGTGTACTGTTTCATATGCTGAACTACATCTGCACTATGAGATACCTAAGCAAAGGCAACACAGGTGATGTGATTTTGAAATGAGCAAAAGAAACTCCACGTTTTTCAATTACATTACTTGTGTTTTCTAAGTTTACGGATGACATTGTGCAGATGAACTTTAGGTCTGTCTATGGACACAGAAGAGGTCTGGCCGTTGTTCAAGAGTGAAGTGGACATGTTTTACTTCAATGGTAGGCCTTCACATGTATTATCTCCTCTGTATTCTCAAACAAGCATAAATTTGATATGCAACCCTAAGTAGGCCTCATCTTAAACAAAATTTTGGAGAGGACACACCTTATCGTCATACTGAATCAATCATTTAATCTATCACATTTAACATCTATTAGTTCTACTGCTTCATTTCTTTAATCCTTACTTTCCTGCGTTTGCTACTTCTCTCATTCCTTTCTCTATTACTTAATTATTCTACTCCTTCCAGTATTTTTCTCAGTCCCTCTCTTCTCATACTTCTTCATTATTATTCACTCATTCTGTCTCTATTAATGTTACTGTTTCTGAATGATCTCAAAAAAATTTTAAAACAAGAACTGTAAGTATAAGGATAGGAAACAGACATTTATGTTACAAGAAAGACAGCTATAGGAAGTAAACAAAAGATACTGTTACTTGCAATCCACTGCTGATGATGTCACTGACCATGTCAAGAATGATATAATATGTGACATGATCAGAAGTGGATTGCGGGTAACAGTATGTTTTCTTTACTCCCTGTAGCTGTCTTTCTTTTAACATAACTGTCTGTTTCCTTCCCTTATACTTACTGTTCTTTTTAAAAAAAAAAATTTTTGGTTCGCTCCTGGTTCGCGTACCGGAGTGCGAACTGGAAGCGAACTATAAGAAATAGAGATTGGCAGAGTTTCAAAAATTCTACCAATTTTTTTTATAATGGGGAGGTAGTTCTGAAAAGAACTTTTTTTTTGGTTTTTGTTGTTTTAAATTTTTTTTATTATTTTTCTGAACATTTTTTATATTTTTTTTGTTTTTTCTGAACATTTTGTAATTTTTTTGTTTTTTGGGGGGGGAGGGGGGAAACAAAAATGATTCATTGAGAAGGGCCCAACAGGAGCAACGAAAAAAGAGAAGAATTTATTTTTTGGGGCGTTTCGGGCAATCATGATTTCTGATAGCTCTCATTATAAGAATAATGCTTCTTTCTCCGTTGCAAAGTGTTTGGCCGCACCACACGCACACTTGCCTTACTTCCCCCATGTCTATTTGAATGTTCGGGATCACCTCCCTCGCCTCTGGTCCCGATATTTCTTTCACAGCAGATGTTCTCACCATTGCCAGGGGATTTTGTTGTTCATCACGAAGCTGGGCAGCACTATAATTATTTGGGTGCCACCTACTCATATGCCTGTGCATCGTATAATTGCCGAAGCTGTACTTCTTGTCAGTGCCCCTTGACAGTCGATCTTTGCAAATACGGCAAAACACATATCTTGCGTTAACTTTTTTTTGCCCAGCTGGAAATGTAAAAAATTGCCAGATGTAATTTTCTTTTCTATTGTACCTCCTGGGCTCCTCTGGCAAAAACTCAGGCTCTTCCTCCTCTTCCTCCTCTTCTTGATCTTCCTCAAACATTGGTTGAGCAGGTGGTCCTTTCTTCCCTTGAGGAGGTGGGGGTGGTGGTGGGGGAACACTACCTGAAGCAACAATGGAAGCCATTTCTCAATAAAGTAAAAGGGTCTTTCTCTCACCAAGATGAAAGTCAGAGTGAGGAAAGAAGGAGGGGTTTTCATCATTTGGGAAAAGCAAAAGTTCTCAACCAATGAAAAGTGTTATTTTTAGGTCACCTGACCTAGCCTTCCATTATTATGAAACCAAAAGTGAAATGAACCAATGAAAAGTTTTATTACCAAGTCACATGACCTCTCAAGCTCATGTTACGCGCTGCGGAACGCTCCCCGGTTAGCTTCCGGTTCGCTGCGCTTCGCGCCTCGGTCCGCGCCCCGGGACACTTCCGGGTGCGCTAACGCGATACGTCACAAGACGCATTACGCGGCAACGCCATACGTCGCGCTTTCGCGACGCGCCGCGGATCGCTTCCGGGTCGCTGCGCTTCGCGCCTCGGTCCGGGCCCCGGGGCACTTCCGGGTGCGCTAACGCGATACGTCACAAGACGCATTTCGCGGCAACGCGATACCGTCACTATGTTGATTTCTTACTGGTTCGCGGACCGGGTCGCGGCATCTATTTGAGCTAACGGAAAGCTTCCCGGTTCGCGGACCGGGAGCAAAACAAAAAAAATATTTAAAAAAAATTATTAATAAACATATAAAATATATTTTTATATTTAAAGAAGAATACATTTTACAGCTATAGATATTAGCTTTTAAAAAACCAATGAAATTCACTGAAAAAACCATAGGTTATAGACCATATATAGTTAGGAATTAGCATTTACAAAACCTAGAAAATTCACTGAAAAAACCATAGGTTATAGACCATATATAGTTAGGAATTAGCATTTAAAAAACCTTATTTTACTCACACAAAACCATTGAAATTCCATATATAGTTAGTTGCACTAACTATATATCGCGCACCCGCAATCCACTGCTGATCATGTCACATATTACATCATTCATGACATGGTCAGTGACATCACTGATGACATCACTGATGACATCTCAAATGACATCACTGATGACATCACTGATGACATCTCAAATGACATCACTGATGACATCACTGATGACATCTCAAATGACATCACTGATGACATCACTGATGACATCTCAAATGACATCACTGATGACATCACTGATGACATCTCATTTGACATTACTGATCACATCACTGATGACATCATTCATGTGATAATACGATGAACCCTTTCAGACTTTAATATAACCTTAGATACACTCAGTGTAGTCAGTCATGCAAAGAATCAATCACACCTCCATTTCCTCAACTATACAGTTATACACACCTTACTTATTCAAACATATACTAACGCATATTTACTCTATTATACAATCCCTGATACAAGTTCACAGTGATCCATACAGCCACTCACACATTCACTGGATCCTATGCACAGTTATTTATATATGTCAACTCTCACATGTACTGTGTTTTACATATGTACTTACTTTGACATGCAGCACTGACATATCCATTCACTCACCAATACACTCATGCACACAGTCAACCGCCCATACAGCTGTTTCCACATGCACTTTTGAACCCATACATCTAGTGAATCAACTGCTCACACATCTATGCACAGAGTCATACACCTCCCAGCCACCCACACACACACTCAGTCTCCCATACAAATACTTGGGCAACCAATCAATAACCCATATAGTTACTCATATAGCTACTGATCAACACATGCAGCAGTTTACAGAACAACAGACATAATGATGCACAAATTAAGACAATTTAGTCACTAACCCATGCACTCAGTGAGACACATTTAATCACTCACTCATACAGTCAGGCATGCACCTACTAAATCCTTCATCCAGACACTTATACATCCACTCATTCTTCAATATGTAAGACATATTTTAACTTTACAGAAACATAGTCACTGGATGTTGTCATCAGTGATGTCATCAGTGATGTCATTTGAGATGTCATCAGTGATGTCATCAGTGATGTCACTGACCATGTCATGAATGATGTAATATGTGACATGATCAGCAGTGGATTGCGGGTGCGCGATATATAGTTAGTGCAACTAACTATATATGGAATTTCAATGGTTTTGTGTGAGTAAAATAAGGTTTTTTAAATGCTAATTCCTAACTATATATGGTCTATAACCTATGGTTTTTTCAGTGAATATATATATAGTTAGGATTTTTTTGAATAGGGATTTCTGAAAATTCTATGTTGAATAACTTTGGCGTTGATGGACGGAATTGGCTGAAATTTTCAGGAAAATGGCACAGTTTGGGGGGGTTTCGTCAAGCGGGGGCTGAGAAAAAAGGGGGGTCCCAAAACGTGTTTTTAACATTGAGTTTTCCATAGGGCGGTTGGACTCACTTTTAGCTCGAACGGCTGAATGGATTTCTATGAAACTTGGCAAAATTGTAGAGACTGTTTGCCCGATGTGCCTTTGCTAGGTCTCAAGATATGTGCTCCAGTGGATTTTGAGAAATTAACATTCAAAAAAATATATATATCTGTGACAGCGTCCCGGTTAGCGCCCCAGTTTGCGTACCAGACGCGTAACGGAACTTCGCGAGGAGAAGCGGATTGGCTCTCCGGTGACTGTCAACATTCTAAACAGTCCGGAGCGGCCGCCATCTTGTCTCTCGGTAGGATCGAGAGACAAGAGGTGGAAATAAACGAAGGGGGAAATGAATGAAAGGGGGCAAGGTAGACCCCTCCTGACCCCCTAGGATTGATGTGGGGGCTATTAAAGGGTCCCACGGGGCAAAAAAAAAAAAAACCAATTCTGATTTTTCGCGGTGGAAGCGCTACCCGGTACGCGAACCGGGTAGCTCACCGGTAGCGTAATGGGAGTCCGCCATCTTGTGTTTCGGACGAATTTAGTCACAAGATGGAGGATAAACAATGTTGGGAATGGGTATAAGGGGGCACGGGAGACATATCCTGACCCCCTAGGTTTTCTGAGGGTGGCTGAGGAGGCCCATATATGTAGCGTTCCGGAAAGCGTAACAAGGGGAAAACCAAGGGAAATAGTAAAATAATATTTTAAGGTGCTTTGAGGTAGGGTAGCTCTGAATAGAGCTGTTGTGTTGTGTGGGTGATGTAAGTACCAACATGTAGGTACCAATGAAGAGTCTAAAATTCGATGTACACCGTCTCCTCTGTAGATATTTTGTATGTTCTAATATGGGTTATTTAAATGTAAATGTGTGGAAAAGTACTTCATGCTTTAAAGCAATTGTATTTTTGAACTGATTGTTCTTTCCTCTTAGTCCTCCTCTTTGTTTTTTTTCCCCCACACTCTTCTTCAGCATGATAGTTGATAAATTCGTTCCCTCAAAAAATGTATATACATAAAAAAATTATATTAAATACATATAAAATATATTTTTTCTAAAAATGAAGAATACATTTTACAGCTTTTGATAGTTGCTATAAAAAACCATTGAAATTCACTGAAAAAACCATAGGTTATAGACCATATATAGTTAGGAATTAGCATTTACAAAACCTTATTTTACTCACACAAAACCATTGAAATTCGCATATATAGTTAGTTGCACTAACTATATATCGCGCACCCGCAATCCACTGCTGATCATGTCACATATTACATCATTCATGACATGGTCAGTGACATCACTGATGACATCACTGATGACATCTCAAATGACATCACTGATGACATCACTGATGACAACATCCAGTGACTGTATGTTTCTGTAAAGTTAAAATATGTCTTACATATTGAAGAATGAGTGGATGTATAAGTGTCTGGATGAAGGATTTAGTAGGTGCATGACTGACTGTATGAGTGAGTGATTAAATCTGTCTCACTGAGTGCATGGGTTAGTGACTAAACTGTCTTAATTTGTGCATCATTATGTCTGTTGTTCTGTAAACTGCTGCATGTGTTGATCAGTAGCTATATGAGTAACTATATGGGTTATTGATTGGTGTGTGGTTGGCTGGGAGGTGTATGACTCTGTGCATAGATGTGTGAGCAGTTGATTCACTAGATGTATGGGTTCAAAAGTGCATGTGGAAACAGCTGTATGGGCGGTTGACTGTGTGCATGAGTGTATTGGTGAGTGAATGGATATCTCAGTGCTACATGTCAAAGTAAGTACATATGTAAAACACAGTACATGTGAGAGTTGACATATATAAATAACTGTGCATAAGAGCCAGTGAATGTGTGAGTGGCTGTATGGATCATTGTGAACTTGTATCAGGGATTGTATAAGAGAGTAAATATGTGTTAGTGTATGTTTGAATAAGTAAGGTGTGTATAACTGTATAGTTGAGGAAATGGAGGTGTGATTGATTCTTTGCATGACTGACTAGGTGTGTGAGTAACTCCATGGATGAGTGACAGTCTGTGAGTGTCTGTTTACACTGAGTGTATCTAAGGTTATATTAGAGTCTGAAGAGGTTCATCGTATTATCACATGAATGATGTCAACAGTGATGTGATCAGTAATGTCAAATGAGATGTCATCAGTGATGTCATCAGTAATGTCAAATGAGATGTCATCAGTGATGTCATCAGTGATGTCATTTGAGATGTCATCAGTGATGTCATCAGTGATGTCATTTGAGATGTCATCAGTGATGTCATCAGTGATGTCATTTGAGATGTCATCAGTGATGTCATCAGTGATGTCACTGACCATGTCATGAATGATGTAATATGTGACATGATCAGCAGTGGATTGCAGGTGCGCGATATATAGTTAGTGCAACTAACTATATATGCGAATTTCAATGGTTTTGTGTGAGTAAAATAAGGTTTTGTAAATGCTAATTCCTAACTATATATGGACTATAACCTATGGTTTTTTCAGTGAATATATATATATATATATATATATATATATATATATATATATATATATATATATATATGCTTGCTTCCCACGGCTCATTTACGGCGGAACCTCCCGTAGTCTGGTGGCGCGTTTCACACTGGCAGAGCCCCGCCAGTCAATCAGTTTTCCAAAAGTATCCAAGTCAGACGCGCACTCAGAAATCAAGTGGTACACAGTGCTGCTTTATTGCTGTTACGCGTTTCGGAAGCCTCTGCTCTGAGCAAGGGAGCAGAGGCTTCCGAAACGCGTAACAGCAATAAAGCAGCACTGTGTACCACTTGATTTCTGAGTGCGCGTCTGACTTGGATACTTTTGGAATATATATATATATATATATATAAATATATATATATATATATATATATATATATATATATATATATATATATATATATATGATAGGGAAGAAGAGATCGAAATACAGTAATGCAGTTCAGATGCAGCACAGTTCCATGAAAAAGACAACATGAATTTGGTCAGTTTCCCTAATTGGTAAAATTTTTCCTTAATGCAAATGTTTACTTTAATCCACGGCTATATCTAATAGTGTACAACACATCACTTGAAATACACAAGATACCTCCCATGCGTGCATATTCACCTATTCAAGGTATGAGTATGTTAAGAACACTCATTATGAGCATTTTGATATCATGTATAAATTTCACCATTACAAGATGGCGCTTGTTGGGAGATTTGAAGTCCTCTGTCGATGTCGACTGAGCGGTGTAACCTTTTTACTATGTCACCTATATCAAATGAACCGGTTATACATGTGTAAACACACACACTGACGAAGGCCAAGTGCTGAAACGCGTCTGTGGCGAGCTTGTAGTTAATAAACTACTGTGTGATTAATGGTACCCCCCGAGTGCTGTCTTCTCTTTCCTGGAATTTTGGATTGTGACGAGCGCAATATATATATATATATATATATATATGATAGGGAAGAAGAGATCGAAATACAGTAATGCAGTTCAGATGCAGCACAGTTCCATGAAAAAGACAACATGAATTTGGTCAGTTTCCCTAATTGGTAAAAATGTTCCTTAATGCAAATGTTTACTTTAAATAAACATTAAAATAATTGAATGTATGTACTCCATGAGCAAGTAATTAAGGCTAACATCACAAACCATGCTGCTGACATTAAGGATTTTCAAATGATGCACTGTAAAAAAAAAAAGACAATCATGTAAGTGAACTAACTTTAAATTGAAAAGGCATCCTAGAATTTATTTTAATTGAATCTGCATTTACCTTGAACTTTCCGTCTGTCCACGCATTGCTTTTCCTGGTTTCCAATACAATTGAAGTCATTTAGAGAGCTGTAATTATGATCAGGACAGGAAGTGCAGCCAGGGCTAACATCTGTAAATGGGAAAGAAATAATTTAAAAAAACACATCTCATAGCCAAAGGCAACATGCGACATTTTCTTTGCTATGTATGAAACTGAAAAAGGTAAGGTTTAGAATGAACTTATGTACCTCTTTCTCCAAGTGTTGATTTATTATGGCCAGGATGCCCCTACTTAATCCAGACCATTTTAGCTTTCACCAGAGGATTGTGTAAACTGAAACTCACTTACTTAAAAATGTAAATGTTGCACAGTTTTGCTCTCCCTGGATGTAAACCCTAGTTGTAATTCCGCTCTGTCCTTAAACAGAAAATGCAAATAAGAAGGCTGTCCTTCAGTGGTTAGACCAATAGAATTCAGACCACTGTTTTAACTCAATTGCCTGTTACCAACAATTTAGCGTGAAAGGCTGTCTCAGCTGTTTGAAAATGTGCTGGTAATAGTGAGATGAAGAACGAGAAGGATAGGTGAGGGATGATAGATGAAAGATGAGGTATGCGAAACAGGTATGAGGGATGATGGATAAAAAGTAGGGATAATACCTGATGGATGAAAAGCAGGGTTGATAGGCAGGATGAGTGATGAGAAGCTGGGATGAAAGATGATAAAAAGGAAGGCAAAGTAGTGATGCAAGGTGAAAAGTAGCAAATAGAAGTAGGTATGATGAAGGAGAAGTATGAGTGAGGGTTAAGAAGTAGGAGTGAGGGTTGAGAAGTAGGGGTGAGGGATGAGAAGTAGGGGTGAGGGATGTGAAGTAGGGATAATACTGAGGTATGATGGAAGAGAAGCATGTGTTTTGTGGAGGGATGATGAATGAAGAGTAGGGATGAAGATTAAGAAGTATGAAAAGTGGGGATAATAGATGAAACCTGAACCTCAGGTTCAAAGAACATATGTTGTCACCTCCTTTGATGTCATTAAATAATGAATGTGTGATATCACTTCAGCTAACTCAGGCATTTTGGGAAATAGACGTCCATTATGAAATGTGTCCACAGTCGTCACTTCTTTGAACACCATTCCTCCAAAAGCCCCATGAAAGAGTCACTGTAACTTTAACTCTGGGCCCGGGTTCCTTTTGAAACCTAGGGTGCTGATTAGGATGGCGGGCAGACTTCTGTCCGCCTGCCACCATATCGGAAATTGGGACCGCCCGACAGGCTGTCAGCAGTCCCGACATAGGCATTACAATGCGACTGCCACCACGGCGGTCGCAATGCCTATACTTTGTATTGTGGCAGGTGCTGCTGGCTGCAGCACCTGCCGCAATGCAAAATAGGGACACTGCACATATCCCTGCACTATGTGGCAGGCATCATGTGGTGCCTGCCACATAGTGCAGGGACATGTAGCCCCCCATTGTCCACGTCAGAGGGCACGGGGGAAGGGGGTCCCACTATGGGCCCCCAAAGCACCTTTCCACCAGCTTTTTCATGGCAGGTTAACCACCATGAAAAGGTGGGCGGAAAGGGACATTGTAATTTCTCTGGCCATGGTAGGGACTATGACCCCCGCTGCCGCACATGCGGGCTTAAGGAGCCCATCGGATGCATGGCCGTCAGTCTTTCCGATTGCCAATACACCAACCACCATCATAATGTAGTGGGCAGTGATACAGTCACCGATGGCACCACCACTGATGGGCTGTCGGTGGCGGTCTCACCCGCCATCGTAATCGGGTCCTAGGTTCTTCCATTTCCAGTAGGCTTGGAATTTCAGCTCAGTTATAAGTGGTGGGTTTTAGTGATCTTAAAAGGTTCTTTGCTTTGGAGATTTTTTGCAAATTCTCAGGAACTTGGGAGCTGATTTAGAGTTCGGTGGAGAGGGTGCTCTGTTGTGACGGTGCACCCTCTATTCCAAACTGAAGGTACGCCCACCTGATTTAAAGACAGACGGACCGTATGTATGTGAGCAACGGAGGCTACTCAGTCTCTGTCTGTGACACACTCCTCCAACGGCCCGACAGCACAAGTACTGCCTGAGATTTGGTGATAAGACCACATGCCCAATTTTTGGATATTTGGACAAAGTATTGAGTTGTAAATATAGTGAGACAGAAATATCAGAAAAAAGTATTGTAATAAAAAAAATTGTTATGCAGAAATATTGTTGTCAATAATATCGATTTCTTTCATGTAAGTGATGTTGTTAAGAATGTTGTTTCTAATATAGTTTTAAAAAATATATTAGTAAAAAATGTCGTATTTGATTAGATTTGTGTTTTAGTTAATATGTTCTTTTTAAGTGTTATTATTGTTTGTATAATTTTTCATAATATTTAACAACATATAGTTTATAATTTGAAGTGAATTATCATTTTTAATTTAGTTGCTAATAGTAATTTATAGTTTCATAGTAGGTTGCTAGGTTTGTAGGGGTATAGGGTGGGAAGTTCATTAAGTACTAAGTAATTAACAATTAATAATTGATTTAATTTATTATATATCGTGAAAATTGTGTAATAATTCTATTTTTTAATCTATTTTAGGTGCAGGCTACTGAGTTTGTAGAGCCAGAGGGTGAGGAATTAATTAAGTAATAATTAAGAATTAATTATTACATTATTATTAATTATCCAATATTTTATTAATTATTTAAATTGTGGAATACTTTTATATATTAGCTATAGTTTAGGACTGGAATGTGGGTTTGTAGGGATGTTGGGCGGGAGGAAGGTTCATTAACTATCAATAATTTAAGAATTAAATATTCAATTGATAATTCATTATGTACATTATGTAATATGGATTTATTTTAGTTATATTTTAGTTGCGGGTCGCTAGGTTTTTAGGGGTATAGGGTGGGATGCTTAGTAATAATTAACAAGCAAATATTAATTAATGAGTTAATGATCAAATAAGTAAATTGTTTTATACTTCTTTATTTTAGTTATATATTTACATGTGGGCTGCTAGTTTTGTGTTGGTATAGAGTGGGAAGTTAATTGAGTGATAAATAAATAGCAATATTTCAATTGATAATGAATTTTTAATTGTTTAATAATCAAGTAAATTCTTTCGTTTTTTTATTTTTTATGTATATAACTTTTTTT
Source organism: Lissotriton helveticus (assembly GCF_964261635.1). NCBI lineage: Eukaryota > Metazoa > Chordata > Amphibia > Caudata > Salamandridae > Lissotriton > Lissotriton helveticus. The sequence goes on along the minus strand of NC_136070.1, from coordinate 899,252,788 downwards.
AGTTGATGAATAAAGCTGATATAAAGAGTTTTATATTTGTTGTAAATTAATAGGGTTATTTAAATAAGTAATGTATTTCAACTGAAGCACTTGCCCTACTGTTGCACAGACTGGAGTGGTAATAGTAAATGTAACCCCTCCAAAGTACAACGCTTTCCCTGATGTTGCACAGACTGGATGGGGAATAGAACATTTAATTCCTCCGAAGTCCAACACACTCTCTACTGTTGCACAGACTGGAGTGGGTATATTAAATCTTACCTATCCAAAGTCCAACACTTTTCCTACTGTTGGAATGGTAAAGGTAAACTCTTCGAAGTCCAATGCTTTCACTACTGTTGCACAGACTGGAGTGGGAATAGTACATTTGATCCCTATGAAATACAATGCTTTCTCTACTGTTGCACAGACTAGATTGGTCACAATAAATAAAACCCCTATGAAGTCCAACGCTTTCCCTACTATTGCACAGACTAGAGTAGGAAAAATTAATCTTACCCCTCCCAAGTCCAATACTTTCCCTACTGTTGATCTATTTGGAGTGGGAATAGCAAATGTAATCTTTCTTTAGTCCATAGAGAAAGCCAAAGTAGTAAAGGTTTTAATAAAACCGGATCCTTCAGGTTTTGCAGATCAACCTCCTTATGGGCAATCAGGGATGAGGCTGAAATAGGTAGATATTAGAAACGTTTTAGGAAAATATTTTCCTCTACCTGGAGGGGGGTTACTCAGGATATAACCCCACAATCCTACCTCAAAAGTAGCAGTGGAAACCCCTCTAGCCTTGTATATATCTACCATCTTCTTAACGGGTTGGCTACCCAATTTATAGGAAAACCTAAAAATCCTGTGACAATTTCTGCTCATCTGACATTTAGGACCTGCTGGGACCAGGCACCATTGCTCGAGAATAAAATCCCCAAGGGACAGAAGGAATTTACTCTGGTTATTGGGGAATCTCCAAAGAAGACTGACTGCATTTTTTCTTTTTTTCCCCACATGCCAATGTATAGGTTTTAGTTTTGTTAATCAACATTTTCTTGTATTTCATAAAGACCACAAATGCATTCATCCGCTTCTGCAGGCCAATGGGTGTCCGGGATAATAAAACAGAGTTGTCGGTGTATACATCACAGAAATGGGGCATCCGGCAATGCTGGATGCATCGGCCAGCATCCTTCTCTGTTTTTCTTAGTTATTCTGTTTCATGTGACACAAACAGAATCCTGTCTCTAGATTGTAGCCCTTTATCTAATCTGGGTGGTGCAACCACAGTGCATGCCGTATGCTGCTTAATGGCCTTACTGCCCCACGCTGAATGCCCAGAAACATTAGACCCCTAACAGCAATAATACAGTGTGTGCTAGTGAGAATGCTTCAAATGTAATGGTGACATATAGCAGGCCAAAATAACAACACTGTAAGCAAAACGTTTCCCTCCGCCACTGCATGATAAACCCCTTTTTCTTTGCTATAGGAGGCTGGCTCATGGCAACTACTGACTCGATCTATATACATTGTTCTTTGAAACATGGAGCATCTGTCTGGGCCCAATTGACCTTACTATATGTATATAAACACTGTACTGTGATAAGACCATCCAGGACCCCATGAGCATCTAGACGTGTATTGACAGGATCCATCACGTTAATAATATACTGTACAATTGACAATAATGTTATATGTTTAATAACTGCGCTCACAGTCATTGGAAAACAATAAAACAGATTTTATTTTTTAATTGGAAATATAAATGAATTTTCCTACCTATTACCACTTTAATAGAGTGATCATAGGTAGGAACCTTCTACTTACCTATATTTAAGGCCCTAAACTCAGCCAAAGTGTAACAAAAACAATATGACTGCCTTTTAGTTCTCTAAAAACAGCCATTACCCAATTATCTACCGGTTTATCATCGTTATATACCATGGTATACGGCAATGCTATCACGGTGCCATGGCCCAAAATATAACTAAGGCCTAGCTGTATTATTGGATTGTGGTACCCTTGCGTCATGCATGGTGTTGCATGGGCAACGCAATTCTTAAGGCAGATTTACAAAGCAACGCAAGGCGAACATGCACAGCCCTGCGCTGATTGATTAATCTTGAGAAAGTCAAGGTAGCACAATTCACAGTTTAGCCTTAATCTGCACACCATAATCTACATTGCCGCTAAATTTCACATACATCCATTTGCCAAACTACCATAGCCACTCCAGTGTACGTTATTCCACTCTACGCCACTCCACTCTTTGCCTCTCCACTGTACAAGACTCTACTTTACGCCACTCCACTCTATGGTATTACACTGTACGATAAAGCCAATGTACAACACTACACTCTACACTCTTACACTGTATGAACCTCCACTCTATGGCACTCCAGTCTATGTCACTCCACTGTACGCCACTCCATTGGATGCTAATCCACAATATGCCATGCCACTTAATGCCACTCCACTATACGCCACTCCAATCTGTTGCCCTCCAATCTACGCCACTTCATTCTACCATATTCAAATGGACACCACTACAATGTTTGCCACTCCACTGTATGCTATTACACTCTACTCAGCACCACTGAATGACACTCCAGTCTACACCACTCCATTATATGACACTCTCTGCCACTCCATTATACACTATTGCATTCTACCCCAACCCACTGTACACCATTCCTGTAGACACCACTCCACTGTACAGCACTCCACTCTACGCTATTACACTGTATCAATATTTCCCCCTCTATTGTCCAGTATTCCACTCTATCTCATTCTAATGTATGCCACTCCACTTTATACTTTTACTCTCAACCCCTTCCCACAATACACCACTCCAGTCTTCACCCCTTCACTGTATGCCATTCCACTGTTCTTTACTACATTATGCAGTATTACACTTTATGCCACTCCACTGTACGCTACTACTTTATACAAAATTACAATCTAAGCCACTCCACTGTAAGCCACTGCAGTCTACGCAAGTCCACTCTACCCCATTTCACTACATCCTATTCCACTGTATGCAACTATACTCTATACCACTCTAGTGTACTCACCTCCACTCTATATAACTCCACTCTACAAAACTATACTACACTCTACTCCACTCCCAGGACACTCCATTGTCCAAATTTGCAATCAACTCTGTGCCCATACACTCTATTGTACAACATTCTACTCAAATCTATGACTGTTTCCAACACTATACGACAAAGCACTCCACTCTACTGTCTGAGACTCCACTCCAATTTATAACAGTTTTCTCGACTCTGCGCTATGCCACTTCAATATATACCACCCCACCCTATGCTGATTCACTGTACACTACTTCACTCTATACCACTACACTGATCACCACTCCCCTCCACGCTATTCCACTCTATGCCACTCCACTCTTCTACACTCCACTTTACAGTATCCACTGTACGCTACTCCACTTTACGTTAATCCACTCTACGCCACTACAGTGTATGTCACTGCACTCTACGCTGCTTGATTGTATAACACTCTCCTCCACTCTATATAACTCCACAATATAAAAGTCTCCCACACTTCATGAAACTCTACAACATTCTATTCTACTCTATCCCTGTACACTACACTGTCCACCTCTATATTCCACTCAATGCCCAACATACTCCAATGTACAGCACTCTATTCTACTATACAACACTTTTCTATATGACACAAAAGTCCACTCTACTGTATGAGATTTCACTCCAATTTATAACAGTTTAGTACCTACTCTTTGCCAGTACACTCCACTCCACTCTATGCCACTGTACTCTACGGCACACCAATAAACTCTATTGTACTTTACTCCACATTACTCCACTCGACTCTACTCCACTACACGAGAACTTACCTCACTCTATCCTACTATACAACAATTCACTCTACGCAGCGCCACTGTTTCACACACTACTGTACTCTAAGCAACTCCACACTACAATACTCTATGCCACTCACCGACAAATTACTCCTGTCTATACCACACTACTCCACTGTACACTGCTCCACTGTACACCACACCACTGCACCCCACTCAATGCCATTGTACTCAATAAAACTGTATGCCACTCCACTCTACAACACTGTATTTTACTGTATATGACTCCACAAAAATCAACTAGACTGTATGCCACTCTACTCTACTGTAGTCTACATCACTTTCCAATACTGTATCATACCCCACTATACTCTACTGTGCAACAAGATACTCCAATGTCTGACACTTTACTTGACTGTATGTAATGCACGCTACTCTACTATACTCCACACCACTGTAGTCTACGACATACCACTCCACTCCATAACACTTTACTCCACTCTGCAGTACCCAACTCCAGTGTACTCCACTCCACTATACTCCGTTCTAGTACACTTTATCGTACTCTATACCACTGTACTTTACTCCACTCTATGCCGCTCCACTGCCCAAGACTCTACTCCACCTAATCCAACTCCACTCTACAGCAATGTCCTCTGTCCTATGCCACTCTACTCCACTCTATGCCCATCCACTCTATGCCACTGTACTACACTGTAAGACATTCAACGACACACCACTCAACTTCTTGCTACCATATGCCACTCCACTAGATGACATGGCACTCCTCTATATGACACTCTCTTGCACTCCAGTACATGCTATTCTACTCCACACTATTCCACTGTATGTCTCTCCTCTCGATGCCATTCCACTCTGTGCCACTCCACCATGTGCTACTCTACTCTAAGTCTTTTCCGTGTATCCCACTCCACTCTGCCCCACTCCATCCTAAACTATCCCATTGGATGCCACTCCACTGTGTGCCACTCCACTGTATGCCATTACACTCTGCCCTGTTCTAGTGTACACCACTCGTGTCTACATCATTTCAATGTATGCCACTGCAATGTATGCCACTGTACTACACACTATTCCAGTGTATTCCATTATACTGTACACCACTCCACTCTACGCTATTCCACTTGACCATACTCCACTCTATGACATTCTACAACACTCTACTCCAGTCTATGACAGTCTAAGACACCCTACTCCACTGTTCAACATGGTATTCCACTGTACAACTCACTGCTCCAGTCTACGGTACTTGACACCACTATATGAGACATTATGCCACTACACTATATAACACTTTACTACACTGTATGATACACTAATACACTCTACTCTTCTCCACTCTATTCCAATCTACAATACAATACTCCACTCCATGACAATAGACTTTACAAAACTCCCCACCATTGTACTGTAGGACACTCCTCATAACAGCTCTTTACTTGTGATACTGGATTCTACAATTTGAAACACATTTTAAGTAGAAATTAATAAAAAAACATTGAAATTCGATTACAAAAAACAATGGTTAAAGCTTAGTTATAATGAAGGCTCCCTGTTTTCTATTTTTACTGATTTTTACAGATAAGTTCATACAGAAAACCCTTCATTTTCTTGCCTGTATTTATTTTTAAATATGGATAAAAACAGAAAATGGGTGCCTTTTGAGTGATTCTAAATACACTTTGCCCTGACTGCCAGGCCAATAACTGTGTGGATTGATAGGTAAGGGGGTTAAAATTAAAGGAATTTTAGTAAAGAAGCTTGCACCGTAGTAGATATGCACAAGGCTGATACTGAAATGTGCATATTTTCATATAAGTGCATTGATTTATCTTCTGTGAGCGTTCATATCACTGAAACCTGACAGGCATTCAAACATGACTGCATATTTATTGGTTAAATAAATGTGGAAATGTACCAGTTTCAGCTTTTTTTCCCCACAATATGCATTATAAATATGGATAAATACAGATAAAGGTGACAAAAAATAAATATGGATAAATACAGATGTAAATGACATAAATAAACACCATAAACCGGGAGCCCTAGGTATAATTGGGAAAACATAGTTTCCCTATTCAAACCAAGGAAAAAAACTAAGCAAAATGTAAACATTCTAATGTTATAGTTATAACTTTCATGTACAATGTATTCCCCACCTTTAAATTATTATAAGTAGCAGAACTCATTACACACTCTTTTCAGCACACTAACTCCCATGGTGTGGGGATCATTCGTTTTTGTATTTTCAAGAAAATTATGATATTCAGAGAGGTGTTCAGCGTGTGATTGTAATTACACTAATCATACTTAATAAATTGTTCAATATAAATTGAATTGATTCTTGGCACTTCAAATGACCTCTGTTATACATCCATAGTTTCAACTTGGGACCTGCTGGTTAGACAAGGGTTTCTGCGTCAGACGTGTTAATAAATGCAGCTTTCCTACATGGAATGCAAATCTGTGATCAATCAGTTGCATTAAATATTCAGAAGCAGAATTTTTAACCTGTGAGTTCAGGTATGATGATTAAAAGAGGGAACAAAGATTACACTCAACTCTTGCCAGCAAATACTCTAATCAGTCTCATAAATTGAGACTAGTTAAATACATATAGCTCTCTGTTGCAGGTGTCTTGACCCGCAAACTATACTAATGGCATACCATATGATAACTTTGATTGACTCTGCTCTGATTCACGACATCACCCTTCATGACCCTGGAAAGTTTTGGCCCCATCTCTTTAAGATTTTCCCTGGTTATCCTGGCTCCAACAATTTCTTTGTTACAGAAGCATGTTTTTCTCTGTTCAAGTGCTGTTTTTGTATAAACATAAATAGTGGTCCAAATATAAATAGTGGTCCATTTAAACACAACACGTGCCTGAGGCTTGCTACATATGCCGTGCAGAGGTCAAAACACCAAAGGTTCACATGAAAAAGGGGCAGGTAGATGAACACAATTGATTTCCCTTGCCAGTGTTTCCTTCTTATGACGGCTCACAAATATTTATGCTCCATTCTCATGCTGACTCTTTTCTTTTTGCTATTGTCTCTAGGATTACTTGCTAAATTTCTTCAGCTTAAGTCTAAAAACACAGCTTTTCTTTACTGTCTCATGTCCATCGTCCTTAAATTTTGCTTCCACCCATCTAACTTTTCATCCACTCACCAGTACTGGGCTTCATTCCTAAAGGTTCTATCACCTATGCTGGACGCACCTCTGCTGTGACTAATTTGTGATGATTTCACCTCCATAATATCTAAAAATCAAACATCTAAATGTCTTTCTAAATTCTGAAACTATCACTCCAAACTCTGGTCCTCTCTCCGTCTTCTAAATGCTTTTCTCTTATTGTTGGTCTACCCAAATGGCAATTTTTTTCTTCAGTTTTGACATATGGGGATGATAAATAAAGGTGCCTATTGACCACTCTCTTTTCACTTTCTTAATCTCTGACCTGCATGTAGGCCTACTGAATGTAAATGTCAGTCTCCCAAAAATTTGGAATAGGCATACCTTCTCTCCCTTCTGCGCTATTGATATGTTGTTGGAATTCAGGAAGGGAATCCAGACGTGGCTGTCCAACTGAACTCTCCCAAAGCAGCAGGTTGTCAGTGCCCGGATGCTCTCATGGTTGATTAGCCGCGCTTTATAAGTTCTGTTTGATTAATTGATTCATTGTTGCACAGAAATACTCCTATGTGGTTAGAATGTTTGCTAAATCATTTGGAGGTGTACTGTAACTCTGATCATCTTACTTTTAACTAACATACTAGTAAGACATTGAGGCATGGTAGAAGCAAAAGAAAGTTTACCTGGTATTATAAAGGTGATAACTTCAAAATTGAGACCACAATTACCTTAGTCTCATAATTGAAGACAGAATGAATCACAGACTGCTGTCAACATCTTAAACACCAGAGTCCTGTTCCCAGGACACCCCCGCGCCGCACGGCCACCAGCTGTGTGTGTGTCCCCGCTGCTGCTCGCAGCCTCATTGCGCTGTCTGCCCTGCCTAGCTGCCTGCCTCGCTGTTCCTTGCCCCAGTAGGAATTTGGAGTAACTGTATTGTATTTCCTGCCTGTTGTATCGTATTTCATTGTATTTCATCACTGTATTTCTGTATTCTACCGTATCACCCTGGTGTTGTCCTCCTGCGCCTTGCCCGCCCCGCTCCCCGCTTCCCGCCGCAGTTGTCGCGGCCACGCCCCCTTTTTCGTTCTGTACCCTCCCCGCTCCCGCCTCCCAGCTGCTCCTCCCTCCCACTTGGCCTTAAATGGCGACCGCGCGGCGCAGGTGAGTGTGACCTGTTCCCAGGATACCCCCGCGCCGCACGGCCAGCAGCTGTGTGTGTGTCCCCGCTGCTGCTCGCAGCCTCGTTGCGCTGTCTGCCCTGCCTAGCTGCCTGCCTCGCTGTTCCTTGCCCCAGTAGGAATTTGGAGTAACTGTATTGTATTTCCTGCCTGTTGTATCATATTTCATTGTATTTCATCACTGTATTTCTGTATTCTACCGTATCACCCTGGTGTTGTCCTCCTGCGCCTTGCCCGCCCCGCTCCCCGCTTCCCGCCGCAGTTGTCGCGGCCACGCCCCCCTTTTTCGTTCTGTACCCTCCCTGCTCCCGCCTCCCAGCTGCTCCTCCCTCCCACTTCGCCTTAAATGGCGACCGCGCGGACGCGCGCAGCGGGCGCGCTGATTGAGCACCGAGGGCGCGCCAAAGGTAAGCCCGTCTGCGCCCGTCCACGCCTGGACCGCGCCCAGTGCCAGGACCCCTGGCCCCCACCGATGGAAGCCGACCCGACGGACCTACGACGCCACCGAACTCAACGCACTCAACACCTGCCGACCCCCGGGCTGCTACCGAGCCACACTGAGACGCACCCACGGACCCTTCAGCTGCCACTCCTGCAAATTCACCTGCGACCGGACCCACGCCACACCAGCACCCACCAAGCCGAACTCCAGCAGCACCCACCTGAAGTGCATCCTGCTCAACACCCGCTCCATCCACAGACACGCCATCGAGCTCTGGAACCTGCTCGACACCACAGACCCAGACGTCGCCTTCCTCACGGAAACCTGGATGAACGCCTCCTCAGCACCCGACATCGCCATCGCCATCCCGGACGGCTACAAGATCATCCGGAGGGACCGCATCAACCAGACCGGAGGAGGCATCGCCATCATCCACAGGAACACCATCCGCATCACGACCAACACCGACGACTCCCTTGCACCCGCCGAACACCTGCACTTCCAGATCCACGTCAACCCCAAGACCACCCTCAGAGGCACCCTCATCTAAAGACCCCCGGGACCACGCACACAATTCAGCGAAGACATCGCCGACTTCATCAGCCCACACGCCCTCCCCTCCACCGACTACATCCTCCTCGGGGACCTCAACTTCCACCTGGAGAACAACAACGACCGCAACACCACCACCCTGCTGGACAACCTCGCCAACCTCGGACTCAAGCAACTGGTGACCACCCCCACCCACTACGCCGGACACACACTCGACCCGGTCTTCTCTTCCAGCGAGGACATCACCTTCAGCCATGCCACGGGACTCCACTGGACGGACCACAGCTGCGTCCACTTCAGCTTCAGTAGGACCACATTCCACCCTCACCAGCAACAGGTCCCCCGCAGAAGCTGGAACAAGATCACTGCAGACCAGCTCGCTACTTCCCTGAGCAAGAACCCTCCCACCAGCACAACGAACCCCAGCCAAGCGGCCATCAACCTCACGAAATGGATCAGCGACTGCGCAGACGACCTCGCCCCTCTGAAGACCCCACCGAGCAGACCCGGCAACAAGAAAGCCCCATGGTTTAACGACGAACTCAAGAGCTCCAAGAAGAACTGCAGAGCACTCGAGAAAACCTGGCGCAGAGACCCAACACCGGACAACATGACTGCCCTCAAGCTCGCCACCCGAAAACACCACCAACTGATCCACGCCACCAAGAAAACCGCATTCAAAGAACGACTGGACAACAACGCACACAACAGCAAGGAACTCTTCAACATCGTCAAAGAGCTCTCCAACCCCAATGCCGGAAACAACGACATCACCCCTTCGCAAGACCTCTGCAACTCCCTCGCCTCCTACTTCCACAACAAGATCGCGGATATACACAACAGCTTCAGCACCCAACCGACGCACGCCACGACCGAACTACCGCCCCCCACCACCACCCTCCGCGCCTGGACCCCGATCAGCACCGAAGACACCATCCGCACGATGAACTCCATCCACTCCGGATCTCCGACCGACCCCTGCCCTCACCACGTCTTCAACAAGGCCGACGCGGTCATCGCACCCCACCTGCGGGACATCATCATCACCTCCTTCGACACTGCCACTTTCCCGGAGAGCTGGAAGCACGCCGAACTCAGCGCTCTACTCAAGAAACCATCAGCCGACCCAACCGACCTCAAGAACTACCGCCCCATCTTGCTACTCCCGTTCCCGGCAAAAGTCATTGAGAAGACCGTCAACAAGCAACTGGCCACCTTCCTCGAGACGAACGGCTCCCTCGACCTCTCGCAGTCCGGCTTCCGGGCCAACCACAGCACCGAGACCGCCCTGATCGCAGCTACCGATGACATCCGAGCCCTGCTCGACAACGGAGAAACAGTGGCCCTCATCCTCCTGGACCTCTCCGCGGCCTTCGACACTGTCTGCCACCGTACCCTAGTACAGCGCCTCAGCAACGTCGGAATCCAGGAGAAGGCACTGGAATGGATCATCTCCTTCCTCGCCGGAAGGACACAGAGTCCGCCTCCCCCCGTTCAGATCGGAGGCCACCGAAGTCATCTGCGGCGTTCCTCAAGGCTCCTCGCTCAGCCCAACACTCTTCAACGTCTACATGAGCCCCCTCGCAACCATCGCACGCCAGCACAACCTCAACATCATCTCCTACGCCGACGACACCCAGCTGATCCTCTCCCTCACCAACGACCCCACCACCGCCAGAGCCAACCTGCACGAAGGGATGACAGAAGTAGCCAAATGGATGTCGAACAGCCGCCTGAAGCTGAACTCGGACAAGACGGAAGTCCTCATCCTGGGATCATCACCTTCCGCCTGGGACGACTCCTGGTGGCCCCCCACCCTGGGCAGCGCACCCAAACCCACAGACCACGCACGCAACCTGGGCTTCATCCTGGACTCCTCCCTCTCCATGACCAGACAAGTCAACGCCGTCTCCTCGTCGTGCTTCAACATCCTGCGTATGCTACGTAAGATCTTCCAGTGGATCCCCACCGAGACCAGGAAGACGGTCACCCAGGCCCTCGTCACCAGCCGCCTGGACTACGGCAACTCCCTCTACGCCGGAACCACCGCCAAACTCCAGAAGAGACTCCAGCGGATCCAGAACACCTCAGCACGACTCATCCTGGACCTCCCCCGCCGCAGCCACATCTCCGGACACCTGAGAGACCTACACTGGCTCCCGGTCAACAAGAGAATCACCTTCCGACTCCTCACCCACGCACACAAAGCCCTACACAACCAAGGCCCAGGATACCTCAACAGCCGCCTCAACTTCTACCCTCCCAAACGCCAGCTTCGATCGACTAGCCGCGCCCTCGCCGCCGTCCCCTGCATCCGAAGAGCCACCACAGGAGGAAGGTCCTTCTCCTACCTGGCCGCCAAGACTTGGAACTCCCTTCCGAGCCACCTCCGCCTGACCCAGGACCACCTCGCCTTCAGGAAGCAGCTCAAGACCTGGCTGTTCGAGCAGTAGCAGACCCCCTCGCCCCAGCGGCTTGAGACCCTCCGGGTGAGCAGTGCGCTATATAAATGCTTGATTGATTGATTGATTGAAAAGGCTATGACAAAATCAAATATAGGGTGGCATGATGAAATTTTGTGATCAGATGTGATATGGATCTTTGCAACAGGAAACATCCTTTCCAACAAAGCCGGAATCATTCTGTGCCTTCACAACACTGGCAATAGAATGAACGCATTGTTAGCGCGCATTCATTTAGAGTACAAGTCGTTACACCAACTTGCTTTTTGGGTGCGCATAGGTAGAGTGGTGTTATATTTTGAGTCCAACACCTTCCCTTCTGTTGAGCAGACTGGAGTTGGAATAGTAAATGATACCATTCCAAAGTCCAGCGCCCCTTAAGGAAAGTCATTGTAACGACTTGCGTGCTAAAGGAACGCGCTGTAGCGACACGTTTGTTCTAATGCTGGTGTTGTAAACACATGTGTATTAAACGCATGTGGGATAGCATCAGATAACCCTTTGCAACCTCTACTAATAACAAATAAAGCAAATGTCTTACCTCTGTGTAGCATGGGGAAAGCCACTTTGCTTAAGAACAAGGCTCAGTGGTTGGACATAGTTAAAAGGCCACTCCTAGGGGAGGCAACTGGTCTGTACAGATCTATAGTGATTCAAGTCTTAGACCTTGATCAATCCCATTGCTCTGCCAAAGATAGAACTCTTTAGTCATCTGTTTTCGAAGAGATACTAAAGGCTGATTGAAATTAATTTGCTTTTCCATTTTGGAACACATTTAGTACATATCATGCAGCGAAATATGCCGATACCTCCACATTGTTCTTACTGTTGGATAATTGCTTTGTATACCTTTCCATCAAAAATGACTGAATAAAATCTAGTCATCTATTCCATGGATTCTCTGCATTGTATTAGCTTTTATTTGTCTTTTGCTTTACCACAAATCCTAAAATACTCCACTCTTATTGTACTATATTTAAGGATCCTCAGTTACAGAGACTCTTGGTGATAACTGACCCAATATTGAAAGAAACAATAACGAGATACAGAAATATTGTGTTAAAAATAGTTATTACAAAACTATTGTTTTCCTATACGTCTAATGGTAAGTACAACAATATTGGAAAGACAGTCGTTTAACACTAACATCATTAAAAGACATATACTATATATATATATATATATATATATATATATATATATATATATATTCACTGAAAAAACCATAGGTTTCACACATGTTATAGTTAGCTGGACATTTCACTCATACAAAACCATTGAAATTCCCCTGTTATAGTTAATTCATCATTTGAGATGTCATCAGTCATGTCATGAGTGATGTCACTGACCATGTCATGAGTGATGTAATATGTGACGTCATCAGCAGTGCATTGCAGGCGCGCGAGTTATAGTTAGCTGAATTAAGTATAAGGGGGGAATTTCAATTGTTTTGTATGAGTGAAATGTCCAGCTAACTATAACATGTGTGAAACCTATGGTTTTTTCAGTGAATTTCTAAGGTTTTTTAAATGCTAATTCCTAACTATAACGTGTGTGAAACCTATGGTTTTTTCAGTGAATTTCTAAGGTTTTTTAAATGCTAATTTTTAACTATAACATGGCTGAAACCTGTGTTTTTTTTCAGTGAATTTCTAAGGTTTTTTAAATGCTAATTTTTAACTATAATGTGGCTGAAACCTATCGTTTTTTCAGTGAATTTCAAAGGTTTTGTAAATGATAATTTTTAAATGTATTAATTGTTATATTTTTTTATACTGATTTACTACATTATTTTTGGATATTTTATTTTTTAAATTACATTACACATTTTTAATATAAATTGAAAAAAATGTTTTTAAAAATATTGAAATTTTAATATATATTTTTTTATTTCATATTTTTTTTAATTTATACATATTTTATATAGCAGGCAATGATATCCTATAGAAGGAAATTCAAGTTACTGGTAAGTACAGTTAAATTTACTTTTCAGGAATAGAAGTGAGCTAGATTGGGGAATTAATTCCTCTTGAATCCTGAGGTCCCCTGTGAGCCAACTAGCCCACCAGGTACCTCCAGTATGCGCCAGGCAGCTGTGTTGCAGAGAGTCGTTCAAAGGGCACGCCCCCTTTTTACAACACTCTGCAACACAGCTCCGTGGCGCTTACTGGAGATACCTGTTGGACTAGTTGCACCCTAGGGGACCTCTGTATTGAACAGGAATTAATTCCCCAATTTAAAACGCGTCTCAGGGCATGTTTGCACTCACATCACCCCAAGCCCCGGCCCCTACCTTCACTACTGTGCTAACGCGCCCTATAGAGTGTTCTAAGTTGGGGGATTAAGTCCCCTTGCATACTGGGGGTCCCTGGGGGCCAACTAGTCCACCGGGAACCTCCAGTATGCGCCAGGAGGCTGCATTGCAGAGACGTGTAATGAAGCCACGCCCCTTTTTACACCTCTCTGCAACACAGCCCCTGGGCGCGTTTGCAGAGGAGGAACTAATTCCCCTTGCATACTGGGGGTTCCTGGGGGCCAACTAGCCCACCAGGAATCTCCAGTATGCGCCAGGGGGATGCATTGCAGAGAGGTGTAATGAGGCCACCCTCCTTTTTACACCTCTCTGCAACGCAGCCCCCTGGCACGTTTGCAGAGGGGGAACCAATTCCCCTTGCATACTGTGGGTCCACGGGGGCCAACTAGCCCACCTGGAATCTACAGTATGCGCCAGGGGGCTGCGTTGCTTTGTCCCGGGGTTGTAGGCCCTGGGGCAGTGTGGGGGGGATTGGGCCCCCCCCCTCACATCTTTTTCACTATGCCCCCGAGATTTGGTCCCCCTGGGGGGTAATTTGAAAAAAAGCAGACTGGGTTTAAAAAAAAAAAATTGGGGCCTTGGGGGTCCTTGTGGGACCACCTGAGCAGGCCTAGGGGGGTCAAGATGTTTCTACCCTGCCCCCTTTTTGTGCCTCGGTCTACCGAGCACAAGATGGCTGCCAACACTTCCTGGTTTTGAGTGTTCACAGCCAATGAGCATGCAGCTCGTACTGGGAAAGGTACGTGTACGGTACTCGTTCGGTACTCGTATGGTACTTGTACCCCACGATTTTTGTAAAAAAAAAATTTGGGGGAAAAAAAAATTTGGGGGGCCTTGAGGGTCCTTATGGGACCCCCTGAGCAGGCCTAGGGGGTCAGGGTGTTTCTACCCTGCCTCCTTTTTGCGTTCTACACGTTTGTTTTTCTGCTTTCTTGTGTCTCGGTCTACTGAGCACAAGATGGCTTCCAACACTTCCTGGTTTGGAGTGTTCACAGCCAATGAGCATGCAGCTCGTACTCAGCAAGGTACGCGGACGGTACTCGTACCCCGCGATTTTTGTTAAAAAAAAAATTTGGGGGGCGCCTTGGGGGTCCTTGTGGGACCCCTTGAGCAGGCCTAGGGGGTCAGGGTGTTTCTACCCTGCCCCCTTTTTGCGTTCTACACGTTTGAAAGCCAATTAGCATTCAGCTCGTGCTCGGGAATGTACAGAGTACAGTAAGCTTACAATAAGCTTACCGTAACACCTCCAATATATATCTATGATTTTACTTTTGATTTTCTCAGGAACTACAGAACGGATTTACACCATTTAACAAAAAGGCCCATCTGCGAACAGAACTCTACCTTTTTGCCAAGTTTGGTGTAATTCCTTTCAGCCGTTCGGGCTGTAGCCCCGGCTAAAGGTCCTATGAGAAATTGCATGGGGAGAACACGTTTTGGGACCCCACTTATTTCTTAGCCCCCGATTCACGAATCACCCCCAAACGTTCAGGGAAGGAGCGGAGCGGAGCAGGCCATCTTCTTGGAGAAATTTGTGACGATTCGTCCACCGGCGCCAAAGTTATTCCAAATAGAATGTTGCGGATTTCCTATGGAAACTAGGTTTTAACTATAACTACCTACTGGCAACCGCCAGTAGGTAATATATATATTGCGGATATATTAACTGGATATAACCAACATATGGGGCTCCATATCATTTCCAGTTCAAAATCGTATGAGATTTCAAAATACATATAAAACTAACATAGAACAAACGTCAATATAGGTACTGCACTACAAACAATGACTATACTGAATTATTTTAACGCTATTGAAAAATATGTGCTGTTTGTCTTTTAAAAAATCACAATCACCTTTTATTTTATATAATGGTTTTTGCATCCACACTTTGAGATACAATTGTGTTCTGCCTCTTTGAAAAAATAACTATTGCGGAACCTACAGAATCCTGTGAAACTCGATGGTATTACAAATGAGCCTGTGTAGTTTTTAAAGTTACAATTCTTCTATTTCTATGCCGTTTGTAGGCTCAGTCAGGATGTGTGGAATGTATTTAAACCAACTGCTGGTGATTAACTGTGTCATGTGATCAAGCGCTCTGTGAAGCGCGAAACGCGTCGCGATGACTGGGAACACCACAGCTGAATAAATCACTTTTTTTCACCAAAAACTGGGTTTGTGTCAGTATCTGCAGTTTGGAGGAAGCCTGCGTTGTACTGGATTATCCCTGGAATATATATATATATATATATATATATATATATATATATATATATATATATATATATATATATATTCAAGGATAATCCGAAACGGCGCAGAAATACTTCTTTGCTGCAAGTACGGACACGAACCCAGTTTTGGTGCAAAAAAATAATTTTTTCGACCTTGGTGCTCCCAATCGTCACGACGTGTTTCGCGCTTCACAGAGCGCTTGATCACATGACACAGTTATCCACCCAGCATAGGTTTAAATACAATATCACATGACCGTAGAGCCTACAACTTGTATAGACATAGAAGAGTTCTTAAGTCATTAAACTACACAAGACATTTAAGCTATCTAGGCATTCTTACCACTTTGTCTTTTGTTTTTTATATAAGTAGTTGAACCAAAAGCCTGTCATGGTAGTACAATATATAATTTATAAACCTTATGCGTGAAAATTAAATAAAGGTGATAGTGCAAAAAGATGGAGAAAAGTAAATATAAGAATTTACAATCCCTATAAAATTGTCTGGTGTGTTTTATAAAATTCATGTATATTATACAGAGTGCAGCGTTTTTTTCAGATGTTTGAACATATAATGATTATTTTATGTTATATTTTCGAGTGCAAGATGACAAAGCACACATTATTGTCAGCATGGAAACGATATGGAGCCCCATATGTTCATAATGTCCATGTGTGTTTCGGGTCGTATTCTAAAGAGCATAAGGTGCTGCAGTGAATTGTACATTTTGTCTTCATACAAGGGACAGTACCACAAATACACCGGTGACACACCATTGAATCCATCTAGTCTCGGTCAAATACCTTATTAATCAGATGTGGCCCACGGCTAAAATAGTGGTCTTCCAAGATAATTCAGATTCACAATTGTGTAACTTTACTAGTTACAAAAATTAAGAGCTAGCAAAGTGTATTTAAACAGTATTAATAATCAAACTAAGGCACCTAATAATGAAACCTCTCAAAATAGAGCTCATAAACATGCTTATAAAAAACCTAAAAGATTGGTTCCTAAAAGGCTAAAAAGCATATATTTCATATCATGCATCCAAAACCTATAAGGTTATATAAATTGATTATAAGAAAATATATAGATTGATTAATACATAATATAGCTCTAAAATTCATTAAATACATTGCAAAGTTTACGAATCCTATATCTTGCTGTACAATTTTGTAATCACTGGTCAAAATCCATCTCATTGTTTACAGACACGTGTACAGGTCCTCTGTAATATTGAGACCTGAAGGCTGCTTGGTATTCAGTTCAATAATGTACTGTGTCTCAAGTCGGCGAAGTTTCTCCTCCCTGTTACCACCCCGTCTGCTGGCAAGTACACAATCAATTACGAAGTATCTTAGCTCACTGCTTCTAGACTTGTGTTTGGTTTTGAAATGTCTAGCTACTGGGTATGTATTGTCTTGATTAGATATTGCCCGTAGATGTTGCAGGATTCTTTTGTGTACAGGGAGTTTGGTACTCCCTACGTACCACAAGTTGCAGGGGCAGACTAGTACATAGACGGCAAATTCCGTCTTGCACGTCAGTAATTTGTTGATTTTGTGCTCCCTGCAATCAAAAGGTGAATAATAGCTGATCTTATTTGTAGCTTGTTGACAGGCCTTACATAACTTGCAGTTAAAAAATCCTGTATGTGTTTGGTACCAGGCAGAACTTTCTAAAACTTCAGGGCTGGTCTTTACTATTTCGTCTTTCATGGATTGTCCTCTCCGATATGTAATGGAGGGCCTCTTAGGGAGGTCTTTACCTATCACCGGATCTCTGAGAAGTATTGGCCAGTTTTTCGTGATGATGGTTTCTATCTCCTTGTGTTGGGCATTGTACTGTACTATGAATCTGAATTCAGGTGACTTTGTGGTATCCTCCCCACTATTGTAGCTTTGAATATCGCTGCGTCTATCATTTTAGGAGAGTAACCCCTTTCAATAAATCTTGTCTTGCTTTCATTTTGCGCAACGGTTAGGTCAATTTCCCTGCTGTGAATTCTTTTTAATCGTAGCATCTCCCCTTAGGGGATGCTGTTCACTAAGTGTTTCACATGTGAACTTCCAGCATGCAGGGTGGAGTTGCCCGCTGTGGCCTTACGGTGTAGTCTGGTTTCTATTCTACTTTTTTCAATAAAGATCTCAGTATCCAGAAAGGTAATGGAAGTTGTACTCAATGTAGCTGTGAATTGGAGATTTAAATTATTTTGATTTAGCTCTGTCACAAAGGTTTCAGCAGATGTTATATCACCCCTCCAAATTACAAACAAGTCGTCAATAAAGCGTAACCATGCTACAACATGTAACTGCATGGTTGTTGAGTGTTGAACCAAAAGGACCAGCTCCTCCCACCAGCCCATGTGTAAACACGCGTAGCTGGGGGAGAAGCTGGCCCCCATGACAACACCCCTCAACTGCCTGTACATCAAGTTGTTGAACATAAAGACGTTATTGTCCAAACACAACTTCACCATTTCCAACAGCATCTCTCTGTGGTATATATATATCTATATATATATATATATATATATATATATATTATCCACTCCGCTTCCCGATGCACTCAGGAGTCTCACCAGCCGGCAAGCAGTACACGGACACGGACCAATTAGGTGCTGTTGGTTTTTATTAGCAGAAAAAAGTCAAATATATATATATATATATATATATATATATATATATATATATATATATATATTCACTGAAAAAACCATAGGTTAGAGACCATATATAGTTAGGAATTAGCATTTAAAAAACCTTATTTTACTCACACAAAACCATTGAAATTCCATATATAGTTAGTTGCACTAACTATATATCGCGCACCCGCAATCCACTGCTGATCATGTCACATATTACATCATTCATGACATGGTCAGTGACATCACTGATGACATCACTGATGACATCTCAAATGACATCACTTTCATCATTTTCAAGGTTTTGTAAATGCTAATTCCTAACTATATATGGTCTATAACCTATGGTTTTTTCAGTGAATTTCAATGGTTTTTTAATAGCAAATATCATAAGCTGTCGAATGTCAAGTACGTGGTAAGTGAAAACATTTTCGTGTTTATGCACACTGATCTGCTTTGAATGGTGCCCCCCCCCCTCATTTCTATTAGGAGTACTCTCTCTTTGCAGATAGTGAAAGGTAGTTAACGCAGGCCTTTGCCCCCGTTGTAATCCGTCGTGCCTGCTTCTCTCTCCATTTGATTGATTGTTATCCAAGTATTTACTGTTTTAGAATTAGTTCTCTTTGGTTCATTCTCTATTTACAAACAAACACAGAGTCGCAATACTCTGTTTAGTCTTTGCAGATAACGAAAAATCGTGTAAAAAAAAAGAAAAGGAATCGAGCAAAATCAGTAGGCCACTAATGGGATCTCTTTTTGACCTCGCTAAAATAGAAACATTAGGAACAACCCCTCATGACAAATACAAAATTAGTGAGATGAACTGAACTCCACACAATGATGGCTGCAAAACAGCTCGGCTCCGCCACCCACCCCGCCCAAAATAACGATAAAGAGCGGCTGCCATGATTGGTTGCGGAATGGCCACAACGGAGCTACGAAATGGTGCTGCTCTCATGCTAACCCCAGCTTCGGTCTGAAACATCCAGAAACACTGTAGACTACCAATTCGATCAGTTCCGGTAGCGCCCCAATGTAACCCGGTAGAGAAGAACTAGCCCTCCCCTCTTTGACTGATGGTTCTTGTTGCCTGTCCCTTCTGTTGTCATTTAACAGAACTATTTAGCCTGCTGAAAGGGGTTGTGTTTAGACCGCTGGTTGGTGGAGACATTTTGACTATATTCTGGACCTGCGTTGTCGCGTAATGCGTCATATGACGCGCCGCGTTAGCGCATCCGGAAGTCATCCGGGGCGCGCAGCGCGTAACGTAAGCATAACAAGTCATGTGACTTGTTAATAAAACTTTTCATTGGTTCATTTTACTTTACTTATTCTAATGATGAAAGCCTTGGTCATATCACCTAAAAATTACGCTTTTAATTACTTCCGAACATTATTTTCTCTTAAATATATGTTATAATGTTCCAGGCTAATGTACTTTCCCGGAAATTTTACAACTGTCCTGCAAGTAAAATATATTCTTTTTTCGAGAAAAAGAGCGTTTCTTCGTCCCATGACGGAGCCGTTGAGCAAAAGAGGGTCGACCTGCTGTCTTAGTCGCCGATACGCCTGAATATGAGATTCTTATCGATCACTTTATGTTGCAGGAATAGAAAACACAACAGCCCTTGACCATTTATCTTTACTGCGTTCCTTTGTATTATACCTTTTACCCTTCATGTAATTGGTCTGCTTTATTTCACTTGCCTTTTAATGATTCTAAAACAGTGACTATTATTAAAAACTTTACCAATGTATACACTACTACCATGTTTTCTTTTAAAAACCTTTATTGTGAAAATTTCATTATACAAATACGAGCCTATAACCACGTGGCCCTGCCACGGAGCAAACTGTAATCGTATATGATGAATAGACATTTACACTGTAGAGGAACGTAACGGGCGGGCCATTAGGTTGCAAAAACTAAGGTGTCTAACAGTTACGGAATCGGTGGACGTACATTTTATAATTAAAATACGACAGGGCCAGTTACAATAAAATTATCTAGATATACATTTGCGGGCAAGTACCATGGGTGACGTTAATTCGAATTTTCAACAGTACAGTAATCAATAACACATCAGAACTTAATATCAATAGGGATGTCGAAATATTCAATCAATTCTCGTCCCCGCCCGCCATGTGCTTCAAAACTGCATACGTATCTCGTGATTTCAAGGTTCTGCAACCAGTACACAACAAGGAGTTACGAGTCCCATTTATTCCGGCGCCATTTTGGGCGAGGACGGGCAGGTCCAGGATATAGTCAAAATGTCTCTACCAACCATCGACTATGATGATGTTCATATGCTGTATTTATTAGAGTAACACTCATCTGCCCACATGAAATTAATTTACCACAATCTAAACATGTCATTTTAATCTTTCCAAAGTTCTTCTAAATATTTGGGACCGTTTCCCTTGCCTCTGAAGCTCTCAGTGCCACTTCTTTGATGAATGTACTAGCAGGTCAGGGGTTCTCCTCCAAATCTCTCTTTTATGCAGCACTATAATTAATTGGTGCCACCTCTCCATATGACGATGCATGGTATAGTTACCACAACTATATTTTTTTTCGGTTCCTCTGGAGAGTTCATCGTGGCAGATGAAGCGTGTAACATACCGGGCATTTACCTTTTTTTGCATGTACAGGAAAGGAAAAAAAAATCGAGCGTCCGAGTTCTAAGGTGTCCCAGGGCCATTTTAGTGGACCAGGCCCAAATCCAAAGAACAGGCCGCCATTTTGAGAGTCCTCTTGTAGCCGCCTGTCGCTGTAGCATCAAGAGCAGCCGAAACTCAGCTGAATGGCAACTGAAACGGTAAAGGGGCGCCCCACTACATTTCAGCATTGTAGGATGACCACACCAGTACAGCAACTTGCTAGACATCACCTCGGTGCCATCCGGATCTCGGCGCCCCACTGCAGATGAAGTGCCTCTCAACTATGAAACCACCACGGTGACATCCGGATCTTGGCGCGTTGTGCTGCCTTCGGCCTATTCGCACATCGGTCCGCTACTGACGCCATCTCACAGGCTAATGGGGTGACCCACGCCGAGTTTCAGCATTGTAGGATGACCACACCAACTTGCTAGACATCACCTCGGTGCCATCCGAATCTTGGCATCTCAACGCCTAGTGGTATCTTCCATACAGAAAATATTGTTACGCTGCCTTTGGCCCCATTCGCACATCAGTCCGCAACTTAGACATCACCTCGATGCCATCCGGATCTTGGCATCTCAGCGCCTTGTGGTGTCAGTCAGAAAATATTGTTGCGCTGCCTTTGGCCCCATTCGCACATCAGTCCGCTACTGACACCATCTCACAGGCCAATAGGGCGCCCCACGCCGACTTTTACCATTGTACGATGGCCACACCAGTGGCACAACTTGCTAGACATCACCTCGGTGCCATCCGAATCTTGGCATCTCAACGCCTAGTGGTATCTTCCATACAGAAAATCTTGTTACGCTACCTTTGGCCCCATTCGCACATCGGTCCGCAACTTAGACATCACCTCGGTGCCATCCGGATCTTGGCATCTCAGCGCCTTGTGGTGTATTCTCTTCAGAAAATATTGTTGAGCTGCCTTTGGCCCCATTCGCACATCGGTCCGCAACTTACACATCACCTCGGTGCCATCCGGATCTTGGCATCTCAGCGCCTTGTGGTGTCTTCTACTCCGAAAATATAGTAGAAAATATTGTTGCGCTGCCTTTGGCCCCATTCACACATCAGTCCGCTACTGACACCATCTCACAGGCCAACAGGGCGCCCCACGCCGACTTTTACCATTGTACGATGGCCACACCAGTGCCACAACTTGCTAGACACCACCTCGGTGCCATCCGGATCTTGGCATCTCAGCGCCTTGTGGTGTCTTCAAATCAGAAAATATTGTTGCGCTGCCTTTGGCCCCATTCGCACATCGGTCCGCTACTGACGCCATCTCACAGGCCAACGGGGCGCCCCACGCCGACTTTCAGCATTGTAGGATGGCCACACCAGTGCGGCAACTTACTAGACACCACCTCGGTGCCATCCGGATCTTGGCGCGTTGTGCTGCCTTCGGCCTATTCGCACATCGGTCCGCTACTGACGCAAACTCACAGGCCAACGGGGCGCCCCACGCCGACTTTCAGCATTGTAGGATGGCCACACCAGTGCGCCTTACTAGACACCACCTCGGTGCCATCCGGATCTTGGCGCGTTGTGCTGCCTTCGGCCTATTCGCACATCGGTCCGCTACTGACGCAAACTCACAGGCCAACGGGACGCCCCACGCCGACTTTCAGCATTGTTGGATGGCCACACCAGTGTGGCAACTTACTAGACACCACCTCGGTGCCATCCGGATCTTGGCGCGTTGTGCTGCCTTCGGCCTATTCGCACATCGGTCCGCTACTGACGCAAACTCACAGGCCAACGGGGCGCCCCACGCCGACTTTCAGCATTGTTGGATAGCCACACCAGTGCGGCAACTTACTAGACACCACCTCGGTGCCATCCGGATCTTGGCGCGTTGTGCTGCCTTCGGCCTATTCGCACATCGGTCCGCTACTGACGCAAACTCACAGGCCAACGGGGCGCCCCACGCCGACTTTCAGCATTGTAGGATGGCCACACCAGTGCTGCAACTTGCTGGACACCACCTCGGTGCCATCCGGATCTTGGCGCGTTGTGCTGCCTTCGGCCTATTCGCACATCGGTCCGCTACTGACGCCGCCTCACGTGCCAACGTATTTTCTCCGCATTTTACACCCTATGCCGCATAACAGGTCATGTGACTTGTTTATAAAACTTTTCATTGGTTCATTTTACTTTTGGTTTCCTAATGATGGAAGGCTTGATCATGTGACCTAAAAACAACACTTTTCATAGGATGAAAACTTTTTTTTTTTCCCAAACGATGAAAGCCCCACCTTGTTTCTGGATGTTTCAGACTGAAGCTGGCGTCAGCATGAAAGCACCACCATCTCGTAGCTCAGTCGTGGTCATTCCGCGAGCAATCATGGCAGCCGCTCCCCACCAGAAGCCTGCAGGAGTCGGAGCCCCCAAAACTTTTGATGAATTCTCAAGGCGGAGGGGACGCTTTCGAGAATGGGGTCCAAGACCTAGCAGACAAGCGTCCGATTTCCAAGGTGTCCCAGGGCCATTTCAGTGGACCAGGCCCAAAAAGGAAACAGCCTGCCGCCATTTTGAGAGTCCTGTGACAGCCGCCTATCGCTGCACCGCAAGAGTGGGCGCAACTCAGCTGAATTGCGGCTTTTGACACAGTGGACCAAAAACGGACGGAATGGCAACTGAAACGGTAAAGGGGCGCCCCACTACAACAAAACCAGTGCGGCAACTTACTGGACATCACCTTGGTGCCATCGTTCTGCTGCCTTGGAACTATTCGCGCAACAGTTTGCTACTGATGACCCACCCCCCGCGACGCCCCATGCCGTTATCAACACATGTGTACAATGACACGACGTCGCATGTAGCTAAGAGTTGTTGGTTCACATCAAAGGGTAGTCGTTCTACGATGTTTATAGTGTGCATAGTATCACGGAGATAGGCCGGAGTGGCCTCTGCAATGGGCTTCAGAAAAAAGTCGATGTATGCCACAGTGATTTTAAGATTCCCGGAAACCCGCGCCGCCTCCAGACGCGAGCCCGCGATCTTAGACAGATCCTTTCCTAGACCGGTAAGCAACCAGCCGACGTCCTGATAAGCCGTACTGCAGCAGGTTTTCAGGTGTTTGTGCGCTTAACCGCCATATACCGCCATCTGACAATATACTTCATGTTTTTCACAGGAGACCGCCTCGTGCGAGCTCCCCTACCGGACTGACCCCGGTACTCTGCACCGCCTTTGAGACTCCACATTGCGGACGTAGACGGATTATTTCCCAGTCCGGTAAGCAGTGCGCGAGTTGGGTTATACTGTAACTGGTTTTCACATGTCTGTGTTTCTACACGACATACACCAGCAATTCCTTATGCATTTTATGTTTTCCCCACTAGACAGCTACTGTTCAGCTACCTGACTGCCTTATTCAATTATCCTTGTCGGATTCGTCTGTTTCACGATAGCGGGGTAAGTCCTTTTCCTCTGCCCCTTTCACTGTGCTGACGTCGTTCGCGCCAGGGTCCCTAACACACCTCTACCTCATTTTTAGATAGAAGTGTACCTTGAAGACATCCTCAACTCTATGCCCTATCCGGCACCACCTCACCACGGTTGGTGCATATAACGGTGAGTTTCTCCAACCACCTCCACCCATTTTTGCCCTGCAAGCTGTAAGGTACGCATTTCAACCTTGGGTTTATTCCACAGATCATCCAGGCTGTCTCTCTGCGCAATTGATTCGGTCCTTCAGACACCACTACTGTGGTAAGTCCTTCCTAGTCTTACCTCTACTTTGTAGGTCCGGTTTATATGTACAGTCTCATGTAGTCCCCATAGTCCTTTTTGGCTTTTTCTTGATCTGGCACTTTATTTACCAGAACCCTGCCGGCACCCACCATCCTAGTGCCACCGTGCTCCCCTCCACCTTGTGGCATCCAGCTTTTTGCCACGTGCTCATGATCAGTGCAATTTGAAACTGACACCCCAATATATGACGCGATTGTTAGTAATTATTGTGTCCCAACCGAATGTATGGGATTTTAATTCATTTACTGCATCCAAACCCCAGTGTGATGTGCTACTTTGTTTGAACTATATACAGGGAGTTCTATCCCGTATTCATAATGTATATATATTTCTATACATTTACTAGGTTATGTGTCCCCCAGTCCTGATGAAGACCCCCCAGCAAGATAACTATTGATATCTGCATTCCTGAGGGTCGAAACGTCGATATCCATTTCCGTGTGTCATCTCCATTCCCCACTGTCTACATTTATTGGATAACCTGGAGGATGACTTTCTCGAACTTTTTTATGAACATTTTGTGTCTTATTTTTTCTGTACATAGTGTGTAACTCTGTCAAACGATTGACAATTGCTGATTTTACTGTCACTATTGAATCGCCACTTCTTTCCTCACCAATTCCTCACCTTCACTACACCGTCCCATCCCTTCTCCCTCCTTGGGGCACCACCGAAACGAGTGTTCTATTATTGTGTGTATTTATCTTTGCATATTCGATAAGCATTCCCATTGTGAAGTAAACAATGTGGTTTCAATTTATGTGTTCTTGATTATTTTTCATTTGTGTGGTTTTATGTTCCATGGCTACTGGGACCCCTTCTCTTTACTGATTTAACTACCCAGGTCCCCGTACCTTCTACTGGGTAAAACCCCCCCTATTAACAATTTACTTCGAGCAGAAGCTTTTCTGCGAGGTTTCTTTTATGTTCAATTCATTTGAGCTTAGCACATTATGGCCGAATTGCTTTCCTACTCTGAGGAATATATAGACAAGCTACTTGAAGATCAGAACAATTTGTTCATCTCTTCCGATATTCCCACGATCGATTTCACACTGAAGGATAAGATCTCCAGACTTGAGCGTTTGGAGAAGAAGCTGATCCGGACTCGGTGGCATGGTCACCTGCTTACCAGGTATCTCAAGGAAAACGTCATCCCGATTGGTCTGCAAATCAAAATTGAGCCAGCTATCTTCGTCGAGGTACCCAAATTCAGGGAGGGTTTCAGTCACGTGGCCAATAACTGCAGCCGTCACTGGATGGTCCTCGGCGTTGAAACTGCCGCGGACCAAGTCAAACTAATCACTGCTGAAATTAACACTTTAAAAGCTGAAATTACCAGTGATCCTAACTTTGAAAGTGCAAAAGAGACTATCACCAACCTACACACCTCACTCCACGATTTTGACTTAACAACTCAGAACCGCAAACTGGAGAAACTTGCACGGGACATTAGATTGTACGACAAAAAGAAAACATATCCGTATCTCCAAGAGGATCATTTCAAGCAAGACAACCAAGGAAGATTCCTTAACCGCGGCCGAGGGTCGTCCAGAGGCAGACGGAACTACTACACCTTTTCCGACTCCTCTTACAGCTCGGAAGGCGAACAAGACCAATCCGGCCCTAGCTATCAACAAAATTATTCGGACCCTGGTTACCACCAGCAATACCAGTCCACCCCTTTTTTAGGGCAACGCCAGGGCACATGGCGCCCACCTCGTGGCAGAGGCCATTTCTGGCCGCGCGGCCAACAACGTGGATCTCACCAGAACACCAATACCTGGAATGGTGGTCGTGGCCAACAGCAACAAAAACAAGTACATTTCCAGTCGGAGCCTCAGCACGGGGAACGTGTCACCCGCAACAAGACCTACAGATGGTAGCCAACATCAATACATCAGAGGTACCAACCCACCCTCGACTATGTCTTCTGGGAGGAGCTCCTCCAGACACAGCCAGCCCTGTTGTCAATATATCGAAGGAAACTCTAAATGACGATGAAATTAAAATATTGGAAAAAGGTCTTTCCTATGTCCCTACTAGCCACCCTGATTCTTTTGCGATTCGCACCGAATTATTTAAATTCTTTCGCAAAATCAGATTGAAATATTTCTTCAGAAACTCTGAACCCAGTGTACAATCATCTGTTACTGGCCTTAGACCTCCCTCTACCTTTGTTCCTTTCAGCACTGCTATGTCACACAAGATATTGGCATATGAATCAGTTGTACTACGGGATGTTCTGCAACTTCTAGGAACTAAAGTCTACACCAGATTTAACACCAGTAAAGAAGAGAAATTGGCCCTACAATCACTATCTAAGAACACCAAATTTGTCATCAAACCTGCCGATAAGGGTGGTGCCATTGTGGTACAGGATACCAGCTCTTATGAACTAGAGATTCTCCGCCAACTGAATGACGGCACCAGTTACCATCTTTTACGAGCAGACCCCTCCCAGGCAATTGCACGTGAAATTCTTGAAATCACTACAGCTGGCTTAGACCAAGGATTCCTATCCGAACATGAGTTCAAGTTTCTGAATAAACCACACCCACGGCTGGCAACCATCTATACTCTACCCAAGATACATAAATCAATGGTTAATCCCCCTGGTAGGCCTATAGTATCTGGTTGTGGCTCGATCCTGGAGCCTCTGGGACAATACATCGACTTTTTTCTGAAGCCCATTGCAGAGGCCACTCCGGCCTATCTCCGTGATACTATGCACACTATAAACATCGTAGAACGACTACCCTTTGATGTGAACCAACAACTCTTAGCTACATGCGACGTCGTGTCATTGTACACATGTATCCCCCAACAGGAAGCCTTAATGGTTATTGCTCGCTGCCTACATCAACGACCTTCCCCGGTCCAAGTACCTACGGAGTTTATAGTGGCTCTGCTACGTATAGCAATGACGAAGAACTTTTTCATCTTCAAGGACAAATTTTATATGCAGACATCGGGAGTAGCCATGGGAGCTCCCTTTGCCCCGGACGTAGCCATTCTATACATGGCCGCCTTCGAACAGGACACGGTACTTAATTCCATCAATCCATTCAGAGACCATCTCGGTCTCTGGATGAGATATATTGACGATGTCTTATTGATCTGGCAAGGCAATTTGGAACAACTGATGGGGTTTTTTGAATGGCTGAATGCTCAATCCGAATTCTTAAAATTCACAATCCAATCTGACAACCACCAAATCAATTTTCTGGATCTCACTATTTATGAGAACACAGGCCACCTATTGACCAGACTTTACCGCAAACCTGCCGAAAGAAATTCCCTTCTGCATTACGGCAGTCACCACCCTCGAGCACTGCGCGATAACCTGCCATTCGGGCAATTTCTACGCCTCCGTCGAAATTGCTCCACCAAAGAACATTATTTTACCGAATCAGAAGATCTTAAGCAGAGACTCCTAAGCAGAGGCTACCCTAAACAGTTGGTCAAGAGGGCGAGAAAAAGAGCCTGGTTCTACCCTCGTGAGGAGTTACTGATTCCTAAAACCGACAATGATCAGACAGAACAGAGACTTGTGTGCGTTACCACGTTTAACACCCAGAGCAACAGAATAAAATGCATCATCAACAACCATTGGAAATTGATATCGGATGACATCCAGCAAACAGAACTACCATTACACGCTTTCAAAAAAGCACGTAGTGTCAAAGATCATGTGGTCCGTTCTCTCCTTAGGACCCCTGAGGCCCCCACTATTAACACCATGTGGAACCTACCTCCTATCCTGGGACACTTTCGATGTGGGTGCTGCAAAGCTTGTGACAGTACAATACAGACCAAAGAATTCACATATCGCCATCACAAGATCCCACTCAAGAGTCACACAAATTGCAACACGGTCAATGTCATCTACGCCATCTTATGTCCGTGCAATTTGTTATATATTGGTCAGACTCAGCAGAAAGCCAAGAGCAGGATACTCCAGCACATGAGCAGAATTCGCTGCCAAGTCCCTGGTGCCCCCATGGTCGACCATTTCTCCTCAGCAGGTCACTCTCCTGAATGCATGAAATGGGTGATAATTGAACGAGCTATACTGGGACCCCGGGGTGGTAACATTGCAGACATCCTAAACACACGTGAACTTAGATGGATGCTGACTTTTGACTCCATTGAATCAGGGCTCAATGAACAAGACAGTTCTTTTTCGCAATTGGCATGTCTGACTTAATGTTTCTCCTGGTTCGATTCACGCTGGCCTTTACCCGCATGTGCGAGGTACGCCATTATTCTGTATGCGCCATTATTAGCTTATTGTAATCATTCATGGCCTTTACCCGCTTGTGTGTGGTACGCCAACTGTATCTATGCTATTTTAGTGTATTAGCAGTCTTTAACATCCTCACTATGACTTTTATTGTTCCATCTATTGTGTGCATTTCTTACTGTGGAGCTAACTATTATATATTTTTTCCTGGGTGTACCGATCTGCCCGATTTGCATGCGGAACCCCTCTTTATATATTTATATTTTTTGTTTATAATTATTTTTATTCCTATTAGCACGGACCTCTGCTCTGCATCCCTCGGGAATTGGTCTGTCTATTTCCTTTGAATCATCTGTCCGCTCAACATGCGGCTTTCCCGTTGCAGAATACGATCTGTGCCCAGTACCCCCCTGTGTAGGATCATGTCCTTGCCTTTTGTCTGCACCGACATTTTGCGTCAATGTCACTATTTTGCCTCGTTAGCAACCACGAAGGATCTCTACTATTTCCCTTGTTTACATGTCGCTTAGCAACGACATGCAGTTTGCTTACGCCCAGACCATGTGACCAGACCCCGTGACCAGGTTGCCACAGTGATTTTAAGATTCCCGGAAACCCGCGCCGCCTCCAGACGCGAGCCCGCGATCTTAGACGGATCCTTTCCTAGACCGGTAAGCAACCAGCCGACGTCCTGATAAGCCGTACTGCAGCAGGTTTTCAGGTGTTTGTGCGCTTAACCGCCATATACCGCCATCTGACAATATACTTCATGTTTTTCACAGGAGACTGCCTCGTGCGAGCTCCCCTACCGGACTGACCCCGGTACTCTGCACCGCCTTTGAGACTCCACATTGCGGACGTAGACGGATTATTTCCCAGTCCGGTAAGCAGTGCGCGAGTTGGGTTATACTGTAACTGGTTTTCACATGTCTGTGTTTCTACACGACATACACCAGCAATTCCTTATGCATTTTATGTTTTCCCCACTAGACAGCTACTGTTGAGCTACCTGACTGCCTTATTCAATTATCCTTGTCGGATTCGTCTGTTTCACGATAGCGGGGTAAGTCCTTTTCCTCTGCCCCTTTCACTGTGCTGACGTCGTTCGCGCCAGGGTCCCTAACACACCTCTACCTCATTTTTAGATAGAAGTGTACCTTGAAGACATCCTCAACTCTATGCCCTATCCGGCACCACCTCACCACGGTTGGTGCATATAACGGTGAGTTTCTCCAACCACCTCCACCCATTTTTGCCCTGCAAGCTGTAAGGTACGCATTTCAACCTTGGGTTTATTCCACAGATCATCCAGGCTGTCTCTCTGCGCAATTGATTCGGTCCTTCAGACACCACTACTGTGGTAAGTCCTTCCTAGTCTTACCTCTACTTTGTAGGTCCGGTTTATATGTACAGTCTCATGTAGTCCCCATAGTCCTTTTTGGCTTTTTCTTGATCTGGCACTTTATTTACCAGAACCCTGCCGGCACCCACCATCCTAGTGCCACCGTGCTCCCCTCCACCTTGTGGGATCCAGCTTTTTGCCACGTGCTCATGATCAGTGCAATTTGAAACTGACACCCCAATATATGACGCGATTGTTAGTAATTATTGTGTCCCAACCGAATGTATGGGATTTTAATTCATTTACTGCATCCAAACCCCAGTGTGATGTGCTACTTTGTTTGAACTATATACAG
Organism: Lissotriton helveticus; assembly: GCF_964261635.1. Lineage (NCBI taxonomy): Eukaryota > Metazoa > Chordata > Amphibia > Caudata > Salamandridae > Lissotriton > Lissotriton helveticus. The sequence goes on along the minus strand of NC_136070.1, from coordinate 899,221,589 downwards.
GGAGTTCTATCCCGTATTCATAATGTATATATATTTCTATACATTTACTAGGTTATGTGTCCCCCAGTCCTGATGAAGACCCCCCAGCAAGATAACTATTGATATCTGCATTCCTGAGGGTCGAAACGTCGATATCCATTTCCGTGTGTCATCTCCATTCCCCACTGTCTACATTTATTGGATAACCTGGAGGATGACTTTCTCGAACTTTTTTATGAACATTTTGTGTCTTATTTTTTCTGTACATAGTGTGTAACTCTGTCAAACGATTGACAATTGCTGATTTTACTGTCACTATTGAATCGCCACTTCTTTCCTCACCAATTCCTCACCTTCACTACACCGTCCCATCCCTTCTCCCTCCTTGGGGCACCACCGAAACGAGTGTTCTATTATTGTGTGTATTTATCTTTGCATATTCGATAAGCATTCCCATTGTGAAGTAAACAATGTGGTTTCAATTTATGTGTTCTTGATTATTTTTCATTTGTGTGGTTTTATGTTCCATGGCTACTGGGACCCCTTCTCTTTACTGATTTAACTACCCAGGTCCCCGTACCTTCTACTGGGTAAAACCCCCCCTATTAACAATTTACTTCGAGCAGAAGCTTTTCTGCGAGGTTTCTTTTATGTTCAATTCATTTGAGCTTAGCACATTATGGCCGAATTGCTTTCCTACTCTGAGGAATATATAGACAAGCTACTTGAAGATCAGAACAATTTGTTCATCTCTTCCGATATTCCCACGATCGATTTCACACTGAAGGATAAGATCTCCAGACTTGAGCGTTTGGAGAAGAAGCTGATCCGGACTCGGTGGCATGGTCACCTGCTTACCAGGTATCTCAAGGAAAACGTCATCCCGATTGGTCTGCAAATCAAAATTGAGCCAGCTATCTTCGTCGAGGTACCCAAATTCAGGGAGGGTTTCAGTCACGTGGCCAATAACTGCAGCCGTCACTGGATGGTCCTCGGCGTTGAAACTGCCGCGGACCAAGTCAAACTAATCACTGCTGACAAACAATGTGGTTTCAATTTATGTGTTCTTGATTATTTTTCATTTGTGTGGTTTTATGTTCCATGGCTACTGGGACCCCTTCTCTTTACTCAAATAGTGTAGGAGCCATAAGAACTTCTTGAAATTCCTCAGAGCACATCCCGAGATTCTTTCCCTAAAATTTTGGTTTTAAAAACACCAGGTAAGAGTTTTTAAGGTCATATGGCAATTTTTTTTTGAAAATTAAAACAGAATCATTGCAGAATGACCAGCCATTTCTACACTTTAAATAAGCTGTATAATGTCCTGATGTTATTGAAGGACCATCATGATATATAATTGCTACAGTTACAAAAGTCCTTCCTGATATTGACAACTGTGAAGCCACAAAATTTTTAATTAAAGTTGTCAATTTTGTTCCATCAGGCCTACATCGTTGGAACATTAAAATGACATACTGGCCATATGTTCGTATAAATAATGTGGACATCATTTCAGATTTACATTGGCTACACTCCATGTTGTGATCAGCTGCTTTTACTAGCTTATTAAAAGAGACTGATTTACTGTCTGGCAAAGTTAAATATATAAATCTTTCTGAGTCTACACTAGTAGTACTTGATACCCTACAGTTCTCGCAGTCATGCTGCCATTGATAAGAAAGCCCAAACAGGTGATCTACATCTACACCTTCATCATGCAATACATCAAGCATATACATTAAAAACTCCTGACAATCTTGCTGACTATTTTGAGAGAATTGTGTTTGGCCTGAACATCTGTCTAACAGATTTCGAATTTCAGACACACTTTCTATGTTTGTTCTATCAGTGCTACATTTCTCTAACACAGAATTTAACAAACTGCAAAATCTTTGATCAGAATTGACCACAATCTCTTCTTTTACATTTTCTAGAGAAAACAAAACATTAACCACTACATTAGCATAGCAGTTGACACCAGAACTGTTTTCAAATTGAAAACCAACAACATCTTCAACAGAATCCTTTTTGTTTCTGCTTATAATTTCAGGTTCATCGACTTTTCGTCTTTTTGCTACAACCTCCCCAGTATTGGTCACATTTCTTCGTTTCCGGCCTACCACACGTTTCTCAAACAAAGGATACTGAGGCAAATGTGGCGCATACTCTCTTCTCAACCTATTGTATTCCTTAACACAATCTAGATCCGCACAAATGTTTGTGACATCACACTCAATCAAGTACAATCCCGATAAAGTCCTAACTCGTGACAATGCCACATATGCCATACCCTCCTTGAACACAGAACTGCCAATATTCACCAATGCACAGTCTACACTTAAACCTTGCGATTTATGGATTGTCACCGCATATGCCAAGCAAACAGGAAACTGCTTACGACGAACATATAAGTCTTTTACAAGCAAAAATCTAGCAGAACAACGAGCAATTAGCTGTACTTCCTCAATGCCATCAAATTTAATTTTTAAAAATTCAATTCCATCTCTATTTCTGTATTTCACAAAATCAACAACATTACCCATTGATCCATTTACCAGACCTCTTTCAACATGTAAATTCCTTCTTAAAATTATACGGCAGTTCAAGCACACATTCAGAGTCTTTTCAAAACCCGCAGTTTTAGATATACTCTTCTCTAATGAATCCAATTTTGTTTTCAGATTCTCAGACAAAATAATTGTTGATCCCATATGCTCTACTCTGTCAATAGCTTCCATTTTCACAATCTCTTGCTTTTCTAAATGCAACATTTTGTTGTTGAATTTGGCACATTCTGCAAGAGTTGGCATCAAAAATATTCCAGATTTTTTCTCAGTAACTTTCTGAAAAATATTCTCAGGCACAACATCTTCGTCTGGATATAAATTTGTCAGTAATCGTGCATGTAAAGCTTCTTTCCCATGCTCGGTCACTTTTCCAATTCTAACATCTTGTAGAATAGTCTTGTAAACTTCATCCTTTGCCTGACGCATATTTTCATGCAGTTCAGCATAATTGAAGTTTAACCATATATTGACGTTGCCAATGCTCCCTAAGCACTTCCTGGTATCTTCATGCGTGAGCATTTTGAACACAGGTTGCCCTTTCACTGGTGTCAGCTGCAGAAGATCTCCGAAAACAATGATGTGTTTGCCACCAAATAACACATCATACTCTGTTTTGAGAACTTCTTGCATTCTCAAATGCACAAAGGCAAGCATGACATTGGAAACCATGCTTACTTCGTCAATGATAAGAAGTTTCATTTTCCTCAAGACTCTTGAAACTTCAAAACAAGCATCTCCAGATAGCTTGTGATATTCTAATTTGTTGTCATGCTCCACTGGCAGCATCAGTAAACGATGTAAAGTAATCCCTTTAATGTTATGTGCTGCCAGTCCAGTTGGAGCGGTGACAACACAAGACAGCGATGACTCTGTCCTTTCCTGCAAATAACAAGAAATTGCTTTAATAAGGAAACTTTTTCCTGTTCCCGCTTCTCCGCTCACGTACAGTCGGACAGGCTTCAACGACGTACATGAGCACTCTTTCTTGTCATGACGTAATCCATGATCAATTTGCATGGTAAGTTCGTCATATATTTTCCTCTGCTCAACGTTGAGTTGTCTTTCCAACTCTTCTAAGTTAACCGCATCCTCCTGAGCATGTGCCATGGCTCTTTCCACTTCATTCATAGCAGTGGCAGCTTCATTTTCGATAAGAGGTCCTCCTAGTGGATCCTGACTCAATGAAGCAGAACTCTGACTGTCCTGAGAACTGTCTCTGGCAATCTCGGCTGCAATCGTTGCTTCCTGCTCAATTTCCACATTCAACATTTCTACATATTTGGGAAAAGCAGGACATTCTATGGTCTCCTTGGCAGCATTGAATGAGTCTTCGTAACAAAGGAAATCTCCAAGCAGTTCCTCTTCTGCACGCCAAGGCTTAAAAAGTTGCAAAAGTGCTAAATAGAAAAACTCATTTTTTTCAGGAGATTCGCCACTCAATTTTCGATGGTTTATCAAGTGTCATTTTCTTTGCTTGACCAGACATCCCTCACTTCCTATTACAGCATACACTCCTTTCTCAGTATCTTCTTTGATGTTCCTCTTGAATATGTAATTTTGCAGAACCTCATACAGACAAACATTCTCGAGGTGACTGCTTCGATTTGGATAATATGTATCCAACATGTTGCTCTTCAAAATGTCGGTACTGTTTGGCTCCTTTTCCGCCAAATACTCAATTTCCCGCACAGGTTTCAGAACTCGATTACGCGTTGCAGCAAGACCAACACTCGCCCAAACGATACTCCTGGACTTGGCATAGAGACTTGCTGAAGACAACCGGTCAGAACATTCGTAAGCTCCGATTTCTCGATGCGACAACATCTTCAGACTGAAACTGTACAACTTCTTGCTGAGGCTCTTTTCATGGGAAATGTCCTCCCACATATCCTTCAATTCTGTCTTCTCTTTTTTGGTGATGTAAGATGTCACATACCGAGCCACAGCCATACAGTTATCAGCCACAAACTGTATATCCATGTTAGCATTCCACATGGACAAAATCACCGGGTTGTAGTCGTTGATGTACTTAGACTCTTCGTTCCTCTTCAAATTGTATGTGTTTTTAGGTGATTTCTTCATCACATTATGTCGCAGCGAAGACATCAAACTGTTAACTCTTCCTTTAGAAATCACCGGTCGTGGAAAGCCGAAACGACATTTGGTGTAGAACTTGTCTTTGTTCCGGAATTTACGACGACAGTACTTTCCACATCGATGGATTTGGAAACGTAGAACTTTTTCTCTTAGACTTTTTTTCTCCTTTGCGTTTGGAACAGCACACGTAGAATACTGTTCTATGAAACTCATCACTGAGTCTTCTGCATCCGTTCCAAATTTAGGTGCATCCTTGATCCACAGCAAAATATGTATATGAGGAGCACCTCTTGCTTGGTACTCCTTCCTCCAGAAGAAATCCAACACCTCTCCAAGAGGTGGATTCTTCTTATTCATGATGAAAGACATCATACCTTCAAATCTATGATTGAAGTACCTACATACATTGACTGGATCCAAAGAGCACAGTTCTCCGGGTGTCTTGAATTCGATGTTTTCTACGTTAGCATTTGCCTCTCGTAGAAATTCAAGTAAGTCTTCCCAGCCATACTCAGCACAGCTCAAAGTGAGGAACCATGTGGGAGTTCCTAAGTTCCTCAGCATACATTTTAAATCACCATGACGACGGTACCAGTACTCATTAGTACCACGCTGACACGCCATGAGATTAATCAGGTGAGAATCCAAAATACTGTCTTGGACATTGACTTTATCCATAAAGTCACTTGCCGAGATGTTTTGCATGTGTATACCACTTTTCAAGATGTGGTTCACTGCATATGACAGTCCAGACAGATCGCTTTCAAACAGGAGATGAAACAAATAAGGAATGCATTGTCGAAACCTAGGATCTCCTGCATACAATCGCAAAGTCCGGTATTCAGAAGCAGGAATTTGATGAGGTCGCTCATCATATCTTCCTCCCTGACCTGTTGGAAAAAGCTGTGGGAAACACCGAGCTTCCAAACTTTCCTCCCAAACACTAATGGGACTCCCTTTCGCTTGTTTCATTTGAAACAACTCAATAGCATTCCCCATGACTTCCTTGGAATGCAAAGGATGAACACTATAATGTTCATATATTTCTTCACTAGTACAGGGTTCTACTTTCTCAATTTGACCAGCACACAAATCGCTATCCTCTTCCTCACTTACTTCCTCTTCTGCAACATATACATTTTTATAGTATTTATTATATTTTTTCAAATACAATGTTGCCCTTTTGACTTTCCTAACATCTACTAAATCTTGCCATATTTTCTTATTCTTTGTCGGAACCCCATTAACTAAGATAACAAGAGGTTCCTCTTCCACTTTTTCTACTCCAATTGTGTTAATGTTTTTCTTCAAATCTAGAGGCAAATAAACATCTCTTCCCTTTAATCCTCTCTGTAAATCTGATGGAGGCAATTTCCCTGTCTTTGGCTCCATTCTTACAATAGCCTGAAAGGGATGGATACTTTGAATCAAAATAGATTCATAAGTATTTAAATCCTTCAATTCAGAAGGAGTCTCAACCAATTCCAGATTATTATGAACTGCTCTAGCAGGCATCTGGTTTTGATTTAATTTGTTACAACAATAAGTACACACACGTTGATCCAATCCCAAATCAAAACAATTTTCTACCATCAAGTATGTTGTAAAATCCTTCCATTCACTATTATTTTCCCTTTCACTTTTTCCATATAAATCCACTAACTTAGTCTGATTCTTATAATAAGTGCGTCGACAACACACACAAGTGAAATTTGGCCTCTCACTTGATTTCACCTCAAACGTCGCAATTTCCCTCTGGAAATTATCTGTACTGGAAACCTGTACACTATCTTCCACATTACTCTCTTCTTCTTGGTCAATTTCAACATTCTCCTCTTTACTTCCAAAGTAACAAAACTCAATTTCTTCACATATATTCTTCACATCTATTTCAGAACCATGCAAAAGAGCAGCGCATAATTGTTTAAGCATAATTGCTGGACTCTTAGCATAATACAACATTCTAACTAATTTCCTCACTTTATTATGATGCACTGCTAGCATCCTGAAATGATGAAAAACACTCTGGCATACTCTCCTGGAAAGACAAGCCAGTGAATGACCATGCAAACCTATCACTTCTCTCACTCTGCAAGGATCTAATTCTTGCAACAACTTCATTTTCTGCTTCAAACTTTTCTTATTAAATGACCGTATAAAATCACAAAGCAAATTGATGGAATCCTGTCGTACACTGCAAATACTACTACACTTCCAGGTGTACACAGGACCCTTAGGACGTCTCCCTAAAACCTCATTACCTAACACCTCTTCTATCTCTGTTCTCACAACTTTTTCTTTTTCAACTGGACAACCATCTTTCACTTCATAAGCTCGACCACTGGTGTCAACTGCATGCACCAAATCATTATCCTGGAAATAACTCTCCTCATTAAAAAATGCCTCAGAGCTTGAACTATGCATCCATTCTCCAGAAAAAACTTCACAAAAATTACTACGATTAACTATTCTCTTCCATCTACTATTTCTTTTGAAATCATAAATTACCTTGTTTAGCTTCCTAATTCTATTGATTGTCAAAATAAATAACTTACGTTTAATTTCAAATGCCTGATCAATAACTTTCTCAACAATTTTTTTTCTCTGATAAAAAAACACTTTCTGTTGACCTTTCTTAATATTTTTTAACAAATTCCCAATTATCCTGTTGCGGAACATTCGTTTACGAATGTCCCTAAACTGTTGTTTCCTTCTACTTTCATGCATAGAGTTATCTCTTACTCTAGCAGTAACATTTCTCATTGGCCTTTCCTTACCATTTGAATTGTTTCTCCTTTTCTGGACTGAAACATTTTCTGTAGTAATATTTTTTTTACTAGACATATTTCTTATGACTGTTTTTGGACTCTTACCCGGTGCTTTCTTGGTGACTTGACAAATCTTTTTGTTAGAGGACTGCTGCATTATTCCATGGTCCTGCTGTCTTTGACGTTTTGCAGCCTTTCTCACTCTTTCTTTGCTTGGCATCCTAAAATCTTGAAATAATCTGCAGTTGAATCTGTGGTAAAATATAATAAAAAATGTTATTAACCACTATTATCAGCAAATCAAAAGGGAGAGAGAGGACTAGGTAAGCTAGTCCGGGTCCCCTGGTTATATGTAGAAATATCAATATAGGACTAGCTAGGTTGTGTTAGTGAGACTCAGGAGGTACATCTGCGGACAAACCATTAGGTTTGGTCATGAAGCCCTCACACACCAACCTAGTTGGTGTCATGCTTCATCATCGGGCCCACCACAGTGACACCGAATGTGTCCCGGGTGTGCTGCGACTCCAGATTACTGAGGAGCTGGTATGCTTACTGAGTGTGCAGTGATAGTGAGAATGAACGTGAAAGGTTAAAAGCTATACAGGTGGTCCCAGTTCCCGAGGGTGAAAGGTAAATTTTAATATCTGGGCCCCTGTTAGCAAGATAAAAAAGGCTTTTGGACGATGTGGAGTGTATTAAGAGCTCCTACGTCCTTTGTGGTCTACATGTTTCAGCCAGGCCTTTTGGTTAAAACTGGCTTTCCTCAGGACCAATGAGTATGTGTGGGTGACAATAAACTATATTAAGTGACAGTGTGTGGAAAAAAGTGTCGCACTCGCTAAGGTGCTGTACGTGTAAGAGGGGGATTCCCTCTGCTTTACTGTACATAGAACACAGAGACAATACAGACATACAAGGGAGAACCAGTGAGAATGGTATTTTAGAAAACACAACTTTTGGCCGACTTCTAGTGTGCGTGAGCGACCTAGAGCGGCAGATAACGTGGCCATGAGTGTTTTACATGGCTGCAGTGAAATATGGCGATAAAGTTTTAAAACGCAGTGGCGGTGGTGGGCTACACAGCGAAACAAGCATAGCGTGAGGTACAGGTAAGTATGGTACATAATTCCTCACACTCGCTACTTGCTGTTAAAGCCTCATGGGTCACTTGGCAGGGAGGGGAAGAAGACCCTAAACGTTGTAAAAGGCCAGAGTTAGGATAGTACCTGTGGGGAGAAAATGCTGCTTACCCAGAGCGTCGTGTAGAGATCACTCGTTTACTCACGGTATTTCCGATCAGCGTGCTCCTGCGACCTATCGTCCTGCTCCAGTGTCCCGAGTGAAATTGCATGGCTCAGGCACGGGCTTAAATAGCTGGTTCAATTGATTGCACCTGGAAATGAGAGGAGGGTGCGGTCGCGCTGGCTCTGAATGCGCGTGTGCAAGGAGACAGTGCCACTCGCGTCGCGCATGCGCGGAGATCAGTACCGCGCATGCGTGTACTGCAGACATCTACACACTAGCGCATGCGCATTAGAGAAGTTGTAGAAAAATCATGGCAAGTGTCATGGGACCGATGTATAATGGCCCATGGGGGGTAAAAAGATGATAAAAAGCAACTGTTAGCGACATCTACATACTAGCACATGCGCATTAGGGATGGTGTAGGGAAATTAGAGTCATGGGACCGATGAATAATGGCCCATGGGGGGTAAAGAGATGATAAAAAGCAACTGTTAGCGAATTAAAAGGCATAGAGGCAAATACAGAGTAGGGACAGACCACGAGTCTGAGCGTGGACAGGGATACAGACTTATTGTTGTGAGCAGACATGGAATGTTTATTTGGATAAGGCATTCCACGGAATGGAATCATTGAGCCCCTCTATGTGGGTAGAAAGGCGATAAATCCAGCGTTGCTCTCTGGAAAGTAGTGTTTTCTCATCACAGCTGGATAGTGCGAATTGTTCGATGACTGTCCAGGTGAAGTCATTTGGGGTGTGATTTTGGGTGATGAAGTGTTGGGTCAGCTTGCTGATGTTTTTGCCACAGCGCATTGTACTTCTATGTTCAGTCATCCTGGTTCTGACTTTCCTGGTGGTCATACCGATGTATCTCAAACCACAACGACAGGTGATCAAGTAAATTAAGTTGGATGAGTTACAGTTGGTAAATTGTCGTTGTGTCCAGGTTTTTCCATTTTCCAAAGATAATGTTTTGGAAGGGGTGGTCAGGTGGCAGACGCTGCAATTGTAACATGGTTGGTGGCCTGTTTTTTCAGGTAGACCCCATGCATTCAAAATTGTCTGGCCTGTTTGTTGTTTCTTTCTGGGTCTCGTGGATACCAGTTGGTCTTTCAGATTTTGGGCTCTTTTATATGCAAACCGAGGGGGATCCCAGTTCCTGGTGCCTGAATTGATGATCTTCCAATTCTTGCGGATTATGCTGGAGACCTGGTTTGAGGCGGTATTGTAGGTGGTGACACATGTCATAGTGGGCGTTTCTTGTGGTTTGACAAATGTTTCCAGAAGAGCCTCTCTGTTCTGGTTGCGTGCTCTTTTGCAGGATTTGGAAATGATTCTGGATGGATAACCCCGGTCTTCCAACTTGTGGACCAAGGCTTTTGACTGGTGTTTAAAATCGTGGAGGTTGCTGCAGTTCCGTCGTATACGCAGAAACTGCCCAAATGGCAAATTCTCCCTCAGAGGTCTGGGGTGGAAACTGTCAAAACGCAGTAAAGAGTTCCTGGATGTCGGTTTGTAGTGAGTGGTTGTTGTTAGGCCTCCCTGATCAGGTCTTATATTAAGGTCTAGAAATGCTAGTTCTGTCGGGCTGCTGGTGCAGGTGAACTTGAGAAACGGGTCAAGGTTGTTGATCCAAGTGAGGAAGTCTTTTAGTGTCTCCTCATTGCCCTCCCAGACAATGAAAATGTCGTTGATATATCGACGCCAAATTGTTATGTTAGCTGAGTAGGGGTTCGTGGGGGCTTCGATGTTCGTCTGTTCAAAATGATGGACGTATAGCCCCGCCACGCTAGGGGCAAAGACACTCCCCATAGAGGTACCATTGGTTTGTAGGAAGAATGTGTCCTCATATTCGAAATAATTCTCTTTCAATGCTAATGAGGCGCAGTCCATGATGAAGTGACGTGGGGTGTGATGTTGCCAATCAATCTCCATCAGGACATCATGGAGTACCTTCAGTGTGGCGTCTTGGGGGAGGCTCGTATATAAGCTCTCAATATCCAGTCCGACCAAGAGATGTTTATCTGGGTCGAAGCTGACATCTCTGATGATGTTGAGGAGATGTTTCGTGTCCTGGATGTAGGATCGAGTTTTCTGAACTAGCGGGTTGAGGTAGTGGTCACAGAACCGTGATAGCGGTTCTAGAAGGGATTTGATGCCTGACACTATGGGTCTTCCCGGTGGTGGGGTGACCCCTTTGTGCACCTTGGGCATGATGTAGAAATAGGGTACTTTTGCGTCACGTGTGTTGAGATATTCAGCTTCTTGCTTCGAGATGTAGTCTGCGTCAGAAGCCTCTTGCACTAGTTCTGTGATCTTTTTCTGTAATTCTTTAGAGGGGTCTCTCTGTAGTTTTCTGTAGTTGCGAGTGTCGCTTAAAAGTCTGCGGCATTCGGTGTCGTAGTCGCTTTTGTTCATGATGACTATCCCCCCTCCTTTATCCGCTGGTTTGATGATGTGGGTGGGGTCATTTTGGAGTTTCTTGACAATTTCCCTGTCTCGAAAGGAGAGGTTATTGAAATGGTTTTGGGGCTGTAATTTCTCGACCTCTGAGTATACTGCCAACTCAAAGGTGCTGATCTCTACTGGCACAGTGGCAGGTGGCGGGGTGAAGTTGGATTTAGGTTTCAGGCCTGTCTCATTGATGATCTCTGGGTCATTGGGTTTCTCCTTATTTTCGAAAAACGCTTTTAACCTCAGTTTTCTGAAAAACTCGGTCAGTTCGACATGGAGTTTGAAAGTATCTAGTCTGGTGGTGGGAACGAACGACAGTCCTTTATTAAGGACGCTGGTTTCCTCATTAGTGAGGGGTGTGTCAGAAAGGTTGAACACTAGAGTAGAGTGCTAGTATTTGCTGGTGCAGTTATTTGCTGGGGCCTGCTTGCTCCTTGGCTTTGTTCCTTGTGTTGGCACTCACTGGATCCTCTTCTGCTGTCCACTGTGCTGGTTGGGGTGCCCACTGTACTTGCTGGGGCGGATTCCTTCTCTTGCCGCGAGGTCTGCGGCCTTGGCCTAAAAAAGGGTATCTTTGGTTTGGGTTGTTTTGGTAATACGGCACCTGGCCAGGAGGGTATAGCGGTGGGTATCCATAGTATGGAGGCATGGGTCCAAATGGTGGTGGTCCGAAATTTTGGAATTGTGGAGGGCCTTGCCATGCTTGTGCCCGTTGTTTACCTCCACGGCCTCTCCCTCTGGCTTTGTAGGATCCATTGCTGGAACCACTAGATATGGAGCTGTTGTCTCCCGAGCTATCAGTGTTCTGGCCTTTTGTGGGTGCAGTATATCCGTCATCAGCATAAGGATAGGTTTTTAAATAGCTGAAATTCTTGAGGTCCTTTTCGAATTTCTTTATCTTGGTTTGGGTTAGATATTCTTTGTAATCGTTCATCTCCCGATTCTGATCTTCCAGTTTCTTTTTGTATCCTGTCAAAGTGGTTTTGAAATGGGTTTCGGTAGCTTGGATCTCTATTATGACTGCGTCTGATAGACGTTTAGCAGTTTTTATTATTAGGATAAGCCAGTCCCTGGTGCAGTGCCAGGCTATCTGTGCCCAGTCTTTTCTGAAAGTTACATCGTCGAGGAATATTCTTGGTGCGTTAGTGACTAGTAGGCCTTTGGGCGCTGTGTTGGTTCTAAGGTATTGTGCGAGGATAACACCGTGTAGAATAGTGCGTATCCTGTTTCGCTTTTTCTCAGTAAGAGTGTCCCAGTCTGTAGTTTGCGCTATTGTAGTTGCTGTGTTAAAATCTGCCAAGAGTGAGGGGTCGTCGAGGATTTCAGTAACGTCATCCTCAGTGTAGGTTAGGCCTGTATTTTGTGCCATCTTGTATCGGTAAGGTGTCTCTCGCAGCTGTGCGCTGCCAATTATCAGCAAATCAAAAGGGAGAGAGAGGACTAGGTAAGCTAGTCCGGGTCCCCTGGTTATATGTAGAAATATCAATATAGGACTAGCTAGGTTGTGTTAGTGAGACTCAGGAGGTACATCTGCGGACAAACCATTAGGTTTGGTCATGAAGCCCTCACACACCAACCTAGTTGGTGTCATGCTTCATCATCGGGCCCACCACAGTGACACCGAATGTGTCCCGGGTGTGCTGCGACTCCAGATTACTGAGGAGCTGGTATGCTTACTGAGTGTGCAGTGATAGTGAGAATGAACGTGAAAGGTTAAAAGCTATACAGGTGGTCCCAGTTCCCGAGGGTGAAAGGTAAATTTTAATATCTGGGCCCCTGTTAGCAAGATAAAAAAGGCTTTTGGACGATGTGGAGTGTATTAAGAGCTCCTACGTCCTTTGTGGTCTACATGTTTCAGCCAGGCCTTTTGGTTAAAACTGGCTTTCCTCAGGACCAATGAGTATGTGTGGGTGACAATAAACTATATTAAGTGACAGTGTGTGGAAAAAAGTGTCGCACTCGCTAAGGTGCTGTACGTGTAAGAGGGGGATTCCCTCTGCTTTACTGTACATAGAACACAGAGACAATACAGACATACAAGGGAGAACCAGTGAGAATGGTATTTTAGAAAACACAACTTTTGGCCGACTTCTAGTGTGCGTGAGCGACCTAGAGCGGCAGATAACGTGGCCATGAGTGTTTTACATGGCTGCAGTGAAATATGGCGATAAAGTTTTAAAACGCAGTGGCGGTGGTGGGCTACACAGCGAAACAAGCATAGCGTGAGGTACAGGTAAGTATGGTACATAATTCCTCACACTCGCTACTTGCTGTTAAAGCCTCATGGGTCACTTGGCAGGGAGGGGAAGAAGACCCTAAACGTTGTAAAAGGCCAGAGTTAGGATAGTACCTGTGGGGAGAAAATGCTGCTTACCCAGAGCGTCGTGTAGAGATCACTCGTTTACTCACGGTATTTCCGATCAGCGTGCTCCTGCGACCCATCGTCCTGCTCCAGTGTCCCGAGTGAAATTGCATGGCTCAGGCACGGGCTTAAATAGCTGGTTCAATTGATTGCACCTGGAAATGAGAGGAGGGTGCGGTCGCGCTGGCTCTGAGTGCGCGTGTGCAAGGAGACAGTGCCACTCGCGTCGCGCATGCGCGGAGATCAGTACCGCGCATGCGTGTACTGCAGACATCTACACACTAGCGCATGCGCATTAGAGAAGTTGTAGAAAAATCATGGCAAGTGTCATGGGACCGATGTATAATGGCCCATGGGGGGTAAAAAGATGATAAAAAGCAACTGTTAGCGACATCTACATACTAGCACATGCGCATTAGGGATGGTGTAGGGAAATTAGAGTCATGGGACCGATGAATAATGGCCCATGGGGGGTAAAGAGATGATAAAAAGCAACTGTTAGCGAATTAAAAGGCATAGAGGCAAATACAGAGTAGGGACAGACCACGAGTCTGAGCGTGGACAGGGATACAGACTTATTGTTGTGAGCAGACATGGAATGTTTATTTGGATAAGGCATTCCACGGAATGGAATCATTGAGCCCCTCTATGTGGGTAGAAAGGCGATAAATCCAGCGTTGCTCTCTGGAAAGTAGTGTTTTCTCATCGCAGCTGGATAGTGCGAATTGTTCGATGACTGTCCAGGTGAAGTCATTTGGGGTGTGATTTTGGGTGATGAAGTGTTGGGTCAGCTTGCTGATGTTTTTGCCACAGCACATTGTACTTCTATGTTCAGTCATCCTGGTTCTGACTTTCCTGGTGGTCATACCGATGTATCTCAAACCACAACGACAGGTGATCAAGTAAATTAAGTTGGATGAGTTACAGTTGGTAAATTGTCGTTGTGTCCAGGTTTTTCCATTTTCCAAAGATAATGTTTTGGAAGGGGTGGTCAGGTGGCAGACGCTGCAATTGTAACATGGTTGGTGGCCTGTTTTTTCAGGTAGACCCCATGCATTCAAAATTGTCTGGCCTGTTTGTTTTTTCTTTCTGGGTCTCGTGGATACCAGTTGGTCTTTCAGATTTTGGGCTCTTTTATATGCAAACCGAGGGGGATCCCAGTTCCTGGTGCCTGAATTGATGATCTTCCAATTCTTGCGGATTATGCTGGAGACCTGGTTTGAGGCGGTATTGTAGGTGGTGACACATGTCATAGTGGGCGTTTCTTGTGGTTTGACAAATGTTTCCAGAAGAGCCTCTCTGTTCTGGTTGCGTGCTCTTTTGCAGGATTTGGAAATGATTCTGGATGGATAACCCCGGTCTTCCAACTTGTGGACCAAGGCTTTTGACTGGTGTTTAAAATCGTGGAGGTTGCTGCAGTTCCGTCGTATACGCAGAAACTGCCCAAATGGCAAATTCTCCCTCAGAGGTCTGGGGTGGAAACTGTCAAAACGCAGTAAAGAGTTCCTGGATGTCGGTTTGTAGTGAGTGGTTGTTGTTAGGCCTCCCTGATCAGGTCTTATATTAAGGTCTAGAAATGCTAGTTCTGTCGGGCTGCTGGTGCAGGTGAACTTGAGAAACGGGTCAAGGTTGTTGATCTGAAAAACTCGGTCAGTTCGACATGGAGTTTGAAACCAATGGTACCTCTATGGGGAGTGTCTTTGCCCCTAGCGTGGCGGGGCTATACGTCCATCATTTTGAACAGACGAACATCGAAGCCCCCACGAACCCCTACTCAGCTAACATAACAATTTGGCGTCGATATATCGACGACATTTTCATTGTCTGGGAGGGCAATGAGGAGACACTAAAAGACTTCCTCACTTGGATCAACAACCTTGACCCGTTTCTCAAGTTCACCTGCACCAGCAGCCCGACAGAACTAGCATTTCTAGACCTTAATATAAGACCTGATCAGGGAGGCCTAACAACAACCACTCACTACAAACCGACATCCAGGAACTCTTTACTGCGTTTTGACAGTTTCCACCCCAGACCTCTGAGGGAGAATTTGCCATTTGGGCAGTTTCTGCGTATACGACGGAACTGCAGCAACCTCCACGATTTTAAACACCAGTCAAAAGCCTTGGTCCACAAGTTGGAAGACCGGGGTTATCCATCCAGAATCATTTCCAAATCCTGCAAAAGAGCACGCAACCAGAACAGAGAGGCTCTTCTGGAAACATTTGTCAAACCACAAGAAACGCCCACTATGACATGTGTCACCACCTACAATACCGCCTCAAACCAGGTCTCCAGCATAATCCGCAAGAATTGGAAGATCATCAATTCAGGCACCAGGAACTGGGATCCCCCTCGGTTTGCATATAAAAGAGCCCAAAATCTGAAAGACCAACTGGTATCCACGAGACCCAGAAAGAAACAACAAACAGGCCAGACAATTTTGAATGCATGGGGTCTACCTGAAAAAACAGGCCACCAACCATGTTACAATTGCAGCGTCTGCCACCTGACCACCCCTTCCAAAACATTATCTTTGGAAAATGGAAAAACCTGGACACAACGACAATTTACCAACTGTAACTCATCCAACTTAATTTACTTGATCACCTGTCGTTGTGGTTTGAGATACATCGGTATGACCACCAGGAAAGTCAGAACCAGGATGACTGAACATAGAAGTACAATGCGCTGTGGCAAAAACATCAGCAAGCTGACCCAACACTTCATCACCCAAAATCACACCCCAAATGACTTCACCTGGACAGTCATCGAACAATTCGCACTATCCAGCTGCGATGAGAAAACACTACTTTCCAGAGAGCAACGCTGGATTTATCGCCTTTCTACCCACATAGAGGGGCTCAATGATTCCATTCCGTGGAATGCCTTATCCAAATAAACATTCCATGTCTGCTCACAACAATAAGTCTGTATCCCTGTCCACGCTCAGACTCGTGGTCTGTCCCTACTCTGTATTTGCCTCTATGCCTTTTAATTCGCTAACAGTTGCTTTTTATCATCTCTTTACCCCCCATGGGCCATTATTCATCGGTCCCATGACTCTAATTTCCCTACACCATCCCTAATGCGCATGTGCTAGTATGTAGATGTCGCTAACAGTTGCTTTTTATCATCTTTTTACCCCCCATGGGCCATTATACATCGGTCCCATGACACTTGCCATGATTTTTCTACAACTTCTCTAATGCGCATGCGCTAGTGTGTAGATGTCTGCAGTACACGCATGCGCGGTACTGATCTCCGCGCATGCGCGACGCGAGTGGCACTGTCTCCTTGCACACGTGCACTCAGAGCCAGCGCGACCGCACCCTCCTCTCATTTCCAGGTGCAATCAATTGAACCAGCTATTTAAGCCCGTGCCTGAGCCATGCAATTTCACTCGGGACACTGGAGCAGGACGATAGGTCGCAGGAGCACGCTGATCGGAAATACCGTGAGTAAACGAGTGATCTCTACACGACGCTCTGGGTAAGCAGCATTTTCTCCCCACAGGTACTATCCTAACTCTGGCCTTTTACAACGTTTAGGGTCTTCTTCCCCTCCCTGCCAAGTGACCCATGAGGCTTTAACAGCAAGTAGCGAGTGTGAGGAATTATGTACCATACTTACCTGTACCTCACGCTATGCTTGTTTCGCTGTGTAGCCCACCACCGCCACTGCGTTTTAAAACTTTATCGCCATATTTCACTGCAGCCATGTAAAACACTCATGGCCACGTTATCTGCCGCTCTAGGTCGCTCACGCACACTAGAAGTCGGCCAAAAGTTGTGTTTTCTAAAATACCATTCTCACTGGTTCTCCCTTGTATGTCTGTATTGTCTCTGTGTTCTATGTACAGTAAAGCAGAGGGAATCCCCCTCTTACACGTACAGCACCTTAGCGAGTGCGACACTTTTTTCCACACACTGTCACTTAATATAGTTTATTGTCACCCACACATACTCATTGGTCCTGAGGAAAGCCAGTTTTAACCAAAAGGCCTGGCTGAAACATGTAGACCACAAAGGACGTAGGAGCTCTTAATACACTCCACATCGTCCAAAAGCCTTTTTTATCTTGCTAACAGGGGCCCAGATATTAAAATTTACCTTTCACCCTCGGGAACTGGGACCACCTGTATAGCTTTTAACCTTTCACGTTCATTCTCACTATCACTGCACACTCAGTAAGCATACCAGCTCCTCAGTAATCTGGAGTCGCAGCACACCCGGGACACATTCGGTGTCACTGTGGTGGGCCCGATGATGAAGCATGACACTAACTAGGTTGGTGTGTGAGGGCTTCATGACCAAACCTAATGGTTTGTCCGCAGATGTACCTCCTGAGTCTCACTAACACAACCTAGCTAGTCCTATATTGATATTTCTACATTAACCACTATTACCCAACAGTAAATTAATAACAGTCATCAAAAACTTAACACACTACTTAAGTATATAATATACTGAAGCCTATCTCCAATTTTTCACTGAACAGGACTCATCTCTTCTTAACCTTGGATAAACCTCACCTACTCTGTGTCCCCTGCACATAATTAAATGTAAAGGGGCAGATTTATATTAACTAGCACATCCCCAGGGATGCACCAGTTAACGTGCACCGCTGCTCTGCCACCCACGGTGTGCCGCATTTACAATCAGATAGGACAAAGCTACATCAAAACCCTGCACCTGCTTGAAGCAGGCATAGATCTTGACGCAGGTAGGCTGAAAGCTAAAGCAACAACTAAGTGTTGTGTGCAGAAGTTACAAAAAAGGAAAAATGGCGTTTAAACCAGTAATGAGCCCATGCTAACGTAACACAGAGTAAAAATATCCAGGATCTACATCAGTTTGGGGTTCACGAACCTGGCAGGTACAATGCACTGAGGCTTTCCACCGTGCATGTCTCATCCCAAATTGTTAGAAACGGGACCTCTGGCTGGCCAAGGCTTGCGCCAAGGTCAGTCAGGGATCACCATTTCTAAGGTCAGGGCTAGGGAGTCACACACCAAGATAACCCCCGCTCACCCTCTAGGTAACGTGGCGCGAGCAGCAAGGCTAATCTCAGAGGCGATGTGTAAAGCGTTTGCGCGCGCACCCCAGCGACAACAACCAAAGGCCTACCACAAAGGAAACTCCACACAAGGTTATATCAAAAATAGCCTTTGTATTATAATAATAAAAACACATTAGATAACACACACACTTTACAATGTGCCAACAGGCACGGGCAAGATTTACAAGGGATTATGTACAGGACAGGGCCACCTGGACCACTGTCAGGGGTATGCACTTGTTAGAAATAATACTTGTCGGTATAACACTTTAGCACATTAACATACAATGACTGTAACACAGAAAATAGTTATATGTAGCATACAACCAGTAACTACTGGTAAAGGGAAAATACCTCCTACGCCACCCTAAACACTGTAGGGAAATCACGCAGGGAGCTAGGACCTTATCACCAGGACCTATGGAAGGAAAACCTATCACCTCCTACGCCACCCTAATCTCTGTAGGGAAATCACGCAGGGAGCTAGGACCTTATCGTCAGGACCTATGGAAGGAAAACCTATCACCTCCTACGCCACCCTAATCTCTGTAGGGAAATCACGCAGGGAGCTAGGACCTTATCGTCAGGACCTATGGAAGGAAAACCTATCACCTAAGCAAGTCACATTTAGCAAAGGGAAGGAAACCTAAAATAATCACCTAGGCAAGTAACATTTAGCAAAGGCAATCAAACATCAACATTCCTCTAAGCAGGTCACTTTTAGCAAAGGGAAATAAAAGCACAAGGCATTACCTAAGCAGGTCACTTTTAGCAAAGGTAATGACACCAACAATCCTCTAAGCAGGTCACTTTTAGCAAAGGGGATAAACATATAAAGAATTACCTAAGCAGGTCACTTTTAGCAAAGGTAAAACAAACATTTGCACATGAAACATTAAAACACATTCAGAGGTGCAGGTAGAACATTTGCGCAGAAATCAAATAAGCAGGAATCATAAATTGCGCAGGGTGCACATGGCACAACATTAGAAATGTCCCTCAGGCCAACTGGCCTCGAAAGGGGCTGAATGCCCTGAGTCTCAGTGTCAGGGAAGCTGCGCAGGCAGCACAGCACACAAAGCCTAAACGTAGCAACTGTCCACTAAGTGCTGGACAGTTGTAAATATGAGGTAGGCAAACGTTGGAGCCGCGTGGGCTCAAGAACACAGGTGGGGAGACACAGCGTGGGAGCCTCGGGGCTGCAACCAACTAACTGCCTGTGTCCCCCTAGAGCCTCTCAGGGCTCGCTAAGCAAATGGGGCGCCTTAGAGCTTCAGCGCTCTCAATCAGTTAAAATGGCCCCAGAGCCTCTCGGGGCTCAAAGATCAATAACATGCCCCCTCGAGCCTCGGGGCTCGTAAATCAAATGGGCCGACACCAGGGGGAGCGACCCGCTGCCAAGTGGGGCCGCTCTATCACCCCTTGGTCCCTTCACAACGATGGAGTCCCTCCCGGGGGACTCAGACACCGATACTGCCCCCAGAGCCTCAGGCGGCTCGACAACAAATGCGGGGCTGAGAGCCTCTCGGGGCTCTGTAAAGAAATGCGGCAGGCGTTGGAGCGGCCCTCTGCCAACCGGGGCCGCTCGAAGGATTATGAGAACCCGCCCCCGCACTCACCGGGACTTCACTGGTGCTGCGGGGGGCGGGAAGCACTGCCGGCTCACCTCTTCAGTAGCGCGGGGCTTCCTCTTCTCACGGGAGCCTCAGGGACACGCGCTGGCCGCTTCCTGCTTTCCGGCGATCTCCTCCTCCCCCGCGATGACGCGGAAGGGGCTCGGCCGGCTGGGCCAATCCCAGCGCGGCCTGGGCCTGAAGGCGGGTGCTGCTTCCTCCGGGCTGCGGCGGTGATTCCCCGGGCAAATGCGGCGTGGGCAGCCGCTCAAATTCAATGAAACGGGGCAATGCCGGGTGGGCACCGGCCTCAAATAAAAATAGAAAGCGAGGTAGGCACTCGCTCGGCCTGGCAAAGCGCTCCAAAGCGCTAGAATCAAAATAAAGCGCGCCCAGCGCTTAGGGGTAAAAATAAAGCGCTCCACAGCGCTAGTGGGCAGATAAGCGCTCCCAAGCGCTAAGAGCAAAGCAAAGGCTCCAGCAGGGTCTGGAGGCAGGCAGAGGGGCAGGGCAGGGCCAGAGCCAGCACACTGGGTCTCCAGGCAGGGAGACAAGCCAAGTGGCGGTCCTCTTGGCCCCAGCAGCAGCAACAGCCCCCTCTGGCAAGGATCCACAAGTAGAACAATTTCTGTGGGGACACAGCCCCATATTTATACAGAGAATTCCTTTGTTAGGAGGTGCAGGGTGGGGGGAAACCAGTTGCAGCTGGCTTGGGAGTACCCTTGATGGCCCAACCACCCCTTTCATTCACTGGGGAGGCTAGGGTCATTAGACAAACCACAGGGGGGCGGAGCCAGCATTGTGTGGGGAAAAACCCAGCCCATCCAGGACACAGATCTACTCCTCCCACCCATCACTCATGCTGATCTCACACTCACCACCGGGCAGACCCATCCAGACTTCCTGGAGCCTGGCATGCCAGCCAGCTCCAGCCAATCACGCTCCACTATCCTCACTGCACACATACATCAATGTCCAGAAGTAGCGCTTCCCTTCTAGACACATACAAGCCGCACATACCATTGCGCAGCATTCACTCTCACGAGTTCATACATACTAAACTCGAGCCTGCACTCCCCACACATCAGGAACTACCAGGGCACACACATTCCCCATGCATTCCTATGGGAGGGCAGGCCAGCCATACTACACGCACGCACTTTCACTCTGGGACACAGGGAAAAAGTGCGCCAAGACCCAAAAATCACTACACAGGGTCACAAATAAAGGCAAAAAGATTAGGGGTGAACCTGCCCTAAGGCCCAAGTCTAACACAAATCATATGTTGTTTGTGAATGAAACAATTTCCCAGACCAAATGCTTTGGATTGGCTACTTCTAAAAAATTAAACACCCCTACTATACCGGAGTTAGAGGAATATGATGGTTGGAGTAATTTTACTCGTTGTCCATTAAATATTTACAGGCCCTACTCCGTAATTCTTCCTTTAACATTTCCAGTATAAATCCAAAAAGTTGACTGCTTTGGCAACGTGCCTTATCCACGGTTTAATAACGCTGCCTTTTGCTTTATATAAGTTTTCAAATTGTATGAAATATATACCAATAGGTCGTTATTAACCTTTAGGTAGTGGTTTTCTTCATGAGGTCTGGTCGCTTCCATACACATACAGATTTTCAAAGATGATCAAGAAGTTTATCTGAATGGAGAGGAATGCACTGAGACGCCAGATCATTCACTAATGTGTAGGCACATACAGTTACACGGTTCATGCAACAAACACCGACCAAATATGGCTTGCGTGTTGCAAGGCACACCAGTTCCTGCTATCATCCCCACGTTCAAGTTCTTGGAAAATGGTAGTTATTTGATGCTCAATAATGAAGATTGTTCTGGGTTAATTAAAAGTATTCATTTTATCGTAACAGTAAATGAACGGGTTATTTGCTGCAGAAATGTTCTATTTCCTCCCACACATGAACATAGGGAGTTTTCAATCTGGCCACAAATACCAACCTTGGGAGCACATTTCAACGGCATGACAAGAATAAGAGCTCTTTTGTCTCAGAGAGAGGTGGCCTTGACTTCGGCCCGTGAAACTTTCGTGCTTCACATAGCGAACACCCGTACAGAGGTGCAGACCCTTTTAAATACAGATTCGCCTTTCCATTTCAGCAAGATGGTTCGGACTATCTCTAACGCGTCCTCCACAAAGGGCCTGGCGCACTTTTTTAAAGTTGTTACCAGTGGTCTCGTGACTTCATTTGAGAAAATCTTTGGAGTCATCCCTGCTTTCTTTCATTCTATTTTTTCCACTCTGCTTCGTGGATTCCCATTTTTACTTGCATTACCAGCGGACGCTCTTGTGCTTTTTTACATTTTTAAATATGGATGTCCCTCCTGTGCAAGCTCCCGCCCTGCAGCTGCTGACACTGTTCCGCAATCGCATGCTAGAATATTATGGCACAATGCCGTTGGCGATATTAAGCACGGCATATGGATTATCTTTTCGATTCTCCTACTTCACCTGTGTCCAGCCTGTATTTCACTGCCTGACCTGTGATTTCGATTGGGCCATTGATTTGTGTCTCTGCGGACCGGTTTCTCCTGACGTCGACTTTAATCTGCCGGTAAGAGAGGCTGCAGAGGCTTCGTGTGTTACCTGCTATTTTAAAAAACTTTTAAGCACTATTTCTTGTTGGAGTAAGCGCTTTTCAGCGCTTTGCTTTGTTATGCACTTGTTGATTTTAAAAACGCATACTCACCCCTTCTGATCGCCGCTCTGGCGCAACGTGTGTAATTGATCGCCACCTATTGGCGCAACGTCCTTACTAGTACTAGCATCTGTATTTGATCTACGCTCCTGGCACCGATCCGCCACGGCTTGTGCCGTTAGCAGCGGCGGTGGCCACACGAGCGCACTTTGACTTCCGCCCTACATCCCCACTTCCGCCCTGCTCCCCAATTGGCAGGTTAGCGGTGCAGCGGTTATCTTTCCGGGTGTATTTAATGCCACAATGGCGGAAGCGCAGCGGGAGCGCCGACTTCGCGCCAAAGTCGTGCCAAAGTCCTGCCCGTCTGCGCCCGTCCGCGCCAGCACGTGCCCAGGGCTCAGTTCCCCTGCACATACTCCTATCTCCTATTCACGCTCCGCCTTACTGCATTTGCGAGAACCACTGTGCCCCTCACATACCGTGCTGAATTGTAATAATGCTCCCATATCCTGTTCCCATTGCTCTCTGGCTTTAGACTCCCTGGACTCATGTATAGACAGCATGTCATCCACTTTTTGGAATTTCTCTTCCCCTACGTGCACCTTACCTCCCACCTTGCACAATCCCTCACCTGCTATGAGCTTCATTAGTATTAACTGTCGGTCTCTCTCAAAACATAAGAGAGATATTTTCGACCTCTTGGAGACAGCTAATCCTGCTGCCATGTTTGTCACCGAAACTTGGCTAAATGATAGCTCTGGCCCCGATATCGCCATGGCTCTTCCCAATGACTACACCTATGTGGGACGAAATCGAGCGCTTAAAGACGGCGGGGGAATTGCCATCATCTTCAAGAGAGCATTCTCTTGTAAATGGGAAGATTTAGATTTTCCAGACTGTGAAGCTGGCCTATTTAAATTAACTCTTTCTCCTCAGTTTACCCTAACTGGCACCCTGATTTACCGCCCGCCAGGTTCAGCTAGCTGCTGGGCCGCTTCATTTCCTGATCTCATCGCCCCTTTTTTAGCACAATCTACCAACTTCACCATTGTTGGGGATTTGAATATTCATTTTAATTCTGTTTCTTGTGCCATTGCTAAACGCCTTATTCAGGATCTTGAAGCCTTGGATCTGCACCTCTTTAACTCCGACCCTACTCATAAGGCCGGTAATCTTCTAGATCCCATCATCTCCAACTTGATTGGCATCTCCTATCAATCCTCTATCCCTGTTCTCTGGTCAGATCATTTTATTGTTAATTTTTCGATCAAAACGTGCGAAGCTGTTTCGTTTAGGCCTGACCCCCCTCACAAAGCTAGCAGGAACTGGAAACGCTTAGATCTAAACAAATTAAACTCTCTCCTTGCCAGTTCCAAACCTTCGGTTTCCAACTTGACTATCAAAGAGCTACCGGTGGTTAGATCATGGCTAACTACTGCTTTGGACTCATGCCTCCCTACACAAAAAAACAAATCTCAAATTCATTACCCCCCGGCACCCTGGTTTAATGATTCCCTCCGTTCTGAAAAATCCAACTGCAAAAAATTGGAACGAATTTGGCGGTCAAATTATAACCCTGAGCATAAAGCAAAATACAGGTCAGCTCTTAAAACCTACCATGCGGCATGTGATACCGCTAGAGCTAACTTTGCCAACAGCACCATACTCACAGCTCAAAATAGACCTAAGGCCTTGTTTAAAATAGTCAAGGAGCTCTCAGGTGCTTCCTCTGTTCCCAAGGATCCCTGCCTAGACACGGCCCAGTGTAATGCTCTAGCCGACTTCTTTTGTGAAAAAATTGATAAAATCTATGCGAATTTCAACTCAACTCACGCTGCTCAAACCCCTTGCAACTTTCCTCCGGCTATTACTCCTTGCTCGTTGCTTACTACCACCCCACTTCACGCTTGGGACCCTATCTCCCCCGCGCTTCTAAAAAAGTATCTTCAGGACATCAAATCTGGTTCCCCCCTTGACCCTCTGCCCCCTCAAGTTCTGAGTTCCCTTGACCCAGCCCTACTCCACATTATTTTGAACGTCCTGAACGCTTCCCTCACAGAAGCAATTGTCCCAAATGAATGGAAGCACGCAATGGTGGTACCATTACTAAAAAAGGCTAACGCAGACCCCAATAATCCTTCCAATTTCCGCCCTATTTCTTTGCTTCCTTGCTTTTCCAAGATTTTGGAGAAGCATGTTAATTCTTTGTTGTCTTCCTTTGTTGAATCCACCAATTTTCTTCATGGTTCTCAATCCGGGTTCAGGGCTGGTTTTTCCACGGAAACAACTCTCCTTGGCGTGTCAGAAACCATCAGACGCCAAGTGGATAATGGTGAGACGGTGGCACTCATTCTGCTTGACTTGAGTGCCGCTTTTGACACCGTCTCCCATTCCATCCTATTATCCACCCTGGAGGCAGTTGGTGTCGGTGGTACCGCCCTGGCCTGGATTGCTAATTTTCTTTTGGAGCGCACTTTTCAAGTTTTTTCCTCCACACCTGTCTCATCTATTCTCCCTTCCCCTCACGGTGTCCCTCAGGGGTCTATTCTTAGTCCCCTTTTCTTTAACCTGTACGTGAGGCCGCTTGCTTTCCTGGCGGAACAAGCTGGCCTCACAATTTATTCCTACGCTGATGACACTCAAGTCATCTACTCTCTCTCCGCCAATAAAAATCTCCCCTCTTCTTCTCTGCAAGTTGGACTGAAACACATATCGGACTGGATGTTGAAGCACAAACTAAAATTAAACGGGGATAAAACAGAGCTGCTCCTGTTTGGCCCAGACACCTCTCTCTGGGGCCCACACCATTGGCCTCCAGAGATGGGTCCTCTTCCCGTTCCATCTGTGTCTGCCCGCAATCTTGGTGTAACCTTCGACAACCAACTCACTTTCAAACAACACGCTGTGAAAGTCTCAGCCACCTGTACTACCATCATCAGGTGGCTGAGAAAGATCACCTGGATGTTACCTGCGGACACCTTGAGGACCGTAGTCCAGGCTCTTGTCATCTCACGCCTGGACTATGGGAACATCCTGCTCCTAGGTGCTGCCAAAGAGGTAATCAAGAAGTACCAGGTGGTACAGAATATGGCTGTCCGCTTGATCTGTCACCTTCCTGCCCGATCCTCGGTCGTGCACCATATGCGGAATCTGCACTGGTTGCGGATTGAAAGCAGAGTTAACTTCAAAGCACTCTGCTACATGCACAAAATTATGACTGGTAGAGCCCCTTGCTATCTCTCTGCTCTGGTGCAGCAATACATCCCCCCCCGCACACTTAGGTCTTCGACGCAGAATAAATTTAAGATTCCGCGCATCAACAGAGCCAAGATGGGAGGACGCTCGTTTTCCCTGCTAGCCCCATCCTTATGGAATTCTCTTCCTCAATCTTTGCGCACTGAATTGTGTTTTCTGAAATTCCGTAAGGGAATAAAAACTTGGCTTTTTAACAACTAATTTGATCTTATGATTCTCCCTTCCTTTCTCCGTTCAGTTTGCTCTAGCGCCGGGAAACCTCCGGGTAGCTGCGCGCTCAACAAATGCAATTATAAATAAATAAATAAATAAAAATAAAATCAGCTGATGACTCCTATCATTACTCACGAGTTGGTTTGTCCTGGCGAAAGGATTATGGCTGTGGCATTGATGCATGGACTAATTGGTCCCTGGAATTTACTGGTGGCAACACAGTCTTTCTTGGAACAGAGCTTTCTTGAAAACCCACCGAGCTGTCCTCTGATGTTGATAGAGGATCCGGTGCTGGGAGAGCACGTATGTTCTTTTCCGCTTTTAAATTGGATGGCTGAACTCTTTTCGGATGAAGACGGTGACTTCCTATTGGAGGCTGTTGCAGCTTATTTTGCATACACAGTTATGTCATAGACCTTTTTCATGTTTGATATGCTGAGTACTAGCATTTCATTGACAATTCATTGACTTATTTGTCAAGTTTTTATTATTTAGCTTGCCTATTGGCTTAAGACTCGATAAAGTACTTGACTGTTTTATTTTTCTTTAGCATTAAATTTTCCTAGTTTTTAATGTTTTACCTTGCGGACCGTCCACATATAAAGTTGCAATCTGCTCTCATGAGATGGCACTTCTATTATCTTATTCAGTTCGTTTCCGGATCATGGGGAGGTGTCATCTAGGTCCTGGATATCTTTACACCGTGTTAAGTTAGCATGGGCTCATTACCGGTTTAAACGCCATTTTTCCTTTTTTGCAACTTCTGCACACGACACTTAGTTCTTGCTTTAGCTTTCAACCTAATAGTTCATCGTGATTTACATGACAATAATATGTTATTGCTCTACTATCTGCTTTACTTGTTAAACTATATCTGTACAGCGAGTGCTGAAGTTTCAAGAACAACACGATACAGAATTGTTATGAGGTCTGATCTCCACGACTTCATACTCATAACATAAGTGCAGCTTCTGCCAATTCTGGGCATGAGGCGGGTTTTATATTGCTTTGCCGAACACACATACACAACACTTGATGCGGTTCACATGAAGAGAGAGCTGGTGTATGCTGATGTGATTCCTTCAAATCTAAGACACTAAAGTATCGGCACGCCCTAAACCAACACAAAGAGACCTTCTTAGCAAATAATATATTATGTGTATTAGGGAAGGTGAGATATAAGCAGCCGCGGGCCGTGGAGGGAGTTACGGTGGGGCAGGGAGGCGGGGAGGGGGAGGGGCAGGGTGGAGCCCTCTCCACCCTGCCCCTCCCCCTCCCCGCCTCCCTGCCCCACCGTAACTCCCTCCACGGCCCGCGGCTGCTTATAAGTGTTGCTAACTCTTATTCATTTACAGCATGTTAACATACTGTCACCATTCGCTTTTTATGTACTACTAACTATGCTGGTAATTTTGCTACTGATAATATGTGTACTTGTATAATCTAAGATACTACGCCTGAGAAGACGGCATTAGTAAATAAACATTTCAAATACACATGTGTTCTTCTTAACTCCATGTTCTGGTTTCTAAGAAATATATAACGACCGACTGTTCATGAGTTCCACGTATCCTGAGGTACTATAAGTTCATATTCTCCGGTTCTCCGGCGGATTGCGCTCCTGCTCGGATCCTTAGATCCCTCTACACTTCCTGCCCCACCCCTCCCTTAACTCTTCTCAATTCTTGTCTGGCTTCGGGTTCTGTTCCTTCTCTCTTTAAAACTGCCATTGTGCTTCCTATCCTGAAGAAAGCTGGCCTGGATCCTTCCCTTCCATCGAACTTTAGGCCGATCTCCCTCCTTCCCTACCTCGGGAAGATCCTCGAGAGCTATGTGACTTCTTGTCTCTCGAACTTCATCGAGGAGAATAACATCTTGGCCTCTCGCCAGGCTGGTTTTCGACCTGGCCACTCCACTGAGAGTGTGGTCCTCGCGGTCTTGGATGAACTGAAGGGGAAGGCTGACAGCAATCTCCCCCAGGCCTTAGTTCTCTTGGACTTGTCCGCTGCGTTTGACACGGTCGATCATACCATTCTCCTCGACCGTGTCGGCGCAGCGGGCATCCAGGGAACCGCCCTCTCCTGGATCGCGTCCTTTCTTCAGGGCAGATCACAGGCAGTTCACCTCTCTGACTTTTCTGCCCCCTCTCTCCCGGTCACCTGTGGGGTACCCCAAGGCTCTTCCCTGTCCCCCCTTCTTTTCAACCTTTATATCCGCCCTCTTATCTCCTCCCTTCTCGAGCTGGGGGTCTCTGTGTACAATTACGCAGATGACCTCCAGCTCGTTTTTGATCTGTCCTCTCCTACTCACTCTCTTTCCAAGTTCAGCTCTACTCTACTCTTTATTTCCCAATGGATGAGCTTTAATCATTTAAAGCTCAATCCTGACAAGACTGAGCTTGTCCTCACTGGTGGTCCCTCTAACCCCTGGTCTGCTGTTCACTGGCCCCTTTCCTTTGGTCCCCCTCCCTCCCCAGTCTCCTCCGTCCGGACCTTGGGCATTAAGATCAGCAATGATCTTACTTTGCATGCGCATATCAGCGCCGTCGTCTCCGCTTGTTTCCTTTCCCTCCGCCTCATCCGCAAAATCTCCCGGTTTTTTTCTGTTGATGCCCTTAAAACCATTATTTCTGCCCTTATCACATCCCGCCTGGATTATGGCAATGGCCTGTTCGTAGGCATTCCGGCCTACGAAACTCGCCGCCTTCAGGCCATCCAGAACCAGGCAGCCCGTCTTGTTTTTCGTCTTCCTAAGTTTTCCCACATCACCCCTGCCCTTAAATCCCTCCACTGGCTCCCTGTTCACCTCAGATCTCACTTTAAACTTGCCTGTTTGGCTTTCCGGGCTCATGCCCGATCTGCTCCTCTCTTTATCAATTCTTTAGTTTCCTCTCATGCCCCTTGTCGCTCTCTTCGCTCGTCCTCTCTCTCTCTTCTTCACGTTCCCCGCTTCCGTAAATCCCGCACCGGAGGCACCCGCTTCTCGGTGCGGGCTCCCCAGATCTGGAATTCTCTTCCCCTCTCGATTCGCTCTATTCCTATTTTCTCTCATTTCCGTAAAGCTCTTAAAACTTTTCTCTTTCTTCAGGCTTTTCCTGTCTAACTTCCCCCCGGTTCCCTTCCAATTTATGGCTGTGTTCCTCAGCGCCAGGAAGCCGCTTGGCCGCAGTGCGCTTTTATAAATATTTGTTTCATTTCATTTCATTTCATTTCATTTCATTTCTGGATTGTCTAAACATTGAGAGTTTGTTATATCCAATGTGACACTGTACCTAGCTTGCTAAGGGGTTTTGATTACTAAGGTGAGTTTTGGGACACCCTAATTCGCCGAGGTTCCAATCCTCTGTCCACAGTTCTGTGTGAGAACAGAAACCCTGCGACAGGGGCACCCCTGAGCCTTGCTGGAAAATCATCACACTTGCGATACAACTCCAGCAATGCGCCACCTTTACGGCACAGATACGTCACGCATCTGTGCTGTTTTTGCCCCATGATGCGCCGCATTGTAAATGCAGCACACCATAGGTGACGGAACAGCGGCACAGAATGACTAACACATCCCTGGTGATGCGCCAGTCCTCATAAATCTATCCCTATGCTTCTTATCTTGTTAGAGATGAACCGCCATATGTATCATCAAAGTTTTTTGCATTTCCTAAATAGCGAACTTTAAGGAATAAATAGCGATTCTTTACCATTCCTAGTTTGCGATGACCTATTTGCTAATTACAAATTACCCATTCATTTCCATGCAGCAGGAGGCCCATAGGAATGAAGGTGCAATTTGCGATTAGCAATTACCTCATCGCAAATTACGAATTTTTCCGAGGGTGCAGGGGTGTCTCAAGAACACCCTGCTGCACCCCTGAAAAAGAAATTTGGGGTCATATGGCGCACATAAATTTTGAAAACATTCCTTTACCTCAAAAACGATTTTCAACTCATAATTTGAAAACACTGCACATGGGGAAATGACTTAAAATGTCCTTAAGACACATAAAAGCGTTTTTTGATTGCCTTTGCAGCATGTTTCAGTCACCTTTAACATGCCTATGTAACGCAAACATTCAAAATCTAAATTTGCCATGCACAGGTGGGAGCATATTTACAAGCAATTTGCTCCACAGACAAACTTCTTACATTGAAATGGGAAAAATAACATCAGAGACTCTCAATTACCTTATAAAGAAGCAGACACCATTATGTCCTTAACTAGAACATGAGTTGGATGGATGCACAGCTTACTGGAAAGATACTTATTGATGTGTGAGTCTCAGTGAGAGGTTTTAAGGTGCTCCGTCAGGTGGCGCCGAGGGCCCCACGGCGTCAGTAAATACTCAACAACGTGAAATTAGAGGATCTCTAGTTCCATCCCTGCACAGGCACACTTGTTATTCGTCTTATTGAGTGAATAAAGACTTCCAAGAGAAGGGTTGTTTTACACGTTGTTTTATAGTTCAAATCATTTTTACTTTAAAGTTTCCAAGTATATAGTAAATTCAAATTAAAGGTACACTATTTTTACTTCAGGCAAAGTCCATGTGAACAAATCCAAATTCGTGCCAAGGCATCACATAGAATTTTAACGCGATGATTGCACCTTGGCCTTCGTTTACAAATGGGATACCGTGCGAGCTCGGGTCCTTTACAATAGAAACAATTCAGCATATGTCAGTGTCTATTCCCTGATGAAGGGCATGATAACAATGCCCGAAATGCATTGGATACGTTCACATGGACTTTGCCTGAAGTAAAAATAGTGTACCTTTAATTTGAATTTACTATATACTTGGAAACTTTAAAGTAAAAATGATTTGAACTATAAAACAACGTGTAAAACAACCCTTCTCTTGGAAGTCTTTATTCACTCAATAAGACGAATAACAAGTGTGCCTGTGCAGGGATGGAACTAGAGATCCTCTAATTTCACGTTGTTGACCATTATGTCCTTCTCATCAATATTAAAACCATTGCTTTTTCTCAAAAACGATTTACAAGTCATAATTTGAAAACACTCCACAGCTCCTATGCACATAAAAGCCCTGTCAGTACTAATACTTCACATTTTCTCCAATTACAATTTCTCAAAGAAACAAAATCTATTTGTAAAACACTTGAGACAAAACAACATTTGAAAAACACAACTTTCTTCATAATTTTCTCCTTAAAGCACACTATTTTCTATCTAAATTAAAGAAATCTTTTCTCACCTTAGCAAATACTTTGAGTTTCAAAACAGTCTCAGAAACACACCAATTTGTCTTCAGCAGAGCAAAAGGTATGCACTCCAGAGTCTGCAGCTATCAAAAGCACAGAAATGCTGTAATTCCTCACACATATCTCTCATGTCACCCAATCAAAACTCTTCCCTCACTTTTTTTCAAAGCAAAACCCTTCCCCCCTCTGCCCCCTCTCTGCTTTTTCTGCATAGCAACCACCTCTTGCAAGACCTCTGGTGTTTGCAAGTTCACACAACAATGTTGCAATTGAACTCTGAACTCTCAGTGCACCTGCATATCCAGAGCATTCTTTCATTTAATGATTTTTTCTTCGCCACTCAAAATACATCTTTCAATGAACTCATCCATGCACACTAACTTTCTGTTTTCAGCAATCAAAATCCACCAATCACTCTTACTGCTTCATTAACACAGAAACTCCTCCGTTTTTTTCATTTTACACTCTCATTTTTTCAACTGCCATTTCATTGCCACACTTCATCTGACTGCAGGAGAACCTTCTCTCGCCATGTTTTCTGTCTGGATTGTTGGACATAGTTATATCTATTGGGCTCAAAGGTACGCTGAAAACAGGAATTTACCTAACCTCAATTTACAAGATGTGGAAATTAAGTGGTTTGGCCACAGAGGATTAAAATGTCACCAATTGATACCATTGGTGAAAACCTTTATGCATTTGCCAAAACCTGACCTGTTAATTGTGCACTGTGGAGGTAATGATTTGGGCACTTTGACTGGGGTAGGTCTGGAAATGCTTTTAAAGGACACATTTGAGCAATTGATGGCACTTTTTCCTCAGACTGCCTTGGTATATTCAAATATATGCCAAAGACAAAAATGGAGGTGGTCGAACCAATTTTGTCCACAAATTGAGAAATCGAGGAAGCATGTAAACAAATCTGTTTCAGCTTACATGAGAGACCATGGAATGGGCTCCCTGTACAACAATAACTTGCGTTACTACATGCAAGATATCTACAGAGGAGATGGAGTTCACTTCTCAGATGAGGGCAACAGAATTTTCACTCTGAATTTAAGACTGTGCATTGGTACCTACTTATAAGTACCTAAATGTACCATAAACCCAAAAGCTCTTCTCAGAGCTACCCTACATCTGATCACTCACAATTATTATTTTACTCTAACTTTTTTCACTAATTTTCAAGAAAGTACGCTCCCCAGAACGCTTCCCGGTTCGCGAACCGGGCGCACTCCACGCAAAAAAACTAAAAAAACGGTATATTTTTTTTTTGCCCTGCGAGACCCTTTCAAAGCCTCCACATCAAACCTAGGGGGTCAGGGACGATCTACTATGCCCCCTTATGGTCATTTGCCCCTTCGCTTTGGCCTCCTCTTGTCTCTCGATCCTACCGAGAGACAAGATGGCGGCCGCTACGGACTGTTTGGAATGTTTACAGACGCCGAAGAACCAATCAGCTTCGCAAACCTCCGTAACGCGAAAAGTACGCGAAGCGGAGCGCTGTTACAGATATATATCTTTTTTTGAACCTTAATTTCTCAAAATCCACTGGAGCACATATATTGAGACCTAGCAAAGGCACATCGGGCTACCAGTCCCTACAATTTTGCCAAGTTTCGTGCAAATCCATTCAGCCGTTCGATTATTATTATTTTATTTTTTTTTGCCCCGCGGGGCCCTTTTAAAACCTCCACATCAAACCTAGGGGGTCAGCGACAATCTACTATGCCCCCTTATGGTCATTTGCCCCTTCGCTTTGGCCTCCTCTTGTCTCTCGATCCTACCGAGAGACAAGACGGCGGCCGCTACGGACTGTTTGGAATGTTTACAGACGCCGGAGAACCAATCAGCTTCGCTTCACAAAGCTCCGTTGCGCGAAAAGTACGCGTCCTGGAGCGCTGCCCGGTCCGCTGTTACAGATATATATCTTTTTTTAAACGTTAATTTCTCAAAATCCACTGTAGCACATATATTGAGACCTACAAAAGGCACATCGGGCTACCAGTCCCTACAATTTTGCCAAGTTTCGTGCAAATCCATTCAGCCGTTCGGGCTAAAAGTGAGGCCAACCGCCCTATGGAAATTAACATGGGAAAAACGCGTTTTGGGACCCCCCTTTTTTCTCGGCCCCCCCTTGACGAACCCCCCCAAAATTTTCAGGGGCTGCTCAGAAACAAAATGTGCCATTTTCCTGAAAATTTCAGCCAATTCCGTCCACAAACGCCAAAGTTATTAGACATAGAATTTTCAAAAATCCCATAGAGAAAAAATCCTAACTATATATACCTACTGGCGACCGCCAGTAGGTAATATATATAATATATATATATATATTACCTACTGGCGGTCGCCAGTAGGTATATATAGTTAGGATTTTTTTCCTATGGGATTTTTGAAAATTCTATGTTGAATAACTTTGGCGTTTGAGGACGGAATTGGCTGAAATTTTCTGGAAAATGGAACATTTTGTTTCCGAGCAGCCCCTGAAAATTTGGGGGGGTTTCGTCAAGCGGGGGCCGAGAAAAAAGGGGGGTCCCAAAACGTGTTTTTAACATTGAGTTTTCCATAGGGCGGTTGGACTCACTTTTAGCTCGAACGGCTGAATGGATTTCCACGAAACTTGGCAAAATTGTAGGGACTGGTAGCCCGATGTGCCTTTGCTATGTCTCAAGATATATGCTCCAGTGGTTTTTACGAAAATTAACTTTGAAAAATATATATTGGGCTACATTGGGCTATATATATGTTGGAGCCCAAATGTAGCCCAATGTAGCCCAATGAAGCCCAATGTAGCCCAAAGATGGCCGCCAGAGACAAAAAAAAACAAATGTAGCCCAAATATCAGCCAGATGTAGCCCAACTATAGCCCAGTGACAGAATGTCCCAGAGTGTTTTAAAGAACAACTAGAACGCTAACAGTCTTACTTATGACAAAAGTATGGCACACCTCAAGTCATCTTGATTGGAATAAAGTGGTAACACTTAATACATTTAATTTGGAAAGGAACAAAATAAGGGGTTTCCTTTTGCCATAGAAATGTTATATACATATATATATATATATATATAATATATATATATATATATATATATTCACTGAAAAAACCATAGGTTATAGACCATATATAGTTAGGAATTAGCATTTACAAAACCTTGAAAATTCACTGAAAAAACCATAGGTTATAAACCATATATAGTTAGGAATTAGCATTTAAAAAACCTTACTTTACTCACACAAAACCATTGAAATTCCATATATAGTTAGTTGTACTAACTATATATCGCGCACCCGCAATCCACTGCTGATCATGTCACATATTACATCATTCATGACATGGTCAGTGACATCACTGATGACATCACTGATGACATCTCAAATGACATCACTGATGACATCACTGATGACATCTCAAATGACATCACTGATGACATCACTGATGACAACATCCAGTGACTGTATTTTTCTGTAAAGTTAAAATATGTCTTACATATTGAAGAATGAGTGGATGTAGAAGTGTCTGAACAAAGGATTTAGTAGGTGCATGACTGACTGTATGAGTGAGTGATTAAATGTGTCTCACTGAGTGCATGGGTTAGTGACTAAACTGTCTTAATTTGTGCATCATTATGTCTGTTGTTCTGTAAACTGCTGCATGTGTTGATCAGTAGCTATATGATTAACTATATGGGTTATTGATTGGTTGCCCAAGTATTTGTATGGGAGACTGAGAGTGTGTATGGGTGGCTGGGAGGTGTATGACTCTCTGCATAGATGTATGGGTTCAAAAGTGCATGTGGAAACAGCTGTATGGGCGGTTGACTGTGTGCATGACTGTATTGGTGAGTGAATAGATATCTCAGTGCTACATGTCAAAGTAAGTACATATGTAAAATACAGTACATGTGAGAGTTGACATATATAAATAACTGTGCATAAGAGCCAGTGAATGTGTGAGTGGCTGTATGGATCATTGTGAACTTGTATCCAGGATTGTATAAGTGAGTAAATATGTTTTAGTATATGTTTGAATAAGTAAGGTGTGTTTAACTGTATAGTTAAGGAAATGGAGGTGTGATTGATTGTTTGCATGACTGACTAGGTGTGTGTGTAACTTCATGGATGAGTGACAATCTGTGAGTCTGTGTTTACACTGAGTGTATCTAAGGTTATATTAGAGTCTGAAGAGGTTCATCGTATTATCACATGAATGATGTCATCAGTGATGTGATCAGTAATGTCAAATGAGATGTCATCAGTGATGTCATCAGTGATGTCATTTGAGATGTCATCAGTGATGTCATCAGTGATGTAATTTGAGATGTCATCAGTGATGTAATCAGTGATGTCACTGACCATGTCATGAATGATGTAATATGTGACATGATCAGCAGTGGATTGCGGGTGCGCGATATATAGTTAGTACAACTAACTATATATGGAATTTCAATGGTTTTGTGTGAGTAAAGTAAGGTTTTTTAAATGCTAATTCCTAACTATATATGGTTTATAACCTATGGTTTTTTCAGTGAATATATATATATATATATATATTTTTTTTTTTATTTTTTTTTTTTTTTAGGTTATACACATGAAATTTTGATTTGTGAACCTTTCTTGAGAGAATTAATATATGGAATATTATGAATCATCAGGTTAGAAGGCACTCAAGGCGTAATCAGACCCAGTGTATGTGAATGTACATCATATTATAAGTTTAAATGCATTTGCAGAGAATGAACTAGCATTGAAAAAATCCTTTGATTTAATCTGTAAATAGTGTGAATATAACTTTCACGTAATCTAAGCGTCATTATCATACACTTGCATTCAATATATTGTGAATATTGATTTATACTTTGGTTCTACACATTTCGTTTTTACCATTATAAGATGGCCGCCGTGTAATTACATTGGTGAACACTATGTGCCTTCTTCTATGTTGCTTAATGGTCAACACGTGACAGATGGTCACTGTGCTGGTGTTTAAATAATGTTGAAACGCCAACGCTCGCTTACACTGACGAAGGCGGCAACGCCGAAACGCGTATGTAAGCTTATCTTTATTTGCAGAGAATGAACTTGAATAAATAACTTGGCTAAACCACGAGATACTGGCTCTGAGTGCTCTCGATAAAAGCGTATCCCGAGGACTGGGGGATTCCGGTGTTCATAATATATATATATATATATATATATATATATATATATATATATATATATATATATATGTATATATATATGTTTACACAAATGCGCCTTCACGCTTCGATTAGGTCACTCGTCTGCACCCCTCCCCTCCGGGCTTTCACCTCGTGTAACTTGCAAGAACTGTTCCCCCTGCATTCGAAAAAGCCGACGCGTTTCGAGGCTATGGCGCCTCTTCTTCCTTGGCTCCACAGAACAGCACTGAAAATCTCCTGTTGATTATTACCTCATGCTTTTTCAATGCGCAGTTTGCCAATCAGGGCGTACCTTCATTTTGCACTGCATTGTGGGACTAAAAGTCTTTAACAGGAGACAAAATAATAACTTGTAGTAAGCTCAGTGTCGATTCGTAATTCACAAAATTAATACCTTGAGTAGGTAGGGGATTTGTAATTGGTTGCTGTCATTTTCGCGGGATGCAGTGCTGACAAATTTGAATAGTTCAGGTTCTCAACCTTCTCATATGCACGCATACGCTGAGGATGGTGCTCCTTATCAGGACTCAGCCAGCCCTTGAAGTTATGTTTACACAAATACGCCTTCACGCTTCGATAAGGACACTGAGCTTACTACAAGTTATTAAATTGTTTCCTGTTAAAGACTTTTAGTTCCATAATGCAGTGCAAAATGAAGGTACGCCGGGATTGGTAAACTGCGCAATATGAAAGCATGTGGTAATAATCAACAGATTTTCAGTGCTGTTCTGTGGAGCCCAGGAAGAAGAGGAGACAGAGTCAAAACGCGTCGGCTTTTTCGAATGCAGGGGAACAGTTCTTGCAAGCTACACGAGATGACAGCCCGGAGGGGAGGTGTGCAGTTAAGTGACCTTACCGAAGCGTGAAGGAGCATTTGTGTAAACATATACATATATTTATATATTACCTACTGGCGGTTGCCAGTAGGTAGTTATAGTTAGGATTGGCTACCATAGGAAATCCGCAACATTCTATTGGGAATAACTCTGGCGCCGGTTGAGGAATTTGCGTGTAATTTTCCAAACTTTTGCCCAGCTCCGCTCCGCTCCTTCCCTGGAAGTTTCGGGGGGATTCGTGGAGTGGGGGCTGAGAAAAAAGGGGGTCCCAAAACGTGTTTTCCCCATGTTCATTTCCATAGGACGGTCTGACAAGTCTACAGCCCGAACCGCTGAACGGAATTACGCCAAACTTGGCAAAATTGTAGGGACTGGTATGCAGATGTGCCTTTGCTATGTTTGGTGAAAATTGCTCCAGTGGTTTTTTTGAAAATTAACTTCAAAAACACATATATATCTATATGCGCTCTCCGAGCGCTCACAGGTACGCATACCGGGGAGCGCACCCGGCGCGCTACGGGAGTGCGCGAGCGGAAAGCTGATTGGCTGTCGGGTGTCTGTCAACATTCTAAACAGTCCGGAGAGTCCGCCATCTTGTGTCTCTATAGAATCGAGACACAAGAGGTGAAAAAGAAAGGGGGAAATAATTAAAAGGGGGCAGAGTAGACACCCCTGACCCCCTAGGTTTTCTGAGGGGGGCCTAGAAGGACCCTGAAGGGCGAAAAAACGTTTTTTTTAAAAAGAAAATTCACGGGGTAAGCGCTGGGTGCGCTCCCGGGTGCGCTCCCGGGTGCGGTCTCCGGTACGCGCACCCTGAGCGCACCACGGGGAAAAACAGTGTAAAATTTAGAGTAAAAAAAATAATGTCGAGTGTTTAGAGGAAAGTGATGCATTGCTGGAATGTGTCACAAAAATGATGCAACTCCAGCAATGCATCCTTTCACATGGGGCCAGTCCCATGTGAAAGGGCCTGCGTTAGTGTTACGCCTGCTGTGAGGCAGGCGCAAGATTTGGACGCAACAGCGTCATAAAAGTGACGCAGTGATATCTCTTAGATGTCACTGCATCACTTCTACGACCCTTCCTTACGCCCCCTTTGCATACAGTACAGCTGGTGCAGGTATAATGTGGCACAGGGGTTTACAAAGTGACGCATCTACCTAGATGCGTCACTTTATAAATATGAGTCAACAAGGTGTATTTTTTACAGCACTGGTGCGTCACGAAAAGTGATGCATCGGTGGCGTAAAAGTGACGCATGGCCTCTTAATTGAGGCCTTCAGTCTTCTACTCATGCGTCATATTTAATGTATGACGCATTATGTCACAAGTAGTTACAGATACGTCAGTATTTCTGACATATCTGTAAGCGCAAAAGTGATGCATTGCTGGAGTGTGTCACAAAACTGATACAACTCCAGCAATGAATCCTTTCACATGGGGCCAGCCCCATGTGAAAGGGCCTGCATCAGTCTTATGCCTGCTGTGAGGCAGGCGCAAGATTTTGACACAACGGCGTCCTAAAAGTGACGCAGTGAAATCTCATAGATTGTCACTGCGTCACCTCTACGACCCTTTCTTGCGTCAATACGCCCCTTTTGCATACATTACACCTGACTTAGGTATAATGTGGCACAGGGGTTTACAAAGTGACGCATCTACCTAGAAGCTTCACTTTGTAAATATGACTGAACAAGGTGAATTTTTTACAGCACTGGTGCGTCACAAACAGTGACGCACCGGTGGCGTAAAAGTGACGCATGGCCTCATAAATGAGGCCTTTAGTCTCATGCGTCATATTTAATTTATGACGCATTATGTCGCAAGGAGTTACAGATACGTCAGTATTTCTGACGTATCTATAAGCGCAAAAGTGATGCATTGCTGGAGTGTGTTATAAAAGAAACACAACTCCAGCAATGCATCTTTTCACATGGGGCCAGCCCCATGTGAAGGGCCTGCGTCAGTCTTACGCCTGCTGTAAGGCAGGTGCAAATTTTTGACGCAACGGCGTCCTGAAAGTGGCGCAGTGAAATCTCATAGAATACACTGCGTCACCTCTACGACCCTTTCTTGCGTCAATACACCCCCTTTGCATATATTACACCTGACGCAGGTATAATGTGGCGCAAAGGTTTACAAAGTGACGCATCTACGTAGATGTATCACTTTGTAAATATGACTCAACAAGGTGCAATTTGTACACCACTGGTGCGTCACAAAAAGTGTCGCACCAGTGGCGTAAAAGTGATGCAAAGTAATGAGGCCTTCAGTCTTCTACTCGTGCGTCATATTTAATGTATGACGCATTATGTCGCAAGGAGTTACAGA
Organism: Lissotriton helveticus; assembly: GCF_964261635.1. Lineage (NCBI taxonomy): Eukaryota > Metazoa > Chordata > Amphibia > Caudata > Salamandridae > Lissotriton > Lissotriton helveticus. The sequence goes on along the minus strand of NC_136070.1, from coordinate 899,181,732 downwards.
TACGTCAGTATTTCTGACGTATCTCTAAGCACAAAAGTGATGCATTGCTTGAGTGTGTTACAAAAGTGACGCAACCCCAGCAGTGCATCCTTTCACATGGGGCCAGGCCCATGTTAAAGGGCCTGCGTCAGTGTTACGCTTGCTGTGAGGCAGGTGCAAAAATGAGGCCTTCAGTCTTCTACTCTTATTTTTTCTTTCACTTTCTCTGTTTCTTCACTGCCTTACTTACCTGTTCTCACACTCACTTGTCTTTATCCAGTCTGTATCTCCACTCTTTCCAAAACATCACTGCTCTTTTCTTACCCTTCCACACCCCGTTCCTTTACTACATTTTTTTCGCGTATCCACATTCCCCATGTTCACTCTCCTTCTCCTAACTCTCCTTCCCCTCACTCACCTTCTTTCAGTCCCCCTACTTCACTTCCCGTCTCCTCTCGTCCCTTTTTTTGCTTTCTCACTCATTTTCCTCTCCTCTCTCAATGCACTCCACTTCACTTGCTCTTTTTCATTTTTTTAAGAATACAGCTCTTTGATGAGAATTGGAGGTAGTTCTGAAAAGAACTTTTTTTTTTCTTTTTTTTGATTAAAAACAAAAACAGGGAATGGGAAACTGCTCAACAGGAGCAAAAAAACAAAACAAAATTAGGGCTGGGAACGGCAGCGATGGTTATCCAATGCTCGAACCATGAGCAGAACACTTTGTTCCGCATAGCAAAGTAGCTGATCGCAATATCTGCATTTAATAACGCCTTTATTAAAAGCAGGCTGAATGTTAGGAATCAGCTCTTGTGATCGCCCCCTCCCTGATGTAGTTTCTCCTCCGGTTGAAGTAGAGGTCCCATCACTGGGAGCCTCTCGTGCCAGAGCCCTGACACTCTCCCGGGCAAAGTTCTGGGGGTGCCTCCTCTTGACATGTCGAATCATAGTGGAGTTTCCAAATGAACATTTCTTGGTGGGGTCACCCCGTGACAGGACAGTGTGACAAATCCTGAACTCCACCTTTGGAGCATTTACTTTTTTCTGATCATTTGGAATGGAAAAAAACTTCCATATGAAGTGTTCTTTTATCTTCGGCTGAGGAACTTCTTCATCAAGAAATCCCTCTGTGTCATCTTCACTGCTGGATGCTCTGGCAGCCATGGTAATCCAAGATAGTAATCCAACAAAGACCCGAGAGCAAAAAGAGAGGTCATGCAGTCACAAAAGTTAAAGAGGAAGTGAAGGAAATTGGTGCGGATTTCATTCTTTGTAAAAAAAACTGTTAGCAACCAATGAAAAGAGTTATTTTAAGGTCACATGACTTGACGCGCTTATGCTACGCGCACCGGAGCGCTTCCAGGGGCGCTTACGCGGCACGAACGTAGGCGCTTCCGGGGGCGCTTACGCGGCGCGCCTGAGTGACGTTTTGATAGCTTTACGGAAATGCAAAATCATTTTCATTTCGTAAATCAAAAATACTGCTTTTATAAGTATGGTACTAAATGTCTTGCATTATTATTTACTTTTCATGCATATTTTTTTTTATGAACGCAGAAATAGCGCTCTCGGTGCGCTCTCGGGAGAGCTTACTGGTGCACGCACCCTGAGCGCACCAGGAAAAAATGTAAAAAAATATATATACATTTAACAAATGATTTTTTAATAAAAAAAAAAAAATTAATTGTTGTAAAAATCAGCTAACAAAAAAATAATAATCGTAGGTTACAAAATCGATATAGAAATGAATTAGCTTTTAAAAAAACTGTGAAATTTACTGAAAAAAACATAGGTTTCACAAACGGTATAGTTAGGAATTAGCTTTTAAAAAATCTTTGAAATTCACTAAAAAAACATAGGTTTCACAATCGTTATAGTTAGGAATTAGCATTTAAAAAACCTTTGAAATTCACTGAAAAAAACATAAGTTTCACACTCGTTATAGTTAGGAATTAGCATTTAAAAAACCTTTGAAATTCACTGAAAAAACCATAGGTTTCACACCAGTTATAGTTAGCTGAACATTTTACTCATACAAAACCATTGAAATTCCCACGTTATAGTTAGTTGGACTCACTATAACTCGCGCGCCCGCAATCCACTGCTGATGATGTCACATATTACTTCATTCATGACATGGTCAGTGACATCACTGATGACATCACTGATGACATCACTGATGACATCTCAAATGACATCACTGATGACATCACTGATGACATCATCCAGTGAAGGTGTGTTCCTGTAAAGTTAAAATGTGTTTAACCTCTTGGATGCTCGGCATATTTCCCTGCTGTGCTGAGAAATCGTAAATCCCACTCATCATGACGAGCTGGGCTCGTCATGAGCGTGCGAGGAGGCTACTTCATGACGAGCCCAGCTCGTCATGAGCGTGGAAGGGGTTAACATATTGAATAATGAGTGTATGTATGAGTGTCTGGATGAAGGAATGGGTAGGTGCGTGACTGACTGTATGAGTGAGTGATTAAATGTGTCTTACTGAATGCATTGGTTAGTGACTAAACTGTCTGAATGTGTGCATCAGTATGTCTGTTGTTGTGTAAGCTGCTGCATGTGTTGATCAGTAGCTATATGAGTGGCTACATGGGTTATTGATTGGTTGCCCAAGTATTTGTATGTGAGGGTGAGTGTGTATGTGGGTGGCTGGGAGGTGTGTGACTCTGTGCATATATGTGTGAGCAGTTGATTCACTTGGTATATGGGTTCAACAGTGCCTGTGGAAAGAGCTGTATGGGTAGTTGACTGTCTGCATGGGTGTGTTGGTGAGTGAATAGCTATCTCAGTGCTCCATGTCCAAGTAAGTACATATGTAAAACACAGTGCATGTGAGAGTTGGCATATATAAATGACTATACATGAGAGCCTGTGATTGTGTAAGTGACTGTATGGATCAATGTGTACTTGTATCAGTGATTGTAAAAGAGAGTAAGTATGTGTTAGTATATGTTTGAATAAGTAAGGTTTAGTGTGTATAACTGTGTAGTTGAGGAAATGGGAGTGTGATTGAATCTTTGCATAACTGACTAGGTGTGTGAGTAACTCTGTGGATGAGTGTCAGCGTGTGAGTGTCTGTATAGGTGTATGAGTGGATATGATAGTGTTCTATTGATGAGTGACTGTATGTATGAGTGATTGTATGGGTGAATGAGTGGATGTGTGTGTAGACCTAGGAATCAGTGAGTGCGTATGTAGTTACGGGTATTGGTGTGTCAATAATTTCAGGAATGGTAGTTTGTATTTAACACTGGGTGTATCAAAGGTTAGATTAGAGTGTGAGGAGGTGCATCGTATTATCACATGGATGATGTCATCAGTGATGTCATCAGTGATGTCATTTGAGATGTCATCAGTGATGTCATTTGAGATTTCATCAGTGATGTCATCAGTGATGTCCCTGACCATGTCATGAATGATGTAATATTTGACATCATCAGCAGTGGATTGCGGGCGCGCGAGTTATAGTGAGTCCAACTAACTATAACGTGGGAATTTCAATGGTTTTGTATGAGTAAAATGTTCAGCTAACTATAACTGGTGGGAAACCTATGGTTTTTTCAGTGAATTTCAAAGGTTTTTTAAATGCTAATTCCTAACTATAACAATTGTGAAACCTATGGTTTTTTAGTGAATATATATATATATATATTACCTACTGGCGGTCGCCAGTAGGTATATATAGTTAGGATTTTTTCCCTATGGGATTTTTGAAAATTCTATGTCTAATAACTTTGGCGTTTGTGGACGGAATTGGCTGAAATTTTCTGGAAAATGGAACATTTTGTTTCTGAGCAGCCCCTGGAAATTTGGGGGGGGGGGGTTCGTCAAGGGGGGTCCGAGAAAAAAGGGGGGTCCCAAAACGTGTTTTTAACATTGAGTTTTCCATAGGGCGGTTGGCCTCACTTTTAGCCCGAACGGCTGAATGGATTTCCACAAAACTTGGCAAAATTGTAGGGACTGGTAGCCCGATGTGCCTTTGCTAGGTCTCAATATATGTGCTTCAGTGGATTTTGAGAAATTAACGTTCAAAAAAAGATATATATCTGTAACAGCGGACCGGGCAGCGCTCCGGTTCGCGGACTTTACGCGTAACGGAACTTCGCGTAGCGAAGCTGATTGGCTCTCCGGTGTCTGTCAACATTCTAAACAGTCCGGAGCGGCCGCCATCTTGTCTCTCGGTAGGATTGAGAGACAAGAGGAGGCCAAAACAAAGGGGGAAATGACCATAAGAGGGCATAGTAGATTTTTTGTTTTTTTGCGTGGGTAGCGCCCGGTTTGCGAACCGGGAAGCGTTCTGGGCAGCGTACTATTAGGAAAAAAGAATGATAGACTTTTCAAATACTGTATGTTAATTGATTGTTGGTTTTGTTGATTATTTTTTAATTTTTTTATTTTTTAAGCAATTATTTATTATTGTGATTGTGTTTGAAAATTTAATAACATTTCTAACATTTAACTAGTTTATGAATTACATATAAAAATGATTAAAGACTCAAACAATTTTTTAATATTACATACAATTTTATTTTTCGGATTGTTTTTCAAAATTTAATAGAACGTCTAGCATTTGACTGTCCGATATGTCCTCTTGTTGAGTGAACATAAGTTCCCACATTTGACCGTCATCATAATGAAGTAAATGATCCACAGATTCTACACATTGAACTAATTCATGGTCCCGTGATTCATCCATGAAATCTGAGTCATCATTGTCCTCAATATCTTTTTCTGTGTTGTTCTCCAGAACAATTTTGAAGGAAACATTCTGCTCACCTTCCATTTTATTGCTGTAATTTGCATAAAAAATAAATATATCAGTAGAGATAGGGCACTGTTGGGTTTAAGTTCAGACAGGTACTTGTGAGTTTATAACAGAGAAGTAATCTATGGGCACTGTATGGTTTCAGGCGTGAAGTAGTACTATTAAAAAGTGCCTGTGAAGAAGCCTAAGTAAATTCATAATTATACCACAGAAACCTAAATCAATCCATAATTATAATAAAGAAGCCTTTCTCAATGTCTAACTCTTACAGAGGGATAGTATATAACTATCTGAAAATGTTTTCAAATTTATAAAATAATATCTCACCTTCTAAAAACAAGTTTAAGTTGTGAGTGAAAATGATCTTGTAATGTAGTTCAGGAAGTAGTAGTCAAAATGGCTGTGTTTCTCTCTCTTCCTTTATATATATTCAGGTACATAGCCAATCAAATGTCAGGTAAAAAAAGTAGAAAATGAAAGTAACATTTTAATTGGTTGTCAATTCCAACATTTCAGATGTGTTTTGTGAAGTAATTTACCTCAGGGTATTTAGAGAGGTCTACAGGCTAAATGGTTAAATGGAATTTCAATCAAATTTGTGAAAATGGTAGGCATTGGTATGTAGTATGAGCTAATCTATATTTGGTGAAATTGTCTCCAGTCGCTTTTCTGTAAACTACTTTCCCACCTTTTTTGATGGTGCGCTTCCCAGGGAGCGACCCGGTACGCGAACTGGCGAGCGCCCCGGTTCGCGAACCTTAAGCGTTACGGGAGTCCACCATTTTGTGTTTAGGTCGAATTAAGATACAAGATGGAGGGTAAATAATGTTCAGAATGGGTAGAAGGGGGCACGGTAGACTTATCTTGACCCCCTAAGAGTTTAAAATGAAAAAAAATGTGGAGTTTCTGTGTTAATGAAGCAGTAACAGTGATTGGTGGATTTTGATTGCTGAAAACAGAAAGTTAGGGTGCATGGATGAGTTGTTTGAAAGATGTATTTTGAGTGGTCAAGAAAAAATCATTAAATGAAAGAATGCACTGGATATGAGGTGCACTGAGAGTTCAGAGTTCAATTGCAACATTGTTGTGTGAACTTGCAAACACCAGAGGTCTTCCAAGACGTGGTTGCCATGCAAAAAAGGCAGAAAGGGCAGAGGGGGGAAGGGTTTTCATTTGAAAAAAAGTGAGGGAAGAGTTTTGATTGGGTGACATGAGAGATATGTGTGAAGAATTACAGCATTTCTGTGCTTTTGATAGCTGCAGACTCTGGAGTGCATACCTTTTGCTCTGCTGAAGACAAATTGGTGTGTTTCTGAGACTGTTTTGAAACTCAAAGTATTTGCTAAGGTGAGAAAAGATTTCTTTAATTTAGATAGAGAATAGTGTGCTTTAAGGAGAAAATTATGAAGAAAGTTGTGTTCTTCAAATGTTGCTTTGTCTCAAGTGTTTTACAAATAGATTTTGTTTCTTTGAGAAAATGTAATTGGAGAAAATGTGAAGTATTAGTACTGACAGGGTGTTATTGTGCATAGGAGCTGTGGAGTCTTTTCAAATTACGACTTGAAAATCGTTTTTGAGGAAAATGAATGGTTATAATATTTATGACAAGGACATAATGGTGTATGCTTCATTATAAGGCAATTGAGTGTCTCTGATGTTATTTTTCCCATTTTAATGTAAGACCTTTCTCTGTGAAGCAAATTGCTTGTAAATATGCTCCCACCTGTGCATGGCAAATTTAGATTTTGAATGTTTGCGTTACATAGCCATGTTAAAAGTGACACAAACATGCTGCAAAGGCAATCAAAAACGCGTTTATGTGTCTTAAGGACATTTTAAGTCATTTCTCCATGTGCAGTGTTTTGAAATTTTGATTTGAAAATCGTTTTTGGGGAAAAGGAATGGTTTTTAAATTTATGACAAGGACATAATGGTGTATGCTTCTTTATAAGGCATTTCAGTGTCTCTGATGTCATTTTTCCCATATTACATTAAAAGACCTTTCTCCGTGGGGCACATTCCTTGTAAATATGCTCCCACCTGTGCATGGCAAATTTAGATTTTGAATGTTTGTGTTACATAGCCATGTTAAAAGTGACCCAACCATGCTGGAAAGGCAATCAAAAAACGCTTTCATGTGTCATAAGGACATTTTAAGTCATTTCCCCATGTGCAGTGTTTTCAAATTATGATTTGAAAATCGTTTTTTGGGAAAAGGAATGGTTTGTAAATTTATGACAAGGATATAATGGTGTATGCTTCTTTATAAGGCATTTCAGTGTCTCTGATGTCATTTTTCCCATATTACATTAAAAGACCTTTCCCCGTGGGGCACATTCCTTGTAAATATGGTCCCACCTGTGCATGGTAAATTTAGATTTTGACTGTTTGAGTTACATAGCCATGTTAAAAGTGACCCAAAAACTTGCAAAGGCTTTAAAAAAACACTTTCATGTGTCTTAAGGACATTTTAAGTCATTTCCCCGTGGGCAGTGTTTTCAAATTATGACTTGAAAATCGATTTTGAGGTAAAGGAATGTTGTTAAAATTTATGTGTGCCATATGCCCCCAAATTTCTTTTTCAGGGGTGCAGCAGGGTGTTCTTGAGACACCCCTGCACCTTTGGAAAAATTCCTAATTTGCGATGAGCTAATTGCTAATCGCAAATTGCACCTTCATTCCTATGGGCCTCCTGGCCCATGGAAATGAATGGGTAATTTGCAATTAGCAATTTGCTCATCGCAAATTAGGAATTTTTCCAAAGGTGCAGGGGTGTCTCAAGAACACCCTGCTGCACCCCTGAAAAAGAAATTTGGAATGGTAAAGAATCGCTATTTATTCCTTAAAATTTGCTATTTTGGAAATGCAAAATAGTTTGATGATACATATGGCGGTTCATCTCTAACAAGATAAGAAGCTTAGGGATACATTTATGATGACTGGCGCAATGAAGTGGACTTACTTCATTGGTAGAGCTTTACATGTATTATCTCCTCTGTATTCTTCATCAAGCGTAACTTTCATCTGCAATCCTGAGTAGGCCTCACCTTAAACAAACCTCTGGATAGGGCACACCTTATCGTCATCCTGAATTAATCATTTAAAATGCTAGGGACAGATTTATGATAGGTGTATGCCTCTTTTGCGCCACTGTGCGTCACTTTTCTGATGCAGCGGCGGTGCAAAAGATTTGCTATGAGGCGACAAAATTACAAATTGATGCATTTAGGCAGATGTGTCATGGTGTAAAAAAAACGTGCCACATGAAACCGATGCAGCAGTGATGCAAAAGATGCACCATGTTGCAAGACAGGCCTCACTTGGGGCCATATGTATCAAGCTAATTAGCATTCGCAAAGGTCAAAATTCTGCGAATTTCGGCCTTTGCGAATGCTAATTAGACAAATGGTATGTATCAAACAAGTTTGATGCAAAATAAGGAATAGCAAAAATTGCTATTCCTTATTTTGCGATTGTACTGAAGGATTTGCAAATTTTGCGATTCCTTAAATGCAATGTATCAAACAAAAAATATGCAAAAAATGCCATTAAGGATTTGCAAACTACCACCAACTTCATTTGCGAATTCTTTTCAAAAAGCTTTTTTTCCAAAAAACAAAAGGTGCCATATGACGCCCATACATGCCCTTAGGGCATGTATGTGCGCCATATGCCCCCAAATTTCTTTTTCAGGGGTGCAGCAGGGTGTTCTTGAGACACCCCTGCACCTTTGGAAAAATTCCTAATTTGCGATGAGCTAATTGCTAATCGCAAATTGCACCTTCATTCCTATGGGCCTCCTGGCCCATGGAAATGAATGGGTAATTTGCAATTAGCAATTTGCTCATCGCAAATTAGGAATGGTAAAGAATTGCTATTTATCCCTTAAAATTCGCTATTTAGGAAATGCAAAATAGTTTGATGATACATATGGCGGTTCATCTCTAACAAGATAAGAAGCTTAGGGATAGATTTATGATGACTGGCGCATCACCAGGGATGTGCCAGTCATCCTGCGCTGCTGTTCCGCCACCCATGGTGTGCTGCATTTACAATGCGGCGCAGCATGGGGCAAAAATGGCACAGATGCGTGACGCATCTGTGCCGTAAAGGTGGCGCATTGCTGGAGTTGTATCGCAAGTGTGATGCAGCTCCAGCAAGGCTCAGGGGTGCCCCATCTCCACAATGTTGCGTCAAGACCTATGCCTGCTTCAAGCAGGCGCAGGGTTTTGACGTAGCTTTCTCCTATCTGATTGTAAATGCGGCACACCATGAGTGGCAGAGCAGCGGTGCACGTTAACTGGTGCATGCCTGGGGATGTGCCATTTAACATAAATCTGCCCCTTTACATTTAAGTATGTGCAGGGGACACAGAGTCGATGAGGCTTATCCAAGGTTAAGAAGAGATGAGTCCTGTTCACTGAAAAATTAGACATAGGCTTCACCTGCTCAGCATCGTTGGACATGGCTATATAATAGCTGCAAAATGTTACTCTTGTTAAACAATTTTACTATTATAATCTCTGAGATTTGTCTCTTACTCTGCAACATCTCATTGTTGTTATCTTTCTTTAAAGATGAAGACAACATCAACATGAGCGACAATCAGCAATCAGTTGATTTTGACCTCATCATTGAACTCGTAATTGAAACATCAGTGGATGTTGATCCCTTGGATGATTTAAATCCTGAGGATGAAGAAGAACGTGATGAGGATGCAGATTTGTCCGAATTATATGACATAGGATGGGAAGCTGACGTGCTTGAGCCTATGGAACTATAAACATTTATTTTAAAAATTTATAATAAATAAAAAGTAAAAATGTAAACCGTTTAATTTAAAAATGAAGACACCTTCAAAAACAGGTTATGTGTAGTGTCTTCAATAAAATATTAAAATATGCTCATAAAATTAGATCAGATACACATATAAAATAGCACAGGTAACATGAATATAAATTCCATTTCTTTTCTGCTATTTCTGTATTCTAAATTTGCCAAGCACTAAAAAATCTTCTATGTAAAAATGTCAAGTAGTGTTTTAAGTTTTTGATTACTGTTATTGATTTACTGTTGGGTAATAGTGGTTAATAACATTTTTTATTATATTTTACCACAGATTCAACTGCAGATCATTTCAAGATTTCAGCATGCCAACCAAAGAAAGAGTGAGAAAGGCTGCAAAACGTCAAAGACAGCAGGTTAATGAAAAAAAGCAGTAGTCCTCTAACAAAAAGATTTGTCAAGTCACCAAGAAAGCACCGGGTAAGAGTACAAAAACATTCATAAGAAATATCTGTAGTAAAAAAAAATATTACTACAGAAAATGTTTCAGTCCAGAAAAAGAGAAGCAATTCAAACGGAAAGGAAAGGCCAATGAAAAATGTTACTGCTAGAGCAAGAGATAACTCTGTGCATGATAGTAGAAGGAAACAACAGTTTAGGGACATTCGTAAACGAATGTTCCGCAACAGGATAATTGGCAATTTGTTAAAAAATATTAAGAAAGGTCAACAGAAAGTGGTTTTTTATAAGAGAAAAAAAAAGTTGAGAAAGTTATTGATCAGGCATTTGAAATTAAACGTAAGTTATTTATTTTGATAATCAATAGAATTAGGAAGCTAAACAAGGCAATTTATGATTTCAAAAGAAATAGTAGATGGAAGAGAATAGTTAATCGTAGTAATTTTTGTGAAGTTTTTTCTGGAGAATGGATGCATAGTTCAAGCTGTGAGGCATTTTTTAATGAGGAGAGTTATTTCCAGGATAATGATTTGGTGCATGCAGTTGACACCAGTGGTCGTGCTTATGAAGTGAAAGATGGTTGTCCAGTTGAAAAAGAAAAACTTGTGACAACAGAGGCAGAAGAGGTGTTAGGTAATGAGGTTTTAGGAAGACGTGCTAAGGGTCCTGTGTACACCTGGAAGTGTAGTAGTATTTGCAGTGAGCGACAGGATTCCATCAATTTGCTAATTTGCTTTGTGATTTTGTACGGTCATTTAATAAGAAAAGTTTGAAGCAGAAAATGAGGTTGTTGCAAGAATTAGATCCTTGCAGAGTGAGAGAAGTGACAGGTTTGCATGGTCATTCACTGGCTTGTCTTTCCAGGAGAGTATGCCAGAGTGTTTTTCATCATTTCAGGATGCTAGCAGTGCATCATAATAAAGTGAGGAAATTAGTTAGAATGTTGTATTATGCTAAGAGTCCAGCAATTATGCTTAAACAATTATGCGCTGCTCTTTTGCATGGTTCTGAAATAGATGTGAAGAATATATGTGAAGAAATTGAGTTTTGTTACTTTGGAAGTAAAGAGGAGAATGTTGAAATTGACCAAGAAGAAGCGGGTAATGTGGAAGATAGTGTACAGGTTTCCAGTACAGATAATTTCCAGAGGGAAATTGCGACGTTTCAGGTCAAATCAAGTGAGAGGCCAAATTTCACTTGTGTGTGTTGTCGACGCACTTATTATAAGAATCAGACTAAGTTAGTGGATTTATATGCAAAAAGTGAAAGGGAAAATAATAGTGAATGGAAGGATTTCGCAACATACTTGATGGCAGAAAATTGTTTTGATTTGGGATTGGATCAACGTGTGTGTACTTATTGTTGTTGCAAATTAAATCAAAACCAGATGCCTGCTAGAGCAGTTCATAGTAATCTGGAATTGGTTGAGATTCCTTCTGAATTGAAGGATTTAAATACTTATGAATCTATTTTGATTCAAAGTATCCATCCCTTTCAGGCTATTGTAAGAATGGAGCCAAAGACAGGGAAATTGCCTCCATCAGATTTACAGAGAGGATTAAAGGGAAGAGTTGTTTATTTGCCTCTAGATTTGAAGAAAAACATTAACACAATTGGAGTAGAAAAAGTGGAAGAGGAACCTCTGGTTATCTTAGTTAATGGGGTTCCGACAAAGAATAAGAAAATATGGCAAGATTTAGTGGATGTTAGGAAAGTTAAAAAGGCAACATTGTATTTGAAAAAGAATAATAAATACTATAAGAATGTATATGTTGCAGAAGAGGAAGTAAGTGAGGAAGAGGATAGCGATTTGTGTGCTGGTCAAATTGAGAAAGTAGAACCCTCTACTAGTGAAGAAATATATGAACATTATAGTGTTCATCCTTTGCATTCCAAGGAAGTCATGGGGAATGCTATTGAGTTGTTTCAAATGAAACAAGCCAAAGGGAGTCCCATTAGTGTTTGGGAGGAAAGTTTGGAAGCTCGGTGTTTCCCACAGCTTTTTCCAACAGGTCAGGGAGGAAGATATGATGAGTGACCTCATCAAATTCCTGCTTCTGAATACCGGACTTTGCGATTGTATGCAGGAGATGCTAGGTTTCGACAATGCATTCCTTATTTGTTTCATCTCCTGTTTGAAAGCGATCTGTCTGGACTGTCATATGCAGTGAACCACATCTTGAAAAGTGGTATACACATGCAAAACATCTCGGCAAGTGACTTTATGGATAAAGTCAATGTCCAAGACAGTATTTTGGATTCTCACCTGATTAATCTCATGGTGTGTCAGCGTGGTACTAATGAGTACTGATACCGCCATCATGGTGATTTAAAATGTATGCTGAGGAACTTAGGAACTCCCACATGGTTCCTCACTCTGAGCTGTGCCGAGTATGGCTGGGAAGACTTACTTGAATTTCTACGAGAGGCAAATGCTAACGTAGAAAACATCGAATTCAAGACACCCGGAGAACTGTGCTCTTTGGATCCAGTCAATGTATGTAGGTACTTCAATCATAGATTTGAAGCTATGATGTCTTTCATCATGAATAAGAAGAATCCACCTCTTGGAGAGGTGTTGGATTTCTTCTGGAGAAAGGAGTACCAAGCAAGAGGTGCTCCTCATATACATATGTTGCTGTGGATCAAGGATGCACCTAAATTTGGAACGGATCCAGAAGACTCAGTGATGAGTTTTATACAACAGTATTCTACGTGTGCTGTTCCAAACGCAAAGGAGAAGAAAAGCCTAAGAGAAAAAGTTCTGCGTTTCCAAAGCCATCGATGTGGAAAGTACTGTCGTCGTAAATTCCGAAACAAGGACAAGTTCTACACCAAATGTCGTTTCGGCTTTCCACGACCGGTGATTTCTAAAGGAAGAGTAAACAGTTTGATGTCTTCGCTGCGACATAATGTGATGAAGAAATCACCTAAAAACACATACAATTTGAAGAGGAACGAAGAGTCCAAGTACATCAACGACTACAACCCGGTGATTTTGTCCATGTGGAATGCTAACATGGATATACAGTTTGTGGCTGATAACTGTATGGCTGTGGCTCGGTATGTGACGTCTTACATCACCAAAAAAGAGAAGACAGAATTGAAGGATATGTGGGAGGACATTTCCCATGAAAAGAGCCTCAGCAAGAAGTTGTACAGTTTCAGTCTGAAGATGTTGTCGCATCGAGAAATTGGAGCGTACGAATGTTCTGACCGGTTGTCTTCAGCAAGTCTCTATGCCAAGTCCAGGAGTATCGTTTGGGCGAGTCTTGGTCTTGCTGCAACGCGTAATCGAGTTCTCAAACCTGTGCGGGAAATTGAGTATTTGGCGGAAAAGGAGCCAAACAGTACCGACATTTTGAAGACCAACATGTTGGATACATATTATCCAAATCGAAGCATTCACCTCAAGAATGTTTGCAAAAACAACAAGTGATGGACTGAATGTGGATCAATGTCACACACTCCCCCAGTCAAAAGATCTGGGCCCAAATCCATCGTGATTCCGTTCTGGGAAGGACATGGCTTTTGTAGTTCGGACTGGACTGTTCCCATGGGGCAACAGGGTCAGAGCTGATTTGCATATCGCCATTGTCTAACCCAGGGTGGTGTGGAGTGCAAAAAAACGATGGATTTGGGCCCAGATCTTTTGACTGGGGGAGTGTGTGACATTGATCCACATTCAGTCCATCACTTGTTGTTTTTGCAATTGCCGCCCTAAGTGCCCTGGGGATGCCCAGACGTGGGTCCCAGGCACTCCACACCACTTGGAGTCAAGCTAGCCGGGCTGAAGAGAGGTGTTACCTCGAAACCGGTCCGGTCCTCGGATGCTTGATTCCGTTCTGGGAAGGACATGGCTTTTGTAGTTCGGACTGGACTGTTCCCATGGGGCAACAGGGTCAGAGCTGATTTGCATATCGCCATTGTCTAACCCAGGGTGGTGTAGAGTGCAAAAAAACGATGGATTTGGGCCCAGATCGTTTGACTGGGGGAGTGTGTGACATTGATCCACATTCAGTCCATCACTTGTTGTTTTTGCAATTGCCGCCCTAAGTGCGCTGGGGATGCCCAGACGTGGGTCCCAGGCACTCCACACCACTTGGAGTCAAGCTAGCCGGGCTGAAGAGAGGTGTTACCTCGAAACCGGTCCGGTCCTCGGATGCTTGATTCCGTTCTGGGAAGGACATGGCTTTTGTAGTTCGGACTGGACTGTTCCCATGGGGCAACAGGGTCAGAGCTGATTTGCATATCACCATTGTCTAACCCAGGGTGGTGTGGAGTGCAAAAAAACGATGGATTTGGGCCCAGATCTTTTGACTGGGGGAGTGTGTGACATTGATCCACATTCAGTCCATCACTTGTTGTTTTTGCAATTGCCGCCCTAAGTGCGCTGGGGATGCCCAGACGTGGGTCCCAGGCACTCCACACCACTTGGAGTCAAGCTAGCCGGGCTGAAGAGAGGTGTTACCTCGAAACCGGTCCGGTCCTCGGATGCTTGATTCCGTTCTGGGAAGGACATGGCTTTTGTAGTTCGGACTGGACTGTTCCCATGGGGCAACAGGGTCAGAGCTGATTTGCATATCGCCATTGTCTAACCCAGGGTGGTGTGGAGTGCAAAAAAACGATGGATTTGGGCCCAGATCTTTTGACTGGGGGAGTGTGTGACATTGATCCACATTCAGTCCATCACTTGTTGTTTTTGAAATTGCCGCCCTAAGTGCGCTGGGGATGCCCAGACGTGGGTCCCAGGCACTCCACACCACTTGGAGTCAAGCTAGCCGGGCTGAAGAGAGGTGTTACCTCGAAACCGGTCCGGTCCTCGGATGCTTGATTCCGTTCTGGGAAGGACATGGCTTTTGTAGTTCGGACTGGACTGTTCCCATGGGGCAACAGGGTCAGAGCTGATTTGCATATCGCCATTGTCTAACCCAGGGTGGTGTGGAGTGCAAAAAAACGATGGATTTGGGCCCAGATCTTTTGACTGGGGGAGTGTGTGACATTGATCCACATTCAGTCCATCACTTGTTGTTTTTGCAATTGCCGCCCTAAGTGCGCTGGGGATGCCCAGACGTGGGTCCCAGGCACTCCACACCACTTGGAGTCAAGCTAGCCGGGCTGAAGAGAGGTGTTACCTCGAAACCGGTCCGGTCCTCGGATGCTTGATTCCGTTCTGGGAAGGACATGGCTTTTGTAGTTCGGACTGGACTGTTCCCATGGGGCAACAGGGTCAGAGCTGATTTGCATATCGCCATTGTCTAACCCAGGGTGGTGTGGAGTGCAAAAAAACGATGGATTTGGGCCCAGATCTTTTGACTGGGGGAGTGTGTGACATTGATCCACATTCAGTCCATCACTTGTTGTTTTTACCAGTGAAAGGGCAACCTGTGTTCAAAATGCTCATGCATGAAGATACCAGGAAGTGCCTAGGCAGCATTGGCAACGTCAATATATGGTTAAACTTCAATTATGCTGAACTGCATGAAAATATGCGTCATGCGAAGGATGAAGTTTACAAGACTATTCTACAAGATGTTAGAATTGGAAAAGTGACCGAGCATGGGAAAGAAGCTTTACATGCACGATTACTGTCAAATTTATATCCAGAACAAGATGTTGTGCCTGAGAATATTTTTCAGAAAATTACTGAGAAGAAATCTGGAATATGTTTGATGCCAACTCTTGCAGAATGTGCCAAATTCAACAACAAAATGTTGCATTTAGAAAAGCAAGAGATTGTGAAACTGGAAGCTATTGACAGAGTAGAGCATATGGGATCAACACTTATTTTGTCTGAGAATCTGAAAACAAAATTGGATTCATTAGAGAAGAGTATATCTAAAACTGCAGGTTTTGAAAAGACTCTGAATGTGTGCTTGAACTGCGGTATAATTTTAAGAAGGAATTTACATGTTGAAAGAGGTCTGGTAAATGGATCAATGGGTAATGTTGTTGATTTTGTAAAATACAGAAATAGAGATGGAATTGAATTTTTAAAAATTAAATTTGATGGCATTGAGGAAGTACAGCTAATTGGTCGTTGTTCTGCTAGATTTTTGCTTGTAAAAGACTTATATGTTCGCCGTAAGCAGTTTCCTGTTTGCTTGGCATATGCGGTGACAATCCATAAATCGCAAGGTTTAAGTGTAGACAGTGCATTGGTGAATATTGGCAGTTCTGTGTTCAAGGAGGGTATGGCATATGTGGCATTGTCATGAGTTAGAACTTTATCGGGATTGTATTTGATTGAGTGTGATGTCACAAGCATTTGTGCGGATCTAGATTGTGTTAAGGAATACAATAGGTTAAGAAGAGAGTATGCGCCACATTTGCCTCAATATCCTTTGTTTGAGAAACGTGTGGTAGGCCGGAAACGAAGAAATGTGACCAATACTGGGGAGGTTGTAGCAAAAAGACGAAAAGTCGATGAACCTGAAATTATAAGCAGAAACAAAAAGGATTCTGTTGAAGATGTTGTTGGTTTTCAATTTGAAAACAGTTCTGGTGTCAACTGCTATGCTAATGTAGTGGTTAATGTTTTGTTTTCTCTAGAAAATGTAAAAGAAGAGATTGTGGTCAATTCTGATCAAAGATTTTGCAGTTTGTTAAATTCTGTCTTAGAGAAATGTAGCACTGATAGAACAAACATAGAAAGTGTGTCTGAAATTCGAAATCTGTTAGACAGATGTTCAGGCCAAACACAATTCTCTCAAAATATTCAGCAAGATTGTCAGGAGTTTTTAATGTATATGCTTGATGTATTGCATGCTGAAGGTGTAGATGTAGATCAGCTGTTTGGGCTTTCTTATCAATGGCAGCATGACTGCGAGAACTGTAGGGTATCAAGTACTACTAGTGTAGACTCAGAAAGATTTATATATTTAACTTTGCCAGACAGTAAATCAGTCTCCTTTAATAAGCTAGTAAAAGCAGCTGATCACAACATGGAGTGTAGCCAATGTAAATCTGAAATGATGTCCACATTATTTATACGAACATATGGCCAGTATGTCATTTTAATGTTCCAACGATGTAGGCCTGATGGAACAAAATTGACAACTTTAATTAAAAATGTTGCGGCTTCGCAGTTGTCAATATCAGGAAGGACTTTTGTAACTGCAGCAATTATATATCATGACGGTCCTTCAACAACATCAGGACATTACGCAGCTTATTTAAAGTCTAGAAATGGCTGGTCATTTTGCAATGATTCTGTTTTAATTTTCAAAAAAAAAATGCCGTATGACCTTAAAAACTCTTACCTGGTGTTTTTAAAACCAAAATTTTAGGGAAAGAATCTCGGGATGTGCTCTGAGGAATTTCAAGAAGTTCTAATGGCTCCTACACGATTTGGCCTTGAGGATAAGTGTAGTTCAGAGACATAACTTCTAACCATAAGACTGGACGTCATGGAGAAATAAGTGCACTTTGAATGAGTTCAGAAAAACTATTTCTTTTTATAAGCTAATTGAAGCAGCCAATCAAAACATAGAGTAGAGGGAATGTAAGTCTGCAATGCTGTCTACTGTTTTACATTGCTTTGTGATTAAAAGTGATGTAGAGAATTAAATAATTGTAGTAGTCATAGAGGTAGTGTAAGTCTGCTTCATAGTAAGCAGTATCAGTGTCATAGGAAATGTAGAACATGACTGAGGAAGAAGGGGAAGATATTACTAGTCCAGGATTGTGAAAATGATCTTCAACATTTTAATTCTGAAAGTTGCGGAAATGCCAAATGACGGGATTGGCTTACAAGAAATCCAAGAGTTATAAATGGCTCTGACAAGATTTGGCCTTGTGGAAACTTGTGGTAGAGAGCAAGAAGTCATTTATTGTATGTAACATGTTTTTCAAAACGATGGAGGTTTTCTTTCAGAAAGTGGCGGGCTGAAAGTAATAACAGCACAACAGAGTGTAAGCTGTTCATAGGACATCCTTTGACGTCATGGAAAGTAAGTTAACTTTAAGGAGTTCTGAATTCTGATTTGTTATGTTGTATGGGTTTTTTAAACACAATCATTTTGATTGTGTTTTTTTTCCCCGCTGTTATATGATGAATACCTTCAAGTCACTGTTTTTAGTGAAATTTGATACATTCTGAGAACAGCAAAAATAAACCATTTAACATGTATAATTAATTCTGTATTGTTTCCATTTATGATGTACATTTAGAACTGTGTAGGAGGCATGGAGAAGGAGAGGCTTCTGTAAGTGTCAAAGTTCTTGCATACAGTGCTCATATTCTACGTAGTCTTTCATATGATAGACTACATTTCCACAATGAGATACCTAAGCAAAGGAAACACAGGTCATATGATTGTGGAATGAGCAAAAAAATTTGCATGTTTTTCAATTATATTACCTGTGTTTCCTAACATTACACACCACATTGTGTAGATGAGGTTTAGGCCTGTTCCTGGAGACAGAGGAGGTCTGACATTTGTTCAAGAGTGCAGTGGACATTACTCACTTCGTTGGTAGGCCTCCACATGTTTTATCTTCTCTGTATTCTTCAACAAACCTAAATTCCATCTGCAACCCTGAGTAGGACTTACCTGAAACAAATCTGTGGATAGGTTACAGCTTATTGGCATCTTGAAACAATCATTTAAAATGTTAGGGTCAGATTTATGGTGGCCGTGCGCCTCTTTTGCTCCATTGTGGGTCACTTTTGTGTAAAAGATGCACCATGTTGCAAGATAGGTTTCAGTTCATCTCCAGCAAGATACCATCAGTTTAAAATGTATATAATTAGCATTGTGTAGGGGGCATGCAGAAGCAAAAGCTTTTATAAGTGTCAAAGTTGTTGCATGCAGTGCTGCACTTCTAGGTACTGTTTAATATGCTGGACTACATCTGCACTATGAGATACCTAAGCAAAGGCAACACAGGTGATGTGATTGTGAAATGAGGAAAAGAAACTCCACATTTTTCAATTACATCACCTGTGTTTCCTAAGTTTATGAATGACATTGTGCAGATGAAGTTTAGGTCTGTCCACGGACACAGAAGAGGTCTGGCCTTTGTTCAAGAGTGAAGTGGACATGACTTACTTCATTGGTAGGCCTTCACATGTATTATGTCCTCTGTTCTCTTCAAACAACTCGAAATTTCATTTGGAACCCTGAGTAGGTCTCACCTCAAACAAACCTCTGGATAGGACACATCTTATTGGCATCCTGAAGCAATCATTTAAAATGTTAGTGTCTTGCGACACTTTTCTGAGACAACAGCAGTGCAAAAGATGCACCATGTTTTAACCACTTGGCTGCTAAGGGTGTTCGATGAGCTCCATTGACTTTCCATTGAAATCAATGGAAAGTCCATGACGAGTTACCCTTGTCATTAGCGCTGAAGGGGTTAAGATAGGCCTCACTTCATCTGCATCAAGATACTGTTAGTTTAAAATGTATATCTTTAGGACTGTGTAGGGGGCCTGGAGAAGCAGAAGCTTCTGTCAGTGTCAAAGTTGTTGAAAAACTGTTTGTCCTTCAATCTTTTCCCTTGTCTTTTGTAATTTTTAAATACATGTTTTAATATTTTTCAAATGTTTGTTCTCTCTTTCACAGATTGAAAGTATAAAAACAAAAAGTGAGTAATTTAACGACAATTATAAGGTAAATGTTTTGTATTCTTTTCGTTACATTTCTATCACATTCACCTACTATTAGTTCCACAGCTTCATTTCTTTAACCCTCAGTTTCCTGCCTTTGCTACTTTCCTCATTCCTTTCTCTATTACCTACTTACTCAACTCCTTCCACTCTTTTTCTCAGTCCCTCTCTTCTCATAGTTCCTCACTCTTGTTCACTCACTCCATCTCTATTACTCTTAGTGTCTTTGACTGATCACTTTTTCACTACTTGTTCATACTGCTTTCTCTGTGTAGTTGAAGCACACTAAGGGGCATATTATGAACACAGCCAATAAAATTATTGCTGTTTTTATTGGCAGAAAACTGGTGCAAAAGTGGTTTTAGCGGCAGTTTTCTGCCGCAAAAGCGGCTTTGGTGACATATTTCTGCCGATAAAAGCTGCAAAACTTTTATTGCCTATGTTGATGATATGGCTCTATGTTATTTACATTTCTTTGCTGTTTCAATTAATCTTTTTCTGTTATTTTTTGTTTTCTGTGTTCTATTTTTTCTCTCTGTTATTCCCCATGTTTTAATCTTATTTTGAACATTCACTCACATTCTCCAAGAAACTCTTCTTTGTTATTGTTCTACTCTTTTTTTTCTTTCACTTCCTTATCTATTTTGTTTTCCACAATTATACCCTCTTCCGTCTTTTCTTCGGTAAATAGATCTATTAAACAGTATCTCTGGTTTACTCCCTATAGCTGTCTTTCTTTTAACATCACTCTCTGTTTACTTTCCTTATACTTACTCTTTTTTTTAAAAAATTTTTGGTTCGCTCCCGGTTCGCGAACCGGGAAGCAAACTGGGAAGCGAACTAAAAGAAATAGAGCTTGCCAGAGTGCTAAACATTCTAGCAATTTTTTTTGAAAGGGGAGGTAGTTCTGAAAAGAACTTTTTTTAAATGTTTTTGTTGTTTTATATTTTTGTTTTATTTTTTGAACATTTTTTGTTTTTTTTGTATTTTTTGAACAATTTTATATTTTTTTTGGTTTTTTTGGGGGGGGAACAACAAAAAACAGGCATTGAAAAGGGCTCAACAGGAGCAAAAAAAAAATTACTGTCTGGGGCGGTTAGGGCAATTATGATTGTTATAAGCTAGGTTGATGGAATTAATACTCATGTTACCACATGATATCAATGCACCGCAGTGCAGACAAGTATATTTCATATGCCCAAAATTCTCCTGGATGTTTAGCACGGTTTCCCGTGCCTCTGCTGCTCTCAATGATATTAACGATGTTGACCTGGCCACAGGAGTTGCTGTTGGGTTTTGTTCCATGTCACGTATTTCCGCCCGGCTGTAATTCAGTGGATGCCACCTGTTCATGTGCCTATGCATGGTATAGTTCCCATAGCTATACTTTTTATCAGTCCCTCTTGATAATTTCTCTTTGCAAATGAGGCAGGTGACATACCTCGCATTTACTTTCTTCTGCCCTGGAGGGATTGAAAAAAACTGCCAAATGAAACTGGCTTTCCTATGGGAAACCCGGGGCACCTCTTCCAAGAACTGTGGTCCTTCTCTCTCCTCTTCCTCTAGTTCTTCCTCTTCCTCCTCTGTGTTGGTGATGACCTGGGGAGGTGGTCCTCTCTTCCCATGAGGAGGTGGAGGTGGTGGTGGGGGTGCACCAGCTGAAGCAAGTACTGAAGCCATTGCTCTACTATGAATAAAGGTCTTCCTCTCACAATGATGAAAGTCAGAGTGAGGAAAGAAGGAGGGGTTTTCATCATTTGGGAAAAACAATAGTTCTAAACCAATGAAAAGTGTTATTTTTAGGTCACCTGACCTAGCCTTACATGATTATGAAACCAAAAGTTAAATGAACCAATGAAAAGTTTTATTAACAAGTCACATGACCTCTCACGCTTATGTTACGCGCTGCGGAACGCGCCCCGGATCGCTTCCGGGTCGCTGCGCTTCGCGCCTCGGTTCGCGCTCCGGAGCACTTCCGGGTGCGCTAACGCGGCACGTCATAAGACGCATTACGCGGCAACGCGATACGTCGCGCTTTCGCGAAGCGCCGCGGATCGCTTCCGGGGAGCTGCGCTTCGCGTCTCAGTTCGCGTACCGGATCACTTCCGGGTGCGCTAACGCAGCGCGTCATAAGACGCATTACGCGACAACGTGATACGTCGCGCTTCCGCGACGCGTCACAATGTTGATTTCTAACGCGGCAGTTGCGCTAACGGAACGTTTACCGGTTCGCGGACCGGGTCGCGGCATCAAATTGAGCTAACGGAAAGCTTCCCGGTTTGCGAACCGGGAGCGAAACAAAAAAAATATTTTAAAAAAAAATTCTTAATAAACATATAAAAATATTTTTGGATTTAAAGAAGAATACATTTTACAGCTATAGATATTAGCTTTTAAAAAACCAATGAAATTCACAGAAAAAACCATAGGTTATAGACCATATATAGTTAGGAATTAGCATTTACAAAACCTTGCAAATTCACTGAAAAAACCATAGGTTATAGACCATATATAGTTAGGAATTAGCATTTAAAAAACCTTATTTTACTCACACAAAACCATTGAAATTCTATATATAGTTAGTTGTACTAACTATATATCGCGCACCCGCAATCCACTGCTGATCATGTCACATATTACATCATTCATGACATGGTCAGTGACATCACTGATGACATCACTGATGACATCTCAAATGACATCACTGATGACATCACTGATGACATCTCAAATGACATCACTGATGACATCACTGATGACATCTCAAATGACATCACTGCTGACATCACTGATGACATCTCATTTGACATTACTGATCACATCACTGATGACATCATTCATGTGATAATACAATGAACCTCTTCAGACTCTAATATAACCTTAGATACACTCAGTGTAAACATACACTCACAGACTGTCACTCATCCATGGAGTTACTCAGACACCTAGTCAGTCATGCAAAGAATCAATCACACCTCCATTTTCTCAACTATACAGTTATACACACCTTACTTATTCAAACATATACTAAAACATATTTACTCTCTTATACAATCCTGGATACAAGTTCACAATGATGCATACAGCCACTCACACATTCACTGGCTCCTATGCACAGTTATTTATATATGTCAACTCTCACATGTACTGTATTTTACATATGTACTTACTTTGACATGTAGCACTGAGATATCCATTCACTCACCAATACACTCATGCACACAGTCAACCACCCATACAGCTGTTTCCACATGCACTTTTGAACCCATACATCTAGTGAATCAACTGCTCACACATATATGCACAGAGTCATACACCTCCCAGCCACCCACACACACACTCAGTCTCCCATACAAATGCTTGGGCAACCAATCAATAACCCATATAGTTACTCATATAGCTACTGATCAACACATGCAGCAGTTTACAGAACAACAGACATAATGATGCACAAATTAAGACAGTTTAGTCACTAACCCATGCATTCAGTGAGACACATTTAATCACTCACTCATACAGTCAGTCACGCACCTACTAAATCCTTCATCCAGACACTTCTACATCTACTCATTCTTCAATATGTAAAACATATTTAAACTTTACAGAAACACACAGTCACTGGATGATGTCATCAGTGATGTCATCAGTGATGTCATTTGAGATGTCATCAGTGATGTCATCAGTGATGTCATTTGAGATGTCATCAGTGATGTCATCAGTGATGTCACTGACCATGTCATGAATGATGTAATATGTGACATGATCAGCAGTGGATTGCGGGTGCGCGATATATAGTTAGTACAACTAACTATATATGGAATTTCAATGGTTTTGTGTGAGTAAAATAAGGTTTTTTAAATGCTAATTCCTAACTATATATGGTCTATAACCTATGGTTTTTTCAGTGAATATATATATATATTCACTGAAAAAACCATAGGTTTCACACCAGTTATAGTTAGCTGGAAATTTTACTCGCATAAAACCATTGAAATTCCCACGTTATAGTTAGTTGGACTCACTATAACCTGCGCGTGCAATGCACTGCTGATGACGTCACATATTACATCACTCATGACATGGTCAGTGACATCACTCATGACATCACTGATGACACCATCCAGTGAATGTGTGTCTTTCTGAAAAATAAATATGTGTTATATATGTATATGTAAAAGTTGATGCAAGAATAAATGTTTAAATAAGTGTTTACATGGATTTTTTTTTTTTTTTAAATTGATTGGTTAACTGGCTTATTAAGTGTATCTTAGTGAATACATATATTAGTGAGTAATGTTTAAATATTTAAATATATGTATTAGTGTTTCACTTTGTGTATAAGTGGCTGCATGGGTTGGTGAGTAGCTACATGTGTATGTATATGGGTTATTCAATGTTTTTCTTAGTATCAGTATGACTGTTTGTATGGTTTGGTGGGGGTATTACCTAGCACATAGATGCAAGAATGACTGACTCTCTCTTTGTATGTGTTTTAAAGACAGCATATGTGCAGGACTGTATGGGTGGATGAGTATGTATATGTGTGTGTTAGTGAGTGAATGACTGTCTCACTAGTGTCTTTATCAGTAACTACATATGTTTTAATCTAGTATATGTGAATATTGATGTATATAAGTGAGTATATGTGAGAGTAAAAGATTGTAAAAATTCCTGTTTAAATTAGTATGTGTTTCTATAAGTGATTGTTTAAGAGAGTAAGTATGTGTAAGTTTCTTTAGAAGTAAATTGCTAGTGTGTGTATAGCTGTATATGCAAATAAATGGATGTTTAATAGTTTATTTGCATGTGTGAGTATGCGTCAGAGTATCTTTTAGATGACTGTCGGTGTGTAACAGGATGTATAGGTGTATCACTACATATGATGAGTGAGTATATGTATGAGTGACTATATAGAACTGTTGGTGAATGAGTGGATGTGTATATAGATGGTGGAATTATTGAATTGGTTGTTGTAACTGGTATGGGTATCTTCATTTTTTTGAAAATTTTAGTTTCTATTATTGAATGTGTTTCAAGGGTTACATTACAGTGAAAGGAGGTCTGTCACTCTGTCACAAGGATGGTGTCATCAGTGATGTCATGAGTGATGGCACTGACCATGTCATGAGTGATGTAATATGTGACGTCATCAGCAGTGCATTGCACGCGCAAGTTATAGTGAGTCCAACTAACTATAACGTGGGAATTTCAATGGTTGTATGCGAGTAAAACTTCCAGCTAACTATAACTGGTGTGAAACCTATGGTTTTTTCAGTGAATTTAATAGGTTTTTTAAATGCTAATTCCTAACTATAACTGGTGTGAAACCTATGGTTTTTTCAGTGAATTTCATAGGTTTTTTAATAGCAATCTCTATAGGTATGAAATGTAATATTTTTTATAATGAATTTTATATTGTATAATTATGTAATACATTTTTTTTAATGTTTATTTATTTATTTTTTTGCCCCGGAGCGCTCCCGGGGCGTGTACCGATGCACTCACCGGTGAGCGCAGTGTTACGGCGCGCCCCGGTGCGCGTACTGGGGAGCGTCCCGTTAGCGCTATTGCCGCGAACGAAAACATCATCGTGACGTATCGCGTAGCCGCGTGATGCGTCTTATGACGCGCGGCGTAAACGCACCTGGAAGCGCTCGAACGTATACGATCGCGCAACGTAAGCGCCGCGCTTACGCTACGCGCCCCCGGGCGTGCCCCGGGGCGCGTAGCGTAAGCGCGTCGGGTCATGTGACCTGAAAATAACACTTATTATTGGTTCAGATCAGTTTTGGTTTCCAAATGATGAAGGCCACAGTCATTTGACCTGAAAGTAACACTTTTCATTGGTTAAGGACAGTTTTGTTTTCCAAATGATGAAAGCCCCCACCTATTTTCCTCATTCTCACTTTGTACTTTGAGTGAGGAAGACCTGTTGAAAGACCTCTCAGTACCTATTTGTCTGAAAAAGGGCTACAGTAGTAGCAGCATCTGCACCACCACCACCACCACCACCACCACCACAAGGACCACCACAACACCACAGTGGTGGAGAACAAGAAGAGGAGGAGGAGGACGACGACGAGGGGAGTTTCCTACCAGAAGATACTACCCCATATAAGCCAAAGGAGCACTTTATCTGGCAGATTTTTTCCATCCCAAAGGACAAGAAGAAAGTTAATGCGCCAAAGGCGACTTGTTTAATCTGTGGCTTTCAACTTTCAAGGGGGAACCCTAACAAAAAATACTCTTTTGGCAACAACACCATGATTCGGCACATGCAATGCCGGCACCCTAATAACTATGCTAGGGCAGAGGTCAGGGAACTGGCCAAAAACCCTGCCCAATCTTCTGCCAGCACCTCCCAAAGTAATCAACCCACCCCATCGGGTCCAGAGGCAAGGGAGATGATCCCTTGCATTCAATCCAAATTTTCCAATTTTAAAATCGTTTGCATATTTTGTGGAGTGACAATATGCTATGGTGAGCAAAGCATTAAACTTATCACCCGTGCTTGGGATCACCACAAGTGCCCGAAGAAACATTAATTTTTTCCTGTTTTTTTTTTGCTCCAGTTGAGCCATTTACAATTCCCTGTTTTTTGTTTCTCCCCATAAAAAAATACAAACAAAATATAAAACTGTTCAGAAAAGCCAAAAAAAGTAAAAAATGTTCAAAAATACAATAAAAAAATATAAAACAACAAAAAGAATAAAAAAACTTCTTTTTAGAACTACCTCTAATTTATAAAAAAATGCTACATTTTTTGGAAACTCTGTCATTTTTTTCTCTCCTTGGTACGCTCCCCGGTACGCTCCCCGGTGCGCGTACCGGGCGCTCCCCCCGCGAAAATCCCCCAAACAATTTGACCCGCGAAGCACTTTTATGGCCCCCACATCAAACCTTTGGAGTCAGGGGGGATATACCCTGCCCCCTTTTAGTCATTTTCCCCTTTGTTTTTGCCACCTCTTGTGTCTCGATCCTACCGACACACAAGATGGCGGCCGCTCCGGGCTGTTTAGAATGTTGACAAACACCCGAGAGCCAATCAGCTTTCTGCTCGCGTACTCGCTTAGCGCGCCCGGTGCGCTCCCCGGTGCGCGTACCGGGGCGCGCTTATAGATATATATATATTATTTAACCTAAATTACTTAAAATTCACTGGAGCACATATCTTGAGACATAGCAAAGGCACATCGGGCTACCAGTTCCTACAATTTTGCCAAGTTTGGTGGAAATCCATTCAGCCGTTCGGGCTAAAAGTGAGTCCAACCGCCCTATGGAAATTAACATGTGGAAAACACGTTTTGGGACCCCCCTTTTATCTCGGCCCCCGCTTCACGAATCCCCCCCAAATTTTCAGGGAAGGAGCGGAGCGGAGCTGGCCACCTAATTTGAGAAATTCGCGAAAATTCGTCCACCGGCGCCAAAGTTATTACCAATAGAATGTTGCGGATTTCCTATGGAAACTAGGTCCTAACTATAACTACCTAATGGCGACCGCCAGTAGGTAATATATATATATATATATGTATATATGCTTCCGACAGTTTCCAAAGATATTGGACACCAAAAACGGACCAGGGATAAGTGCAATAAATATTTTTACTCCATAGTCGTCCAAACGTGTTTCGGCTCTCGCGAGCCTTGTTCACTTTACATGGTGGTACATTTTCTGTGCCTTTTTAAAGTGACCGTGCAACTAGTAATAGCATCACGTGACCAGCAATACAATGGACATAGAAGAAATCCATATATATCGTAGCTATCTATTGTAGTACAGTACTTTATGACGTTAAAATCAAAGAAAAAATGATATAATTAGAATTCACACGAGGACATGTAGACTGGATTGTATTGTGTTTCTATCTAGGACCCTAATTCGATATTCCCGATTTATGCCCTTATAGGGCTATAATAAATAATATCCTTATAAAGGCATAAGAATCATATCCATATTTAGTAATAGCCCATGCAGTCCAAATACACAAGGCTACTCCTCTAGACTCCTAGAAAGTACAACGCGTTCTTTAAACAAACCAAGCCTCCAGCAGCCCGGGAAATCCCCCTGCTCTTGTTTTGATTTGCACAAGAACTCCTAGAGTCAGAAAGAACTGTTAGTTCTTGGTGACGTCTTATGTCCAACCTTACGTCCAACCCGGCACCTTTCAGGTATAAATATACCAACGTTGCCTTAACCCCTTCGACGCTCATGACGAGCTCAGCTCGTCATGGAGTTTCCATTGACTTCAATGGAAATTACATTGGAGCACAAGCACAGGCTCAGCATCCAAGTGGTTAAGCAAACACACGGTGGTTTGGAGCAGAGCGGCTATCTACTTGCCCGGAAGCCCAGCTGATGCGAGAGCCGAAGGAAGCCGCCCCTCCTTTTTGACGCACTGAGAGAGACGCTGTCTTTTTCTCCAGCCGAGAAAATCCAGCTCCGGTGTTTCCAGTCACCCTTGCGGGTTGCTGGGATATCGAGTCCTGAGAGAGAGAAACAAGACCTCCTTCATTCTAAGAACCAAGGTACGGAGCTGCCTAAACCCTTAAGAGAATTCTTGATTCAGATCCTTGGCAAAACCAACTTAACTTAAACTGCAACTTACTTACTCCTTCCCACGTATTAGGCTTAGGTCAGGTACACCGGGGTAGGCGTAGATTAGAAGCACCAGTTGAGGACGTTAGGAGTGTGGCTCACTGGTTAGAGGCGGCAGACCCGTAAGCAGAGAACGGCCCGGGACCAGGGTTCGATTCCCGACGCGGCAGGGTCGTGGACCAGGGTCAGCGGACTCGATAATTCTCACCTCGGTGCCTACTCTAGTCAGAGACCACACGCGGCAACTCTGGGCATCAGCTTGCCTCATCTTCACAACGGCCCCCCCAGATCGCCGGGGATGCTTGGTCGCACCTTAGAGATACCCATCTGGGACCATCTCTCAGGGTGAGCCAGGACGGGTTCCCCAGCGGTCGAAGCGTGGAGATACTCCTCCGGGAGTCGATTCCTAGTGCTATATAAACCCGCAATTAAATTAAATTAAATTAAATGTTTTTATGTATGTATATATTTTATACATTTTAAAGTATCATATGGCTAAGAAACCATATCAATGCTTTTACAGTATTATTTTATAATACTCCTTTTACTGTACGTACTTTACTTTATGATAAGTATTGCAATTGTGGCAATTCATTTCTCTTGCATGAGAAAGAAGACTGCTCAATAAATAACACCTTTTATTGAAAACGCCCCCATCTCTCTATTTCTCTGCACTCTGGTGAAACTAAGTATGCACGATTGACTGAGCCAAATAGTTGTCTATTGTTTTCACACGACTCTAGAGATACACTCTTTATTCTGAGGGAGCAAAGTTGTCATGTTATATGGTTGTCAGAAGCTAATCCCTTCTTGTCTATCCAGGGAAGTTAAACTCCTCCTTCTTTACTCGAGAAAGTTTCTAGTAACCTCTGAGCTAGCTGGCAAAACTAATTAAGTCTAATGTAGTCAGTAGAGACCTAGTTGACCTCAGTCCTACGTCTACACTGCTGTTTATATTATTCCAATGCGCAGAGCCTATTGGGAATATAGGAACCACACTACAATTGTAAACATTCATAACTTAGAAAGATAGTGGTAAAATACATTGTTTAGAATGCCCATACGTCATGTGTACCAGCAAAGGAACTAATTGCTTGTTGAGCTGCTTCTAATTTCTCAAAGAATCCTTGACAGGGCACCACAATTAAACTCAGTACTACAACAGCATTATCTTAAATTATACGATGTACCTGTAGGTTCAAAATCCAGTGATTGAGCGCATAGTATGTGCTAAACAAAGTGCAAATGTGCAGATTAATAATTGTTCCTCTTAGTGATTTATATAGCAAGTGATCGTGTCTTTTCAAAAATTGCCTCATATAAGTACAAAATGTCAAGTATGCTCCATACACTGTAAACCTTAGAATTTTAATCATGTTTAAAACTCAATTGTTTATGAAAAGTATCGCTGAAATAGCAAGAGGCATGGACCATCGAAGTATTGGATGGTTGTAGCAGGTGTATCAAAATAGATCTAGAGATATCATGGGGGGGAATTTAGACCCCCCTAATCTGTGAGTATGTTGTAGTATCTATTGTAGAAGTCCAGATTCTGTGGTTAGGGATAAGACATATCTACTGGATAATGTAATATGTGCTGTTTTCAAACCATGATCTGGAGGTGTTGTGCAAACTTAATGTGCAAACTAGGCTTGTACAAATATGCTGTAAAACGGACCTTGAACCATAGACCACATCATAAATAAATATATACTTCATGAGCAATATATACCTGTATAAATACATCATAAATAGCTAAAATACATAAAATCGATGTCAGTTAATGGTGTGCCCCCGAAACTGGTCTTCTAACTCTTGAAGATAAAGGTTGTTATGATAACCAACAGCAAAAAGCGTGAGTACATGTGGCCTGACCGTATTGAAATATCACATTACAGGCATGTGTAAAGATCTTCAGTGACATTAAGGCCCCCTGGGTACATGGTGTCTAGTTGTAAAATATACTTAGTTTCCAGTTTACTCAGTTTGTGGTCCCTGTCTCCGCCTCGTCTGCTAGGGGGTACTGCGTCAATCACAAAATAGCTCAGTTCTTTATTATCTGACTGATGGAAGTCCCTGAAGTGTCGAGCTACTGGATATGTTTTATCCTGATTTGTGATTGCGCAAAGAAGTTGAAGGATCCGTTTAGGTACTTGAAGCTTTGTGCTACTTATATATTTAAGGCCACCTGGGCACATAAGCACATAAATTACATATTCAGTTTTGCAAGTTAATAGTTTTGATATTCTGTATTTCCTGCCACTGAACGGGATGGAGTAGGTATCTGTGTTAATGCCATGAATGCATGATTTGCACGCCTTGCACTTAAAGAATCCCTTGTGAGTCTGTAACCAGGTGGAATTCTCAATGATCTCAGGATTAGTTGTAACCAAACTGTCTCTCATAGATGGGGCTTTACTGTTGTAGGTGATGGACACCCTCTGCGGTACCAGGGGTCGAATCACCGGATCATTGAGTACCAATGGCCAACCGGATTGAATGATCTTGTGAATAGCTTTGTGTTGTCTGCTATAGCCCATGATTAAACAAAACTCATTGGTGATCTGGCCAGTACCAGATGTTATCTGTGAGTTAGGGTCATTATCCAGTTGTTTATCCCTAAGAAGCTCATCCCTATTCATGGTTATAGATTTGGAGATGGCTTGATTTATAATTTTGGAGGAGTATCCCATATCTAAAAATCCGTCTAAGCCGCAGCATCTCGCCATACGGAATGCTGTTTATCAAACGTTTATATATATATAGTTTAAAATATATAAAAATCTAAATATTAAATCTTAAACATTTCATATATTACATTAATACAATGTAAATTAAAGAAATATTATTTAATATTTTATATTTTATATGAATACTAGCTTACCCCTCGCGCGTTGCTGTGATCTCAGAAGAAAGGAAATTTAAGGAAACTTGTTAGGATAACATTCAATTTACATTGTGTCATTTTTATTGAAACTTATTCATTTTAGTATGGAAAACATTTCAAAGTGTTGTTTTAATTCTGTTTTTTTATTCGAGTGCTTGTGGATATACAATATTTTTTGTTTTTCCGTCTGGTGCGTAGACAAATAAATCAGAATGTTTTCCGACGCGTGAGCTGGTCACATACAAATGTCCATGTGAGAAGCACGGACTCTCCAAATCTAGTCCACACACTTGCAGCGATTGTCCTTGTGCTTTGTTGATGGCCTTTGCAAAAGCGAGTCGCACCGGACACTGTAAACGTTCAGTATTGGAAAGATTATGAGGGCCCTGGGTGGCCGGGGGGCCGATATTTAACTTTTTTTTTTTTCCAGAAACCTTCGCGGAAGTGTACTCAACAACTTAAATTTTTTTTTAAATTTATTTATTTATTATTTAGCCAGAAACCTTCGCGGGAGTGTACTCAACAACTTCCCAAAGTTTCATGCCAATCGGATGAATGGTGTAGTAATGCATAAAGGACAAACTGACATACTTTGGTTATTATATATATAAATATAATAAAAAAATGCACACATATTCGTGTGTGTGTATGTCTATATGTATGTATATATGATGTGAAAGTGGCCTAACCCCAAAGGATGACTAGGACCCCAACACACACTACTTTTTAAACAATACAAATATTCTATGCAAATACGTTTTTAGTGCAAAATTCTCTGGAATTCAGTCATGTTACATACACATGAATTTTTTCTTTAAGTGTTAAATGATTCTTTCACAAAACAACAATCATATTATAACAGATTCATAACGAAATCAAATTAAATGCAATAAATTGCAATGACCCAATGCATTTCGGGATGTGATGTCCCTTCATCAGGGGTAATCTGTAAGAAAAAAGGAAAACATCTCAAATAAAGCACCTATGGATCGGTTTTAGAATGTAGTACTAATGTGACTCTTATGTTGTGTCATGCAACCCACAGCCCTGTGCAGTGAAAAAATCCGAAGCACTTACTCATTTTTCACAGCTGGAAGCTGAATCAGGAAGAAATGACAAAAAACGATGTATCAATCATTGGCCCATGTTAAACTATGTATGTGGACTTACTGACTGGCCAAAATTCTAACTAACACGTACCTGTGGTCTCTATGGTAGATACCACTTTTAGAAATCCCAAACGATGCAAATTGTGCAGAACCACACCTTCAAGAAGCTCATTAGTTAAGTCAAATGCGATGATACCACAGAAATCTGTAATGCCAATTATCAAGTTGTCAATAGGCGTTTTATTCGTGACAAGGATGCCATTAATTCAAGAGATATTCTCAAACCATAATAACTGACCTCTGCGATGATCTTTAAGTACCAACACGAATAGCAACAGCCTTCCCTTCGTGAATCTCAAACTCCTGATGTCACCTGTGGGGGCATTCAAACTATTAAAATAGTGCTCATGGGCAAGAAGACACTTCCTGCTTGTCTCTTGTTCCTACACTCTAAAGTATCTTGAAATAAACTGAAGTCTCATTGATTACGGGCCAAAAAGCATCCGTATCACCCACTAACTCCATAATCAACACTCCTGCGCTAGAAAGTATGCTGCGTAAATGTCACTCTAATACAATGCGGGTCGTAAAATGTCCGACCCTTCCATCGACACCCAACTGTAATGACCGTTAAGCGGATACGCATACGAGCTGACCTGAAATCTCCTCAGCTTCACCATAAAGTCTTCCATCAAGCACAGTGTTCCTGCCTCTAAAGCTCCAACAAACTCACTGCTGCGTTTAAAAGACAAAGTCTCCCGGTTTATGGCAGTGTGATCACGTGATCGTCACGAATGGGTGTAGAAAGCGGACTGTGTGAAGGTCCCAATATTCAGAGTAACAGCAATCCCAGATGTAAAACGCTAAAAAACGCACCTATATTTGTGCGAATAAACAACCTTCGCGATATCAAGACCGGCATAGTCACATGTTCCTGAAAGACTTAGACATAGAAAACAAACTCCCGGACACTGCTCGCGTTCCCTAGTCCTTCGTGCATACGAAGGTTGTTCTGTCAATGGTTCACGGGGTGCTCATAGTGTGAAACACATGCAGTGTGTGCATTTAAACACTGTATTACTGTATTCTGGTTAGTGTAGGGAATTAAATATGTGTGTACCATCCTGGTTACAAGCCTAACACCATTTTACGCTAGGTGAATGATTCTTGGAACACAACATAATGCATATAAAATGTTCAACATTGTTAATTATAGATTATAACACTGCATTTCAATTATGGATTTGCATATTGACAGATATAGTACAGGTCATTTCCACTGTTTAACTTACGCGCGTGTTTTTGTAAAAGTGAAACTTATTGAACAGTTTTAGTTTCGTTTTATATCCTCATACGTATTCGCTCTTTCTTTTTCTTTTAATTCTTTCTCTCTTTTATTATACGAGTATTAAAATAATTACCTTCGTATTTATTTTTTAAAACAAGTATATTTATTGGTTACTGTGTTCCGTTTCTGTCCACAATTTTAATATACTTCCCCATCCAAAACCCCTATTATCCTTATTTGTTTTAAAAGGTGCTATTCGTTTGTTTAGTATTTATTCGAGTATTAAAATAAATACATTATTGTTGATGTGTGAGTTCCTTCCCTTATACACAGTTGATTGCCACATCTCTGAACATCTGGAGGTACCTGGTGGGCTAGTTGGCCTCCAGGGACCGACAGGATTGAGGAGGAATTAATTCTCTAACTTAAAACGCGCCACAGGGTGTGTTTGCAGACATGACACCTCAGGCCACATCACCTTCCTTCCCCCAGTGTGCCCCGTTGCTGGTTTTAATTTGGGGAATCAATTATTTTTCAATACTGAGGGTCCCTGAGGGCCAAATAGCCCAATAGGTATCTCCAGTATGCGCCAAGGAGCTGCGTTGCAGACAGGTGTTCAGAGGCCACTCCCCTTTTTATACCTCTCTGCAACACAGCTCTGTGGTGCTTGTTGGAGGTACCTAATTTGTAGTTTGACCCTAGGGACCCTCTAAAATCAGCCGAACTACGAATTCCAATTTACTCACCTGTTATTAGGAGATACCTCAGTGCTGCATCTTTGAGCCTAGTACTGATCCTGAAAAGTAATTCTAACGGAGGGAAAACATGGCGGCCGGCTAGGTAGCGGGTCGCGGATGTCAGGAGCAGTGGCGGTGCCTGTTTGGGATGATTTTCGGTAACTGACCGTACCGAGAGCAGATTTAAATAAAGGTTTCACTTACCGAGCGTGTGGGCTTTGGTCGGAAGGGTTTGTTGCGGGTTTGGCTGAGACTTTGAGGCTGTTTTGTTTCGCAGCGCTTGGCGGCATATGGCGGTTGCTGGCGTGGAGACCTCCGTGCAGTTGTGGGCGGAGGACGAGGAGGTGGAGTCGCGCCTGCCAGCGGGACCGCGGAGCGGGAGCTGGGGAAGGGCGGCACTGGAAATCGGCAGAGGACGCCGAATGAGAGCAAGGATTGGATTAAGAACCAGTGGAGGACGGGGGAGAGGAGAAGAAATTTTGGCAAAGACAGCGGAGGTAAAAGGCGGTGAGGGTTTGGTGGAGGATATTCAAACATTGACCCCAGCTGATATTGGCTGGTACAGCCAGGGAGTCGGGTAGAAATTGAAAAGTTGGCGACAGGGCGCCCCAGATATTTATTAAGGAGTATAAGGTCGGACATTAACAAACCTGTTCTGGGTAAGCCAAAAACGCTAAAAAAAGAATTTCAGAAAGTGCTCCATCAAAGAAGCTAAAATCACTAGGACAGGAGACTTAAGTTAAAAAAAAAAGATACAAAAAAAGAAAAACAAAAGGGGCTTGAGCACAAGGTAGCTACGACCCCATCACTCAATTCATATTTTAAGCCAGTTCCCAAAATACTGATTCTGAAACCGCATACCACATTGTTAGCTCAGGACCCCGACTCGGATAAAGATGGAGAGTTAGTACAGTGTATGCTAGGAGGCATAGAGGAGCAGGACTGGTCTACGCATTTAACCCCAAATCCTTTTCAGGTTCTGGCAATTGGGATGGAAGAAGAAGAGGGAGAAGTCACGCAAATGACTGTAGATATGACTGATGCAGAGACCCCACAACAATTGAATACGACATCAGCAGTTGATGGGGCAGCAGGGGCAGTAGGAGGAGTAGGTGAGGAAGGGTTGGAAAGTGGGCTAGAGGTAGAGAAAGTGGATGAGGGAATACCCTTGATGATAACAGAGAATATGATAACAGAGAAAATGTTGACAAACCAGGAAGATTTGGAGAAAAAGAAAACGCAGATAGCCCTTCAGCAGAACAACTCAGATCCCTCAGATATTTCAGTAGTACCGCTTTTAAGAAAGCTGGAGAGAGATATACATTTGGGCTTTGAAGCTTCTAATAAAAATCAGGAGCGTATAAGTGCCACATGTAGTTTATTGGAGGTTAAACTTGATAAATTAAGCGCTCGTACAGAAGTGCTGGAGACAGAAATGAAAGTGATGCAGGGGACAATTTTGGATAATCGTAAAGAAATTGAGACTGTAAAATTTAAAGAGCGAGAGACCGACGAGAGAGTTGAGAGATTGGAAAATATGCAAAGACGTAATAATCTGAAGATTTTAAAATTACCAGAAGGAAAGGAGGGGTCAGACATAAAAAGTTATGTAGTACAATTGTTAAAAACTGAGCTACAGTTAGAAGAAACAGAAGAAACACTGTTACGAGACATCCAGAGGGTTCACTGAGATCCCTTCCAGGCTGAATCCAAATCGCTCTAAACCAAGAAAGATACTAATTAATTTCTTAACGTACAACTTAAAAGAGAAGATTTTGACATCTGCCCTTAAGAAAAAGAATATAATGGTGGATGGAACTGCAGTAGACATTAGGTCAGACTTATCACCTGCCACAGCAAGTAGACAAAGGGAGTTAGGAAAGCGAATGGGGCCACTTAGAGCTCTGGGGGCGACAGTCCAATTGAAATTTCCTGCTTTCCTAAAAGTAATGTGGCAGAATAAAATGTATACGTTCCGTGGAGTTGAAGAGGTGGACGCCTTTTTACACCAATGTCATGGAGAATAGCATTCATGTTAGGGTAAAGTGAGCGAGCTAAAATAATGGTCAGATTACTGTTTAACACCCATAAATCAATGAATAAATGAGTAAAGGATAGGAGATGCACCGCTACTGCAGCATCCACTGGCCTAGGCCATGGGAGTTTTCGTTGGGTTTTCCAGGGAGGGAGAAGGGAGTGTGGGAGCACGGGGCTCTCGGGGTAGGGTTAGGGGGGATGTAATGGGGGGGGAGTGGGAGTAAAGAAAAAAATCCTCAGGAGCGTCTTTGCCACCAAAAAACGGGAAATGTGGGCTAGTTCTTATGAGTGGGGCTAAGATTAAGGAACTAAGGTTCCTTACATGGAATGTTAACGGTTTACGGGTAAAGTCTAGGAGGCAATTAATACTGAAATATCTAGAAGACTCCCTTGCACACGTGATTATCTTACAAGAGACACATCTAACTGAAAAAGAAAGTAAGGAGATTTTTTCTGCTCAAAAATGGATAGCTAGCGTTTTTTTTACACCCAAAGAGATAGTTACGAAGGGGGTGGCAATTTTGATTAGGAAAGGGGTTGATATTATTATGGAAGACAAGATAGCTGATAAAAGAGGCAGATGGGTCATTGTTAAGATAAGAGTGGCAGGGGAAATATTGGTAGTAGTTGGTTATTATGGACCGAATGTGGATGATCCAATAATTTTGGATAATTTAGCGGCAGAATTACTAGATTTTTCAGGAAAAATAATTATGGCTGGAGATTTCAATACAGTTCTAGACTGTAAATTACATAGGACAGGAAATAGTAGAGCTGTTGTAAATGGTAAGATGTAATCTAGGTTAAAGTTGATCATGGCACAACAAGGGTTATGTGATATTTGGAGACTGAAAGCAGGCCAACAGTTAGGATTTACCTTTCATAATAAAAAATATAATCATAGCTCACGAATAGACTTTTTTAAAATTGATATTAGTTTGAAAGATCGGGTAACGAAAGTGACACACTTAGGAGCACATATATCCGACCACTCAGCCGTTGGATTAAATTTGGAGTTAGGTACAGAGAGTTTGAATTCAATTTGGAGGCTGGATCGCACAATCCTCTTAGACGGAGACAATTTAGAAACCTTAAGAGATGAGGTACAAGTCTTTTTAGACAAAAATTAAGGATCAGCTAAACAACATATAGTATGGGACACATGTAAGGCATTCTTGAGAGGGAGATTGGGAGCCCAGGGTGCTAAAAAGAGGAGATTATATCATAGAAAGGTTTTAGATTTGGAGAAAGAAATACGATCTTGGGAAGGTAGTGGAACTAGACTAGGGGGGAATGCAACGGAAGAGGAAGTTAAAAACAAGCTCCTGGATTTAAAAATAGAACTTACAGCAGTATTGTCACAAAGAGTTAAAGAAAGATGGGAAGCCAGCCAGTTGGCCCATTTTTCATATGGAGAAGGGTGCGGCAAACTGTTAGCGTGGAAAGCGATAAAAGATCTAATACGCATTCAAATAAAAGAAATTAAAAAGGTGGATTCAGGAGAAACTATAACAGATAGCAAAAGAATTGCAGAAGCTTTCAATGACTACTTTGTAAAAGTTTATACGGAAGATCTTTGTCCAAGACAAATTGAAATGGATAACTGGCTACAACATTTGGAACCTCTATCTGGGGATTGGAAGGGAGCACTAAACAGGGAAATTTCGCAAGCTGAAGTGGTTAAGGTGATTAAAGATAGTAAAAGAGGGAAAGCACCCGGCCCGGATGGCCTCCCGGCTGAAGTATATAAAGTTCTAGTGGATTTTATTGCTCCCATACTATGTCAATTGTTTAACCAAATCTTTAGAGGGGAAATAACTATACCTAGCTCTTGGGATGAGGCAACAATTTCCCTAATACCTAAACCAGGAAAATCACCTAGTAATTTAGATGCATATAGACCTATATCACTTTTGAACTGTGATTATAAGTTTTTTTCAAAAATTCTAGCAGATAGACTTAGCAAGGTTATTCATAAACTGATTCATGAGGACCAAAAAGGTTTTGTTAAAGGGAGATATCTGAAAGAACTAACTTTTACTCTGATTGGAATAATAGATATGGCTTCCACGCATGAGCTTCCCTTGGCGGTGATTGCTTTAGACGCCGCCAAGGCTTTCGATCGAGTTAACTTTGTTTATTTAAAAACACTTTTGCAGTACCTTAATTTAGGAAAATGTTTTACTGAATCTCTGTACTGTTCCCCGACATCACGTGCCCTAGTTAACGGAATACTTACTCAGCCTATTAAAGTAATGCGTGGAACTAGACAAGGGTGTCCTTTATCACACTTGTTATTTAATTTATACATAGAGCCACTAGCTTGCAGAATTAGAACTTCAGCGGAGATACCCCCTTTTGCAGTTGGTGATTGGTCAAAAAAACTGGGCCTGTATGCGGATGATATTATTATTTACTCTTCCAATTTACATCATTCTTTGGAAAATTTGGTGAAAATAACTAAGGAATTTAGAATCGTTTCAGGCTACCAGATAAATCAGGATAAAACTGAGATAATGGCTTGGAATTTAAATACGGAAGGGTTAATCAGTAAATCAGAAAGGAGGTATCTGGGGGTTAGGATAACTCAAAATATTGCAGATCTTGCTAGAGTTAACTTTTTCAAGATTAAAAAAGAAGTTGTGGCCACTTTAAAAGGATGGATGAATCTTCCCTTGTCATTATATGGTCAGACTAATCTTGTGAAGATGGTGATTGTGCCAAAAGTTACGTTTTTGTTTGAGACTATCCCCCTCGGATTTAGGAAAGAATGGTTGGCTAAATTACAGAGCAAGATAGCGTAATTTATTTGGGCATCAAAAGGATCACGATTATCGTGGAAGAAATTAAGGAGGAGAATTAATAAAGGTGGTCTGGCGGCTCCAGATTTGCAAATTTATGCATGGGCTTTTTGTTTAAAGAACTGTAGGAGGCTGCTGGGTACCCTAACTATATCAACGATTGGAGAAATATTTGGTGTGATGCTGAAAAGCTGTGGATATAATGATTTTGGTTTTTTATATAAGTTTGCAGACCCTAAATTTTTCAAAAAGGTGAGACTTAATGTCCTCCGGGATTTGGCGGAGGTATGGTATAAGATAAGAAGACTATTAAAATTGCCTTATTTCAGTTATATGGCCCCAATTTGCGATTCTCCTGGAGCTCCACTTTGGACAAAGGATATTTTGGCTTTCCAGTTAAAAAAAGAGGACGCTTTGCAGAGATGGAAAGATTTGTTCCAGGAGGGTAAACTGGTGCCTTGGGGCCTCTGCCAGCAATTGTGGGGTCAGGTCTTTTCGAGATACACGTATTTGCAGATTCAGAGTTGGGCAAATGATCCAGAAAATGTAATTGGGAGTCAAAATGATCTTGAGTCGAAGCTGGGGATAGGGACCTTTAAGAAGGAGGTGGCCACATGGTATTGGACGATATTGGACATGGAAGATGGACCTTTCCTGCTTCCGGAGGTTCTGTGGAAGGAGTGCTTGCCAAAGATCGCGACAGTGAACCAATGGCAAGTAACAATGTCTATGCTCTACAGTATTGTTAAACCTGCAAATTTAAGGCAAAATCTTTTGTTTATCATCCATAGGGCATATTGGTCCCCTCGTAGATTATCAAAATTCAAAATCGGCGGAGTTGTGGGGTGTTCGAAATGCAAGACCCCAAATGTGGATGATCTACACATGTTCGTTTCTTGCCCAAATATAAGGCAATTCTGGCTGGATGTAAGTAATTGCCTATCTCAAGTTCTGAATCTGCGAATGGAGGTAAGCCCTGAATTATTAATAACGGGGAGATTTGATTTAGAAAATAAATGCATGAATGATAACGTAAAACTCACCTTTTATGCCATCTTACTGGCCCGTAGAGAAATATGTAAGTTGTGGGTCTCACCACTTAGCCCTAAATTAATGGACTGGATATTAGCTATGAGGTATACGGCTAAGCTTGATACTTCAGATCACACCAAGAGAAATCAGAGATTTTGGGTACCCTTCCTTTTACGTTTTGGTTGAATATTATTTGATATGACATCCGATGATTAAGCCCCCGCCTATCTCGCTGGTATTTATTATATGGGATTCCATGTCGGTAATAGAGTAAGAGGTGGACACACCTGGTGAGTCAGATGGCCAAGAAGAATCGATTGATTGGGGGTCAGACTCAAAATAGGTGGAGTTTATGCCCCTTCACTCTAACCAGCTTATGAGATAAAAAGCCCAGAGGTGGATTAGTTAGAAGGTATGGGTGGCGAGTCGTCGAATGAGGAAAAAAAAAAAAAAAGAAAAGTAATTCTAACTGTACTTACCAGTAACTTGAATTTCCTAACATAGGCTAACATTGACTGGTTTCACTTGGAAATTCTTCAAAGTGTGGAATTTTCGAACTTTAAAATATTCACCTAAATCATTCGAACAACGAATTCCGATTTACTCACATGTTATCAGGAGAGAACCCAGTGCTGCATCTTTTAGCCCAGCGCTGATCCTGAAAAGTAATTCTAAGCGTACTTACCAGTAACTTGTATTTCTTTCCATAGGAATCCTTTGTCTGGTTTTCACAAGAAAAGTTTCTAAGCATCGATTTTCACAAACTACAAATATTCTTTAAAAATCGCCTGTATAACTTAAATGCATTCTTTAACTGTTTACAGGAGATGCAGCAGTGCTAGATCCAGGATCCACCACTGAGTAAGAAAAAGTAATGATAATACTACTTACTTGCTAAGTGAATTTCTCCGATAGGATAACTTGTCAACTTTTAAAATACAATAATATTCCTTAAAAATCACTACTGTAACCAAAACTATTTTACCCAACTGTTTACAGGAGATGTACCAGGACTGAATCTAGGATCCAGTCTTGTGGTTAGAAAAGTAA
This sequence comes from Lissotriton helveticus, assembly GCF_964261635.1. Lineage (NCBI taxonomy): Eukaryota > Metazoa > Chordata > Amphibia > Caudata > Salamandridae > Lissotriton > Lissotriton helveticus. The sequence goes on along the minus strand of NC_136070.1, from coordinate 899,140,582 downwards.
TCCATAAAGTAACTAATTGCATTTAACTAGAAATTCCCATTGAGCTCAAAGTTGCTTTGTGTTTCAATTGTGTTGCCCATTGCAACAACTGTAACTACTGTACTTAAAAGCCTATTGCCTATTTGAAAGTATGTAAACTAAAGTAATTCATTCTGAGAAAGTATATTTTGTAGTGTAATGTAAAATGTAATTATAATGTAATTTAAAAAATAAAATATCTAAAATTAAATAGTTTAAAAAAGTGTAGTAAATCAGTATGAAAAAAATTATAAAAATTAATACATTTAATAATTGTCATTTACAAAACCTTTGAAATTCACTGAAAAAAAACATAAGTTTCAGACATGTTATAGTTAGGAATTAGCATTTAAAAAACCTTAGAAATACACTGAAAAAACTATGGGTTTTAGGGGTGTTATAGTTAGCTGGACATTTCACTCGTACACAACCATTGAAATTCCTCCGTTATAGTTAGTTCTGCTAACTATAACTCGCGCGCCCGCAATCCACTGCTGATGATGTCACATATTACATCATTCATGACATGGTCAGTGACATCACTGATGACATCACTGATAACATCTCAAATGACATCACTGATGACATCACTGAAGACATCATCCATGTGACAATCAGATACACCTCACCATACACTAGTATAACCTTTCATCACTCACTTTAAAATAAAGAGTACCATATTTGAATCCATTGACACAGCAATACAAGTATCTAAAAACTCACTCAGTGATTCCTAGATCTACACACACATCTATACACCTATACATTTACTCATAAATGCTAACAAAGATCAATAGAACACTATCAAATATACTTATACACCTATATCAATAGAACACACCAGCACACATCCTATTCGCTTATGCAGTCATCCTACTCACTTTTGCAAACAATGTATCATATTTACACTTACTCAGCTACACACTTATACAAATAGCACTTAATGTATTCATTTAGATAGTAACTCATAGTTAGTGTGTTATGAAATCACTATTGCAAGTATACAGTTATCTATACAGTCACTCATGCAATCAATGAGTCTTGTGTATACTTATTTAAATACAACAACTGTCACATACACTGCCTTTTATGTTTTCTAGTTTGTTGGACATGTACCATTGAGAAATATATTTGCTCATCACCACACCCATAAAGATATTCACTCACCCAAACAACTGTGTCCACATGCAGTCTTAACCTCATATACCTACTGTTAGACCCGTCTGCTTCTGAGAGTCCCCTCACCACTATGATTTCTTTTGTTCCCCGGTACCTCCCAAAATTTGTCGCTTTTTAGTTGTCTACCAGGACTTTTTATGTGTTGTTTCATGGGGTTAGATGTTCCTTGACGCCCAGTTGCTCACAAGGTTTGTGGCACCTATTTACAAGGCGCCTGGCCCAAACCTGTGGCATTACAAGCTGGGGTTGTCAACCTGTGTAAATGAACTTAAAATGGTGGGCACCCTTTCTTTCTCATGTGAAGTGACTCCCATTGGAGCCTTCATGAACCCTGGCCTCTTGAGGTTTTGGCGCCCTTTGTTTGGCGCGCATTTCTGACAGGAATTCCTTTATTTTCCTCAGGTACACAAAATGGCTGCTCTAGAACCCCAGTACGGTGGCTGTGAGTGTCCTAAATACCCCTCAAGAGTGCCTTGTCATTGTCACAGCCAGAGAAGGTTCTAGAACCTTCTGGCTCGTGCCAGTACCCCAGGGCACTGGCTATATAAGGCCCAGTCCCTGGCGGCCAGTTTAGATTGAATGAAGGATTAAGAGATTCCAGACTTGACACCAGATTGACCCCTGCCCTGTTGACCCCTGAGGTGGCTGGTAGCGCAGGCAGTAGAGCAGCAAAGGGTTGCTGGTGTTGTGTCTGACTGGCGTTCCAGTCAGCTACGTGAGAAGTGATCTAGCGCCTACAGCGCCTGCCCAGCGAGTACCTCATTGCCCCCAAAGACTGTGGCCAGATTTGTGTGCCTCCCCGCCCCCCGGTGGTGAACTGTGATCGATTTATTGAGTCGCGAGGCGAGAGCAAGTTCCCCGCGACCGCGATCGTCAGCTGTGCCCCCTTCGCGACAGGTGCCTCTAGAGGGGAGCTCGGACGTCTCCGAGCCCCACCAGCGTAGAGCGCTTCCTGCGCAGATTGAAGGTGGGGTGGTGCGCCGGGGCGGGGAAAGGCCAGCCTTCGTTGGGCGGGACTAGCGTCTCTGCCACTCCCCAGTGACCCGGGAGCTGTAGCTGTGGGCGGGAACCAACCTGAATGCGGAAGTCGGAGGGAGGTCCGTGGAGCCCCTGAGAGCCCCGTCGCTAACGAGAGGAGTGCTGTGCCCGACTGAATCGTATCTTGAATTGCAGCCGATGTGAGGTGGGCCCGTTTCCTCATAGTGAATGCAGCGTTGTGAAGGAACTGTGAACCGGCATTTATTTGACTGTGCGCGAAGGTTGTGTGACCTCTCCGGCAGCCCGTTCGTCAGTCTAATGACTTTGAACTGGTGCCGCCTGTGCTCAAGTGGTGCTAAAGCCCGTAGGCACGCATAGACTTCACCGGCAAAGCAGAGATCCTATCCCGGTGACCGCCGAGTGCAAATGATGTATTTACTGTGTTTCCTTGCCTTCTAGATATACGCGCATACGCCTTGAGTGATTATTAAAGAGTCCCAAACCTTATTTTGTGCTTAGAGAAGCTGTATACCTGGTCATTGAAAACAGCATAAACTGTAAGAGTTATCTTTCCCATTTGAAACGTATTGCCGATGTAATGATTCTAAAGTATTTAATTGGTGGCAGCGATACCAGAAGAAAAATGTGGTTGTTTATTTAAATGAACCAATATTTATTCTGATATTTATTCTGATATTTATTGTGATATTCGTATCTGAAGTTATTCTATTTATTAATACTATTTATTACCAGAACTGTATGACCAAAAGAAATGTATATGTGCTTTCCCAGTCAACCCTATTTACAACAAAGAACTTTTATATAAAGGAATCGTATTTTTCTACAGCAGTGGTGTGGTGTCCTTCTTTTTGGTGTGGATGTACAAGGAGTTATTATTGGGTCAGAGCCGGCTTAACACTACAGCCTTCACTTGCCTTGTCACTTGAGCCAAGCTACCCCCTTTGTGCTGGGCTTGCCCATCGCAGGTCCAACATAAAATTGGTGCTCACCGGTGGGATTGCGAGCCGTGCTTGTTTTGAACCCCATAATAATTCAGTGTGCACCACAGGTACACACCTGGAGTTTTCTCCTAGCGGCCCCCCAATTCAACGTTTTGTTTTTTTCAAATTCTTTCCTGGAGGTGGGTGGAAGTGACCCTCAAAGTTCTTATCCTGGTCACCTACTTCGGGGTGGTTGTCCACACTTTTCACTGACAAGATGGAATTCGAAATGTCAGAGCTGGAGACCTATACTGTGGCACAGCTCAAGGATTTCTGTCAGGAGAGGGGAGTGTTTGTCAGGCGAGGGGCCAAAAGAGAGGAGCTCCGTACTAGTCTGCGAGCATGGGTGGAAGCACACACGGAGAGAACGGTGGAGGAGGAGGAATCGGACAGAGGTACTGTCATTGATAGTACTGCGGAATGTCCCCCGGGGGTGGGTGAAATGTCAATCAGCCCCAAGGCAACCTCACAGGAGGGCCGCAGTGTGTCATCGAGAGGGTTGTCAGAAACCGAGTTAGCTGACAGGAGAGAGGAAAGACTGTTAAGGTGGGAAATAGCAAAAATGGAGTTGGAAGAAAGGAGGGAGGGGAGGAGGTTGGAACATGAGTTCAAGCTACGAGAACTCGAATTCCAGGCCCCTAACATCACTCCAAAGGGTGTCGAGTCAAAGGAATTTGCCAGGGAGCCCAGGCCCCATTTACCCAAGGACGTAGTCGCCAGTTATACCGCTAGAGACGACATAGCCAAGTGGCTGGCAGCCTATGAGGTCTCCTTAAGAGCCCATGGGATCCATGAGAAGCATTGGGGTGGTGGATTATACCAGTACATGCCTCCGACAGGTAGGGATGCCCTATTGGCCCTAGACCGGGAGGAACAGGTTAATTACCCCGCCATGAAGGTGGCGCTCATCAGGAAGTTTGGGTTGACCCCCGAGAAATACCGGCAAAGGTTTAGGGGCAGCCACAAGCTGAGCTCACAGAATTGGGTTGACTTCCTGGATTTTGCTAAGAAAGCCCTGGATGGGTGGGTCCAAGGTAATGAGGTGGAGGACTATCGAGGGTTGTACGACCTGATACTCAAGGAACATCTACTCGAGAAATGTCTTCCCGAGCTGAGGCAACACCTGGTAGACAGCAAACTTACTTGCCCCCGTAAGCTTGCTGAGGAGGCGGACATTTGGGCAAGTACCCGAGTGTCCACGAAGGGGACGGGAGGAGATTCTCAGAAGTCCGGACAGGGCGCTCCCCAGAAGAAAGAGGGGGGAGATAACAAGAAGAAGGAGTTCTCCAAAGGCCCCCAAAATACCTTTAAGGGGAAAAGTTTCTTCTCCACTTCTAAGGCTAACCCGCAGAAGAACCCTAATCCTGGCCAGAGTCAGCAGCCAAGGGTTATCCATTGCTATGAGTGCGGTGGTATTGGACATTATAAGGGAGACGTGAAATGCCCAAAGAGACCACCCCCTCCCACTGGAGGAAAGGCCCCGGGAGTCGCTAGTGTAGCGCTCGGGGAGGAGATGCCCTTAGTTAAGGGGAGGGAGTGGGCGGGTGTCACCTTAGTGTCCCTGGGTGATCGGGAGGTGGTTCCAACGATCCAGGTGCCCTCAAATACTACCAAGTATGGGCAATGGGTCACCATCAATGGCCATAGAGGGGAAGCTCTGAGAGATACAGGAGCCAGTATGACTATGGTAAGGAGTCATCTGGTGTCCTCAGAGCAGGTGATTCCAGGTGTACTTCATCCAGCCGCGATGGCTGACGGCAGAATGGGCCACTATCCTGTGGCCGAGGTTCCCTTTGAGTGGGGAGGGGTTGCAGGTTCACTTCGAGTTGCCGTAAGCCCCGCCGTGCCAGTCGATTGTCTGCTGGGCAATGATATGGAGCACAATGCTTGGAAGGAGGTGGAATACCGGACTCATACTGAGATGCTGGGTACACCTGATTAGGCCTGTGTGAGTACCAGGTCTGCGGCTGCTCGGGAGGAGAAGTCGCGGGGGTTGGAGCCTGGAACAATGGCCCACCCAGCTGCTAATGAGGGAACATTTCGAGGACAGGAGGAGCCTGCCTCGAGGTACATGCCCCGTGAGACGGATAGGCCACCTGTGGAGGTGGACCCGGAGTCCGCGGAGGAGGACATGGTTCCGTTGGAGGACTTGCCTATCCCCGCTGAGTGGCGAGTGGAAGGAGGACCATCCAGGGAGGAACTGAGCAAGGGACAAAGGGAATGTCCCACCCTCGAGGGTCTGAGGCAACAGGCTGAAGCCCAGGCAGCAGGTAACGAGACTGGGAACTATCGTGTTTACTGGGAGGATGGTCTCCTCTACAGTGAACCCAGGGCGCCAGTGCACGGATTGTCACGGGCCCTGGTAGTCCCACAGTGTTACCGAGCCTTCCTATTAGAGTTGGCTCATGAGATTCCCTTGGCAGGACACTTGGGTCAGGACAAGACCTTTGCCCGGCTTGTCCCCCACTTTTATTGGCCTCGCATGAGGGTGGCGTCCGACACATACTGTCGGTCGTGCGTGTCATGCCAAGCCAGTGGGAAAACAGGGACGGAGCTGAAGGCTCCCCTGGAACCACTTCCCCTCGTTGGCACCCCCTTTGAAAGGGTGGGCATCGACATTGCTGGGCCCCTAGATCCACCTACATCATCCGGTCACAGGTTTATCCTGGTCCTGGTGGATCACGCCACAAGGTATCCAGAGGCAATTCCTCTGAGAACCATTACTGCACCAGTAGTGGCCAAGGCCCTGATGGGGATCTTTACCCGAGTGGGATTCCCCAAGGAAGTTGTGTCTGACAGGGGGACCAACTTCCTGTCAGCATATATGCGGGCCATGTGGAAGGAGTGTGGAGTGACTTACAGGTTCACCACTCCTTATCACCCACAGACCAATGGTCTTGTGGAAAGGTTCAACCAAACCTTGAAGGGTATGATCAGAAGTCTACCCGAAAGCCTGCGGAGGAAATGGGACGTCCTCCTACCCTGTTTGCTCTTTTCCTACAGGGAAGTGCCGCAAAAGGGAGTGGGCTTCAGCCCCTTCGAGCTTTTGTACGGGCACCCTGTACGTGGACCTCTCAGCCTGGTGAGGGACTCCTGGGAATAGTCTCCCCGGAAAGTTCCCCAGGATGTGGTGAGCTACATGCTGGCCTTCCGAAGCCAAATGGCTAAGTTGTGGAAGCAAGCTTCTGACAACTTGGAAGCCAGTCAGGCAGTCATGAAAGCGTGGTATGACCACAACGCTCACCCAGTGGAGTTGGAGCCTGGCCAGAAGGTGTGGGTGATGGAGCCTGGAGAGCTGAGTGCCCTCCAGGCCCTTTGGACAGGCCCCTGTGAGGTATTGGAGAAGAAGGGCAAGTCTAACTATCTGGTGGACGTAAAGACCCCTCTGCATCCGCATCGGGTGTTACATGCCAATCGCCTCAAGCCCCACTACGAGAGGCCAGAAGTCATGTTGGTTATGGTGACTGACGGATCGGAGGAAGAGGACACGGAGCCTCTCCCCGACCTTTTTGCGTCTCAAGAAAAGGATGGGTCAGTGGAGGGAGTGAAACTCTCGCCAACCCTGACTCCTGAGCAGCAGGAGGAATGTCGCCAGGTCTTGGGGTCATTCGCTCCTCTGTTCTCCCTTGTCCCGGGTAAGACCCACCTGTGTACCCATGACGTGGACACAGGGGACAGCCCACCTGTGAAGTCAAAGTCTTACCTGCTGTCTGACAAGGTGAAGGCCAGTATCCAAAGCGAAGTAGCTAAGATGCTGGAGCTAGGAGTCATCGAACCTTCAAGTAGCCCTTGGTCTAGCCCGGTGGTGTTAGTTCCTAAAGCTGTCCCACCTGGTACCACACCAGAATTGAGATTCTGTGTGGACTACCGAGGACTAAATTCGGTAACCAAAACGGATGCTCATCCGATCCCTCGGGCGGATGAATTGATTGACCGGTTGGGAGCTGCCCAATATCTCAGTACCATTGACCTCACTGCAGGGTACTGGCAGATTCCCATGTCTAATGGAGCCAAGGAAAGGTCAGCCTTCTCCACACCTGATGGACACTACCAGTTTTGCGTCATGCCCTTTGGGCTCAAGAACGCTCCTGCCACTTTTCAGCGGCTGGTGAACACGATCCTCACCGGGATGGAGTCATTCTCTGCTGCTTACTTGGATGACATAGCTGTCTTCAGTAGCAGCTGGGAGGATCACTTGCAACACTTGCAAGCCGTTCTCCAGGCCCTGGAACGGGCTGGCTTGACGATCAAGGCCAGCAAATGTCGGATTGGACAGGGGTCGGTAGTGTACTTAGGACACTTGGTGGGCCGGGGAACGGTGCAGCCCCTTCAGGCGAAGATTGAGGCAATCATGGCCTGGAAACCCCCCAAGACCCAGAATGAGGTCCGAGCCTTCCTGGGCCTCACAGGTTACTACAGATGATTCGTGAAGGGGTATGGCACTATCGTGGCACCCCTTACAGAACTCACGGCCAAAAAGCAACCCAGGAGAGTCATTTGGACGGAGGCTTGCCAGCGAGCCTTCGACACTCTGAAACAAGCATTGTGTAAAGCTCCAGTCCTGAAGGCTCGAGATTTTTCAAAAGAGTTCATTGTCCAGACAGATGCATCCGACATAGGCATTGGGGCAGTGCTATCGCAACTCAATGAAGAGGGTCTGGATCAACCCGTGGTCTTTCTGTCACGAAGACTGCTTCCCCGGGAACAGAGGTGGAGTACCATCGAGCGGGAAGCCTTTGCGGTGGTCTGGGCACTGAAGAAGCTGCGACCATATTTGTTTGGTTCACACTTCCTTGTTCAGACAGACCACCGACCCCTTCGTTGGCTCATGCAAATGAAGGGGGAAAATCCCAAACTGTTGAGGTGGTCTATCTCCCTACAGGGAATGGACTTTCGGGTGGAACACCGGCCCGGAGTTGACCACGCCAATGCAGACTGTCTCTCCAGGTATTTCCGCCTTAGTGTTGAGGACTCCCAAGGGGTTGGGTAGCTCTCCCCACTTTTAGCTGGGGGCGGCGCGTGTTAGACCCGTCTGCTTCTGAGAGTCCCCTCACCACTATGATTTCTTTTGTTCCCCGGTACCTCCCAAAATTTGTCGCTTTTTAGTTGTCTACCAGGACTTTTTATGTGTTGTTTCATGGGGTTAGATGTTCCTTGACGCCCAGTTGCTCACAAGGTTTGTGGCACCTATTTACAAGGCGCCTGGCCCAAACCTGTGGCATTACAAGCTGGGGTTGTCAACCTGTGTAAATGAACTTAAAATGGTGGGCACCCTTTCTTTCTCATGTGAAGTGACTCCCATTGGAGCCTTCATGAACCCTGGCCTCTTGAGGTTTTGGCGCCCTTTGTTTGGCGCGCATTTCTGACAGGAATTCCTTTATTTTCCTCAGGTACACAAAATGGCTGCTCTAGAACCCCAGTACGGTGGCTGTGAGTGTCCTACATACCCCTCAAGAGTGCCTTGTCATTGTCACAGCCAGAGAAGGTTCTAGAACCTTCTTGCTCGTGCCAGTACCCCAGGGCACTGGCTATATAAGGCCCAGTCCCTGGCAGCCAGTTTAGATTGAATGAAGGATTAAGAGATTCCAGACTTGACACCAGATTGACACCTGCCCTGTTGACCCCTGAGGTGGCTGGTAGCGCAGGCAGTAGAGCAGCAAAGGGTTGCTGGCGTTATGTCTGACTGGCGTTCCAGTCAGCTACGTGAGAAGTGATCTAGCGCCTACAGCGCCTGCCCAGCGAGTACCTCATTGCCCCCAAAGACTGTGGCCAGATTCGTGTGCCTCCCCGCGCCCCCCGGTGGTGAACTGTGATCGATTTATTGAGTCGTGAGGCGAGAGCAAGTTCGCCGCGACCGCGATCGTCAGCTGTGCCCCCTTCGCGACAGGTGCCTCTAGAGGGGAGCTCGGACGTCTCCGAGCCCCACCAGCGTAGAGCGCTTCCTGCGCAGATTGAAGGTGAGGTGGTGCGCCGGGGCGGGGAAAGGCCGGCCTTCGTTGGGCGGGACTAGCGTCTCTGCCACTCCCCAGTGACCCGGGAGCTGTAGCTGTGGGCGGGAACCACCCTGAATGCGGAATTCGGAGGGAGGTCCGTGGAGCCCCTGAGAGCCCCGTCGCTAACGAGAGGAGTGCTGTGCCCGACTGAATCGTATCTTAAATTGCAGCCGATGTGAGGTGGGCCCGTTTCCTCATAGTGAATGCAGCGTTGTGAAGGAACTGTGAACCGGCATTTATTTGACTGTGCGCAAAGGTTGTGTGACCTCTCCGGCAGCCCGTTCGTCAGTCTAATGACTTTGAACTGGTGCCGCCTATGCTCAAGTGGTGCTAAAGCCCGTAGGCGCGCATAGACTTCACCGGCAAAGCATAGATCCTATCCCAGTGACCGCTGAGTGCAAATGATGTATTTACTGTGTTTCCTTGCCTTCTAGATATACGCGCATACGCCTTGAGTGATTATTAAAGAGTCCCAAACCTTATTTTGTGCTCAGAGAAGCCGTATACCTGGTCATTGAAAACAGCATAAACTGTAAGAGTTATCTTTCCCATTTGAAACGTATTGCCGATGTAATGATTCTAAAGTATTTAATTGGTGGCAGGGATACCAGAAGAAAAATGTGGTTGTTTATTTAAATGAACCAATATTTATTCTGATATTTATTGTGATATTTATTGTGATATTCATTCCTGAAGTTATTCTATTTATTAATACTATTTATTACCAGAACTGTATGACCAAAAGAAATGTATATGTGCTTTCCCAGTCAACCCTATTTACAACAAAGAACTTTTATATAAAGGAATCGTATTTTTCTACAGCAGTGGTGTGGTGTCCTTCTTTTTGGTGTGGATGTACAAGGAGTTATTATTGGGTCAGAGCCGGCTTAACACTACAGCCTTCACTTGCCTTGTCACTTGAGCCAAGCTACCCCCTTTGTGCTGGGCTTGCCCATCGCAGGTCCAACACCTACTGAATCAAATATTCACACATGTTTGGGAAGTGACACCCACCCCACAGATCCACACACACATTCACTCTTCCATACAAATACTCAGTTAACTAATCAATAAATAATATAGACTTTCACATAGCTAGTAACCAACTGGTGCAGCAGTTTACACAACAACTGACAAAGTGATACAGATATTCACACAGTTGAGTCACTATACAATATATTTAGTCATACACTATAAACAGTCAATCACACTTCTACTAAATCCTCCATCCAGATATTTATATTTATATATCCATTCATTCTTCAATGCAGATTGCTATATATATATAATACAAATTTAAATAACAAACCAAAGCACTTTCACTGGATGATAATATTTTCTTGTTTGACAAAACCTAGTATCAACAGATGCGGCGCCATGGGTGCCAGCTTCTCCCCATCTAAGCCAGTTTACACATCGGCTGGTGGGAGGAGCTGATACTGGGTGACACCTACAAATCATATATGGAATAAAATGTGAAACTGTGACTGCAATTTATTGATGGTGTGTTTATTATTTGGGATGGAACCTACACCAATGCCACAGAATTTGCCTTAGCCCTCAACATCAATGAATTGAATTCGAGTTTCACAGCATTTATCAGCGACAAAGTGGTGCATTTTCTGGATGTGGAAGTATACATAGAAAATAAACTAGAAACAAAAATATACTGTAAAGGAACTGCAGGTAACTCATTGCTACACTCATCTAGCTTTCATCCATGACATCTAATAGAAAGCATTTCCTATGGGGACATTTGTAGACTAAAAAGAGTGTGTAGTAACCCAGTAGACCTACACTTAGCACAACAGGCCAGTAAGAACAGATGATTTTTGGAGAGGGGTTACTCCAGAAAAACAATTGATGCAGCTATTGCCAAAACAATTAGTGTATGCAGGTCCAATCGTTTGGCACCAAAACTAAAAAGTCAAAGCGATACATGGAGTGAATTAAGATGCATTCTGGCATACAATAAACAAGACAGAGCATTAAAAAAATCATGAGACACAACCGTCCATTAGTTTTAAGTGATCCTATTATTGGAGCCTCGCTACCCTACAATCTATCTGTCACCTACAGACAAGCTCCCTCTATGAGCAATTGTTTGGTTAAAAGCAGCCCTGAGATAACAGAACAGCATTCATGGCTTTCGCAACGCAATGGGTTTGTAAAATGCATAAGTTGCAAAGCATGCCAATACGGAATTAACTAAACAGCTTACTCTACGCCGTTTGGCAATAAGCAATGAAAGATCATGAAACCCCTGCATTTCAAAACAGATCATGCAATATATGTACTAGAGTGTTCCTGCAATGTAAAATATATAGGAAGCGCCAAATTGCAGGCTAATAAGAGAATATTGCAACATTATATTAGCCATAGTCAACCAGGACGCAACCTACCCAGTGGCTTGCCACTTCAAAGACATACATCAAAATAACCTGGAACATCTCAGATATTACCTGATAGATACAGTGGTGGCCAACAGAAGGGGCGGTGAGAGAGAGGGCACCCTTGGAAAACTTGAAAAAGGTACATTTTAGATTTGGATTGCAAGTCTCCGGGGGGTCTCAATACAACTGAAGATGTATTTACTTGTTTGTATTGAAACTCCCAGTTTGTTTCAAACACACATTACTGACCTTTTAACGCCTCATTTAGTATTGTCTTGTAGACTCAGTTAAAATGGAAAAGTATACAGATAACTCCTGTATACATCGGCTCACTGTGAGGAGATTGATATAACTATTATGGAAACCTTAACGTATTTAAACGAGGATTGAACTTAAGGAATGAAAGCAACAAAATATTCACTAGCTGCTACACTTACCTGACCCATAATTAATATTGCTTTTTTAATATATTAGCACTATTGCACTTTAGTAAGTAACAACAGCTCTACACACACTTACTAAATGTTCTTTGCACTGATCATACTTGCACTTTGTTTTATCTTCTGAAATTTCGGCAGTATCAACAACTACGATTTACCTATAATTGGCAAAATGTGCATAGATACGCTATTATTCATCTAGATTGATTTAAGAAAGTTTAAATGCATTATGCATCAATTCATGAATTGTTGGAAGTTGTATAGAGCTATCTAAGGTTTTTATTGTATTTAATGTATTTATTGGGATATGTATATCCTAAACATGTTATTAAATAAAAGCCATCATTGTCATCTGACTTTTGGTAATTAAATGGTAAAGAACCTTTACATGGTGATAAGCCAGTAGTTTGTTGACTATATGTTATAACATTCTATGAAGCAAGTCTTTACTATCTATGCCTAAGCACTTGTTATTTCTCACGTATCACTTTAAAAAGAAAAAAGTACGGCAGCGTTTGTCATGTGATCAAGGTTCGGACGGACCAAAAAGCGTAATGGTCGATTAATAAAGGAATTGTACTTTTTTGCACAAACACTGCGGCCCGCGTCTGCTTTCAGGGAAGGATCAAAGTGAAAAGGAGCAGAAATTCAAGATATATATATATATATATTCACTGAAAAAACCATAGGTTATAGACCATATATAGTTAGGAAATAGCATTTAGAAAACCTTATTTTACTCACACAAAACCATTGAAATTCCATATATAGTTAGTTGCACTAACTATATATCGCGCACCTGCAATCCACTGCTGATGATGTCACATATTACATCATTCATGACATGGTCAGTGACATCACTGATGACATCACTGATGACATCTCAAATGACATCACTGATGACATCACTGATGACATCTCATTTGACATTACTGATCACATCACTGATGACATCATTCATGTGATGATACAATGAACCTCTTCAGACTCTAATATAACCTTAGATACACTCAGTGTAAACAGACACTCACAGACTGTCACTCATCCATGGAGTTACTCACACACCTAGTCAGTCTTGCAAAGAATCAATCACACCTCGATTTCCTCAACTATATAGTTATACACACCTTACTTATTGGAACATATAATAACACATATTTACTCTGTTATACAATCCCTGATACAAGTTCACAATAATCCATACAGCCACTCACACATTCACTGGCTCTTATGCACAGTTATTTATATATGTCAACTATCACATGTACTGTGTTTTACATATGTACTTACTTTGACATGTAGCACTGAGATATCCATTCACTCACCAATACACTCATGCACACAGTCAACCGCCCATACAGATGTTTCCACATGCACTTTTGAACCCATACATCTAGTGAATCAACTGCTCACACATCTATGCACAGAGTCATACACCTCCCAGACACCCACACACACACTCAGTCTCCCATACAAATACTTGGGCAACTAATCAATAACCCATATAGTTAGTCATATAGCTAATGATCAACACATGCATCAGATTACAAAACAACAGACACAATGATGCACAATTTAAAACAGTTTAGTCACTAACCCATGCACTCAGTGAGACACATTTAATCACTCACTTATACAGTCAGTCATGCACCTACTAAATCCTTCATCCAGACACTTATACATCCACTCATTCTTCAATATGTAAGACATATTTTAACTTTACAGAAGCATACAGTCACTGGATGTTGTCATCAGTGATGTCATCAGTGATGTCATTTGAGATGTCATCAGTGATGTCATCAGTGATGTCACTGACCATGTCATGAATGATGTAATATGTGACATCATCAGCAGTGGATTGCAGGTGCGCGATATATAGTTAGTGCAACTAACTATATATGGAATTTCAATGGTTTTGTGTGAGTAAAATAAGGTTTTCTAAATGCTATTTCCTAACTATATATGGTCTATAACCTATGGTTTTTTCAGTGAATTTTCAAGGTTTTGTAAATGCTAATTCCTAACTATATATGGTCTATAACCTATGGTTTTTTCTGTGAATTTCATTGGTTTTTTAACAGCTAATATCTGTAGCTGTAAAATGTATTCTTCTTTAAATCCCCAAAAATATTTTATATGTTTATGAATAATTTTTTTTTAAAATATTTTTTTTTCTTCGTTCCCGCTTCGCGAATCGGGAAGCTTCCCGTTAGCTGACCTTGATGCCGCGAAATAGACCGCGAGCCGGTAAACGTTTCTTTACCGCAAGTGCCGCGTTAGAAAACAACATCGTGACGCCTCCCGTCCGCATGACGTTCCACGTTGTCGCTTGATACGTCATATGACGTGCTACGTTAGCAAACTGGTACGCGAAGCGAGTGCCAAAGCGCAGGTTTCTGGAAGCAAACCGGGAGGCCCTGCAAAGCGCTTAACGTAAACACAGCAAGTCATGTGACTTGGTAATAACACTTTTCATTGGTTCATTTCACTTTTGGTTTCCTAATGATGTAAGACTAGGTCATATAATCTAAAATGAACACTTTTGATTGGTTGAGAACTCTTGTTTTTCCCAAATGATGAAAATCCCTCCTTCTTTCCTCACTCTGACTTTCATCATTGTGAGAGAAAGACCCTTTGTGATCACTGAGCAATGGCTTCTTTAGTAGCTTCAGCTGGTGCTTCCCCACCACCTCCACCACATCCAAGGAAGAGTGGACCACCTGCTCAAGTTGTAATTCAACAAGAAGAAGAAGAAGAGGAACAGGAGGACGAGCACGAAGAGAGGCAGTTTTTGCCTGAGCAGCCCAAGACGTCTCACCGGAAAGAAAACTTCATTTGGCAATTTTTTAAAATTCCCAAAGGTCAGAAAAAAGTAAATGCAAGATACGTAACTTGCCTTATATGTCAAGATAGACTGTCCAGAGGGACCGACAAAAAATACAGTTTCGGAAACTACACAATGCATCGCCATATGACTAGGTGGCATCCTAACAACTACAGTGCTGCACAGTTTCGGAACGACCTAGATAATCTCCCTATTATGGCCAGAAGATCTGTTGTACCGGAAGTAACGGGACCAGAGGGCAGGGAGATGGTGCCAAATATACAAATGAGATTTGGTGAAGTAAAACACACCTGCGTATTTTGCGATGGATTCATTTCCTACGGAGAAAGAAGCATCACTCTGATCAACAGAGCTATTGACTATCATATGCAAGTTTGTCCGAAACGCCCAAAATAATAAATACTTCTTTTTTTTGTTTTGTTGCTCCTGTTGAGCCCTTTACAATGAATCGTTTTCATTGCCCCCTCCAAGAAAAACCCAAAAAAATATAAAACTGTTCCGAAAAATTCAAAAACAGTAAAAAAATGTTCAGAAAAATAAAAAAAAAAGTTCTTTTCAGAACTACCTCCCCGTTATTAAAAAATTGGTACAATATTTGGAACTGTGCCAACCTCTATTTCTCTTAGTTCGCTTCCTAGTTCGCTCGCTGGTACGCGAACTGGAAGCGAACCAAAAACAGTAAGTATAAGGGAAGGAAACACACACTTATGTTAAAAGAAAGACAGCTATAGGGGAGTAAACTAGAGATACTATTACCCATAATCCACTACTGATGATGTCACATATTACATCATTCATGACATGCTCAGTGACATCATCAGCAGAGGATTGCGGGTTTTTTGGCAACATGCCTTATCCACGGTTTAATAACGCTGCCTTTTGCTTTATATAAGTTTTCAAATTGTATGAAATATATACCAATAGGTCTTTATGAACCTTTAGGTAGTGCTTTTGTTCATGAGGTCTGGTCGCTTCCATACACATACAGATGTTTCAAAGATGATCAAGAAGTTTATCTGAATGGAGAGGAATGCACTGAGACGCCAGATCATTCACTAATGTGTAGGCACATACAGTTACACGATTCATGCAACAAACACCGACCAAATATGGCTTGCGTGTTGCAAGGCACGCCAGTTCCTGCTATCATCCCCACGTTCAAGTTGTTGGAAAATGGTAGTTATTTGATGCTCAATAATAAAGATTGTTCTGAGTTAATTAAAAAGTATTCCTTTTATCGTAACAGTAAGTGAACGGGTTATTTGCTGCAGAAATGTTCTATTTCCTCCCACACATGAACATAGGGAGTTTTCAATCTGGCCACAAATACCAACCTTGGGACACGTTTCAACGGCATGACAAGAATAAGAGCTCTTTTGTCTCAGAGAGAGGTGGCCTTGAGTTCGGCCCGTGAAACTTTCGTACTTCACATAACGAACACCCGTACACAGGTTTGCCTTTCAATTTCAGCAACATGTTTCCGACTATCTTTAACGCATCCTCCACAAAATCCCTGGCACACTTTTTTAAAGTTGTTACCAGTGGTCTCGTGACTTCATTTGAGAAAATCTTTGGAGTCATCCCTGCTCCCTTTCATTCCATTTTCTCCACTCTGGTTCGTGGATTGCATTTTTACTTGCATTACCAGCGGACGCTCTTGTGCTTTTTTACATTTTTAAATATGGATGTCCCTCCTATGCAACCTCCGACCCTGCAGCTGCTGACACTGTTCCGCAATCGCATGCTAGAATATTATGGCACAATGCCGTTGGCGATATTAAGCACGGCATATGGATTATCTTTTCGGTTCTCCTACTTCACCTGTGTCCAGCCTGTATTTCACTGCCTGACCTGTGATTTCGATTGGGCCATTGATTTGTGTCTCTGCGGACCGGTTTCTCCTGACGTCGACTTTAATCAGCTGATGACTCCTATCATTACTCACGAGTTGATTTGTCCTGGCGAAAGGATTGGCTGTGGCATTGATGCATGGACTACTTGGTCCCTGGAATTTACTGGCGGCAGCACAGTCTTTCTTGGAACACAGCTTTCTTGAAAACCCACCGAGCTGTCCTCTGATGGTGATAGAGGATCCGGTGCTGGGAGAGCACGTATGTTCTTTTCCGCTTTTAAATTGGATGGCTGAACTGTTTTCGGATGAAGACGGTGACTTCCTATTGGAGGCTGTTGCAGCTTATTTTGCATACACAGTTATGTCATAGACCTTTTTCATGTTTGATATGCTGAGTACTAGCATTTCATTGACAATTCATTGACTTATTTGTCAAGTTTTTATTATTTACCTTGCCTATTGGCTTAAGACTCGATAAAGTACTTGGCTGTTTTATTTTTCTTTAGCATTGAATTTTCCTAGTTTTTAATGCTTTACCTTGCGGACCGTCCACATATAAACTTGCAATCTGCTCTCATGAGATGGCACTTCTATTATCTTATTCAGTTCGTTTCCGGATCATGAGGAGGTGTCATCTAGGTCCTGGATATCTTTACACCGTGTTAAGTTAGCATGGGCTCATTACCGGTTTAAACGCCATTTTTCCTTTTTTGCAACTTCTGCACACGACACTTAGTTGTTGCTTTAGCTTTCCACCTAGTAGTTCATCGTGGTTTACATGAGAATAATATGTTATTGGTCTACTATCTGCTTTACTTGTTAAACTATATCTGTACAGCGAGTGCTAAAGTTTCAAGAACAACACGATACAGAATTGTTATGAGGTCTGATCTCCACGACTTCATACTCATAACATAAGTGCAACTTCTGCCAATTCTGGGCATGAGGCGGGTTTTATATTGCTTTGCCGAACACACATACACAACAGTTGATGCGGTTCACATGAAGAGAGAGCTGGTGTATGCTGATGTGATTCCTTCAAATCTAAGACACTAAAGTATGGACACGCCCTAAACCAACACAAAGAGACCTTCTTAGCAAATAATATAATATGTGTATTAGGGAGGGTGAGATATAAGCAGCCGCGGGCCGTGGAGGGAGTTACGATGGGGCAGGGAGGCGGGGAGGGGGAGAAGCAGGGTGGAGCCCTCTCTACCTTGCCCCTCCCCCTCCCCGCCTCCCTGCCCCACCGTAACTCCCTCCACGGCCCGCGGCTGCTTATAAGTGTTGCTAACTCTTATTCATTTACAGCATGTTAACATACTGTCACCATTCGCTTTTTATGTACTAGTAACTATGCTGGTAATTTTGCTACTGATAATATGTGTACTTGTATTCTCCACCCTGCTTCTCCCCCTCCCCGCCTCCCTGCCTCACCGTAACTCCCTCCACGGCCCGCGGCTGCTTATAAGTGTTGCTAACTCTTATTCATTTACAGCATGTTAACATACTATCACCATTCACTTTTTATGTACTAGTAACTATGCTGGTAATTTTGCTACTGATAATATGTGTACTTTTATTATCTAAGGTACTACGCCTGAGAAGACGGCATTAGTAAATAAACATTTCAAATACACATGTGTTCTTCTTAACTCCATGTTCTGGTTTCTAAGAAATATATAACGACCGACTGTTCATGAGTTCCACGTATCCTGAGGTACTATAAGTTCATATTCTGGATTGTCTAAACATTGAGAGTTTGTTATATCCAATGTGACACTGTACCTAGCTTGCTAAATAGTTTTTGATTACTAACGTGAGTTTTGGGACACCCTAATTCGCCGAGGTTCCAATCCTCTGTCCACAGTTCTGTGTGAGAACAGAAACCCTGCGACAGGGGCACCCCCGACCCTTGCTGGAGCTTCATCACACTTGCGATACAACTCCAGCAATGCGCCACCTTTACGGCACAGATACATCACGCATCTGTGCTGTTTTTGCCCCATGATGCGCCGCATTGTAAATGCAGCACACCATAGGTGACGGAACAGCGGCACAGAATGACTAACACATCCCTGGTGATGCGCCAGTCATCATAAATCTATCCCTATGCTTCTTATCTTGTTAGAGATGAACCGCCATATGTATCATAAAAGTTATTTGCATTTCCTAAATAGCGAACTTTAAGGAATAAATAGCGATTCTTTACCATTCCTAGTTTGCGATGAGCTATTTGCTAATTAGCCGAATGTAGCCCAATGAATCCCAATGTAGCCCAATGTAGCCCAAAGATGGCCGCCAGACACACAAAAAAACAAATGTAGCCCAAATATCAGCCAGATGTAGCCCAACTATAGCCCAGTGACAGAATGACCAATCAGCTTCGCAAACCTCCGTTACGCGAAGCGGAGCGCTGTTACAGATATATATCTTTTTTTGAACGTTAATTTCTCAAAATCCACTGGAGCACATATTTTGAGACCTAGCAAAGGCACATCGGGCTACCAGTCCCTAATATTTTGCCAAGTTTCGTGCAAATCCATTCAGCCGTTCAATTATTATTTTTATTATTTTTTTTTGCCCCGCGGGGCCCTTTTAAAACCTCCACATCAAACCTAGGGGGTCAGCGAGGATCTACTATGCCCCCTTATAGTTATTTCCCCCTTTGTTTTGACCTCCTCTTGTCTCTCGATCCTACCGAGAGACAAGATGGCGGCCGCTACGGACTGTTTGGAATGTTGACAGACGCCGGAGAACCAATCAGCTTCGCTTCACAAAGCTCCGTTGCGCGAAAAGTCCGCGAACCAGAGCGCTAACCGGTCCGCTGTTACAGATATATATCTTTTTTTAAACGTTAATTTCTCAAAATCCACTGGAGCACATATATTGAGACCTACAAAAGGCACATCGGGCTACCAGTCCCTACAATTTTGCCAAGTTTCGTGCAAATCCATTCAGCCGTTCGGGCTAAAAGTGAGGCCAACCGCCCTATGGAAAACTCAATGTTAAAAACACGTTTTGGGACCCCCCTTTTTTCTCGGCCCCCACTGGACGAACCCCCCCCAAATTTTCAAGGGCTGCTCAGAAACAAAATGTGCCATTTTCCTGAAAATTTCAGCCGATTCCGTCCACAAACGCCAAAGTTATTAGACATAGAATTTTCAAAAAACCCATAGAGAAAAAATCCTAACTATATATACCTACTGGCGACCGCCAGTAGGTAATATATATATATATATATATATATATTCCCTACCATTAGCAGATTTACCTTAGAATGATTTGTTGTCCTTTATACAGGTCCTGGTTGCCTTAACTAGCTGGGGCTGTATCAATTTCTGTTATTTCTTTTTAATATATGGATCGTTTACAACTGCTCATTTTTTTCCTCTCATCTTTAATGTTGAGGATTTGGGCACTTGCCCAGTATCCGACTGCTAGTATTTTTTTCTGGTTTTTAATATAAGTAGGCTCTGCCGGGGTCTGGCGAGCTAATGTAATTTTTTCCCAAATCTACAAATTGATTTTATTAATTTTGCACTAGCACGTTTTGCACTTTTTTCATACCTGCCAATTTAGCACTTCATGAGTTCTGAGCGATATGTTATAGATCGCATTGACTCATTTTGCACATTAATTACAGTTTACAGTTGTTATTTGCACATTATTTCTGGCCGGCAGTGGTCGTTGTATGCCTTTTAATGTATAACATTGCACTATGTATTTATTCAAGGCGCGACTAAAACGTTTGGCATCATGAAACGATGTTTGCCAACTGTATTTATATCAAATTACATTTTATTTAATTTTTTAATAGTTTTTAGATATTTATATTCATTATGTTGTATTGAGTTATTTACAACATTTTTCGATGTGCATATAAACTAGTCTGTTGTCTATGCCTATTGCCACGTGGCATGTAACTAATTGTCTCCAGTTGTGAGCATTCAATCAATTGTTTTCACTATTTAAATGAAGCACACTCTAGTAGCGTGTCATGTGAACAAGACCGAGTTGCCTTGGTCGAAACACATCATGCTGGGCACTGGCCAGGACTTACTGGATTACTTGATGAGATGGAACTGAAATTTCTTACTGTGGCTCACCCTATTTTGGCAACTATTTATTTTCTGCCGAAAATACATAAGGACCAAAAAAAAACACCTGGAAGGCCAATAATTTCCGCGAAGGGCTCATTATTAGAGCCAATGGCGGAATACGTCGATCACTTCCTAAAACCCTCAGTATCAAAATTAAACTCCTACATACAGGATACAAGCGACCTATTGAGGAACTTGGTAGATACAACATGGCAGGAATCGTACTGGCTTATCTCAATGGATGTGATTGGTTTGTATACCAATATTGACAATGACATGGGTGTGAAAGCGTGCAATTCCTTTCTAAAAGAAAGAACTTTGGAATTCAACAATCACAACAAAATGTTGGAAGAAATGTTGACAACTTGCCTGGAACAAAACATCTTCACTTTTGCCGGTGAAATCTATAAACAACGGAGCGGGACCGCTATGGGTTTTTCCTTCAGTCCATCGTACGCATGCCTCACCATGGGGTGGTGGGAACAGGAAATAGCGTGGAACACAAAAAACGAATGGTTGGTGAATAAAGTGGTGAGTTGGAAGCGATTCATCGATGATTTATTTATAATCTGGGATGGAACAGAAACAGAATTCCAAGAATACTTCCAGACAATGAACACAAGTGTGAAAAATCTCAAATTCACATATAATATGAGCAAGGAGAGAATAATTTTCTTGGATACAGAAATCTATATAAAAAATCAGCAAATTCACACAACTCTCCATCGTAAAGCAACATCTACTAATGCCACGTTAGAAGCCACTAGTTTCCACCAAAAGTCATTATTAAATAGCATCCCTTACGGTGAATTTCTGAGAATCCGGAGGATATGCAGTGAAGATGATGAATGGAAAAGGAACAGTAAACGTACAATGGAAAGATTCATACAAAGGAAATACCCACAACAAACAGTGAAAGATTGCCTCGTAAAAAGCGCTGTAAAAACACGCGAGGTTTGTTTGAAGAGAAAAAACAAAGGAGCAGATCCCGAGGCAAACAAAATTCGTCTAATAACAGACTATTCACAAGAGAGTGAAAAAATTGGCAAAATTCTCCGAAGAAATTGGAAATTGTTACAATTAGACAACACTGTCAAAGAGATTGTGGGAACACATCCTATAATAACCTACAGGCGTGCTAAAAATCTAAAGGACTATCTGATACACAGCCACTTCCAGAAAAAGAGACAGGATGATTGGCTGAAAACCATGGGTGTAAAATGTGCCAGATAGCCAAGCCAACAAAAGAAATACTTCTAGCCAACAAAAAGAAATGGAAAATCAGACAGTGTATCACGTGCAAAACACCATTCACTGTATATGTGGTGGAGTGCCCTTGCCCCATGCAATATGTTGGAAGCACAACTGTGGAATTGAAGAACCGAATCTTGCAACATATGAGGGCCACAATTCATAAAGACCGCTCTAATGCCATAGCCAAACATATGGAACTAGTACACCAGGGTGACTGGCAAAAACTGAAATTTTATGGCATTCAAACTATTTTTAAAGGTGAGCGGGGGGGTGATCGAGAGAAAAAACTGAGACAAGTTTAATCGAAATTCATCATTAACCTGAGGACCCTGCACCCGAATGGGTTGAATCAATCGGAGGAGTTGTATGTGCACCTTTGAACTGACATTAAATCAATTTCTGCAAGAACATGTCTCAATAATAAGGTTGAGCCAGCCTATTGGAAGGCATATCAAAGAAAGTTATTCGAAGCCTATTGGAAGGCACATGACTAAAATGCATTTAATTTTGGGAATCTGTATTAATTATTAATTTAGATGCACCTTTTTCAAAAACAGTCTTTTGTCAAAAGTTTGTAAAAACGACAATAACCACAATTCTTAGCATACCATGTGACAGGAAACACAGTTTTTTTGAAAAAATGAAAAAAATTGGTTGTGGTTAAATGTTTGTGGGTGGGGCAAACCCAGTGATCGTGAACAAGGTGGAGTGACACCGAAACGCGTAGATCTCTGTGCCTGTTGCCCTTTGAAATGAGTGAAATAAAAAGGATTACTGTTTAAAATCCAAAGTTGGCTGTGCGACCCGTTTTTCCCATCTGGGAGAGAGTTTTGAGGATAACAGCGGCGTGGTTCTGCCGCAGGATACCGCACATGCGTGAGCGCTGCATAATCTCCCGCAAAGGAACTGCCTTGGAGGAATATATATATATATATATATATATATATATATATATATATATATATATATGTACAAAGGATAATCCGGCAGCAAGGCAGACATCACTTTTCTTGAATACACGGACACGGACCCAAATTCAGTGCAAGGTGATTTTATTCGAAGTTGGTGCTCCCAGCCATCATGACGCGTTTCGCGCTACACAGAGCGCTTGATCACATGAATAGTAGCTATTTGTTGAAAACTACTAAGTTCCCGCACTGGCTTTTATCTTTGGAAGTATGAGAGGCATCTAATAAATCTTTTTCCCTCTCCACTCTCCAATTTTATATTATTCACTTTTTTGCACTCACTCTATTACGCACTGCTTTTCAGTTATCAATGTAAGGTTACCTTCCATACAACCTTAGTTACACTGGGGCACCCGTTCTATCTTTCCACACCTATGATGAATGCAGGAATATCCTCCTCGGTGTAAGGAGTCCCAAGTGATGACAAGGGCGGCACCGAACGATAACTGATGGGTACTTTTACCTCCTGAAGTATCACGTATTATTTGAGATTACGCTTTAGTTGGGAGAAGGTTGGTGGTCAGACCCTTTCAATAACTTATCCATTTAGACCCACAGTTACTTTGTGTTTTTCATGTTTTGTATTTAGGGGATTGTAACTGTACTTGGTCTTTAAATTCCCCTGGGACCCTCATTCTATCTGTTTGTTCTTAATGACACACAAATATCTCCTTTGTACAGATTCCATTTTGACCACTTCCTATCCCATTTCTTCGGGCACCCTCTAGCAATAAATACTTCCTTCTCGGCTATCATACATTTATCCATTTCCTTATTCCACACTGCCACTTCCGGTGGTCTGACTCCACCCCATCCCCTAGCAATTTCACGTTTGAATAGTGTAAAGCCCAACGTCACCAATTGATGTTCCACTTCAGTTAGGTCTATCGCCTCCCAGATGTTGAGCAGGGCCAGCTTCGGAGTCAAGGTAATCCCCTTCCCCAGGCCAGAGTGCATATGTGTTGTGATTCGACCCCACCGGCTTTGTATCGCTGGGCAGTCCCATACCATGTGATAGAAGGTGGCAGGTTGCCCACAGCTCTTAAAGCAGTGATCATCAGTTTTGGTACCTATCCATGCCAGAGTGATTCCAGTCATATATGATCGATGAAAAACACGAAGTTGAACATGGCGGTACCTAAGTTTGATGGCAGCTTCCCTGGAAGACATCAGCGCTTGCCTCCAGTCCTCATCCTCAATGACCCCCAAATCACCCTCCCATTTCTCCTTCAGTTGTCTAAGCGAGTCTGGTAAGTTATTACTAAGCTTTCTGTACATGAGGGAGATCACTTTAGTGTGTAGTTGTCATTCTAACAGACGATCCTCTAGCGGAGAGGACTCTATGTCGTCACAGCTAGGGAAAGCCGCCATCAAAGCATGTCTTATTTGCAAATAGCGGAAGATTTCGGTTGGTGCTAGGCGGTAAGTCTTCTGCAACTCTTCAAACCGAAGTATCTTACCCTTCTTAATCAGGTCTCCTACAGTCGAAATACCAATCATGTCCCACTTGTCGAATCCCAGATGTTGACAGAGCATACCTAGCCTCTCTGAGTACCACAGCGGCGTTATTCTGGTAAGTCTGCCCGTCCAACCCCCCTCATATTCTTTTTAAATGTTAACTCAGGACAGTGGAATGAGGGCCGGATGTACACATTTTTTATGAGGTAGCAAGTGGCCTGATTAACTGAATCAGGCCATCCGCGACCCTAAAAAGCTTTTCTAAATGTACAAACCCCCAAATTGTAACTGGTTACCGAATTGTAATTTGCCCACGCCACCTAATTCAGATTTGGTATTTGTAAGTGGCGTTCTTAGAACATCCCTTCCAATTAACAGATCACAGTTGTTTGTATTAATGTTTTGTGACTGAATTCTGGTTGCAAAACAGGATTACTCTACCACCAATTCAACGCTCGTGGTAACCCATTTGAAAATGGGAAGGAATCTCCATGAGACCGCTTCCCAAATGTGAAGGAGTCTCCATGAGACCCCTTCCCCTTTGAGAATGTTCAACAAAATATTTTTTAAGAGCAGACAGTAGTCCCATGGATCACTGCCTTCTCTTAAAATGAAACTTGAAAAAATCCTTTTTTATATACACATAATTTTTTCATATCAGGAAAATGGGCTGCAAAAAAAATAAATGCTTTATTAAAAAGTATTCACATACTGAATGGTCTGTTGAGT